>NC_137470.1:157391194-158023636 GCF_964235325.1 Thermobia domestica | reverse complement strand
TAATTTGTTCTTGTAGCACTAAATCATGATGGCACTTGTGCGACTAGTCTCTATTGCGAGCTGCACTTATTTAGATTTATTGTGGTGTTTTGTTCTTTTCGCCAAATAATATTGAGGTGCTACCAAAACTTTACACTCGATTCAGCGAAGCAGGAATGGTTAAACTTGGCAACGTTCCACATTGATAAGGCATTCTGCGAAACAGGAAGTAAGCTTTGGTGTGTGTATAAGGCGTTATTATGCTCCGCCTATCCCTTCCTGTCTAGGTAGATAACTTATTGGACTTCCCTCGTATCACATTGATCATATTAAAGAACGTAGCTAGTGCACCAGCTTTACAGGATTGATAGCCTGTAGGTGCATGAGGTGACTAAAACGTGGACCTACATTGACTCAAAATTTCACGGAAACCTTTGAGATAAATTAGATCTTATTACAAATGCAATGGCAACGATTTTCTAAAAAAAAAAAAAAAAAAAAATGTTTAACGTTACAGTGTGTTTACCTTGGTGGGCGTGTAGCCTGGAGTTGATCAAAGAAGACCCATATTGGTATATTGGATTTTGAAAAGTCAGTGTTTTTCCCAATTCTACATTCCTCTGAAACGATTACTTTACATAATTGATTTACATAATTAATACGCTTTCAACTCACCTGTGTAAATTTAACCAGTCTAAAGCTTTCAGAGGCCTTAGTGCTTCAAACGGAATTTGGTCTAACTCATTGTAGCTTATATCCAAAGATCTTAAGGCAGTTGTCATAGAGCTGAAAAATAGAAAAAGAAATTCAAAAATTATTTATCTTTTTTTTTCTTTCTTCAAATAGATACATGATATATATTTCAATACCAGTACATTACAACTTTTAAATGAAAGGAGATGTTTCAGTAAAATAAAGTTAACACTAGACAGCAAACTTTAGAGTATTACCTTGAACCACTGTATGTTAGGGTACACTGAGAAAAAAAAATATATGCGGCGTATGTAAAATCCTGTTACATTTGTAAATGCTATAGTTTTTGGACTTAACGTACAACAAATGTGTAACTGAGAACGCATGTTTTATAGTACTTTCTGTATAAGTGTTCCATCTGTACGTGCTTTGCGTATTAAACATTATAGGCGGTGAGGATATAACATACAAATGGACGTAAAGAACATATAGCTGACGAAGGTAACATACATTATTTATGTAACATAAGGAAAACTTTTAGATATCAAACATCCTGCAACGGCATGATGTAACATCTAAGCGCAGTGCGTATGTAGCATATGGATAACGAATGCTCCATACTGATTTCTTTAGTAAGCAAGAGGATTCCGTATATCTATACGATATACCGTAGTCCGGAGAACGAATTTTTCTCAGCGTGGACCGAAAAAAAAACATATTATTTTCAAGTTGTAATACTGCGGAAAATTTGCAAATTAGGGAGACTAAAATGAAGTAAAAGAACAAAAGAAATAAGCTTTATATAATACGGTCAAAATATGCTCTAAAATTTGCCGAAATTTGGAGAAATTCACGTTTCTACGATTTTTTAAATCTTACTAATGATCTAAAATAATTTGCTTTTAAACATTTAAGCTTGTATTCAATAAAGACCATCCAAAAAACAAGAAAAACATATAAGTTATTAGTATTCTTCCTCTTGAACTGTGACGTATCTTTATTTCTAAATTGTTTCCCAATTGTCATTAACTTTGAAGGAAACGCGCGATCGGAAGATGTTGATGGATTTAACTAATATTTAAACATTACTTTCTATGTTCAACAGAAGACAAATTCTGACCAAAGCATATATTAACTAAGAAAAAAAATAATAGCGTTACAGTTTCGGCAAATGATATCTGCCTTCATCAGACACATTGTCTGTTGTTCTAATGCATAAGAATTGGAACTATTACATTCGAGAAAAGGTTAATTTAAGAATCTTAAAAAATTATCATAAAAGTGTGATTTTATTTTCCAAATTTCCGAAAAATTTTAGAACAGTTTTGTGACCAAAACATACGAGGTGTGTTCAAAAAGTATCGAACCTTATTTTTTTCCCACGTAAACCAATGAAGCGTGGGATACTTTCTTCATTGTAGAGGTAGAAGGGACACTCATGCGCAGTCGTGATTTTTTCCAGTCTAGAGAAAGCGTCAGCCGATGGCAGTAAGCCACCGAGTGTAGACGTGTAGCGAGCGGCCGTCGGATTTGAGTTCTTTTTAATGACAGAAAAACTTGAGCAGTGATATTAAATCAAATTTTGAACGAGAATTTGGGCATGAGTAAAGTGTCCACGAAATTTATACCGCAGCTGCTAACAATGGAGCAGAAGCAATGGCGTTTGGTCATTGCACAGGACATTTGATTCAGGCTTTCATCGCCAAACACAACATTCCTATGTCGTCAGGTTTCCTACTCACCCAACGTGGCGCCACGTGACTTTAGGTTATTTTCCAAGCTGAAAATGACACTAAAAGGAACCCAATTTGGGACAAGAGAAGTTTTCATGCGGAATGCGATGGCATGGTTGTCAAGTGTCTCCAACAATGGCGGTAGCGTTGGAAGAAGTGTGTGCATTACCAAGGAGACTGCTCTGAAAGAGATTATCGCTTCAGATTTCTAAATCAATAAGTGTACTTTTGCCAACCAAAGGTTCCATATTTTTTGAATAAACCTCGTATAAACAGATTTTCTTTTACTTATTTATTTATTTTTCTTACTCAATTTTAGTCTTGCCAATTCGCAACTTTTCTGCGGTATTAAGACTTGCAATATATATATATAACCACACTTCCATTTGGACGTCATATATTGATCAAGCATGACGCGCCTCAGCTAGTACTTCCGGTGTTACTTGTTTTAGGTGAATTTCAAAAGACGTTACTACGTATTAACTGAATAAAAACAAATAGTTCTGTGTTGGCCGATAAGCACTGTAATCAGTGGCGGATCAAGCCTGAGGCCGGGGGGCCTGCCTCCTCCAGTTTTTCTTCTTTTTTTGAGTATCAAAAATAATTTAAGCTATTATTTATACATTTTTGAAAGTTTATGGTACCTAAATAAAATCATGACATACATGTAATAGTCTGGGTTCTGGATGACCGCCCAGTTTTTACTTCTAGACCCGCTACTGACTGTAATCTAAAGAAAAAGTGTAGTCTTTGATTTAAACATACAAAAAAATAACGTTTAGAAAGTACCTAGTTCAAATATAACAAGAGTAAGCAATAGTATTATCGCCTCGCCTCGATTATTGGAAAGTTTATCCCGTCTCGTCTCAATTTTTTCTCGCCTAGTTTTTGTAAATTATGTTCAAAGTATATGCTCTTATTTTATTTTCTTAATTTCAATTAGAAGTTTCCAGAATTATTGTGCGCCACGTTAGGTCTACAAAGACTGTGATATATCAAGCTTTAAGCCATAATTTTGTAGGTCGTTCAATATATAATTTTCCCTAACCTGTAATTCTTTTTTGAAATATATATTTGTAAACTATACGTACATGTGTAGGTCGGTTTTTCTCACTTCCCCACATAATTCCCAATGAGATTCAGGCATTTGCTCAATTCAGGCATTACAAAATATAAGGCAGGTGCAGGTAAATAGGCCATGCTAATGGTCTTGTATTTTATGGCCTTAATTTTCATAAAACAAAAAGAACAAGACATGTGCGTTGCAGATTAGCTTATTCTGCGTGTAGAAAAAAATGTGGTAGTGATGCGACTCACTTCTATTTTGTACCCAAGGTAAAATAATAAAAAGTATTACAAAGTGGCGTATTTACCAACACGTGCAGGTAATTACACCAAGTCTAGGATACTACTAGAAACCTGTAATAAATCTTCCAACTCCTTACATCGTCTGTATTATACAAACTCAATTTTACTACAGGGGGCGGCGGTGGCTCAGTAGTAGAGCGTTCACCTCTGGTGCTTGGGGTCCCGGGTTCAAACCCTGCTCCCGCCAAGTGAACTTTGTGGTGGACAAACACCGTGTGCGTGGGTTTTCTCGGGGTTCTCCCGTTTCCTCCCACTTTCTTCATTCCACCATTTCATTCACTTCTCATAATCACCGTCTCCTTTAGCCTAACCGGCATAACCGTGGGACGTAAAAAACTCAAAAGATTTCAATTTTACTACACTTCACGGCTGAAGCATAACATTGAATAACCAAAATGCAAGATGAAGATGAAAAGATAAAATGTAAACACGATCATCTCCAAAGTTGAAATGAAGTTCCAAACTGAAAAGTTTCAGACCATAAGAAGATGAACAGTGTCACTGTACTGTGACTTATAAAAAATACTCCTATATTGCATAGAACATGTGGGGCAAATGAAAACATCTTTGTCTTCTGCAGTCAGTCCTGCACAAGCCCTTTCGTATTTCGCTGCACCATGCTTGGTATTGATTCAGTAGCCATGGAATCACAATTATTGAAGTTACACTTACAAAACAAAGTGTTCCTAGACGGTCACGAAATAAGGCGTACTTTGCTGTAAACAATATGAAATGTTCTGAGTTAGCACGGTATTGGTAATAGATTCTTACCTCTATTGAAATAATAACGTCCTTCCATGGAGCTTTCCCGAAGCAAACAACACTGCACGGCCTGGTGGTCTCAGCGCTGTCTCCCAGAGTATTTGTCAAATCGGACTTGCCCAAGACCATGGGACGTATTGGAGGCGTATTTTAGCGGATTTCGCCCGAAACTTCCCAGCACCGAACACTTGGCGTATTTAGCTGCACTGGCGTACATATCTGCAGTTACCTTACTACAATAATACGTGAGCCGTTCAATATGTATGTTTCCCTAAGGTGTAAAAAATATGTATTTTTGAAGATTCGCTTATAAACTATACATATGTGTGTAGCTAGGCCCTTCCTTACCTCTCCACATAATCCCCATTGAGATTCAGGCGTTTGTCTCACCGCTGCACCAATTTGTCCAAACCCTTTGCAAAAAATCAGGGCTCTGGCTATTTTAGCACTTATCTTACATTCCGCTTAATTTATTTATCTGTTTTAAAACGTTCACCTTGGAATGAACACCTTAACACCGGAACAAAGATAGAAATAACTCAGGGCTAAATTAGGGTTGTATGGAGAGTGTGGCACCCGTGCCCACCCTACTTCTTGAATTTTTTGTCTTGTTTGAGTTCTGAGTGGGGTGGGCGTTATTGTCAAGAAGAAGATAACAGGTCGCTTATGTCGAATTTGCGTTTCCTAGAGAAGAGTTCACGTTTTGATATAAACGACCTAGTGTCCTGCCAACTAGTGATGAATAAATAAAGAAAAATGTAAGGAGACTGCTAAATAGCCAGAGCTCTAAATAGCCAGAGCTCTGATTTTTTGCAAAGGGTTTGGACAAGTTGGCGCAACGGTGAGACTAACGCCTGAATTTCAATGGAGATTATGTGGAGAGGTGAGGAAGGACACATTTACACACGTATGTATAGTTTACAAATGTGTATCTTAAAAAAATACATTTTTTACAGCTTAGAAAACTTACATATTAAACAAACAACGTATTATTGTAGCATATTATGTAATGACTTACACACCTTCAAACGTCGATAAATGCTTTTCATTCTGTTCATAGAATCACTTTACAAATTTATACATCAAAATTTACCACATTATACCATGGTAATTATTATATCTGTAGTTGGGGAACAGTGGCTCAGTGGTAGAGCGCTTACCTCTGGGGCGTGGAGTTCTTGGTTCGATCTCCGGCAAAGTGCTGGAAAACATAGTGTATGTGGATTATCTCGGGGTACTCCCGTTTCTTCCTACTTTCTCATTCCACCAGTCCTTTCATCGTCATTCACTTGCCTTAATCATCGTCTCCCCGCGGACAGACATGGGAATTATGTCGCACTCCTCCCTGCAAGCTTTCCGTAGACCATTCAGGGTGCGCAGATTGCGATTTTGAAGACGTCATTTCAATAGGTCAAATGCACAAAAATCCATTGGACTAGCATGCGGGCTTTCACGGGAATGTCTTCTACTCCTAGTTCCTCTGTCATTTCCTGATAAAAACGTAGTGATGTTCTGGCAGTATGACTCGAAGCGTTGTCCATATGGATCATACGCTGCTTCGCGTCCACTCCATACAATTGTGAGATGTCTCTCCTATAAATAGGTGTCAGAATGGATTCTTGGAAATATCTTACATTCACCTTTCACCTTGCATATCTGCAACTTATCCTCTTATCCGAATCCCGCAACAGCCATAAAGCCACGAGGGAAACTTTCCTTGTACTGACGATTAAAGTTGCCTAGTACTTGCCGTTAATGTCACGGTATCTGATCGTCCGAATGTGACTACCAGCAATGAGACAGACATATGATTCATCCATCCATTATGACAACTTTCTTCCATCTGGAGCCCGCCAGGTAAGTTTCCTGTAGTTCGTCTTACGTTGGGGAATGTGACACGGTAGCAGGTCGCGTACACGGGCCTTCCGCACACACTTCAACCTGAGGCGCTTGCGAATTGTTTTGTTCGCAGTTGACAGTACGAGGTGGAATTTGTGGCCCATGTCACGTTAATTCGGGGGATTTTCTTGGAACGTCAATCGACGGAACCCTTAGCACTATAGATGTCACTTTGTTTGCAGCTCTTCTCCTGGTGGCTTTCGTGGGTGAATGTTTCGTAAGGGAAGCCTGTTTTGTGTAACGGGCTACAATAGCTTTCGCAGTCGTCATCCCGTTACCCATTTCCCCGACGCTGTTTCACAATGCGTGCGTACGAAAACTTAGCATGGAAAAGGGCCATTAGTAACCCTCCCAATACAGGTTGATTTTCGGAGCCATTTGAGAACACTCATGCACCTACAAGGTCAGACAAAACACTGCTCCCGCCAGCAACCTCATAGTTCAAGCATGATACGCCAGGTGGCAGCATCGAATCTAAAATGCTCGGATGTACAGCAAACAACCTTCTGTACGTATACAGTATATATGTATGCGCTTATCTCTAGTACAATGGATTCCTGCTTCGATCCTACGTCATGTCAGTTTGTGGTGGACAACATTGTATTCGTGGGTTTTCTCGAGGTTCTCCCATTTCCTCCCGCATTCTGGTTCCACTAATTTTTACATAATCAATTCCTTTATCAACCACCCGTGTCATTTGACTTAAAGAGTATAACCGCAGAATGTAAAACTAGAAATTCCATGTAATAGTTATAACGTTGAAATTGAACACTATAATGTCCATGAATCAATCGACAAAAATTGAAGGAAAGAAGTACTTTCCTGCATGACATGCAAATACTTTTTTATCATACGATATTTGCAAAAAAATAGAATACATTGACCTCAATTAACGAAAATACTCTTAAGAAAAGAATATTAAAGGACGCCAAACCCCTTAATTTATACATTTAAAAAAATAAAACGCATACGCATCTGACACAAAGTGGACAATTTATGAACGATAGCTCAACAAAACCAAAGCTAAACAACCATTTGAATTATAAAATGAACACGAAAGAACCTTCAAAAAAAACTAATAGTAACACATCATATTAGTGTAATTTATTCACTCTTTAAGAGATGATTTAGGGTCAGTTGTACACGTTAAGTATTCCGTATTAATTGAGGCAAGTTATGTTTCAATTATCTGATTTGGTTGATCTGTGTCGTTTGGTCTTTTGTGGATGGAAAGAAAGTGGCATTAAACTAACTTCAACAAAGGGAAAACACGCTTTTTATGTTTTCTCTACTATCACGTAAATATGGCTTCTCAAAGAAGAATACCAAAAGCAATCTACATTTAATGCTCAATGTCGTAAAAGAGGCTTTTTGCGAATGTTCTAAACATTCGAAAAGGGAGACAAAAAAAGGGAATATTTTCCAAGAAATTCCACGCATTGAAATGTTAGATATGCAGTTAACATGTACTCGCAAGGTACCCCTATAACGACTACAGGCTTAGCAATAAACTTAAATTATGACAAAATTTATGACTGTTAAAAAAGCACGCATAGTCATTTGAGGAACCGAACCAAAAAGCAAGCTAACACACTGTAAATAGCTTGTATCTTGTTTTATTTCTTTCATATGTTCTATTGAAAGTAAAATAAGAACAGAAATGTACCTTGTGGGGAACATTCGTTTCTATAGCGTAACTCGTCCTATACATGAAGACGAAAAAAAAAATAGGGTTGCATATTTCACAATTAGAACGTACTTTGTTTTAATTTATCATATTAATTCAGTCATAGGCTGTAATTTCAGTCTCTGTTGAGTTCATGAACGTAATAATCTGGTAAAAAAAAATATTTTGAATTTTGTCTGGTTTTAATACTATGTGCTGACAAGTTCTGAGCATAAGAACTATCTCATATAATTTTAAAACTATATACGAGGGTAATTCAGAAAGCAATGCCTCCAAGGTGATACCTTTATTTGCTTTTGACAGATAACACCGATATAAGTATCCGTAGAAAGCTTGCAATATCAGCTACAAATAGTGTCATAATTTTTTTAACATAGTTCCCACTAAGGGCAGCATATTTGCGCCAACATTAAACATGATTTTTCCTGGCGTTGGAGAAAGAATTGTGGTGGCTCTTAGCGACACCATGGCCAAACTGCTGCTTCCAGTTCCGCGCCACAATTGTAACATTGACCGTTAAGTTCATCTTTCAGTTTGAGGAAGAGCCAAAAGTCACAGGACGCAAGATCTGGACTATAGGGAGGATGAGGCCAGTATTAACAACACTAGATGAGACAACTTTAAATTTTTAGTGGAGGATAGGACGTGTGGCAGTACTCCATGGACTGGTACTTAGTTTCCGGTCGTAATGGTATATCCACGACTCACTACCGGCGATGAATATTCATGGGCGAACAACCTTCCGCCGTCAGAAATTCTATGACGGCCTGCTGTTTCAACCGGACGTTACTACTGGATACCATGGAGTGCTCTATTACTCTGGAACGAGAAGAGATAGGAAGGTGAAACAAGTGACATTCTATAGCTTAAACATCAGTGCGTTAATAATGAACAGTTCAGAATGTTTGCCATAATATTGGCCAAGTAGTGGGCTTGGAGGCATTACTTTCTGAATCACCCTCGTACATAAACAGACAAAAAAAACAGTCTGATAACAAAGGGGTCATTAAGATATTTTGTGTCGTGAATCTTTTCAGTATTACGTCCCACGGCAATGCAGTGTACGCTAAAGGAAACGGTGTTTATGACAATAAATAAAATAGTGAAATGAAGAAGGTGGGAGAAAACGGGACAATCTCGAGAAAACCGACACATATGAAGCTTGTCCACCACAACGTCTACTTGACGCAAGCTTGGATGGAACCAGGAACCTTTCACACTAGAAGTTAATGCTCTACCATTTTGAATTTGTTGCTATTGCATAACTAAGAAATTACAACAATATGAAAAAAGTATATAGCAACGTGAAAATTGTAAAATGCGGTCATGGGGTGACATCGAGACTGGTCGGAATTAATGCATGCGATTCACACACGAGGCAGCACACAGAAAGGTCATCCATGAAGTTCGAGAAGGCCCATGACATGTAAATAATTGATAAAAAACTGCAGATAAATAATATAGTTTATGGCGGGTATGCTGCTTAATGTGAAGATTTTAAGAGGAGGCAGACAAGGGTGTACTATGTCGCCCTAATTATTCAACATTTACACTTAATGTTTAATGAAGGAAGCAGTAATGGGAATTAGAGATTTCAAGATTGGAGGCAGATCATTAACCAGATCAGGTACGCAGGCGATACGATTATTATTGCTAGAACCCAATAGTTGATAATAGGAAATAATATGGAGTGGAAATCAACATTGAAAATCGAAAGTCATGAGAATAACCCATGGAAATGAGCCCTTATGGGTCAGAGAATAAAGATAACTTGAAGAGGTCGATAATTTCAAGTATCTTGGAAGTATCTTGATGAAAAAGGCTTACTGCACCAAAGAGATCAGGTCAAGAATTGCCATAGCCAAAGAATTATTCAACAAGAAAATATCACTCTTAATTAGCATGCATAATATTGAACTAAGGAGAAAGTTGGTCAAGTGCTATACCTATATGGAGTATTGGAATGTGTGGTTCAGAGACTTGGTAATTACCAAGGATGTTATAAAACAGAGGATCTGCCCATACAACAAAATCGTGAAGCCAAACGTCACAGCTTCGCCACACCTACTCTGCCCACTCCGCGCCACTAAGATCGCAGTGTTCCGAGCCAACAATCATGGCGGAAACGAGACTAGCCAATCAGACGTGCCAGCTCAGACGATGCTCGGTTGTTTTGTGGCTTCATTAAGTTCCTATGAGGAAGATACGCATGGGCAGATCCTCTATTTTATAACATCCTTGGTAATTACGGAAGTTAGAGAAGAAATATTTAGAGAGCTAAAAAGTGTGGTGTTGGAGGAAAATGGAGAAGATAAAATGGACAAAGAGAGTAACAAACAAAGATATTTTAAAACGAATGGGAGAGAAAAGGGCGTTTTTAACCAACATCTTTCGTAGGAAGGCCAATTGGATTGGACACATCTTGCGAAGAAATTGTCTTCTTCGTGCCGCCATAGAATGAAAGATGTAAGGTACTCTAGGAAGAGGAACACAACTGATCGATGATTTGAAAAATATAAGAAAATATTGGGAGCTTAAAGAGGAAGCTGAAGCTCGAGAAATATGAAAGAAACGTTTCTAGGCACAAACCTAAGCTTAAAAAAAATCCTCATTAGTCGCAGGATCTGCCAATAGGCACAATAGTTAATAATAATAATAATAATAATAATAATAATAATAATAATAATAATAATAATAATAATAATAATAATAATAATAATAATAATAATGCAAAAATCAAGGTAGGGGAAGTTAGTACCAGAAAATATGGGAGGAGGTAAGTGATTGTAACTGCTATTAGAAACAATACTATGTTGTGTTTAGTAAAAGGATACATGTAAAAAATCTGGGAATATAGTACATAAGAAGGGAGGTTTACGACATACAATGTAGTAACCATAACAAATGTAATGAAATACGGTGTTTCTCAGTGCAGGTGGAGTAGTGATGTTCAGCGGTGTTAATGTGTCCACATCAATTCCAATTGGAAGGAGGGAGACGACAAATTCTATTAAGTTGTTCGTTCGTTGGATTTGATTTGATTTAGTTTAACGTCCCACGGTTATGCCTGCTAGGCTAAAGGAGACTTGGACTTAATAATTATAGTTAAATCCGAACCCGTTTGGTCGTTCGACAGTACCTCCACCGGGAAATGAACTCGGGACCACGCGAACCGAAGTCAAGCGTGCTAACCATTAGACTAAGCGGGGGTTGGTTCATTCGTTGGAGTCAAACGATTAATAATACAATACCAGACATGTGGAGAAATAAATGAAGCGAAAAATAATATTTTGTTAGATCTGATTCCATTGATACTGAGTATACAAAAATGAGATCCAAAGGGTATAACTGGTCGTCACAGAATCAAGTAATACATCATATAATGTATGAACAGAAGGGAAAACTGCCTGAAAACTCGTATTCAGAATATAATCAATAGTGAATCAGGGCCTAATGTATGGTGAACAGACCTCAAAAAAATAAAATAAAATAAAATAAAATAAAATAATGGGAGATTTACAGGGATCATACCAGAACAGTCAAAATGTACCTAGAATATTATTGTAGTCCAGTCATTTGTGATAAAATAACAATTTATCTTGTAAAATGCAGTCCTTAGGTTGCCTAATTATGAATTTAACAAATGCGAACAGGTGATAACAGACAGGGTACGAGAAGTGTAACTGAATGGTGAATGTGTGGCGATCAGTTGGCTCAATGTAGTAGCTTAAACAACTCTCAAATATTAAGTTCATGTGCAAATTGAGGAAATGTGCTTCAAAGGCTTTGATAGCCTGAAAACAGTTTACGGGTACGGTGATAATGCTTTAACCCTTTCACGACAGCCTGCCAACACCCAGTATGCTTCGCGATTCCGCGGGCCATTTAAATGTTTTTTAATAGTCTGTAGTGTATGAAACAAAAGCGTATAGCATCACTTCTATTGTGCATAGAGACATGAAGTAAAAAGTATTTTGTTGTCTAGGGTCTCTACTTTAACTTTTTGTGGTATTCATGATATTTTTATAAATTCAGGGGGCCACAGGGGGCAAAATCCAAAAATTCTAGAAAAAAATATAAGTTTTTGCGGGAACCACCCTCAAAACACCCCGTTTTGGATTTGGTTTGTAAAAATAGTAATACTATTTCATTCTAACACCTAAACCAAACAGATTTCGCATTGGGAAGGTTGTAGCTACATTTCAAATAAAATTATTTACAAACCAAATTAAAACGGGGGTGTTTGCCCCAAAACTTATATTTTTTCTAGAATTTTCGGGTTTTGCCCCCGGTGGCTCCCCTGAATTTGAAAACAAAAATATATCATGAATGCCACAAAAAATAAAGTAGAGACCCTGAACAACTAAATACTTTTTACTTCATGTCTCTATGCACAATAGAAGTAATGCTATACGATTTTGTTTCATACACTATAGGCTACGCCAATATAATGGCTTACGGGATCAAAGGACGTACTATTTTGTCAATGTAGTGGCGGGCGGTAACAGGAAGAAAACTGGTCTCAAAGGTACTCGTTTCACCAACATAGAAGACGATCAAAATCAACGTGATGGTCGAACTTCGGAAGATAACAAAAGAGGACTTTCATCTATGTTTCCAGCTATAGTAGAAGCAGTGGAAAAAGTGTGTATGTTCCAAAGATGCTTATTGTGAAAGCGATTAAGAAAATGTGTACTTATATTGTGGAAATAAAGACTTGCAGTAAACTTCAGGGAACATTTTGAATGCCCTGGTATAAGAAGACCAAAAGCACTTAAGCCATAGCTCAGTATAGGGTGTGGAGTGGATCGATGGTTGGTAATAATCCAACTTATAAAAGCCATTTGACATTTGAGTTTTATGTGCATAAGTTCTATTCCATCCTGAAAACGGGGAAGATATAGACATGTAAGTTTCAAATGAAAAATTAACCTTACCACTGAGCCACCGAGGACTTTTCCTTCATGTACCGAGAAAAAAGTCTACAGTATTAACAGCGTATAACAAAAAAAATTACCAAAATGTTATACGTATATACAAACCGTTAGATCGCATTGAAGTAAGTAAAATGACATGGATCAGTGTAAAACCCCATGCGTACGTTCCGAGAAAATCTGAAGAGAAACGATTTTTGTACATCTAAAACGTTGATTCTGTGCGATAACTACATCATGTATTGAAGACAAACAAAGGACGACCGCACATTGATTAGAAACAGGACAGTCAGGCCGAGACAGAGAAAGGCAGGAGAGGATGTGGAGAGAAAGACCTGAGTGAATCGACGTGCGGGTCTCAATCAAAACTTTGCAGATGTTCCTTTTTAGCCGTGTTCGAGCGAGTATGCGGTACAAATGCTTTGTTGTGCTGCTCACAGTGCTGAACCTTGGTTCGGCTGTCCTCCCTCTGGTGAATATACGTCAGGCCTTATGGAAAGTCACCCTGTACAGAAAGAAAGAGAGAGAGAGAGAGAGAGAGAGAGAGAGAAACATAAGGATGCGGAGAAAGAGAGGTCTGAGTGCATTGACTGTGTATCTCAGTCGAAACATTAGGGAGGTCTTTGTATAGCACTTTCTCGATTCAAATTGGATAGGCGGCTTTGTTGCATTGCTCACAGTACTGTACCTCTGGTCCTCTGGTCAATATACAGCCAGCCTTATGGAAGGTCACCCTATACAGAGAGAGAGAAACAGGAAGGATGCGAGGAAAGACAAGTCTGAGTGCATTGACTGTGTATTTCAGTCAAAACATTGGGGAGGCCTTTGTATGGTACGTTCTCGATTCAAATTCGATACGAGGCTTTGTTGCATTGATCACAGTACTGTACCTCTGGTCGGCTGTCCTGTCCTCTCATCAATGTGCGGACTTTCTAACAATGAGATTACCCTACTCAAGGGTTTCATTTTGACATTAGTGATACGAGAGTGCGCAGCATAGTTAAGGAGATATATCTCAAAATGTTAAATTAAAAAAAAATAATAAGTTCAAGAGTTAATTAACGTATTTTTGTCCGAAGATGAGACATTTATCAACCGAAAGAGCATACTGAGCTCCTAACGGTGACGCACATTACTGATAACAATCATTAAAAAATTGAGTGTTCCAGGAATAAATCGATTACGGATTCGATTTCTGGACTTTTTGGCATCCATAGCCACATTAGCCCGTCACACAGAAGGGATGACGTACCCCGGCGATCACATTGATCGGTGGATTGGAGAGGAAGAAAGGGATGGAGAAGGAAGAAAGCCGTCTAGAACCATTATATTAGATATAATCCCAGTGTTTGAAGAGTGTGAATGAGGGAAAACCCAGGGAAATCTCACTCACGTTGGATGGACTGAAAAAAGAAAAACTGTTACAGTTTGCGTCCTGTTGTTCCCACCTGAGGAATAAATCGACGAACTTCCCATATGTACATGTTCAGAATTTCAGTACAAGAAAAAGAATTCATGTGTGAGTTTGATTGAAAGTAACCAATTACGTAGAGAGTCAGAAGTTAAGAAGCCAGTTTGATGATGGAGGTAATCCATCCAGTTGATTCCAACATATGGACAATCAAAAATCTCAATAACTGATTAAAGGATCACCATCAATTTTAGTCTGGATGTTGAGGGTCACAGTTTACGAAGCGAGTTTTTTTATGAAGGTAATTCTGGCAAAGGACAAAAATCAACCATTCCCGGTTTTAACGTTGATCACTACGTAGCAAAAACGGTAATAGATAGCAATAAGTGGTTTTCAAACAAATTATTAAATATCCTAGGAATGCATTTCACCTCCATCCTTATTTCTCTACTAAAACTGGAAGTGATACAATTTCACTCGAACGTCCGGCTTCAATATTAACTTACTTACTTACTAACTAACTCTATGGCCTATGGAACCCGGAAATTCAATGTCGCGTTCAAAAAAGTTCTTCAATGACTTCTGTCCTTAGCCACCTGGATATAGTTTCTACTTTGTATTCCTATTTCTACGAGTTCCATTTTAATGTTGTCCTCCCATCCGCGCCTAGGGCTTCCCACTGAACGTTCTGCGACTGAATTTCCAGTTAAAACTTTGAAAGCGTTCCTATTTTCTTTCGTCATGGCTACATGACTTGCTCACCTCAGGCTCCTAGACGTGATGACTTTATGTTTGGTTAACAGTATAAATTATGGAGTTTCCCGTTATGAAGTTTCCACCATCACCCATTCCCGTTTCTTTAGAGTCTGGATATTTATTTCAAGATCTTGTTCTCAAATACGTTCTTCCCTCAGAGCAAGTGAGCATGTTTTGCAACGATACAGAACAACAAGCGGATTATTGTTTTATATATTTGAAGCTTCAAATTCCTAACAGAATTCTCGACTACAAAGATTTTGAACTGAATAATAACATGAATTCCCTTCTTTTAGTCGACATTTAACTTCTTAGTGAATAGGATTTAGTCTGTTGATATCGATCCTAGATATTTGAAAGTATCCACTTTGTCGTAACATAATATCAAAATGCAATGATTTTATATTTTGGCACATCCGTAATTTGCCATATTACAGTCCCAACGAACTTCAAGGTATTTAGCTTTCTTCACATTTACTTCTAAACCCATATTCCTACAAGTTTAGCAAGATCTTTGAACTTCTTTCTATTTTTCTATCATCCCCTATTATATTTACATCATCATTTAAACACAAACAAACTATTTGCTTAGCAAAACAATATATTCACATTAAAAAAACTACATACGTGTTACAGTTTCGCCAACTAACATTTTGGCTTCAGATAATGTCTGATGAAGCCAAAATGTTAGTTGGCGAAACTGTAACACGTATGTAGTTTTTAATGTGAATATATTGTTTTGCTCAGCAAATAGTTTGTTTGTGTTTAAGTATATACAAAGCAAAGCTTCTACTTATGGAAAATATTACATCATCAGTATACACCATAACATGATAAATAAAATTCAGTTTTAGGCCCCGGTTTTTATATTTGATTTTTCTTGGTAGCATACCTCAATATTGACCTACACGGAGTAAAAATCACAAAATATGGTGAAAATCGTTTTCCTTTTATTCAATTTTAACGTTCTAAGAATGTCTCAACCATCTAGTTATACAACAAATGGCAGAATTCAACCAGTTCTGGATTTAATGTTCCTTATCATAGAACAAAAATAGTAACAGTTAGCGAAAAGCGGTTTTTTGTAATCAATTAAGTGTCGCAAGAATATATTCAACATCCACTCTAATCTTTGCTAGAATTAGTAGTGGTAGTAATATACTACTACCTCTGGTCCCATATTAACAGTCTAGCAGAATATCCATTCTTCACACGGGGAGAATACTTTCATTTTTGGACATAAATGGCTGAATTTCGATTTAAACGACATCGGATGTATCATTGTTCATCTCAGCGACCCCGAGAAGTATGGATTCAACATTGATATCGTTCATTTTCGATTATTTTTAAACATCCCCCCTCCGCTAAGTTGCACCGTCAAAGTGAAATGATAAAATCCACTCCGAGTTTGAACTGCATCGATGTTGAAAATTTGACCGAGATCGGTCAAGTGGTTCAAGAGTTATATAAGTTAGAAACGTAGTCACTTTTAGTAGGGGGGGCGGATCCAGGATTGTCTGAGGAGGGTGCACCAATAACTACCAGAACATTTGAATTAAATTTGAGTTTTTTAAAATGCTTTTAGGCATCTGTGATGTGAATGAGGAATTCATTTGGAAATGCTAAGTATCTGCTCTCGATGATTTTTTTTTTCCTTCAACCTTCAGAAAATTGACTGAAACTATTGATTTTGCAAACCTCACTGCTAGCTTCTCACTTTAGATAGTGTATATTTACAGCGAAGGAGGGTGCACGTCCACCTTTGCACCCCCTCTAAATACGTCCCTGTGTTATATATATATATGGCATCATATAAAAGAAATTCCTTCACGTCGTGTAAAAATGTCATGAATTAAGCATGACATTGAATTCATTTGTATGATTTACTTCGGATCAATATACTTTATCGACTACTATATGTCATATCTTTGAATGGTTTCTTGTATTATATTCTAGTAATAATGTTGAATTTTACCATTGTTCATCACTGTAAAATGTGTGGTTTTGCAGGAACTGAGGAAGAACATATATGAACGAGAAAATAAAGTGATGCCTATTGGAGAACTCTAATTGAAGCTATTAAGCTGCTTTTTCGATTGGTTACCTAATTGCCCAGATGGACATCTATTCAATAAGCCCCAGTTTATGCTATTATCTCTGCATCATTTTTTTTTTTAATTTAGTGTTAGCACACTGTACTATGTAATTGTGTATGAAACTTAATTGTGTTGCCACAGAAATTTACTGGACACATTCAATACTCTAGTTAATTTAGATTTACATCCGAGCAATCGATTGTATAAGAGCCAGACATGAAACATAGAATCCACGATATTTATTGAAGCAAGGACTCGCTGACAACACTTGGAAATGAAATGAAATCTTTGAATTTTAGTTCCAACGATTATGCCGCCTAAAGGAGACGGTGATGATGTGCAATGAATGAAATGGTGGAATGAAGAAAGTGGAAGGAAACGGGAGAACCCCGAGAAAACCCACGTATACAGTGTTTGTCCACCACAAAGCTCACTTGGCGGGAGCAGAGTTTGAATCCAGGACCCCATGCACTAGAGGTGGACGTTCTACCACTGAGCCACCGCGGCCCCGACAACACTTGGAAGCGAGATAATTGGGTATTTCACTTGAAAAGGGTCATAACTTGAGAATGAAGTGTCGGATCAAGGTCAGGAAAACAGCATGGTATTTTTTAAAAATTTTTTTAATATATCAGTAGATAAGCAATATGTGCCAATTTTCAGCTTCTTATCTATCAACTCGTTACTCGAAAAAGCGGATAAGGGTCTGGAGAAGAACTTGGTAATTTTGTGCTTATATTTGGATCAAAAGATCCAGGGTACTGGGAAAAATTTTCTTGTAGATCTTATATCTGAAGAACTACATATAGTGTAGCCGAACCCGAACTATCACTTAACTCAGTTTGATATTATTATTCCGAAAAAAAAAACTCGATTTAGGGGCCGTTCAAAAAGTTTGTGGCCCCTGATCCAAAAACTTCAATATATTTTAATCAAAAATTTTATTAGACGTCTTATATCTGGAGAACTACATATAGTGTAGGCAAACCCAATCCATCAATTAACTCAATATGATATGCCGGGAAAAAATACGAGAACTCGATTTAGGGACTGGGGGCGCGGTGGCTCAGTGGTAGAGCGTTCAACTCAGGTGTTTGGGGTTCCTGGTTAGATCCCAGCTCGCGCCGTGTGGACTTTGTGGTGGACAAACACTGTGCTCGTGGGTTTTTTCGAAGTTCTCCCGTTTCCTCTCGCTTCCTTCATTCCACCATTTCACTCATTTCTCATTATCACCGTCTGCTTTAGCCTAACCAGCATATACGTGGGACGTTAAACTTTAAGATTTAATTTCGTTTTTCGATTTAGGGACTGTTCAAAAATTTTGTTGCTCCTGATCCAAAAACTAATTATTGGCCAAGATCGCAATATGTTGGTGCATTTTTTGGATCATTTATAAAATTTTTGACCAAGATTGCAATCTTTTGATCTATTTTTTTAGATCATTCTAAAATTCTTGTCTCTTAATGTATCTGTAGATATGCAACGTGTGCCAATCTTCAGTTTCTTCTCTATCATTTCCTAACTCGAAAATGAAATATCGGATAAAAGTCAGGAAAAGAACATGGTAACTGTACACCTATTCTGTTTAATGTATTAGTGGATAGGTTCTTTGTGCATAGTTTCAGCTTCTTACCTATCAGTTTTCGTTTCTAGAACATCTCATGATACTCCTTTTAATTTTCGGGGCTAACCCTGTTCTGCATTAACGAAACATTAATGAGTATTAATGAACCTGTTACATTAATGAAATCTAGGTTCTAAATAAGTGTTTTGTTATTTAACCCGACATTCACCCGACATACTTGTTCTTAAGTTACGACTTTTCACTTTATCGTTCTGACAAATTTTCGGCAAACTGTAGCTTTGATAAGATTAATTCATGCACCCAATCCCACCCATATTGGTCTATATTTTTTTTCGTGTGGAGGTTCATTCCTCAGAGTATCTAAGTGCTTTTCCCGAACACCCTGTATATGAAGAGATCAATATACATAGAGTGTATCTTCCCTACTTAAAAAAAGAGATCATTCCCGACATAAATATAGCCAAATGGCTTCATGATAACATATATCGCTAGTTCGCATGCTATTTTAGCTCCCGGTGTACGTATATGGGAACTTATACTTCAGGTGAATTTGTGTATACAGGAAGCGGGAAAACTCCCGGAACGGTCTAACATCTAGCGAAATGTGCAGATGAGCAAAATAAGAAAAAAAACACGTGTGGAATTGTTTTTTTAAAAGTTATCCAATGACACCAAATGCAACTTTCTATCCCCACCTATTTTGGGCGTACCGGGGTAAATTTAAAATTTTAAATTTGAACTCTCATTTATTATTGCACATTTGGAATATCCACAAAAAGTGACAGTGAGTTGGTCAGAATTGAAAACAGTGCCTTCACAAATGACGCTTGAATCGACACACTAAAAAGGGGGCATTAGGTCTACCAAAGCGTTATGAAAATGCGAATTGTCAGTCCCGTATTCTCTGGTTATACGGTTAGTGTACTGGTGTAGTGTACGGTTAGTCGAAACGTAAAAAGTTGTAAATCTCCGTAAATGTTCCCCAAGTGGATTTGTATACAAAGGTAGTTTCGTCAAATTTAATATAAAGTACAAAATAAGCCTCTTCAAAACAGCTCTTATTTGTAAAAGAATACATAATGATCGCTTTTGGCTACTGCAATGGAGTGTCCAACCAGCTTGATAAAAATTCAGCGTAGCGTAACAAGGAAAGCTGTTTCTCTTATATGTAATAGAAAAAAGAAAGAAAGAAAGAAAGAAAGAAAAGAAAATGATAAACCTTGGTAAGGTGACTGTAGGGGGCGCCAAATTCTACTTTGCTCCGGATGCCGAGATCTCTAGCTAGGCACTGATAATGTGTCTGATGAAGGCAATACTATATTGCTGAAACTTAGGTTACTAATAATTGGTGCTGGCGTTGATCAAATTTTATTTCTATTAAAGTTATACTGAAGTTGGAATGAATAGTATCTAGGTATTTAGATGTTTTTATTGAAAGAATTTTTTTTCTTAAATGTAACAAGTCACTTTTTGAAATTGATCCACCATTTTCACCCTACTCATAATCACTGTCCCCTTGAGCCTCGGTTCACAAACGTGGGACGATAAACTAAAAAAAGAAGTACCCCATATTCAGCACATACCCATAAATTAACATCTCGGAGCGATACTTTCGTTTCTTTTTCTTTTAACAGAGGGATTTCGACTTCATACTCGCAGAAAGTAAAACATTGTGTACGGTGTTTCGATATTAATCTATGCAATACTTGTTTTTATAATAATATATTCGTTGTATATATTTATCATATGAGCCGTGAGTAATCTTCTCTGCAATGGTCATCTCTCATTTACAGACAAATGATCATCTCCCATCAGTGTCCGTTATTCAGAGGTTTTACTGTATTACGTAAGTTGTAGTTTTCTACAACATCAACAATATAAAAATTTTGAATTTATCATCTGATATATGTAATTAAATTTCGTGTTGGCAACTCATGCGAGAAACCCTAGTGCAGGAACCACAAACCTGTAATTAGGCTATCCCCTTAGTTCTAGCAGTTTCTCCAAACTCTTCAGCCTTCCTTACTCCGCCGTTTGTCTGTGCTTTGATTGTCTACGGCTTTAATTCCAGTTTCTCTCCATTGTGTTTCGCAAAATCTTGTTGTCGATGAGCTGACGGCGTTTGTCGTACCATCAATTTAGCGTCGACAACTTTCAACTACGGGAGCCGCGGAAATGAGTGTCTTGAACCCGAGGCTGTCTGGAATCCTTCCAGGATTTCTTTACGTAATTCAATTTGCCATGAGTTCAGCAGAGTTGCATCAATGGACCCTCATTCTTCTTTCTCGCCATTCCAGCAAAGTTTCTTACTGTCAACTTAAAGACACAACTACATTAATATCTCCGCTTTTCACTATCTGTTTCACTCCTCCTGTTCCCCTATTTCATCTTTTCATTTTAGCTCGCAGGCCTTGAATATTTGTGCCAGATGTATCCAAACGAGAAAATCCGCTCTGAGCTCCTCGTGATTCTATATATCCAAAGCTCTACATTTTGCGTCAGTGTCTCCCCAACTTCAAGATAATTAAGAAAGTAAACTTTGCTTGTATGAGGGTGTACGTACTTGTGTGGGTACGTATGCGTGTGTGTGTCTGTGTGTACATGTGATTCTTCCCAAAATTCTGTCTTCACCCAAGGAAGTTAGTTTCAAGTGTTTGAGTTTCGTAAGTGCAGGTTTTTGCTAAGAGTTTTCAGCATTGCAGTGTGAGCATATTACAGCTGTTGACACTTCACACTTACGCGAGTAGCAGCTCATTTGGCTTTCAACCTGCTTTTTTTTTTTCTTTAAAATGGGAAGATAAAATTAATTATGAAGTAAGTGTATTGTATCATTGTTTAAAAACTAAGAATGTTTGTATTGCGTACCGACTAGAAACTCTAAGAGGATGAAGTTCTATCTCTACAAGTTAAAACGCACAAATGACAGTCAATTTCATAACACGTAAAGTTCTGTACACTTCTGAGCATGAATATCTAACGCAATGATAGATTTCACAAGTAATATGAGTATGTAAAGAATATATGTGTCACTCTTAAGAAAACCCTGCTAGTTAACAGTATATTTTGCTCAGGGCCGGCCCTGCCAATTTCTCGCAATGGCAATGACTACAGATACAATCTCGTTGTGTTTGTTTTGTTTTCCTTAAATAATAATATATTATGTTAGTGAAAGATGTAGCAAACAAACCTGCAGAGGAAAGATGGTAATCCTTTCTTTTATAGAATTCAATATCGAGCTTCAATATCAATATATCAGTTTGCAATTCCAGAACAACTAGCTTTTTTATCTTTATTTCTTGATTTTCCTTCTGCATCTTTTCTTTCTCTCTCTTTTTTTAAAGACTTGTTTCCACCTTCAATGATAAGAAACATGTTTGTGACAAAGAAAGAATAGTTTTCATATCAAAACTGTGATAACTAACTAAATGGAACAGGTGTTCGCTACTGTTCGAGAATTGAGTTCTAGTATTTAACAACAATCAAGCAATTCATGCTAGGAATTCTTTGACAATTTCCTTTAGCACGGTCCATGTGACCTTAAACTAATGCGACCTAAACATGATTTATGAATGTACTACCAAATAGAAGGTCAGCTTAGTAAATTTAAGTACCATCTTTAAGAAGTGTTTCCAACAAGAAATGTTTATTTTAAATAATACATTTATGACAGATTTTTCCGGCCTTCAAAACTTGCCGCCCCGTGGAAATGTGCGCCTTGCACATATGGTAGAGCCGGCGCTGATTCTGCTATATATAGGTATAAAGAGCGCCGCTGCGCCGATTCAGCAAAATAAAAAAAACAGTTGATTATTGTTAGAATAAATGACACTTTATAGTATGCCAAACGTTCGTTTTGTTCCATTTCTTTTTCCAAAAGTACATGAGAATTTATCTTCAAGCATGTTACTCTTGTTCAGGTCGATGTTGTTTACCGATTGATATATACGAGGAGCAGCCAAAATGTTCCCGAAATTTCGTTGTAACTATTTATTACTACCATATAGATAAGCATTCACTTAATCGCTTTCAAAATAAACTCCTTGAGAACACATGTACTTGTCCCACTGCCCCTGCCATTGCTGGAAACAACGCTGAAAGTCATGCTTTCATGTGTTTCGAAGTTTAGTCGTCGCGTTTGTTCGGATGTCTTTCACGCTGGCAAACCAGTTACCTTTGAGGCCCTTTTTAACCCTTATCCGGGCAAGACATTTTTGTAACGTAAACGGGCAACCGGAGGCCTGTGAGGCCCAGTATATATTTTAAGTGCAGAATACACAAAATCAATGCCTATTGTCACTAACTGTTCAGACTAGTCTAGAATATACCGGTATATATTTTTGTCAAGTAGCGAAACTTCGTGTCACGCTTTTGTAAGCCGACCAAGCAGAATAGCAAATCCGGTCCAGCCATTTTTGTAACGTAAACGGGAAACCGGGGCCTGTCAGGTCCAGTATATATTTTAAGTGCAGAACACTCAAAATTCAATGTCTGTTGCCACATACTGTTCCGACTAAAGGTTACAATAGTCACGTGTTCAATATATAATTGTGTGACAATTTGATCTAATATTTGACAGGAATTTCACTAAAGTTATACGGGGCCTCCTAGGCCCCGGTTGCCCGGTTACGTCAGGAAAAGATTTTCAAATTAAAAAAAAAAAAAAAAAAAGCTTTACCAACTCGATATGTTCATGATTTTAACTTCGACGAAAGATAGAAGAATTCAGTATTTTATGTCTTCGAAATATGTATGGTTATTGAGAAATTTTAGAAAAATGAAGCTACTGGTCCTGGGAGGCCCCGGTTGCCCGGATAAGGGTTAATCTTGGGGAAGAACCAGAAATCCATTGATGCTAAATCCGGCGAGTAGGGAGGCTGGTAGAGGAGGGGAATGTTCGTTTCTGCGAGCCGTTTTGCTACCGTGGAAGACATCGAAACCAACGCGACGGTTCAAGTTCGGAAGATACCAAAACACCACTTTCAGCTTTGTTTCCAGGAATGGCAGTAGAGGTGAAACAAGTGTGTGTGTTTTTCAAGGTACCTATTTTGAAGGCTATTAAATGAATGCGTTCCTATATTGTGGTAATAAATAGTCTCAACGAAATTCCGGGAAATTTTTGACTGTCCCTCGTATTTTGACATTTTCTTGTCAAACAGAAATTACAATTTTAGAGTTAACGACAACTTAAGGTTATATCTCGTTACTTATACTACATACTATCGTATTGTTAGCTTCATAATAAAGGGCTTAATAAGAGTATATTTTATCATCAGTTTCATCTGGCATTGTTCATAATCAACATCAATTCTTAGCTTGCAAAATACTTTTTTTATTTTTTTTTTATTTTTTTTTCGAAAATCACGCACAATCTTTTACACCTACACATATCGTTTTATTAAATTCAATAACATCAAACATCAATCTTCTGAAATCATTACTGCTTAGAACCCTTGGAATCCGAAGCTACTTTTATTTCGCGAAAGCCCACTGGGGTACATTTTGTACCCCAAATTATATTTTTACCTTAGTATTAAGGGAAAAGTTAGGTTTATTATTTTGTTTACGTGTACAGCTTTTACTGGCAATATTGATAAATTCAAACAATATGATACAATATTTTGAAAAGAAAAAAAAGAAAAAAAATAAGATTATTATGATAACAACAGATTTTGTTGAATAAATAAATGCATGGACTTAGAAAAGTAAACTACAAGAAACACAAATGCAAAAGATTGAAGGAAATATCCATTCACATTAAATTTTGTAAAGTTTTCAAATGTTTGCGTCGCTGGTGAATAACATCTTACTAATAATACAAAGAGCAGAGCCATTTGTTGTAAAGAATAATTTAACATGGAAGCTCATAGAGGTACATTTTGGACCCCAGTAGTACAAATTAACAATTATTTCAATAATTAATTATATTCACCGGAGCTTTCATGTCGAAAATGTAGAAGGACCAACAAAAAAAAAATCAGTTAGAAAAAGAACAGCCAAAATCGCAGAAAATACAAAAAAAAAAAAAAAAAAAAGCAAATTTGAAAGTGTGGGACCAATTGGGCTTCCGGGAGTTAAGGATAGATGTTCGTTCCAAATCAGAGGATAATAATGGAATAATCAACATACTTTATGTTTTGTTTTCAGCTATGAATTTTAGACTTGCAATCCATATCATATTCCTTTCTAATCGAATTTGAAAGAAGTTGCCAAAGAGCTAATCAAATAAATGTTCTCAGTCGCCTGACGAAAAGAAGAACATACTTAAATAAATAATAATATTTTAAATAAAAACTTTGTACTGGGTTTGGACGCATAACACCGGATTGATAGACTATTGACCGGAACCGCTCGACCATTTCGCGTACAACTGCGGATGTCCTTTTTACTTTTGTGTAAAGTAGTTTTCTGTTCGACACTCGCTTTTATTTACTCCGATACGACTGAGTTTCCGGTAAATATTTGGCACTTACAGTTCTTTAAGTGTACAAAATTATTTTTCGAATAAATCACATTCGATTTTACGACTTAATAACTTATACAAAACAGGTTGAATTCACAAAATAGTTGAGATTGGAGTGATCGAAAGTATTTTCAAGTTAGGAGTCTGGAACTGCAAACCCGCTTAACGAGGGGGGGGGGGGATTTACAATATTGCAACATGGTATCGTTTGCTAACATTGATAGTGTCATTAAGTCTAGAAGGATCATGTGGGCAGTTCAAGTAGCCGGAATAGAAGAACACTGAAAGCTTTCAAAATTTCAACCGGAAATCCGATGGAAAAAGTATCACTAGGATGACCTAACATTATACGTACATAGAAGGACAATTTTAAAATTGATCTCGCAAAAATAGCAATACAAGATAGAATCTGGATCCAGTTGGCTAAGAACATAAAGCAATGGAGAACTTCTATGATTGAGCATTGAACCTTCGGGTCTCATAACACATGCAGTTACTTAGTATATCGTACAAAATTAACTGCTAGGTTAAAAGAAAGAAAGAAATATTTTCTGGAAAATCCAATGTTAAAATTTAAACTCACACATAATATAGGGGACACGGCGCAGGCGCAAGACCTAAAACTCATTTCGTGGCATACGACCTAAACGGCACAAGACCTAAAAACCATTTACCGGCACAACACCTAAACGGCATAAGGCCTAAACGGCACTATACCTAAGAATCCCTTGTGACATTACCGTTGGAATTAGCTGCGTTAGTAACATTATTGCCAACTAGTTACTGCATCGTCGCAGTTTGGTGTGGTGATGGCGAATATCACAACTAAGACAAGTGAATGGCAAATGCACAAGACCTAAAGGGCATAATACTTTAGAAACGACATAGAACCTGAAAATCATTTGGCGGGACAAGACCTAAATGACACAAGGCCTAAACGGCATAATACCTAAACGACACAAAACATACAAATCATTTTTCAGCACAAGATCTAAAATTTAGGTCCAGTGCCTATATTTTTAGGTTTTATGAATGTTACTCATAATATTGTTTTTTTGTTGTTTTGGATACTTTTTTATTCTAATATGATTAAAGAATCAACCTGGTTTTAATGTGTAATTACATCAAATCATCTTCAACGTTCATAAAGCAGAAAAAACAATATTGTGTGTATCTGTAACACACTTAAGCTCATTTCATGAAACAGAAAATGAGCTATTACTTTGATAACCCAAGAGTTTTCTTTTGCACTTTAATCTGCATATAGTATGTACACGTAACAAGTATTTGAGTAAACCCTAAATGCTAAAGCACACACTCCCACACGAGGATAATATTAGTGGGAGTATTGCTATTATTATAACTGATCAGCCTATAAATGTGCTGATACCCATTGATAGCGCATTATATAAAGAGAAAGCTTTTGTGTGCTCCAACAACAAATTGAAAAACCGATCTGAATAGATCTGGTAAGAGAGAGAGAGGGAGAGAGAGAGAGAAAGAGAGAAAGAGAGAGAGAGAGAGAGAGACAGGGAATCCATTGGGAAGTAATTGTTTCGCGATCAATTCTCTCCCAGTGAACAGGAATGTGATGCAGTGTGGACTCAATCTGTACCCGTGGTGAGCATACTGGTGTGTCTTCTTTACGCGGGGGTATTTCCACCACAGTTGCGGTTAGCACTTAATTTATCTCGAAAATTCATACTTCACCTTTCTCTCGCATATTTCTCTCTGTCACTAACACCGAGAGAGAGAGAGAGAGAGAGAGAGAGAGAGAGAGAAAGGGGGATAGACTGTATCTCATTCACTTACTCTTTAATAACGCTGCATTTGCGTTTATATAGAGTCGTATACTTTATTATGCAGAAATAGTCATAAAATGTATTAATACAAGCTACCCTAAATTGATACGAAATTACGATCGTCGCCGGTACACGTTTCAAAAGCTGGTAGTGGCTCGTTGTGAAAAGTGTGGACATAAAGCAACTCAAAACGGAAACAAGACAAAATTATTATTCAAAATTTCGTCTAAAGTTTTGTTTTCTCTGTTTATTATAAGTAGTAAAGATACCACTTGTTATAGCCTTCCTATTACAAGTGTGCTCTTGGAAAATATGTGAAACATACTTCAGCCCCACCTTCGCCGTCTTGTGAGGGAGGAAACCTTCCCTTCGCTTAGGGGAAAAAAGTGAATGACGTCAGCTGTGTTGCCAATTTGTCATTCCGTCGTTTAGTTTTGACGAGTGAAGATTGTAGGCTACTTAGAATGGCTAACAAAAGACAGTGCACAGCGAAGTTCGTGGCAACGTTTCCGCATCCAACTATTGAAATATCTCGGCCGCAGCAACTTGTCCCTCCTCTTTGAAGGGAGTTGTGGGAAAACTCACATCGACAGCAGAGCTAGCAGGGGCACAGTTGAAATAGAAAGGCTCCAGAATTGTCTGTCGTCGTTAGGAGTATGTGTGCTACTGTGCTACAAATCAAAAAAGAACCAAGAAAACAGATATAATGGGGCACGTTAGCTCAGTGGTAGAGTGCGTAGTTTCATCCCTGTCCAAGCAAATTTGTAGCGGGCAACATCGGGTCCATGGGTTTCCTCAGGGTACCCATTTCCTCCCACATTCTCATTCTACAAATTCTTGCATCATCATTCATTTGCCTTAACCATCGTATCTCTTAGCCTAAAAGGCATATAGTGGCCCCGCGTAGCGTAGTCGCTAACGCTCTCGCCTTCGGTGCGAGCGGTCCCGGGTTCGATTCCCGGTGGGGTCACTCGGTCGAAAAAGTGTAACAGCTTTTTCAGGCCAGCCACCCTGAATGAGGTTTTCCTGGGTTTTCCTCATTCACACCAGGCAAATGCCGGGGTGGTACCTAACTTATAGGTCCCAGGCCGCTTCCTTCCTTTCCCAATCCTTTCTTCCTTCCCTTTCCCAGGATTGTGTGCTCGCCGAGGGACGTCATCCCTCAAATCGTGAAGGGCTACATGGCCTTAGATGCCGAAAGCCCAGAAATCCAAATCCTAAAATCCTAAATCCTAAAAGGCATATACATGTGATACTAAACCGAAAGTTTTTTTCATAAAATAAAACAAAAAGCTGAAATTTCGTATCGTACAAACATCGACAGGAGACATTGTTTGACGTACTCTGCAATACAACCAGATTAAAAGCGTTTCCTATCAACCAAACAAAACAAAACTCTCTAATAAGTATGTATACAGGTGGGGAATTTATCTTGGTAGGCCCTTGTAAATTTTAAGCGAAACGATTTTAAAAAGGCTGAAATTTTGAGTCATGAAAATATCGGTAAAAAGGGACATTGTTTGGTATAATATGTGGTACCACTACGGTAAGAGTGTTGTCAACCCAACATTTTTGTTTCAATTGACACTACACCAAGTTATTTCAGCGGCATTTGGGATATTGAAGTTAAACAATTCATGCTACATTGTATTGAGACATACAAATATTTTAAGTAAGTAAAACGCATTCCGGAATTTATACAGCACTCAAAAAAAAAATAACATAACTGACGTATTAGTTCCATATAGTTTATTGTCGCTGTTCATGGAATATTGTATTGCAAATTGAGACATAAACGCATGCAAGTTTTAAATAAAAGCTATGAAAGTTGTTTGAAAATTGATAGCAAAATTTGGAAGTTTGACTCAAACTTTGAAGGAACACTGAATGAAAATGATGTGGAAATTGATTGACTCAAGGATTAAAACGAGAGCCGTTCGGAAAGTAATTTCCGATTGGTTGAAAGGAAACACCAAAGTAAATGGGAAGAAATCACTATATACATCTGAAAACTTCTTTCGTCTATTTTTCAACGCAGCTTCCGTAAACATTCAAGCACTTATCTCTGCACTAGCTTACAAGTCCCATCAGCATAAAAGTCCCCCGCCTGTACACTTAGACAGCCTGTGACAGCATTTTTTAGTCGTCATCATCACCAAAGTGTTGAGGTCCAAGCCACTTCTTCATATGCACGAAGAGATGACAATCACGATTTTCTCGAAAGTTTACATCAATTTTCCGAGCGAGTTTACCAGAGACCACTCATGGCCTGCCACTCGTCTCTTCGTCGTGAATGTTTGTTCATCCACTTTTGGATGAACGAACCCATTTACGAACAACTCCTTCACTCATCACACTTGGTTCAAACACGGCACAAAGTTCCCAATGCAGAGCTGCTGCGGAATATTTTTTTGCCGTAAGGAAACGCATAACAGCTCGTACCTCGCACTTGGCAGGGTTTTCTATTACAGCACACATTTCGAGACGCTACAAAAGTGGAACTATTGATCAGCCAATTTCACTCTACCATACCTGGATACAGACTGATCTACGCTCACGTCTGTGCAAAGACGGTAGCGCTACCCTCACTACTTCACGCACAATGACCAATATAAAGTTACTTTCCGAACACGCCTCGTACTAGGACCGAGGAACACATGACCGAGACGAGTTCCATCTGTTGAGATTTGACTGCATTTTCTTCACGGTAAACCTTGCCATTACGCTCATTATATGCTCTTTTCATTACACAGGTTGTGAACATATTGACAAAAAAGTCATGAACTTGAGAAGAAAAAAAAAACGGAAACAATCTTGTAACAAAATCAAAATGTATTATGTATATTATAAATTTCCAAGAAGTTATATGGAAAGTTATTTTACATGGAATGCCATCTGCGCTATAAAAGAAACGTTTTTCAATGTGAATCCACCACTTAAGCTAAATATATCGGGAACTTATATCAGATATTATTTCGTAAGTAGCAAAACACGAAGTTCAAAGATAATGTATTTAACCATGACCGCATTTTTTTTTTTTTTTTTGTGAATTGAAGGGTTTTGGGATATTATTTTATGGAACGATATCACAAAAACACCACAATCAGGATGGTAACTTTGTGATGATGTGTTAGGGTTATCAAAAACAGCCTTAAACACAGACATACGTTGACCTATTCACTTTCGATAACATTCCTCAGGAAGTCACGAAAATAAATCACAATATTTGTCCTTCTAGAATGATATATGCTTTTACCTGAATTGATACACCTTATTGCATTCTCAAAGTAAGTACCAATGATCTTGCATTTAGACCTCACCGTATGGATGGAGTATGACATTTAAGTTAACTATTTCGTCGATGTTTTGATAATCCTAATCTTATTTAACCAAGTAACCCTGGGCAGTGGATGCATGAATATAGAAGCACGAAGATTGACCTAGGCTGCTGCTTGTGATATGCTAACATAACAGTTAACCACCGAGTTCTCAGCGAATGGGCCAAAAGTCTTCAATTCCTTCAAATGAAAACGAATTAATGTCATTATATTAGTGTCCCCAGGAGGATTTAAGGAATGGAATAGAATGTTGTAGAATTCAGTCATGTAACATTGTCTTCATCTCTTCATTCACGAATCTGAACTCACGGTCAGAGCTGGAAAAATGTAATTGTAGTTGAGGGGCAAGATTTGGCTGGAGACTTCAACTTACAAATATTCTCTCCTCCGTCAGTTGACGTGCAACTGGTATCGTGGTTGCTATTATTATGCTCAGAGTAAGAAGATTAATTTTTAGTGATGCCTCGAGTATGGAGATGGATCTGCTCAATACATCAACAGTATTTGTGAATGTGTCGTAGAATCTCTCGCGACGTTTGAACATCTTACTAGTTAGAGTGTCTAAATGAAATTCTTTTGCAAAACCAACATTGATTGCAATAAGATATTTTCAAGCTTTCAGACTAGAGACAAAGTAATATATGATATTCCGAAATTCTTCTCTTTGGTAATGAGATCAGTGACAACCTTAGGCAATGTCTTGTCCTGGAATGAGTGAATAGTCATACCGTAAGAAACAACAAGTGTCAAGAGAAAATTTTATAATTTTTGCTACATGTTCTAGTTTTTCAATGGATCACTACGGATTTTTTTAGGCAGTTGAGGCCCAGCGTATTTCAGGAAGACAAGTGGGCGAGCTGCCATGCATGCTATTGTTTAAACCTGGAAATAATTAGCTTAACGACCCCGGAAATTACGGATTCGACATAATGTCGGTCATGGATATTTTATATCTCATCCCTTCTCATCCCCATGTTAGTCTAAAGTGAACTAATGCTTAAGCGGGTCGTGAGTGTCACTTTTTCACTTTTCATCTCATCGATGCCGGAAACTGGATTCGAGACTAACACCGATTGTTTTCAATTAGTTTTATATAACACCCTTTTCCATCTCCTAGCAATATCTTGCTCCCGAAGTTAGCATCGAGAGTGTTACTATTCATCTCAATGGCACCGGAAACTATGGATTCGATCATGGGTCAAATCGAATGGTGATGTCGCGATGTACCACAGGGCCGCTCTTCAAGGGGGCCCGGGGCCCAACTTTAAAATTTTAAAGGAAACATAGGGAGAGTGACACTTCGTTCGATAGATCTTTAAAAGCTAAAAAGTGATGTGGCAAAATATTTTTCATATTGGTCGCCGTATTTAAAATAGCCGCCAAGGTATGTTACCTGTATCGCATAAACTCCCAGTACCTCTAATATGTAAACAGTTGAACATAAATGAACCAAACAAAAACTCAAATAGGAAAGCCATGGGGTAAATCGAATGATGTTGTCGCGGTACCCTCCAGGGCCGCCTTTCATGGGGGCCCAGGTCCAACTTAGAAACTTTAAACGAAAATATGGGTCAAGTGATATTTCGTTCGATAGATCTTCGTACACTATACAGCGTTGTGGCAAAAGATTGCTCATATGGAACACCGTTTTCAAAATGGACGCCAAACCATGGTGCCTGTACCAGATAAAATATCCAGTACCACTAATATGAAGACGGTTGAAGATAATAACGGATGAAGAGAATAAAACTTCTATAGGAAATCACAGAGGGTATTGCTCAAAAGTCGTCTGGACAATATTGGTTCATTTAAGTACCAGGCACTTGTACACTCATGTCCAAAATTATTGTCGCATGTCTATAAATATATTGTTGTAGGAATATAATTTGATAACAAATTCGCCCGGTATTTCTTATTATGTTAGTAAATGTATAATTGCAAAGACATGTATGTGCCAAATTTCATGTCAAAAGAGCAGTAAATAAGAACAATAGAACGAAAATAAAACTTTTTTGTCCATTTAGCAAAACTTTGTTTTACTCATTCTAATTTTCGTAATTATAATTCTTTCCCTATGAAATTTGTCACAAAAATACATTTCCCGATTATACACACAGTTTCAGTATTAAAAGTACTTTACAAAATCATTATCAAATTACATTCTTACAAGAAGACAATTATAGATATGCGACAATAATTTTGGATATGAGTGTACTTCCAAGTGTTTCAGACAAACCATACCTATTGCAAGTAAAAGTGAGGTTCTCATTTGAGTTTTTACCATACATTCCCGCTTCACCCACTTACGGAGGGAGATCGGAAAGATAATTTTCTAAGAATTAGATTTCGTCTTTAGCATTATGCCACTTATTCATTAATAATCTTTATATCCGTTTTATTACTCTCGAGGAGTGGAAAGATAAATACCCTCTGTGGTTTCCTATTCGAGTTTTATCATGTTCATTTATCTCCAACCGTTTTCATATTAGTAGTACTGAACAATTTATTTGATACAGGCACCATGTCTTGGCGGCCATTTTGAAAAACAGTGACCCATATGAACAAACTTTTGCCACAACGCTATTTAGTGTATGAAGATATATCGAACGAGGTGTCACTCGCCCCATGTTTCCATTTAAAATTTTAAAATTGGGCCCGTGCCCCCTTGAAGAGCGGCCCTGGGTGTTCCGCGACATCACCATTCGATTTGCCCCATGGTATTTCCTATTTCAGTTTTTGTTTAGTTCATTTATGTTCAACCATTTTTGAGATATTTGCGTGGAAAGATGAAAATGGGCATATATATATATATATATATATATATATATATATATATATATATATATATATATATATATATATATGAATAGCTTGAAAGATAATTATGGAGGAAGTTCACTCTTCCGAAAATGACATGACTTCAGCAACTCACACGTGGGACTTCAAAATGATTCCATCGTATCTGACTACCGAGAAGCTATTCCGTCAACTGCACGAGGAACACTTTGATTCACCCATGCAGCTGTTACCTTCATTGTTGTCTTCAAACATTAAGCTCAAAACACCGAGTTCCATTTCAAAGTGAATACTTACTTCTTGTCATTTTTTGAGCGTTTGTTTAGAGACAAATACGAAAATTAAACTTCAAATATTAACACATTTGTAATCATAATATATTTTTTCTTTAATTGTAGTATATCAGTTTGTTTCAAAGATATAAAATTGATTTTAACTTTTATTAAATTCTAAAATATGTAAATATTCTTATTATGAATTTAAATATAGAAATCCTTTTTTAATTTGTCTTCATAGGAAAATACATAAATAAAATAAATAAATGTTATTTTTGATTGTGTATGTATGAATGTATACGTATCCAAGGTAATATATTCTCAGTCTCTGTCTTGAATACCCAATTAGTATAATCGATAATTAAGTCACTCCACATATCTAGGAGTACGAGCTTTCTCCTTAATTAGGCGTAAACAAATAATATATATCCAAACATAGGCATACATTTAGTTCCACATTGAGAAAAACAATGTAGGTGGCGTACTTAAAAAAAGTAGGTAACATGTATAATTCCTGTAGTTTTTGGACTTAACGTACGGCAAACGTATAACTGAAAACACATGTTCTATAATACTTTCCGTATCAGTGTTCCATCTGTACGAACTTTCCGTATGAAACAATATAGGCGGTCAGTATCTCAGATACAAATGGACGTATATAACATACAGCTGACTAAGGTAACATACATATATGTATGTAAGGAAGACTGTTAGATATCAGACATCCTGCAACGGCATGATGTAACATCTAAGGGCAGTGCGTATGTAGCATATGGATAACGTATATCAAATAATGATTTCTGTAGTAAGCAAGAGGATTCCGTATATTTGTATAATATACCACTGTCCGGAGAACGGATTTTTCTGAGTGCAGATACGTTTATTGCTGATTTTTTCCATATTTCATAATATCATTTACCACGTCAATAACACAAAAAACTAATTCTCAGATACAAATTACCTAATTTGAGATACTCGTTCCAAATCCATAAAATAATATTATGCGAGTTACCTAACCATTTTGCCACACACATGCTTTCACTTATTTTCACAGACTATCTCATAACAACGCTTAACCAAAATATTGCCATGTTGCATTACTCCGAAACACAACGATCTTAATAGCTTCATTCTATACACAGCCCTCATTCCATGCAAGATTCATTCCCAATATTCTTATCTCTAACTTCTAAGAGAGCATTAAACTATGTTGTTGTTTGTAAACATATGAACCTAACCAAGAATAAAAATACTTGGTTAGTGGAACCCAATTACGAGAAAGAGCTCCCTCGTGGCTACGCGGTTAACGTACGCGCCTTTGGCGTTGGAGATCCGGGTTCGATTCCCGGCGGGATCTCATGTCGTTCGGATTCCACGTTAATCAGTAGGTCCACGTCTCATATAGCCTCGTTGCTGAAAGGGACGCTAAACTAAAATCAACTCAATTCAACCTAATTACGAGAAAATATCCTTCACTAACTTTTAAGAATTAATCTTCATTAAAATTGTTTTCCAGAAGTTTCAACTCATCCAAATCCGAAGTTTGATAACCTATAAGTCGGGAACCGAAAGCCTGTACACTGCAATATTTCACACGCTTTTATAGGTGTAAAAGTCGACTATTATGCCAAGTTTGATCCAGATAAGATAACTTTGATTCTTTTTTTTTTTTTCAAAATGAGAAACCCAAAATTTGATGGAACATGATTCGGGAACTAAAAGTTTGCACTCCATATAATTTCTAAAGTTCATCTCGAAGATACTTCTTTATCACATTCTCGATAGCGTTTAAGTTCCAGTCCAGTCATGGGGAGGGGGGCAGCGAGAAGTGGTGAAAAGCAAAATGCCTCAAATGACTGAGATTAGTGTTGAATCCATAGTTTTGGTTCGTCAAGCAGGTTACAATTGCGATAACATTTAATCCCGAGTTTAGGCATGAACTCATATCAGCTGGACTGGAAATTTCCAAAGACGACGTCCAAGGCGTTACTTGAACATCTACATCTTCGGATATATGAATGTAGAATCCATCGAATGTCTGGAGAAATTTTACCCAAACTTTGTACACGTATGACTTTCAATCTAAAATATATATATATATATATATATATATATATATATATATATATATATATATATATATATATATATATATTGTGGAAGTAACACATCTCAAGGAATGGGAGTTGGGAAGTATGACATCTAAAAATAACATAAAACGATTGATATTGTTATCAAATCCATATTTTTGATATCGTTCAAGTGTCCAAATTCAGTCAGTCTACATCGGTATAAGGAGTGAGAAGGTGGGTGGGTGGGGGAATAAAACGCCTAAGATGATACAGATTACTGTCGAATCCATAATGGGTCATCGTCGATCACTGTGGTTTCAGCATCACTTAGTTGTTGGGTGACAATCCCGACGACATTTAGGAAAGAACATGCGTGCCAGCTGGCTCGAGAATATACAAGGACAACGCCGAAGGCGTTGTCTGTTATTTATTTTGCTTGATACTTTACTTTGTAATAGAGATGTGTTGCTCCTTGCTTTTTTATTCTACCTAGTTCTTTAGACGTTCCTAACACATCTGTATATATATCTGTATGTATGTTCAACCATTACTCTGTAACACATAGTTATTCCAACCAAACTTGGTACACGTGTATTTCAAACTTTGAAAAAAAAATGATGTGAGGTGAGATATTCCTAGCTCTAATTGGAGTGAGAGTAAAGTTGACTTAAATGTAATCGAAATCGTCGCATATATATTAATGTCCATTGAACAATTTTCGAGGTTACTGATATGAATTGTGACACTCTCGACGCCGTTAGGTACAAGTTCAGCGCTTAGTGTGGGTAAGACTTCCTTAGCACCCCCCCCCCTCACCGGCTGGGTCGGAAGGGGCTCATATGAGTCGTCCAAAACGGCTCTTATTGATTTACAGCAAATCCTAGAAAACTTAGGAAAAAATGTGGGATCTGTATGTTTTGTAGAACTGGTAATATTTCAGTGTGTTTATGTGAAAAACTTGAACATCCTCAAATACTTCCAGTTCTACAAAACGCATCGATCCTACAGTTTTTTCTCGGTTTTCTGAGATTTACTGTAAATGGACAAGAGGCGTTTTGGAACCGGACGACTCATATGTTAAATTAATTGAAAACGAGACGTGTCACTGTCAGTGTCGTATCCTCCATAGTTTCTGGAATCGCTAAGATGAATACCGACACTATCGAGACTAGTTTATGTCCGCGTTCAGCCCTCATTGGCACGATACGTCAGAAAGGGTGAAAAATAAAGTATCGAAAATGACCAAGAATACTGTTGAATCCATAATTTTCAGGGTCGGAAAAACGATTGACCCACTTGAAATAACTTTTGTATCATAGTATCTACGCTAACATTTTTTTTTTTTTACATTGTCACTTCGAATAAAATATGTATTGTCTATGGGTAAGGTGTTTCAAAATGTATGCCAACAGTATAGTATCTTATGGATTATTATCAATAAGCTTTCACTGAGTTGAGTTGATTTTGAGTTTAACGTCTCTTTCAGTAGCTAGGCTATATGAGACGGGACCTACAGATTAACATGGAATCCCAACCACATGATCTTCCGCCGGGAGTCGAACCCGCGTCTCGCACGAAAAGGCGCATACGATAACTGTTTAGTTACGGAGGAGCTCAAATATGCTTTCATTGAGTTGTGTTATCCGAATGGGGAAGGGGATTCAATTATTTCCCATACATCTATTTTCCCGTGCAAAGAACGGGTATTTCACTTCCCCATCAGGATCTTGCTGCCTACAGTCGGACAATTTGTCCATGCCGACCAAATGCCGCGGACGGATTGCCAGCGCCGGACACCGGCGTCTTTCTGCGAGATTTTCGACCGCGACGAACAGTTGCCTTGTTGAGCAGTCGGCATACAGCCGGAAATGAGCATTAAATGCGTCGGCGCCGCCGTCGAAAAGAGGCCAGCATAATGAGTCGGCAGGGGGGTCGGAAAGAGGCATTTTCGACTGTTTTGCCTATTCTGACGGTCGGCAACCGTCGGCAAAAGATATTTTATTTTACGATTTTCGATCGTTTACCGCCTCGGCAAAATGTCGGCAACTTTGAACAAGTAGATCGTCATGCCGTCGCGAACGTGTGCCGACTGTCTCCGGCGGCCTGCCCCCATCGACGTCGGTAAACCCTCTTTCCGACCGAGACTTCCTGATGGGGTTAGTTATACCTATATATATATGTACTTATAATCGCTGATGTCATATTACTATAGGTAAAAACGTAAAATTTCGACATAATACTTTTTTCTTTGTCACGAAAACGAAGGATAATGAAGAAATATGTAGGCCTATCTTAAATTCAGTAAAGGATATATCTTTTTTATTTATTTATTTGCCAAGAACAGTACACCTTATAAATTCCTGAAGTTAGAAAGATTCAATTCGTCATATAAATTTATCGTTAAAATAACTGAACACGATTTCAACTTTTATTGAAAATTTTGTGGCTGAAGAAGGAAAATGGGCAATTCCTATCTATATATATGTAAAAATAAAAGTGAACATGTTTGTGACTTCATAACTCTTACTATCCGACCGATCTCGATCAAATTTTCACTATTTATATATGAGGTCAGGCCTAGGAAGGTTTCTGTCATTTCATTTTGACGGTAGAGCCTAGGGGAGGGGGAAGATATAAAAAAAATAAATAAAACTCAACTCTTGAACTACGGAAACTATCTCGATCGAAATTTTCAACAGATGGGGTTCAGAACTGGGATGTTTTTTATCATTTCACTTTGACGGTGCAACTTAGAGGAGGGGGAGATATAAAAAATACACAAAAATAAAAGTAACTACATTTGTTACTTAATAACTCTTGAACCACACGACCGAGTTCAGGCTAGTATACCACATAGATGAGGTTCGAGCCTGGGATGTTTCTTATTATTTTACTTTGACAGTGCAACTTACAAGGGAAGAGAGGGAGATTACATATGGAAGTGGAAGATGGTTTATACACCAATCGAAAGGACTAATGACACCTATTACGAAACTTTAATAAAAAATTTCCGAATACATATACTGTGCGAGTTATATTAATATACAGGGTGTCTAGAAAATCCGTTGCCACCCCTACAAATCGCAAACGATACGACACATGCCAAAGTAGGAAAACACGTGTTTGATCATTTTAAAAGTACAACGTATCAAAGCAAAAATTGTTGTCCCAGGGCCACCCGCATGGTCCCAGACGGGATCCAACTCAAAATTTGCAAATGGTGACGATACAGGTAGCGTATCATTGGAAAGCTGTTGGGAAATGAACGAAGACGAAACAAGTCTCTATTCTCTAAAATTACCATGTGCAAAATGGTGGCCAGTCAAAATGTCAGCAAAGCCACCATCGTAAAGTCTATGGCCACCCACATAAATCTGAAATGGTGCGACAGATGTCAAAACAGGAAAACAAGTGAGTCATCATTTCGAAAATAATATTATTAAAAGTAAAAATATTTGCCCCAGGGTCCTCCACAGGGTCACAGACGGGGTCCTACTCAAAATTGTCAAATTTCAAGGGGAGTTAAATAGAATATTGTTTGAAAGCTGTTGTTAAATGGAACAACTACATGTGTATGAAAGTAGTTATTCACTGTGCATGTAAAATGAACTACGATTTAGCACTTTTGTCAAACACAAATGTCTAGAAAATCAGTTTCAGACTTTATTCAAACCATTTCCGATGCTATCTGATACAACTTTGTGGTGCACAAACACCGTGTGCTTGGGTTTTCTCGGGGTTCTTCCTTTTCCTCCCACTTTCTTCATTCCACCATTTCATTCATTACTCATCATCACCGCCTGCTTTAGCCTAACCGGCATAATCCTGGGACTAAAACTCAAATATTTCATTTCATTTTTTTTTCTGATACAATATTCGGTGAAAATGGGAAAATTTACAATTAAACATGCATATGACTCGCACCGTACATGCATTCGGACCAATAATAATATTACAGTTTCTTAATGAGCATAGTTAGTGTTTTCGATTAGTGTATAAGCCATCTTGCACTTCAATATAATAATCTCCGTACCCTTTTGTTTTTTGATCTTGTCGCTTCTTTTCTTTTTCTTTCTTTCGTTCTTTCTTTCTTTACACATTAATGGGCCCCGAAGAGCAGAATCTCATAGTAGGCGCATTTCCTTTCTTTACGTTGCGTACACGAATTAAAGTGAAAAACCGACTACAGAAAAAAAGAACTAAAACGCGAGATGTTTGCACAGAGTTATCTTAGAACGTCCAGACTTCTTCCATCTACTTTCATTTAACAACAGCTTTCAAACAATATGCTACTTGACCTCCTTTGAAATTTGAAAGTTTTTAGATGGGAGTCCCCGTCTGGGACCCTGTGGAGGACCCTAGGAAAAATATTCTTACTTTCAATCATACTATTTTTGAAATGATGACTCACGTGTTTCCTGTTTTCACATCTGTCGCACCATTTCAGATTTATAAGGTGGCCATAGACTTTACAATGGTGGCTTTGCTGACATTTTGACCGGCTACCATTTTACACATGGTAATTTTAGAAAGTAGAGACTTGTTTCGCCTTCGTTCATTTCCCAACAGCTTTCCAACGATACGCTACTTGATCTCGTCACCATTTGCAAATTTTGAGTTGGACCCCGCCTGGGACCATGCGGTTGGCCCTGGGACAACATTTTTTGTTTTGATACGTTGTACTTTTAAAATGATCAAACACGTGCTTTCTTGTTTTGGCATCTGTCGCATCGTTTGCGATTTCTAGGGGTGGCAACGGATTTTCTAGACACCCTGTATATTAATATAACTCGCACAGTATATGTATTCGGAAATTTTTTATTAAAGTTTCGTAATAGGTGTCATTAGTCCTTTTGATTGGTGTATAAACCATCTTCCATTTTGATATATAATCTCCCTCTCTTCCCTTGTTAGGGGAGGGGGAACGAGGGATATATATCTTTAAATGACCGAAAAAGGCAGATTATTAGTGTCGAATCAATAGTTTTCTGGGTCGCTGAGATGAAATCTTAACTAAAAGTAATTGAATCATGTTTAATTGTCTCCAAAAAAGATCCACTCCTAAGTAGGACCGTGCGGCAATTTATATAATAATATAATTTCGTACTATTTTTTCAGGCATTGCCATATGTAAGGTTTCGCTTAAGTTCGAAATCTCAAATTCGTTATATAAACACACAGGTAAAGTAATGGAATATATATTTCAGAGTTTTCTAAATTCTCTTTTAAAAGAGAGGAGAGAAATATTACCTAGGTAGTTCAATTATTTTCTCGACATTCAAATCAACGCTCCCTCATCCATCAATGTTTGAAAATAGCTGAACCGTTCAAAATGAATTATTGAAGAGAGTTAACATTTTTGGATTTTTGCCATGTCACTTTTATTTAAATGCCTATCCTAATAAAGAGGTAAGGGGTTTAGAATACATTCCAAACCACTGTGCCCCGTGTATCCCTCATGTTAGGGAAATGCAACTTGATGTATGCCTTTCTTATTAATAGTTTTGGGCACATGCCCTAGCGTTTTCATTAATTCAATTTCTAGAAGGGGACAATGCCTACACTTTTTCTAAATACACAAAAGTTGCATAATGTTATCTATCTCATCATCAAAAAAAACAGATGAGTCGTTTGAAATAAAGTTTCAAACATAATTAGTCGTTAGTTAGGGTCAGGTTTTTGTTACTTTCATTGCAATGCGTATCCTAAGAGGGACGAGGAATCGAACATATACGCCAAAAATTGAGTAGCTTAACCCATTAACTACCATTTTGCCTTTATTACTATTCATTTCCCTCTGCATAGTAAGAAAATCACATTTTTTTCAAGTATTCTAGCAACACTTTTTCGATAAAATTTAAATTTTAGTCCGATCTCCAAATGGGGATCATGATACACATAACCTATTTTTGATACCACTGTTCGAAAGCCTTCCATATGTAGTCCCACATCGCATTTACTCGTACAGTATTGTTTTCTTGCATTTACATTGTTTCTAGCCTCGATCTTCCCTGTATTATCAGTCTTCAAAACTCACGTTTCGCTTTTGTGATAAGAAGAGACGAGTCGAGCGGGAAAAGGAGCACGTGTGCTCAACACAAAGCAAGCACCCACGATATCACTTAAAGTTCGCTGCTCAACGCGACAACCTGTGAAAGACGTGAACGCCTTCGTTTTCTCCTACACAGACAGATGGCGTTACTAGTCGGGTTAAAGTATGTGATCCCCAAATGGCGACCCGGCAGCTAATGGATTACGAACTTTTCATATTAAGGAGATGAAATTCACTGTATATGAATTCCATAATAAAAGTAAATACGCGCCCCAGCATTTCTAAAAATTATGGTTCTAAAGACGGTTAAGGAGAAATTTCTGAAATATTTAAATTTACTATTTTGAATTTATAAGATTACCGCAATGAGGAGACATTTTTACTGTTCAAATTGAACACTTGAACAAATCTAACACTTAATTCGTAGGGGAGAGTGAAGTTTACATTTTTTTTTTTTTTTTTTGCAAAGATTGCACCGTATGAAGTGTATTTTTGAACATAGCTCCTGGGTTATTTTATTTCACTTTGATTCAAATACATATTTTAAGAAGGGAAGATATTCAAATATATATTTCATTTTTTTTTCATAAACCTATTATTCCAGTGAGAAGAATGGGCATTTCAGCTAGTTATCAGAAAGTAAGATTACAAAGCCTGCAGTGAAACGTGTATATACTTCTTCATATAACCAATACAGCCAACCAATACATTAGGTTATTTTTCGACATAGTGTCCATATTGGTTAAGGCACTTGTCGCATTGAGGGAAGAATTTGAAGATTTTCTCTTGGTAAAAAAACCTATTCTTGCGTGTTCAAGCCACGTTGTCATTTTCCGGTACTGTAGAATATCGTACACAATATGAAAAACGCTTCCCGAACGATATTTTAAATTGTACCATCAGATGCCGTAACATGATCTTCCAGTTGTCCTGACAGATCCTCCATGTGAGTTGTGTTCAAATATATTCATGCCGTGCTGGGTCGGTCTCTGCACTCCTCGTCGATATTTTCTCTAACCGTAAATTTTCGACACAATTCCGCGACATCCTGATGATACATTACAATATCTCCGCTCCCTGCTGCCGCGGTAGTGTATTTCAACCGCGGTTACTTGTTTTCGCAATAAAATCGAATAAGTGAGTGGACTTCTTTGCAAGACTAGTCTTCCAAACGAGTTGTCATTTGCGTTTACCAAGGATGTTATAAAATAGAGGATCTGTCCTTACAACAAAATCTTGAAGCCATACGTCACAGTTGCGCCACCCCCTACTCTGCTCACTCCGCCCAATAAGATTGCAATGTTATGAGCCAACCATCATGGCGGAAACGAGAGTAGCCAATCAGACATGCCGATGCTCAGTTGTTTTTTGGCTTCATTGATTTAATAGGATAAAGATACATATGGACAGATCCTCTATTTTATAACATCCTTGGCGTTTACCTACAACTAGCGCCACAGATGGCAGGTGGCTGAAATTACACATAGTTGCCAACTTCATGTATTAAAATTACCGCATACGCCTCATTCCTCCATTAAGAGCCTGCCTTACTAAAAATAATACGAAATTTACCATTTTTCTTTTGCTTGATTATTTATCAGTGAAAGGAGATAATGAAATGCAAATCACCACAATCATAGATAATGCTATTCTACAACAGAAAATAAGAACCTGAAGAATGTTCACTGTTGCAATCCATAGAAATTACAGTGTTGCCGGAAAAACAATTTCCCTAAAATCTAAGTGAAGGCAGCGAGTAGAGGAACAAACTCAACTGCATTTGGTTACGTATCATATTGTTTTGGTTTCCTGTGAACTACTTTTTAAATAATAGTTGTATTTATTTTGTACTAAACAAAATAGTTTTAGCATACAGTTATTAAAACTAAATAATAATGTTAATTAAAAAGTAGTTCACAAGAAACCAAAATAACATGATACGTAACCAAATGCAGTTGAGTTTGCTCCTCTACTCGCTGTCTTAACTTAGATTTTAGGGAAATTGTTTTTCTGGCAACACTGCAATTTCTATGGATTGCAACACTGAACATTCTTCAAGTTCATATTTTCTGTTGTAGCATAGGATTATCTATGACTGTGGTGATTTGCATTTAATTATCTCCTTTCAATGATGAATAATCAAGCAAAAGAAAAATGGCAAATTTCGTATTATTTTTAGCAAGGCAGGCTCTTAACGGACGAGATTTGAGAAATACCGGCCTTGTAACTTTAGTTTCCGATCCTCCCTCGTACGTATGAGAGAAACTAACCAATATTAATTATATATTTTGTTAAACTTACCTGAATGCCCTCTCTCCTACATATAGGATTTTATTACTAAGAAGCATAAGGGATTGAACTTGAATTCCATTCATGGCTTCATTTTCTATTGCTTCTAGGCCTGAATTTACAATGTCCATGTGAGTTACAGGACCAACATGTAAATCTGTATTGAAAGAGAAAAAAAATATTTGTTACAATTAAAACTAATAATAGTTCTAGATTAGTTACGTCATTATGGATGAAATACATACAATTGCACATAAAATTATGTTGAATATCGTGCTTTGTAGCTTATTGTTCTGTCGTTGTTCTGTAGTACAAATATTTACCTTAATTTGTGTAGTATATTGTAATGATTTTATAGGTAGAGACTAAATAACGGTCCGGTCTAATATTTCCCTTTTCACCAATTTGTTATAAAATTTGTTAAATACAAATGTCTTTGATTACAAAAAGTAAAATAGTGTCTATCTTGTTATTGACCAAATGAGAGGAAATAGGTGTTTTGCACGGTGCCCCTTCTCTCAAGGCAGTCTCCAAGGCACCTGCTGGTTCTGGTGAGTCTTGCAGCCCAAGGCAGCTTCGCGAGGCTTGGTTGTAGTAAGGATCCCTAGTCCAATGCGACCTCGGGTAAGGATAGCTGTACCCTTAATCCAATGCGACCTCAGGGCAGGTGATGGTTGATTGATCAGTTGGTCGACTGCAGAGATGTTCACCCTCGCGAGGGTGGCCCTCTCGAGGGCATCCTCACCCTCAAGTTCCCCTCGCCCACAGTGACGCGAGGGCGTGGGAGCGCGAGGGCGAGGACAAGTTTTGGCCGCGAGGGCGAGGGTGCGCGAGGGCGAGGACAAGCTTCGATGGCGAGGGTGAGGGTGCGCGAGGACGAGGACAAGTTTTGGCCGCGAGGGCGAGGGTGTGCGAGGGCGAGGACAAGCTTCGACGGCGAGGGCGAGGGTGCGCGAGGGCGAGGACAAGTTTCGACAGCAAGGGTGAGGGCGCGCGAGGGCGATGAACAATTCCATTCGCGAGGGCGAGGGTGAACGAGGGCGAGGACAAGCTTCGATGGCGAGGGTGAGGGTGCGCGAGGGCGAGGACAAGTTTCGGCAGCGAGGGTGAGGATGCGCGAGGGGGAAGACAGCTTCGATGGCGGGGGTGAAGGTGCGCGAGGGCGAGGAAAAGCTTCGACGAAGAGGGCGAGGGTGCGCGAGGGCGAGGACAAGTTTCGGCAGCGAGGGCGAGGGTGCGCGAGGGCGAGGACAAGCTTCGATGGCGAGGGTGAGGGTACGCGAGGGCGAGGAAAAGCTTCGACGAAGAGGGCGAGGGTGCGCGAGGGCGATGACAAGTTTCGGCAGCGAGGGTGAGGATGCGCGAGGGGGAAGACAGCTTCGATGGCGGGGGTGAAGGTGCGCGAGGGCGAGGAAAAGCTTCGACGAAGAGGGCGAGGGTGAAAGAGGGTGAAGGCCAAGTGTTATTGCGGGAGCGAGGATGCACGATGGCTAGAGACAACTTCCTTCAGGAGAACGAGGACACGCGAGGGAGGAGGACAAGCTTCCTTAAAAGCAACTGTTTTGGAGTGTGCTGTTTGACCTCTTTTGGAGAGAGGCAAAATTTAAAATATCATTTGCCATGTCCCCTAGATGAAAAGTTAGTGTCATAGCAAGGTTATACATTAATCGTATTTTTCCTTTCAATTAATTGCAGTAGACAATTTCTCGTGTGTACGTACATAATTATTAGAAATAATAATGCAAATAAGAATAATATTTGATTTTTCCCATGAAAGTTTCCGGGTAGAAATAGCGCTACATTAAGAAGTAAGTGTGCTTCATTGTTGCCCTCCCTGTGCTGGAGACGTTTTAGATAAGAAGTGTCTACTACACTGTCATGTTTAAAGAGTGTTGGTAGACAGACAGACAGTTACTCACGTCATTCAGCAGTAAATGACAAGAGCGCTGATATCTGAACAAACACAATCAATGAGAGAAGCATCAGAATGCAGTAGATCAGATGGAAAAAGACTTGATGGAATGACTTTGGTTCATAAATGGCCATTTTGCTCTGTACTCTCTCGGACTCGGGCTCATTTTTTTTCAACTGGGCTCTCGCTCATTTATTCCTTTGGGAATCGTGCTCGGGCTCACTTCCCTTAGTTGGACTCGCGCTGACTTATTTCATTGGCGCTCGGGGTAGCGCTTAATTATTGAACCCGAGAACGGTTGAGCGCGAATGCCGAGCTAGCGAGTGTTGGGCTCGTGAGTTTGGATGCCCATGAAATGGGCTGATTAATAGCATACATCCTCCTCCAATGTCAACCACTGATGAAGTTGTTACAATTAATCGGAATTTTTAACTTTTCATAGTTTTGTGACAGCCCAAACTATTATCTGAATCATTAATCCAATGTTCTCGGGATTGCTGCCAGAGTGAGTGTTGCTGTGCTGAGCTTTCGTTACCATACAGCGGCAACATCTTCAGAGCTATGTGTTGGAGTGTGCTGGTTGTACAATTTATATTGCTGTCTTTAAGAATCGCTGTGTTTCTATTGGTTGTTCTTGTTGGCCAATGGCGTGCTCTGATTTTGCTGGTGGAAACTGCTCTCTGCTCTCTGAGTTTCCACCAGCAAAATCAGAGCACGCCATTGGCCAACAAGAACAACCAATAGAAACACAGCGATTCTTAAAGACAACAATATAAATTGTACAACCAGCACACTCCAACACATAGCTCTGAAGATGTTGCCGCTGTATGGTAACGAAAGCTCAGTACAGCAACACTCACTCTGGCAGCAATCCCGAGAACATTGGATTAATAGTAGACGCCAGCAAAGCTTCAAGATCATATTATCTGAATCGATATTTGTTAAAATAATGTCAATCACTATTGTATCGGTTTTCATTGTTTCTGCTTTTATAATCTACGTGGGTAGAGCTATCATTTAGTTACAAAATAAATAATATGTTTTTTCTTGTCCTTAAATAGAAATATCTGACACATTAATACTGAAATTTTGTTAAAAGATCTGCTTTAACAAAATAAATTTAATAAGTTCCACAAGATATAATTTGTTTATGCAGCCGAAATTTTGCAACTGTTGACTGATTGCCATTTAGCGTCCTCTTTCGTCGGCGAGGCTATATGAGAAGTGGACCTATAGGTTTAACGCGGAATTCGATCCACTGTCGTTCAATGTTCTTCCACTCGGAATTGTCCCCAGGACCCCATGCACCAAAGGTTCGCGTGCAAGCCAGTGAGATAGGGTTTGTATGTTGTGTTGTTCAATGATTTTTTTATTAGGAATAATATACGTTACAGGATGATATACTGATTGTAAATATTATAGTGCAAGTATTGAACGATTGTGTGGTAAAAGGAGAAATATAAATTTGGACAAATTAAAAAAAGGGCCTGAAAAAAACTGTAGGATATATGAAACATATATAGAACTTAGGAAAAGCCACTTCAGCAAAACGAGCAGGATTTTGTTGTGGGTAAACAGTTTAATCATATTATTATTAATTTCGCACAAATCTGCCACACATCATAGCATGGGCGCCGATTAAGGGGGCAAAGGGGGACAGTTACCCCCCACTCTTTTGAAATGACCCATTAATGTCGCTATATAGTTTCATTTGGAAATATAAAGTTTTTGTATGTATTAAGGTTCATAGAATGAAAATGGAGCCATAAAATATTTGCCGTTCCGTGAGTACGTATTAGTTGTCTTCCCGTGCAGTTAAGAAAGCTACAGGAGTTGCGTTTTAATAGCCACGAAAAATGGCTAAAAAATTAACCTATCCGAGTGTACTTTCATATTAATTTCTTCTTACAAGGGCTCGATATGTTAGTCAGCCGCTTTGGAACTAATTGAGATAACATTTCGCAGAAAAAGAAGTCCTTCATAAGCAGTGTTTCTTTCAGAAACAATGTTCTGGGGGGGGGGACACTTAGTATCCCGGGGCGGCACTGCAGGTACTATTCTATTCATTATTATATTATAGACGTATTACTTTGGTCTCCTTCGGGGGGAGGCTCTCAGAGCTTCGGGGGGCAGTACCCCCCAAAAGAAACATGTCTGGAAGAAACACTCTTCACAACTTATTCTGTAATTGCACAAAAATCGACAGTTCCTGAAATGTCTTTTCTTCTTTCTAATAGTAAGGAATGTTTGATTTGATTTTTTAAATATCCCTTCAGCAGTGAGACTATATGAGACGTGAACCTACCGATTAACGTAGAATACGAACCACATGAGCTCCCGCCAGGAATCGAACCCGGGTCTCCCACGTCAAAGTTGCGGCATTGTTTTGCAGTGTAATATACGAGTTCAGGGGTGTACATATACAATTTTGTATATACAATTAAATTTAGTGAATTCAACATAATTCTAGGTTTTAGGATTATTTGGGATAACTGGAGTGTGGAGTGATTCTAAGTATTGTTGAAATGAAATGAAATGAAATCTGTAAGTTTAACGTCCCATGGTTATGCCGGTTAGGCTAAAGGAGACGGTGATAATAAGAAATGAGTGAAATGGTGGAATGAATAAAGTGGGAGGAAACGGGAAAACGCCCCCCCACCTAGTCCTAGCCTATATTTTACATTTTATTACAGTGATGTTAGAAAATATGTTCGAAAATTTATTTTGCGGTGCTCATTTGGGCACCCCTGACGTTAGTGTCCCGGGCAGTTGCCCGGTTTGCCCAACCTTTGGTGCTTGGAGAATTTGTCGTTATTGTTGAAAGCCTGTTGCGCAGGGGAATTTTATTTATAGTTAGTAAGTTCAGTATATGTAATATAGGACTGGTATCGTATTACGGTAATAATTAACTACCAGAAGGATTAATTTCTTAATCATACAGTGCTATAACCTCGACGAGTTTGAAAGTGAAAGTGTTTGAAAGTGAAGACCACGAAAACTTGGGGCTCCATTTATATATTTTTTTCTTTTCTATTAAAAACCTGGGGCTCTCCCTAATATACCGAAACGTCCTGCGCCGGTAGGCAATGCCTACCCTGCCTACCCTATTGCTACGCCGCTGGGAGGACTCCAAACACCGTGTAAGTAGATGAAACTTTTCTCGCACGTAGGAAGTATAAAAGAGGCCGCGAATTAAGATAAAACAGTTATCATCTTCGGTATGTATTGCAAGGAAACCAAACGCGCCTCTATTTCAAAGTGACCATAAATCAAAACAGTATTATGGCCATATATGAATATATATATATATATATATATATATATATATATATATATATATATATATATATATATATATATATATATATATATATATATATAACGAGAAACAAATCAATAATCTCCGAGTTCGCTCCTCATGACATCACACATTATGAGTAACGTGAGATGTAGGAAAAGTCTTACCGACACTTTTGAAAATGTGACAAGTATTTGTTAAATGGTGCTGAATTGGGTAGAATTGTACCAACTTTTTCACAAAAGGGGCTGAAAATGCCAGCGTGGTACCAACGGGCCGATGAATGACAAAAAGGGCTGAATTTGGTACAATTGTACCAAGTGTGGCAACAGTGGGCTGAATACTTATGCTTGCATCGTAGTTCAAGGAACATTTTGAAGTAAAGGCATTGGAAGGTGCGTGAAGTTGGCCCGCCACTTGTCGCCAAAATTCACCAAATTTTGACCAGAGTTAGTGCTACGTTAGTGCTGTTTTCTGCCGTAAAAAGCTTCGTTAGTGCTGTTAAACTTCACGAATTAGAGCAACTTCAAAATGGGTCCGGCCAACTTCACGCAGCCCGCCACTAGTCGCCAAACTTCACCAAATTTCCACAATCGTTAGTGCTACGTTAGTGCTGTTTTCTGCCGTAAAAAGTTTCGTTAGTGCTGTTAAACTTCACGAATTAGAGCAACTTCAAAATGGGTCCGGCCAACTTCACGCAGCCCGCAACTAGTCGCCAAACTTCACCAAATTTTCACCATCGTTAATGCTACGTTAGTGCTGTTTTCTGCCGTCAAAGGTTTCGTTAGTGCTGCTAAATTTCAAGAATTAGAGCATCTACAAAATTGCTTCAGCGTGAAGTTGGCCCGCCACTTGTCGCCAAAATTCACCAAATTTTGACCAGAGTTAGTGCTACGTTAGTGCTGTTTTCTGCCGTAAAAAGTTTCGTTAGTGCTGTTAAACTTCACGAATTAGAGCAACTTCAAAATGGGCCCGGCCAACTTCACGCAGCTCGCCACTAGTCGCCAAACTTCACCAAATTTTGACCAGCGTTAGTGCTACGTTAGTGCTGTTTTCTGCCATAAAAATTTTCGTTAGTGCTGTTAAACTTCACGAATTAGAGCAACTTCAAAATGGGTCCGGCCAACTTCACGCAGCCCGCCACTAGTCGCCAAAATTCACCAAATTTTGACCAGAGTTAGGGCTACGTTAGTGCTTTTTTCTGCCGTAAAAGGTTTCGTTAGTGCTGCTAAACTTCAAGAATTAGAGCATCTTCAAAATTGCTTCAGCGTGAAGTTGGCCCGCCACTTGCCGCCAAAATTCACCAAATTTTTACCAGAGGTAGTCCTACGTTAGTGCTGTTTTCTGCTGTAAAAAGTTTCGTTAGTGCTGTTAAACATCACGAATTAGAGCAACTTCAAAATGGGCCCAGCCAACTTCACGCAGCCCGCCACTTGTCGCCAAAATTCACCAAATTTTGACCAGCGTTAGTGCTACGTTAGTGCTGTTTTCTGCCGTAAAAAGTTTCGTTAGTGCTGTTAAACTTCACGAATTAGAGCAATTTCAAAATGGGCCCGGCCAACTTCACGCAGCCCGCCATTAGTCGCCAAACTTCACCAAATTTTCACAATCGTTAGTGCTACGTTAGTGCTGTTTTCTGCCGTAAAAAGTTTCGTTAGTGCTGTTAAACTTCACGAATTAGAGCAACTTCAAAATGGGTCCGGCCAACTTCACGCAGCCCGCCACTAGTCGCCAAACTTCACCAAATTTTCACCATCGTTAGTGCTACATTAGTGCTGTTTTCTGCCGTAAAAGGTTTCGTTAGTGCTGCTAAACTTCAAGAATTAGAGCATCTTCAAAATTGCTTCAGCGTAAAGTTGGCCCGCCACTTGTCGCCAAAATTCACCAAATTTTGACCAAAGTTAGTGCTACGTTAGTGCTGTTTTCTGCCGTAAAAAGTTTCGTTAGTGCTGTTAAACTTCACGAATTAGAGCAACTTCAAAATGGGTCCGGCCAACTTCACGCAGCCCGCCACTAGTCGCCAAACTTCACCAAATTTTCACCATCGTTAGTGCTACATCAGTGCTGTTTTCTGCCGTAAAAGGTTTCGTTAGTGCTGCTAAACTTCAAGAATTAGAGCATCTTCAAAATTGCTTCAGCGTGAAGTTGGCCCGCCACTTGTCGCCAAAATTCACCAAATTTTGACCAAAGTTAGTGCTACGTTAGTGCTGTTTTCTGCCGTAAAAAGTTTCGTTAGTGCTGTTAAACTTCACGAATTAGAGCAACTTCAAAATGGGTCCGGCCAACTTCACGCAGCCCGCCACTAGTCGCCAAACTTCACCAAATTTTCACCATCGTTAGTGCTACATTAGTGCTGTTTTCTGCCGTAAAAGGTTTCGTTAGTGCTGCTAAACTTCAAGAATTAGAGCATCTTCAAAATTGCTTCAGCGTGAAGTTGGCCCGCCACTTGTCGTCAAAATTCACCAAATTTTGACCAAAGTTAGTGCTACGTTAGTGCTGTTTTCTGCCGTAAAAAGTTTCGTTAGTGCTGTTAAACTTCACGAATTAGAGCAAGTTCAAAATGGGTCCGGCCAACTTCACGCAGCCCGCCACTAGTCGCCAAACTTCACCAAATTTTCACCATCGCTAGTGCTACATTAGTGCTGTTTTCTGCCGTAAAAGGTTTCGTTAGTGCTGCTAAACTTCAAGAATTAGAGCATCTTCAAAATTGCTTCAGCGTGAAGTTGGCCCGCCACTTGTCGCCAAAATTCACCAAATTTTGACCAAAGTTAGTGCTACGTTAGTGCTGTTTTCTGCCGTAAAAAGTTTCGTTAGTAGTGCTAAACTTCACGAATTAGAGCAACTTCAAGATGCGTCCGGCCAACTTTACGCAGCCCGCCACTTGTTACCAAACTTAAGCAAGTTTTGACCATCATTATTGCTACATTAGAGCTCTTTTCTGCCATTAAATGTTTCGTTAGTGCTGTTAAAATTCACGAAATTAGAGCAAAATCAAAACGGGTCCGGTCAACTTCACGCAGCCCGCCACTTGTCGCTAAACTTCACCAAATGTTGACCATCGTTAGTGCTACGTTAATGCTGCTTTGCTGAACTTCAAGAATTAGTGCATCTTCAAAACGGCGTCAGCGTGAAGTGTGCTCGCCACTTGTCGCCAAATTCCACCAAATTTTGACTATAGTTAGTGCTGCTTTCTGCCGGAAAAGTCTTCGTTAGTGGTGCTAAACTTCACGACTTAGAGCAACTTCAAAATGTGTCTTTCCAACTTCACGCAGCCCACCATTTGTCGCCAAACTAATGCTGCTAAGCTGAATGTATTAGAACAACTTCAAAACGGTTCCGCGTAACTTTATGCAAGTTTCTTTTCAAGAAACGTCAGTAGATATCGTCCGTCTTTATTGCTATATTAATGCTGTTTATTGCCAAAAAATGTTCATTTGTTCGGCTAACTTCATAAATTAGAGCAGGTTAAAAATGGCACCAACGTGAAGTTAGCCCGTGACTTGTATGAAAAATTAACCGATATTTCCTTCATCATTAGCTATATTCTATGCTATTGTTATTTTGTACCTTAAGGGCCTTATGCAGAGTCTTTTTGGCGTATTATTAGCGTCATACTAAAGGCCTGACTACTGCAGGAAACATATGTTAGTGAAACTCTTTAGTATGACACTAATCACGAATCAGTATGAGTCTACATAAGGCCCTAAATCTTTAGTTAGTGCTACTTAATTCTTGAGTTAGAGGAACCCGAAAATAGGTCCGATGAACTTTACGCATGCCTGCTACATGTTGCCAAACTTCAGCAAATTTGCCCACCGTTAATGATGATTTAAATCTTGAAAGTCAAGTGTTTCCTTTATGTTGTAACTCTAGGTAGTGACATTAAGATACTTAAAGAAAGTAAATATGAATATTTAACCTAACTTTAGATAAGTATAGTAAAATTAAGTAGTGATAAATTAGATGATTATATTTCTTAGCAAGTTGAATGACATTTACTCCTTTGTATGAGGTTCTTTAGAGAGTAGATTTTTTTTTTAATTTCAGAATCGAGGAACTGAGAAATTGTATCTTTTCAGATATTGCATTGATGCTGCGTATCTGTGTCCTAATTACATAGATTTGCTGCTTGACTAAGCGGTTCGGCCGAACGTAATTGTAAGGCCCCCCCTTCCATGAAGTTGAATTATTAAGTGAAATCGTTTGGAATTAAACCCCGAACAAAATGTAGGTAGTTTAGTTTTGGTAATCTAACTGCATATAACAGGGGAGGCTTGTTTGGTATGTGTCATTGCGTTGTTTTGCATGGGAATGTTGAATCTTATTTTGCAGTGTACTCGGTTAGACAATGTGGCATATCATTATATTCCCCTTACCAGCAAAATTGTTTAATCAACATAAAAACTACATCACAGATTACTTTAGACATAAGGCATACACTCTAAATGGTGATGTGAACGCATTTTTGACCGTGTGGATGCATTTGTAATGTAATTCCCAAAAATATCTATGTATATTGAAAATTTGTTATTGAAAGTAAAAAAAAATAAACAAATACACTCACTTTCTGCATCCATTTTTTCTTCAGGGAAGACATTATTGTCAATCCTTGTAGCATACTGAATTCCGATTTATTTTAATATATATATATATATATATATATATATATATATATATATATATATATATATATATATATATATATATATATATATATGTGTGTGTGTGTGTGTGTGTGTGTGTGTGTGTGCAAAAAGAATGTTTCTCTTAGTAAGTAGCAATGTAGCATTGTTTCATGTTCTCTTCTTTTTTATATCCTGTATACCTCTGTTAGTAAAGTTGATCAAATGTTGGAAATTGTTAACCAAACCTGATCAAACGAAAATCAAACGATTAACATCGAAATATTTCGATTCTGGCTTGATTTTGAATAGTTAGCCAACTCTACTAAATATAGCTTATATTTGTCTTAGTAAAGCTGATCAAGCGTTAAAAATTGTTGATAGTACCTGATGAAACGATTGACATAATAGAGTCGAATTGGTGGTGTAGTGGGCTAGCCCCCTGTTTGAGACCTTTATTGCTCTGTTAGTGAAATGTTGGAAATGTAGATGAAATGTAGATGATGTTAGTGAAAAGTAGATGAAATGTTGAGCAACCGTGATCAAACGATTATTTAAAAAAAATCGAATCGGCGTGATGGGGGGCTAGCGCGTAGTTATCCCCCCCCAGTAAATATAGCTTATCTCTGAAAAACTGACCAAACGTTAAAAATTATTCGTCACACCTGATCAAACTATGATCAAACGACTGACATAAGAAAAAGTTGAATCAGATGTGTAGGGGACTGCCTCCCTTTTCTAACCCTTATATATCTTCGAAACTTGATCAAACGCTTGGCATCGAAATTTTTTGATCTGGCGTGAAGGGGGCTAGCGTGTAGTTAACCACCGCTACAAAATATAGCTTATATTTATGTTAGTAAAGTTGATCAAACGTTAAAAATTGTTAATCATACCTGATCAAACGATTGATATAAAAACAATTTAAATATTAAACGTTAGAGGGACCTATCCGTACGTACCACACATAGCACAACAAGAAGTACAACTACCAGTCTCCACAGCTGAATGTTAGGGCTCCAAACTAATTTCCGTGTTGGTTTCACTTCATAACTTTTACTTGTTATCTTTGGTGTCCAATTATTTCGCAAGAACTTTTTTTTTACAAAACAAAAATAACACTTCCTTAAAAAATACAAAGTACTGTACGTGTCCACTAAAACCACATTGGTCTATACCTGTAGTTTTTATACACAAAGTTTGAACAATATCTGAGATGAAGGTACTTTTTTGCCTCAATGGAAATCAAAATGCTTTATTATAATCTTAAGAATCAATACACAACAAACATATTGCTATTGAAAGAGTTACTTTACATATTACTTTACAATTTTCAGCACTGTATTCAAGCTAGAGGTCAGCACGGGCTTGGGCCGAGCCCGCGTTCCTAAGCCTGACCCGGTCTGCAGAAAAGATTCGGGCCTATAAAGCATATATCACTTCGGGCCGGGCTCGGACAATAAATTTTTAAATATACAACCATATTTCTCGCGCCTAACTTTGTAAATATACTGTACAACGATATATATTGCACCGTTCTTTCTGAAGAACTTTTAAAGCACAACTGCAAAATAAAGCCTCTAATTGCTGTGAATAAAAATACAATTTTACGTTAATTTTTGTTTCTGTAATTCGGGCTTATTTCGGGCTCATTTGGTTATCACACGAACTCGGGCCGGGCTCGGGCCGAAATGCTAAAACATATTTCGGTCTCGGGTCGGGAATCACATTCTGGTCTTTGACCGTAAGGTCGCAGACAGGATCTCCAACAGAGCCCCGAAGCAGGCTAAGAGGAATGGAATTAGGTGCCCAAAGCTCCGAAGCAAGCAGTGTGTAGGATAGATGGCCAACAGAGCCCCGAAGCAGGCTAGGTGGCTGATGTTAGGATTCCCAGTCAGAGCCCCGAAGCAGGCTAAGCCAGGAGAAAAGATAGGCGTAGTCCCGAAGCAGACTAGAGGCCCTGGGGTTAGGTTACTCCTAAAGTCCCGAAGCAGACTAGAGGAGGGTCACCAGAAAACTGGTACTGAATTGCCTTTGTCCATCCAATTTATAGGGTCCTTAGGGTGGTGGTGGCGCTGCTGCTCCGATGTCGTCTTCTGCTCCGTGGGAGGGGCCAGAAGCCGTCGTCTGCATGTGACTGTAGATCCATCTGGTGGAAGATCCTCTTGCAAACCACGTGGTGGTGTTTGTAAACACCGATGCGTGGAATTGTTTGTCTACAACATCACATAGGATATTACAGTATAAATAAAATAAGAAAGCTTCCTATTATGGGGGGGAGATCGCCCCGATCGCGCCCCTCTGGATCCGCCCCTGATGTAGCCACCATTTGGTTGTAACTGAACTCGTTTATCTCACATGTAATCTTATCATCATCATCATAGGTATTCTGCCTTTATTGGCAGGTCACTTGCCGCAGCTGTGAAGCTTCCATGCTCCACGGTCCTCCGCTAACCTTTCCGTCTTCGCGTATGATCTTTCTGTTTTAATATCGTCCATTAATTGTAGTCTCCTTCGCCCCCTCCCTATCTTTCCCGACATCATACCCTCTAGGACGTCCCTCATGATGCAATCCCTTCTTAGGCAATGTCCCAAGCAGTTTCTCTTCCTCTTCCTAATAATATCTAAAAGTCTTCTTTTCTCACCCACCATTTCTAACACTCTCTCATTCGTTTTCCGCTCGACCCAACTAACTCTTTCCATTCTTCTCCACACCCACATTTCGAAGGCTTCCAGTCGATTTTCGTCACCCTTACGCATGTAATCTTATAATGAAAACAAAAACAAAATAATCTATTCTCTCGCCAGAGCAAAATCTGCGACTCCAACAATTAAAATTCTTTTGGTGTTACTGATAGATAAGCAGTTTGGTTCTATTTCGGTTACTTTCAGTAGATTGGAACAACGATTCTTTCTTCAGATCTAATGTTCTGGTAAGTTATACAATATCATCTGATTTCTCTCAAGAAGAATTCGATTCTTCCTCTGGATGTAATACTATGCCTGTTTTCATTTAAAATCGTCAAATAAATCACTTTTATCAACTGTGACAGAAGGGAAGCCTACAGGGTAGGATTGCCGTTTCAAGGTATGCACAGAAAGTTTTATTTTTTCCATCATTCTAGATCTTGCTACTTATAAATGCAGAATATACATATTCAATTAGTGTTGACAGAAGTACAGACTTGAACTCACACAGTAATTTGCTCTTCCCGTATTGTTATACGGCCCAAATCTTTGGCCGCACGACCGTTCTCCCTTAGCCTTGGTGCATAATCGTGGGTCGTTAAACCAGATTTTAAGTCGGCCGGACCAAATTTGAAGTTGCTTTAATTCGTGAAGTTTAACAGCACTAACTAAAATTTTTGTCAGAAAACAGAACTAACGTTGCATTAACAATGGACGAAATTTGGTGAAGTTTGGTAACAAGTGGCTAACTGAGTGAAGTTGATCGGACCCATTTTGATTTTGCTCTAATTCGTGAAGTTTAGCAGCACTAACGAAACCTTTTACGGCACAAAACAGCACTAACGTAGCACTAACTCTGGTCAAAATTTGGTGAATTTTGGCGACAAGTGGCGGGCCAACTTCACGCTGAAGCAATTTTGAAGATGCTCTAATTCTTGAAGTTTAACAGCACTAACGAAACCTTTTACGGCACAAAACAGCACTAACGTAGCACTAACGCTGGTCAAAATTTGGTGAAGATTGCCGACTAGTGGCGGGCTGCGTGAAGTTGGCTGGGCCCGTTTTGAAGTTGCTGTAATTCGTGAAGTTTAACAGCACTAACGAAACATTTTACGGTAGAAAAGAGCACTAACGTAGCACTAACTCTGGTCAAAATTTGGTGAATTTTGGCGACAAGTGGCGGGCCAACTTCACGCTGAAGCAATTTTGAAGATGCTCTAATTCTTGAAGTTTAACAGCACTAACGAAACTTTTTACGGAAGAAAACAGGACTAACCTAGCACTAACGATGGTCAAAATTTCTTGAATTTTGGCGATATGTGGCAGGCCAACTTCACGCTGAAGCCATTTTGAAGATTCTTTAATTTTTGAAGTTTAGCAGCACTAACGTAAATTTTTATGGCAGAAAACAGCACTAACGATGGTGAAAATTTGGTGAAGTTCGGCGACTAGTGGCGAGCTGCGTGAAGTTGGCCGGGCCCATTTTGAAGTTGCTCTAATTCGTGAAGTTTAACAGCACTAACGAAACTTTTTACGGCAGAAAACAGCACTAACGTAGCACTAACTCTGGTCAAAATTTGGTGAATTTTGGCGACAAGTGGCGGGCCAACTTCACGCTGAAGCAATTTTAAAGATGCTCTAATTCTTGAAGTTTAACAGCACTAACGGAACTTTTTCCGGCAGAAAACAGCACTAACGTAGGACTAACGATGGTGAAAATTTGGTGAAGTTTGGCGACTAGTGGCGGGCTGCGAGAAGTTGGCCGGACCCATTTTTAAGATGCTCCAATTCGTAAAGTTTAACAGCACTATCGAAAATTTTTATGGCACAAAACAGCACAAACGTAGCACTAACGATGGTGAAAATTTGGTGAAGTTTGGCGACTAGTGGCGAGCTGCGTGAAGTTGGCCGGGCCCATTTTGAAGTTGTTCTAATTCGTCAAGTTTAACAGCACTAACGAAACTTTTACGGCGGAAAACAGCACTAACGTAGCACTAACTCTGGTCAAAATTTGGTGAATTTTGGCGACAAGTGGCGGGCCAACTTCACGCTGAAGCAATTTTGAAGATGCTCTAATTCTAGAAGTTTAACAGCACTAACGAAACCTTTTACGGCACAAAACAGCACTAACGTAGCACTAACGCTGGTCAAAATTTGCTGAAGCTTGGCGACTAGTGGCGGGCTGCGTGAAGTTGGCTGGGCCCGTTTTGAAGTTGCTCTAATTCGTGAAGTTTAACAGCACTAACGAAACTTTTTACGGCAGAAAAGAGCACTAACGTAGCACTAACTCTGGTCAAAATTTGGTGAATTTTGGCGACAAGTGGCGGGCCAACTTCACGCTGAAGCAATTTTGAAGATGCTCTTATTCTTGAAGTTTAACAGCACTAACGAAACTTTTTACGGCAGAAAACAGCACTAACCTAGCATTAACGATGGTCAAAATTTCTTGAATTTTGGCGATATTTGGCAGGCCAACTTCACGCTGAAGCCATTTTGAAGATGCTTTAATTTTTGAAGTTTAGCAGCACTAACGTAAATTTTTATGGCAGAAAACAGCACTAACGTAGCACTAACTCTGGTCAAAATTTGTGAATTTTGGCGACAAGTGGCGGGCCTACTTCACACTGAAGCAATTTTAAAGATGCTCTAATTCTTGAAGTTTAACAGCACTAACGGAACTTTTTCCGGCAGAAAACAGCACTAACGTAGCACTAACGATGGTGAAAATTTGGTGAAGTTTAGCGACTAGTGGCGGGCTGCGAGAAGTTGGCCGGACCCATTTTTAAGATGCTCCAATTCGTAAAGTTTAACAGCACTATCGAAAATTTTTATGGCAGAAAACAGCACAAACGTAGCACTAACGATGGTGAAAATTTGGTGAAGTTTGGCGACTAGTGGCGAGCTGCGTGAAGTTGGCCGGGCCCATTTTGAAGTTGTTCTAATTCGTCAAGTTTAACAGCACTAACGAAACTTTTACGGCGGAAAACAGCACTAACGTAGCACTAACTCTGGTCAAAATTTGGTGAATTTTAGCGAGAAGTGGCGGGCCAACTTCACGGTGAAGTAATTTTGAAGATGCTTTAATTCTTGAAGTTTAACAGCACTAACGAAACCTTTTACGGCACAAAACAGTACTAACGTAGCACTAACGCTGGTCAAAATTTGCTGAAGCTTGGCGACTAGTGGCGGGCTGCGTGAAGTTGGCTGGGCCCGTTTTGAAGTTGCTGTAATTCGTGAAGTTTAACAGCACTAACGAAACTTTTTACGGCAGAAAAGAGCACTAACGTAGCACTAACTCTGGTCAAAATTTGGTGAATTTTGGCGACAAGTGGCGGGCCAACTTCACGCTGAAGCAATTTTGAAGATGCTCTAATTCTTGAAGTTTAACAGCACTAACGAAACTTTTTACGGCAGAAAACAGCATTAACGTAGCCCTAACTCTGGTCAAAATTTCTTGAATTTTGGCGATATGTGGCAGGCCAACTTCACGGTGAAGCCATTTTGAAGATGCTTTAATTTTTGAAGTTTAGCAGCACTAACGAAAATTTTTATGGCAGAAAACAGCACTAACGTAGCACTAACGATGGTGAAAATTTGGTGAAGTTTGGCGACTAGTGGCGAGCTGCGTGAAGTTGGCCGGTCCCATTTTGAAGTTGCTCTAATTCGTGAAGTTTAACAGCACTAACGGGACATTTTCCGGCAGAAAACAGCACTAACGTAGCACTAACTCTGGCCAAAAGTTGGTGAATTTTGGCGACAAGTGGCGGGCCAACTTCACGCTGAAGCAATTTTGAAGATGCTCTAATTCTTGAAGTTTAACAGCACTAACGAAACCTTTTACGGCAGAAAACAGCACTAACGTAGCCCTAAATCTGGTCAAAATTTCTTGAATTTTGGCGATATGTGGCAGGCCAACTTCACGCTGAAGCCATTTTGAAGATGCTTTAATTTTTGAAGTTTAGCAGCACTAACGAAAATTTTTATGGCAGAAAACAGCACTAACGTAGCACTAACGATGGTGAAAATTTGGTGAAGTTTGGCGACTAGTGGCGAGCTGCGTGAAGTTGGCCGGTCCCATTTTGAAGTTGCTCTAATTCGTGAAGTTTAACAGCACTAACGGAACTTTTTCCGGCAGAAAACAGCACTAACGTAGCACTAACTCTGGCCAAAAGTTGGTGAATTTTGGCGACAAGTGGCGGGCCAACTTCACGCTGAAGCAATTTTGAAGATGCTCTAATTCTTGAAGTTTAATAGCACTAACGAAACATTTTAAGGCAGAAAACAGCACTAACGTAGCACTAACGTAGCACTAACGATGGTGAAAATTTGGTGAAGTTTGGCGACTAGTGGTGGGCTGCGTGAAGTTGGCCGGACCTATTTTGAAGTTGCTCTAATTCGTGAAGTTTAACAGCACTAACGAAAATTTTTATGGCAGAAAACAGCAGTAACGTAGCACTAACTCTAGTCAAAATTTGGTGAAGTTTCGCGACTAGTGGCGAGGTGCGTGAATTTGGCTGGGCCCATTTTGAAGTTGCTCTAATTCGTGAAGTTTAACAGCACTAACGAAACTTTTTACGGCAGAAAACAGCACTAACGTAGCACTAACTCTGGCCAAAATTCGGTGAATTTTGGCGACAAGTGGCGGGCCAACTTCACGCTGAAGCAATTTTGAAGATGCTCTAATTCTTGAAGTTTAACAGCATTAACGAAACTTTTTACGGCAGAAAACAGCACTATCGTAGCACTAACGATGGTGAAAATTTGGTGAAGTTTGGCGACTAGTGGCGGGCTGCGTGAAGTTGGCCGGACCCATTTTAAAATTGCTCTAATTCGTGAAGTTTAACAGCACTAACGAAAATTTTTACGGCAGAAAACAGCACTAACGTAGCACTAACGATGGTGGAAATTTGGTGAAGTTTGGCGACTAGTGGCGGGCTGCGTGAAGTTGGCCGGACCCATTTTGAAATTGCTCTAATTCGTGAAGTTTAACAGCACTAACGAAACTTTTTACGGCAGAAAACAGCACTAACGTAGCACTAACGCTGGTCAAAATTTGGTGAATTTTGGCGACAAGTGGCGGGCCAACTTCACGCACCTGGCATAGGATACTGTTGATAAATGATGTAAACGTCACTATCGACCGAGATCTCCATTGTAACAGTTGTTCCATTTTAGGTGTTCCACAGTAAGTTATACGATGATATGTTTAGTTTCCTTTGTTTAGGACGTATGTTAAGCAAGGGCGGATCCAGGACGGACTTCTGGTGGGGGTGGTGGATTGTAATACTGCTACTTAGAGCTACTTTTAAGAGCTCCAAACTCTGGGATGCGTTTTATTTGTATATATAAAATAAAGAAGTTTCCTCTTCTGGGGGGAGCGATCGCCCCGATCACCCCCTGGATCCGCCACTGACAATAAGGAAATAATTCAACAAATAGGTTGAATAATTGATGCTCTAATCCTCAAGAAGGAGGCCCTCTTGAGGCCTCCTCACCCTCAATTACCCTCGCCCTGAATGATATGAGGGCGAGGGTGCGCGAGGGCGAGGAAAAGTTTTGAGCACGAAGGCGAGGGCGAGCGAGGATAATGGACAACTCCTATCGCAGGGCGAGGGTGCGCGAGGGCGAGGACAAGCTTCGATGGCGAGGGTGATGGTGCGAGAGGGCGAGGAAAAGCTTCGACGAAAAAGGCGAGGGTGTGCGAGGGCGAGGAGAAGCTTCGACAGCGAGGGTGAGGGTGCGCGAGGGCGAGGACAAGCTTCGATGGCGAGGGTGAGGGTGCGAGAGGGCGAGGAAAAGCTTCGACGGCGAGGGCGAGGGTGCGCGAGGGCGAGGACAAGTTTCGGCAGCGAGGGCGAGGGTACGCGAGGACGAGGACAAGCTTCGATGGCGAGGGTGAGGGTGAGCGAGGGCGAGGACAAGTTTCGGCAGCGAGGGCGAGGGTGCGCGAGGACGAGGACAAGCTTCGATGGCGAGGATGAGGGCGCGCGAGGGCGATGGACAATTCCATTCGCGAGGGCGAGGGTGAACGAGGGCGAGGGCCAACTGCTACTGTGAGGGCGAGGGTGAGTGAGGTCGAAGTAAAATGAGCATCTATAGTCGACTGATGCCGGGTCCCTCGGTGCTCGAGCTTTTATTTGTCCTCTTCGGGTCCTTCCGTGAGGTCCGTCTTCTTTCGGTGTTCCTCGTTGTCTTTCGCGTCGGCTTCTTGTCCGCTACGCTGTTTACAATCAATAGCACGTATTGTGTTGACATGTGCTTTTGTCGTGATGTGGGGATCCTTACAATATCATGTGTGAAGCCACATATGTGTTATTTAGAAGTCATGTAAATTGAAAGTTCTAGTACTTGCAAAATACATGCTAAGATTTAAATTTAAGTTAAACACTGTAGCATAAGTTGATTATTCCAAACTGGAGTCACGGTTCAATAACGTTGTGGTTGGTGTTTCATGTTAAAGTAAAGAAATTTAGCAATAATATAATTTTTATAATTAGCATAGGTATGAATCAGACAGTTGCAAGTCACATCATAAATCAAAGTGATATTACGATACTCACCAATAAACTTCTGATGGAGATCGAGATTAATCTTTGATGTGAACCACACAAAAGCTTAAACTACAGGGAGGAGGGATCATAACAGCAAACAATATTTTGGAATGTGTAACATGTTTAGATAAGAATGTTACTGGACAAGAGCAGTGCGGGCATGTTATTGATTAGTCTGTATTTAAATTTTAAGGTTAGAGTACAAATTTTATGCAAGATGTTCTCTTCAGATAAAGGGCCTTTCCTAGCAAGAGAGTGAAATCGAACCTTGATCCAAATTGGGTCGTTATTGATCCAGAATATTAGTTTTGACCGAAAACTACCCCCAAAATTTACTACCACCACTCCTTACGTAAATTTTGGCATGCTGAAATTTATATACTTTAAAAAAAATCTGGTGGAGGTGGACCGAATAATTTCAAAGTTTCAGATTGTAGATACTATGTAGTTGTAATACGAATACCTAAACCAATCGATCTATATTTCCTTGTTTGTGGGTGTGTGTTGAAATTTAAAAAAAAAAAATCGAAAAACTCTTTAGGGGGGGACACCGTTGATTTTTTGTTCAAAATGTTGTAGTACCCTAAGATACAAAATATATTTTTCAGTGTGTGAAAGTGATGGTAACATTATCAAAATAATAATAATAATAATAATAATAATAATAATAATAATAATAATAATAATAATAATAATAATAACACTGAAGAAAACGTGTTATTTCAGTTTTTTTTTTTTTTGACAATTTTATGACCCTCAAGGTCATAACTTTGAACATTTCTTTGCCAAGGTTCAAGACTTTCCTTTCTCCTTCGTCCCTAATTTATATAAAACAGGCTCTAAAGTCTCCAGAGAAATGGCCTACACCACTGTATGCGGTTGTTATTGAAACAAATTATTTATGAAATATAAACCAAATCATTGTAGCCACTCTTGAAGAAACAACAAATTTTGACGTTCATATTTCAGTAAGCTTTCCTTATTATTAGAGATAGGAATTCAGGAAATCTTACTGTAGAATCACATTTAAAAAAAAATAAAAAACTTAAGGGCCTGACATACTAAAAATAATACAAAACTTAAAACTGTATTTTGTTTGTTTCTCATAAGTGAAAGGAGATAATGAAATAACACCTACCACAATCATAGATAATGTTATTCTACAACAAAAAATATGAATCTGAAGAATTTTCAGTGTTGTCATCCATACATATTACATTGTTGCAGAATAACAATTTCCCCAAAATCTAAGTTAAAGCAGCGACTAGAGGAACGAACTCAACTGCATTTGATTACTAATCATGTTGTCTTGGAATCTTGTGAACTACTTTTTTTTTTTTTTAAAAAAAAAAGGTATATTTAGTTCGTAATAAAAAATAGTTTTAACATACAGTTATTAAAAGTAATTAATAATGTTATTTACAATGTAGTTCACAGGATTCCAATATAACATGATACTTAATCAAATACAGTTGAGTTCGGTCCTCTAGTTGCTGTCTTAACTTAAATTTTTGGGAAAACATTATTCTGGCAACACTGTAATTTCTATGGCTGGCAACACTGAAGATTCTTCAGGTTCGTATTTTCTGTTGTAAGATAACATTAACTATGATTCTGTTACGTTGCACTTCATTATATCCTTCCACTTATGAAAATCAAGCCAAAGAAAAATGGTTAAGTTTGTATTAGTTTTAGTATGTCGGGCTCTTAAGTTTAAAATATGATTTCGATACATTGAACGGTATAGTTTCTAGTCGAATGTACTCTACATCAGGACGGACTTACTATCACCGTACTTCCTTCTGTTCTTTCGTCGCTCGAAAGCTTAACTCAAGCTCATAAATGCAGTCGAGTGTTTTGTAATATACTGAATGTACCACCTACTTGTATTTATAAACATTACACGTGCTCTTGTTTGTAAACAACAACCACGTGTATTTACGATGGAGTATTATACCTGAAGTTAGATTACTACAGAAACAGACAACGAACCACCAGCACCAAATACAGTCACATAACGGCAAGGGAACAGCAGCGCCACCGCTGCCCGAAGGGCCTATATAACAAGGAGAATTCAACAGACAGTCACCAGTCTTCGATTGGTCACCCCCTCCTCTAGCTTGCCTGGAGCTCTAGGAAAATTCCAACCTAAAATACTCTAGTTTGCTGTGGAACTCTAGGCTTCTCTTCCTTCCACCTTAGGTTTTTCGAAGCTCTGTCGGTATCCCAACCTCAGTCACTTAGTCTGCTTGGGGGCTCTGTGCCTGTTAACCCCCTCACTGCTTGCTTCAGAGAATTGAAGTTTCCTATTCCACACTGCTTAGCTTGCTTCAGAGTTCTGTAAAAATCCTGCCCCAAGGCTGTACGTTCTTATTTTACATTTTCTCTATCTTATATTAGAGAAAGTTATATTTAGAATTTGGGATTTAGATTTCTCGGCTTTCGGCATCTAAGACCATTTAGCCCTTCACGATTAGAGGGATGACGTCCCTCGGCGAACACACAATCCGGGGAAAGGGAAGGAAGAAGGGATTGGGGAAGGAAGGAAGCGGCCTAGGACCTATAAGTTAGGTACCACCAGGGCATTTGCCTGGTGTGAATGAGGAAAACCCAGGAAAACCTCATTCAGGGTGGCTGGCCTGAAAAAGCGTGTTACATTTTTTCGACCGAGTGACCCCACCGGGAATCGAACCCGAGGCCGTTTGCACCGAAGGCGGAGCATTAGCGACTACGCTACGCAGGCCACGAGAAAGTTATATTGTAGTATTTCCGTAGATAATGTTGTATTTTATTAAAAGACTAGCCTTTTCTTACCTGGGTCTCCGCCCCCAAAAGCCCACATTTGTGTGGCCTACAGCCTTCCGTCTCTTATATATCAGCCTTTACTTCAAGAGTGAATTTCCTGAATTTGTCCCAGCTGGAGGATTCACCCTCTGACCCGCGCGTTTACTCAGCCTACGACCTCACACCTCTTAAACCAACAATTCTATCAAATTTCAAGTTTCTTTTCGTATTTGAAACATCTAAAAGATAACCTTGTGTATCACAAGAAAACACCCATTTAAATAACATTGTAATTTCTTCGTTCCCCCTTTACATACCTTAAATACTAAAAATATTCACTTTTGGCAATTTCCCTTTCGATTAGTCCCGAAACTAGAATCATGTCAAATTTAATCATTGCAGCCCTTCAAGAAGTGAGCAATAAATTTTGGGGTGTAAAAGGTGTTCCATATGAATAACATGGGGAAGATTTTTCAGTTCCACATAAAACAACACTAAAGTTGGATGTTTTTATTTTTAGTGGTTTATTTAGGTAACACTAACGAAAACGTATAAGCATACCGAATTCTAAGTTTATATTCCAATTCAAGGTACTTAAAACATGAGATTATAGGTCAAAAATGGGCCATTTAAATAGAATGGGGAATTTATTCATTCCCCCTTTAGATATCCCAAAAATTAAAAATATTTACTTTTGGTAATTTTCATGTGAGTTAGCCCCGGAAATTTACACTTTCACGCCAAATTTCAACTTTCCACGTCAACCAGAAGAACCCCTTTATTTTATGTCAGCTCATGTAGTTTGATATATTATAGATTTTATGGCAAACCGGTAGTGACAGTCAATTCCAATTCTAATTTTAATCCACTTAACTCTATCTATTCCCATAAAGGGAAGAATTTTACAATTTTCTGTATATAGTATTTAATGAGTAAATGTCACGTTTATTATATTTTCGGCAATGTATTTACGACAATATTCACAAAAAAGAAGTCCACAAATTATATTTGAGCTACTTTAGCACACAGATTAACACTATTTTGCCATAATTAGCACTTGAAACATTATCGTACATTTTAATAATATACGATGTTATGTTATTGTAGATTTCCAAGCTCGTTATGTTTTCCACCATTTTAGTTATGTTTTTTCCAGCTTTTTGTTTTACTTTAAAAGATATATGGCCATGCATTGTATGACGTCTACGGAATATAAATTGGAGTAATTTAACAAAAGAGATTCAGAAGTAAAATTAATTTCATGACATTCCATTCCACATGTGTCTGTTAATTAACGCGTGCGAAGTATTCACAGTACATGTGCTCAAGTACTAGCTTGTTGAAAGGACCAAAAAACGTCATGTTTTTTTATTTTTTTTATTTTTTTTAATTTTCAAAGGGATATGAAAATAGGAAGAACTCGCTTGTTTCTCTGGCCTTAGCTTTTCATATAGAGCTTGCAAGCAAGCATTAATCTTCCAGAGTCTGAGGACACGTCAACTATGTTTCCGGCTCCCTCTGTGAAACTTGTCTAATTGTTTGTCTACTGCCACGGAGATACCGTGTGCTACTGCCTACTTGCTTCCTGATATTCATAAACGGTAAAATAAATGACATATACGGTGCCCCCTTGGTGGTAGACAAAATGGTAAACAGATGGTTGTTAAATGGAACCTGAAAAAGAAAACATTCATGTGTCTGAATAAAGCATTGTGAAAGCATGTTATGATGTAGAGCCTGATATTTTTTTTTTAATTATAAATGCTATCCAAGATGTGTTAATAAAATGTTAACACGGTTTCCTATGTTTAGACTAAGTCCTAGTGGGTGTTGAACCACAGAATATTGTCAGAAACTACAATCATGTGAATTTGTATTATTGTTATTAGTTACTATTTAAAAATAATAATATTTAAACTCTTAGCTACATACACAGGACCGTAATTTGTGGGGGCAGGTGGAACAACTTTCCCACCAGGGAAGCTCCCTTGCCATTCGAGAAAGGTCCACTTTAAGACAAAATTTTCTTACTCCATATACGATACGAACATGAATTTATAAACGAAACATCAAACAGGTTCATTACACTGCATAAACAAAATATTACACAAAAGCTAAATAAAACAAAAATGAGTTGTGGACACATTTCAGTAAAAACAAATGTCTAATATTAGGGGCCTTAGAAATAATATTTATTAGTATGGCTTTGAGATTTCTCAATATTGTCCTCTTAATTAATTTGTCATGTGTGGAACGGGCCCAGGGGCGTAATACGACCCAGCAGATCTTACCATGCGGGAGGGCCCATAGACTCCGGGGGCCCACAAAGAGTAAGAGAAAGATGAAAAGAATGGGCCTATTTTCGAATTTTGCGGGAACGCCCACGCAATCTTACTTTTTCTAGGGGACCCAAATATTAATGCTGTCCCCCCCGCAGAGAAAAATCTAAGTTACGGCGCTGTACATACATTTCCATTAACACAGAACAGTGGATCTATAATTGAACTAAGCGAGTGACTTACGCAGCTATGTGTTTCGTTAAATCCACTTTTTCCCTCTAAAGCAGTTTTTACTACGTTGAAAAAATATTGCAGAATGAGAGTGGCATAGTAAAATAGTTTGGACACAATATGATTATAAGAAGTCATTTGAAAGTGAAATGAAATCTTTCAGTTTAACGTCCCACGCTTATACCTGTTAGGCTAAGGAAAACGGATGATTAAGAGGCCTCATCCCTGCGAAATTAAAATACCGCTAATTTTACAGTAATTTTGTGATATCTTCAAATAAATAAAAGATAATTGAAATGTGGAACAAAAGCGCCCTAAACAATATTATTTTGCGTGAGGTACCGTTATCACAAGTCGCCTAGTGGCTTTCCATTTTCAGCCGTTTAGAAACGCGAAAATAAATGCCGATTTTCAAAATGGCTCGAAATCGAAAGCAGATAAGTAAGTCCTGATAACGGTATCTTATGCAAAATGGTATTGTCTAGGTCGCTCTTGTTCCACATTTCGATTATCTTTTATCTATTTGAAGATATCAAATAATTACTGTAAAATTAGCGGTATTTTAATTTCGCCGCGATGAAGCCTCTTAAGGCAAGTGAATGATGATGGAAGAATTGGTGGAATGAGAAAGTGGGAGGAACCGGGCGTACCCCGAGAAAACCAACAAGCACAATGTTGTCTACCACAAGCTTATTTGGTTGCGGATCTAACCACTGAGCCACCGTGCCTCTTTTCTCTTGTGCGTGTACTATGTTGACAAATAATTTCAGTGACAGTAGCAAATCATAAATAGTTCGGAAACGAGATAATTATAATATGTCATTTTCTTGGGAAATTGTGTCCGAAAAACTTTTCTGTATGTTTGCATCAATACTACATCTAGTTTTTTTTTTTTTTTTTTTTTTTTTTTTTCAAATCAAAATGATCCGGGAAAGTGTTAGCTGTGTGGAGCAAACTCTGTATGTTGAAAGAGGTTAGAAAACATGCTTGGGTAGGGTACCCATCCAAATTAAAGGCAGTACGTTTTTTAAACAGATCATTGAAAAGTTCATAATGAAAAACGTAATTTTGAAATGAGAATGAAACAATAAGCAGAATGAAACAAAAACAAACATTGAATTTCTCAAAAAAAAAAAATCAAACAAAAACAAGGTATCACAATATTTGGTTTCAATATAATAAAATGAAAGTAAATTCAAAATGGCGATCAACGACATGCTATGTCCTAAAAGATTTCCCCATATGCACTACTAACCTTTTGTGCTGCTTTTGTAATTCTTTTGAAACTCTGCCTTCTACAGTATGTCAAGTGTTTCCACACTTTTGGATCAACCTGTATTACATATGTTTCGTAGAGACCTATTTTGTAGGGAATTAGTGTCGTACCCTTAGTTCAGGTACCGTATCTAGCTAGATTGCTGAATAATGGAAAATGAAGAAAAAAGAAAGAAAACCTTAGAATAGAAATAACTGGTTTCAAAAACGCACTAAAATCAAAAAATAAAAACTTTTAAAAATGAAGAACCGATTCCAAAACGAACTAGAAGAGAAGAAAAAAAGTTCTTCTGAAAAAAATATATAAAACTACTTAAGAGTCTTCATCCCGGCGAAATTAAAATACCGCTAATTTTGCAATAAGTATGTGATATCTTCAAATAGATAAAAGATAATTGAAATATGGAACAAGAGCGCCCTAGACAATATTATTTTGCGTGAGGTACCGTTATCACAAGTCACCTAGTGGCTTTCCGTTTTCAGCTGTTTAGAAACGCGAAAATAAATGTCAATTTTCAAAATGGCTCGAAATCGAAAGCAGATAAGTGAGTCGTGATAACGGTTTCTCATTTAAAATAAAATTGTCTAGGACGCTCTTGTTCCACATTTCGATTATATTTTATCTATTTGAAGATATCACCTAATTACTGTAAAATTAGCGGTATTTTAATTTCGCCAGGATTAAGAGTCTTAAAAACATGAAAGGGGTACAAATTGATGAAAACGTTAAAAAGCAGACAATAATAATTAAGTTCTTATTAAAACATCACCATCATTGTCATCATCATCAAAGGTATTCTGCCTTTATTGGCAGGTTACTTGCTGCAGCTGAGAAGCTTGCATGCTCCACGGTCCTCCGCTAACCTCTTCGTCTTCACGTACGATCTTTCTGTTTTTATATAGTCTATTAATTGTATCCTCCTTTGCCCTTTCCTTCTCTGTCTTGCCACCATACCCTGTAGTACGTCCCTCATAATACAGTTACTTCTTAACTTGACCGATGTCCCTAAATGTTTCTCTTTCTTTTCTTAATAATACACAAAATTGTTCTTTTCTTCTCTATCATCTCTAACACCCTCTCATTTGTTTTTCACTTGATCCAACTAATTCAATCCATTCTTCTCCATACTCACATTTCGAAAGTTTCCAGTCTTTTTTTCATAACTTTTGCGTAATGTCCACGTTTCCGCCCTATACAGTTCAACATTAAACATGAACCATTTTATGAGTTTTTTTGTCAACTCTTTATTCAAGGTCCCATAAAATAGTCTTTTTTCCTCCTAAAGGCTTCTTTCGCCATTCCTATCCTTGCTTTTAGTTCACGTTCACATTTCATATCATTAATAATAATACTATTCAGCTGTCAAAAACTATTCACTTGTTCTATTTCCCCCTCCTACTTTTACACTTGACACTTCAACCGCCATGGCTTTTGTCTTTCTGACATTTATTTTGATCCCATGTTCTTCACAGCAAAGCGCTTAAAAGCAGAAAATAATTTATTACTTATATATATGGATTCCACTATAAATTGAAAATCTACGTCTCATAGAGTTTTGGTGCTGAAAATGGACGCTCAAGTTCAATAAACAAACAAGTGACAAAATCATCTGTCTTCCGTAAACTTTAACAAATATAGAGTTCGAGTAATATTCAAAACTTGCTTTATGACTTACTAATAGTACACCAAACATTTCAAGTACCCACTCCGGGAAATCAACTGAAACACAACAGAACTGACGTTGCGCGTTTTTTTTAAATATAAAACAATTGTATTAGGTGTCTCTTCGTTTAGCCCAGATTGTAATTTGCTCTGATCCTGGTGCGTTGATCTAGGTTTAATTTGCATGCATAAACAAGCAGTTGTTACTGGATATACTAACCCAAAACTCGCCACATGGACGTGGTTGCATCTAGTTTAATCCACCCAGCCATAATGCCTTGTTTTGGTTTACCTTTTCTGTCTGTTTTCCAGAGATGCATTCACTTTTTCATTGAGAGAAGGATAGTATTTTTAACTTAAGTTGAGGCCTTACACAAAAGTATCTAAATTTAAGTACACTCATGTTCAAAATGATTGTCGCATATCTATAACTGTCTTCTTGTAAGAATATAATTTGATAATGATTTTGCAGAGTACTTCTAATACTGAAACTATGTATATAATCGGGAATGTATATTTGTGGTAAATTTCATGTCTTTGCCGATTATACACATACTAACATTGTAAGAAATACCAGGCGAATTCGTTATTAAATTATATTTCTACAACAACATATTTATAGACATGCGACAATAATTTGGGAAATGAGTGTACATATTTATAGAGGTCTCAATCACTACCTTCGCAAATATTCCTACAGCTTGTATGTGTGACACTGAAACATTAAAAGCTGTTTTTGAAACAAATCACTCATCAGTAGTAATTGACAGAATTGGTTCACAAAAATAAGACGATCATAGATGATAGACATACCAACCTATGGTTCATGAAATATTCCGAACATGTTACGCAGGGTGTTCAAAAACCCGTACTCAGAATAATTTCATGTGCTACAACTCTGAGATGCGAAACAAACATATGTTTTTGCAATTAACTGTTGGTACAATTGTTGCGTGATTGTCGGGGGTGGAACTACTCCCAGTTTGCTGTATTTCATGACTTTACTGAACGAAAGTATATATCAGAATTCAGGTGGCAGTCGTTCCAGTACGTTCCACAGGTGTTCGATAATGTTCAGGTCCGTAGACTTAGCAGGCGACGATGGAAGTCATCTACCAAATGAAGTATCCTGACTAGCCGTGGTAATATTTTGATGAGCATTATACAACTTGGAGACGACGTTATGCAAATTATCTGGATGTGGTTGGAGGTTAAGATTGACTACATCAAGACGATTAGTCGTAGTCTCTAATATATATCAAAGGCGAGCAGGATATGCAACTTTCTGATCGTCATACCAGATTCCCAGTTGCTAATCCTGTATGGCAAGTTTGAATAAACAAATGATGTTTTAACTCTTCATTTGCCTTGCCAATCCAATCCCTCCTGATACTACAGAAGTTTTTTTTTTTTCTGGAAAATTGTAAGATATAAAGCGCAGTGCGAGAAGAAAACCGGAATGTAAGAATGCCTTCAACAATTGAATGTTCTGTGTTCGTGTACTCATATGGGGAGCAACGGTAGTAATGCCTGCAGTAGCGGCCGTCGTTCTGTCAGTTATGATGCATCTTCTTTGAGTGCATCATGGCTGGTCTGAAACGTGCATTTGTTACTGGAATTCTGAGCCTCCAAGTGCACACCATTCGTGGAACACTTGACAATTCACGACCCATGCGAGCGGTAATTCTTCAGAATGACCACACAGCTTTTTGCAGCACCTACATAATATCATGCTCGAAGTCTCTTAACTGCACAATAGACATTTGCTAGCGTCGTTTCTGGCAATATATACACAGACTATGCTCCACATATAGTGGTTTCGCATTCAACTGCACTTGTGTTGTCGAAAGACCTTCGAACTACTTGTGTCAAGCCCTCTAGAGATGCTACAATCAGTATACTTTCTACGATGTCCGTGTACTGGACCTTCCATCCAACTGCAATTTACTTGCTTTCTACATATATACATGTGGTTCTAATTCCGTTAGAGTCGGACTATTTACGCGGGATGATCTGTAAAATGCGTTTCCACTGAAGTATATTGTACGGGTTTGAAGATTGAATACTGGACACACTTGAACGTTATGTGACAGTAAATTAGTCCAATAAGCTTTCACTTTTACTTTACGTAGGTGCTCTCGATGTAGATAATAACACAATTCGTTAAAATAACTGTACTCTAATATATACTTACCACCCGCTATTCCTTGAACAGAGTCATTGGGTTGATATAAGAGTCACGGGGCACAGCAAAGCCGCTCGCCAAACGGTGACAAAGATCACGTAATGCTTGGGGTAGAATAGGGAAGGCCAATGATATAATAATTAATAAAATTAATTATTATGTCACCGCCGGTGATAACATTAATAGAGGTCAGATATGATCATCCGCAGTCGACATCTCACACGTGTATCAATATTGACCTTACCGAGTCGTCGATTACAATTTTGTTTTAGGGGCGAAACACATGTGTAGCTTCCCTATCCCAAATCGCTCGTTTCTTTACCCTTATATATATGTTTGCTTAGTAATTATTTGGAAAATTGTTTTCTCTTAAAGAAACAAGTTTTTTCAAAGGCATCTGAAGTTGTGGATCTTGGTGATACCATAATGAATTTTGTAGCCATCAATGCTAAAGGAAATCATTAGTTAATTGCGTACTGTGTTGGTTTGTGTCCACTGTAATATGGACGAGACAGAAAAGGAACATACAATGAGGCAGTTGAATAGGCCTCGTTGTGCGAGAAATACGTCCCCTTTAATCTAGGAGAAAGCACAATGTATAGGTTGCAGTAGGACAGAACGCATCTCTTTCAGGAACTAATTCAAATGTCTTTAGAAGACAATTGTGTTACGTCACAACCACTTAGGCAGAGCGAGCTCGACTTGTTTCTCGTAGAATTTCTCTTAGAAAATGGACGGAGTACTTAGAAATTCCTCCCAAAGGGAAAACAAATAGTGGTCAACGCTCACTTTGTATACATAGTGTCTACGGAAAGATACGGGAAGGGAGGAGGCGAGGGGGAGTGAAGCTTCAGAGAATGCGAACGTGTTTCTTTTCTCACGAACAACACCTCAGGACAAAAAAAGAAGAAGAAGTCTCGTTACCACGTTTCTGGTAACTCCGCAAATTTTCCAGTTGGAGTCACTGCAAAGTGCTTCCTTTAATTAGCGCAACGTTGTTTCATTTCTGCTCACAAACCAAGTATGTTTCACAGTCCAGAAGCACGTTTGAGAGAAATTTCACACCTAATCATCCAAATGGTTAATTCAAAAAGTTTCCTGGGCGGAAAAAGTAGATTACAGCACAGTATAATTTGTGTCTGGCAGAGATTCCAGCGAAATGCAATCCGACTGACATGCAGGTCACTTTTGATATTAATGAGCAGCACCGTTGCTTAATTTGTACATGTTAGCCTTAAAAATGACCAAAATTTAAAAACAGTGAATCCTAGAAAAAAATGTTTATAAGCAGCAGAAGTAATAGTCTTTTTTTTTTTAGATAACATACTGCATTTGAAGAGAGTGTCGAAAAAGTTTATATGAAGTTAAGTATTATATACTATATATATAAGGTGAACCTGAGAAATATGTTCAAACTCCAGGAAGTGATTCATGACATCAAGAGAAGACAAAATTTATCTTGCATGTAGTCGAATTCCACGTCGTGCACGGGTGGCAGGGGTGCAAACTTGGAATCGACAATCGAATCCTGGCAATTGGAACAGAACAGAAATATGTGCAGAAAGTCCAGAAGATGGTTTGCGACGAGATAAACTCTAACCAAAACGAGTTAATAGTAAATTTGAACGAAATCATGAAGGAAGGAACATTCGTGTTAGTGTTAACAACCCAACAACCATTATCTGCAACTATTATCTGCACAAATGAAATTTCTGAAGTTTTAGTATTTAGGGATGCGCACGAGACGAGCCGAGACAGGATTTTTTCTGAAAAAAAAAAATTCGAGTCGAGACACGGCTCTTCCAATTGTAAAATATATATTTTTCCAGTCGAGACATCACTTTTACAACACATTTTCGAGACGAGACAGCCACAAATCTTGTCTCGTGCGCATCCCTATTAGTATTGCTACCAAGAGAAGCAGTGCTGTAATGTCCCCATCATTCTGTCTTTAGAACTGAAAAAGAGAATAACGTGGGAACTTGCATTTCAGAGTGCTTATGTTGGTTTAGGGAGGGGAGAATAATAGAAAAAGAGACATAGGATTCAATTGTAAAACTATAGGATAGGATATGATTGTAAAACTATAGCCATAGCTAAATCGTTATCGCGAAAACTATTCATTTCTCAGTGATATTTGTTTGCTTCATAGTGCTTCCAGCAAAACTCTCTAACCAAGGTTTTGTTTCCATTTCCATTACTTGTGTTACTATTCATTGATGTCACTCTAATGGATTGGTGTCGTTCTGGAAGCTCACAAGAGAGGTCTTGACGAATCTTGAGGGATATTTCTTCAGTGCAATGTAAATCCATAAGACAGCGACGATTACTTCCTGATTTTACTCCAGCGAAACTTAATGAATAACTTAGTTGTTATCTTCTATCCCATTTTGGTAACAGCACTGTGTGATTCCAAGATGGAATTTAGACTGTTATAAAAGCGCGAAAATACTCTTTCTCTTGTCATATATATACAGATAGATATATTCCTCAGCCGTACTCTTCTTCTGACGGTTGAATTGCAAAAAGTCAAGATTCAAAATCCAAATCGCTTTTGTAACTCCGTATCTGTCTTTAGATTGTGTGGTTCACATCGAACTGACTGAACTGAAAAATCTTCTTATATACTGAAAAACTGATGTATGCTTGGTCAAGGCCGGCCCTAGGCAATGTGCCACCCCGTGCAATAGCATCAATTGCCGCCTCTTTTCTTTAGACAAAACAAATCTTAAAAAGACATGATTTTAAGTATGCCACCCCATCATAAACAACGAAGGGGAGGGTAACAGCATTGCACTCAGAATGGCCTAAAGACTACAAGTACAATTTCGTTGTGTATGTTTCTTTTTTCTTTAAATAATAATCTATAATGTTAGTGAAAGATAAAGCAAACACAACTGCAAAGGAAAGGTGATAATACTTTTTATAGAATTCAATATCGAGCTTCAATTTCAATATATCAGTTTGCAATTCCAGTGCAACTAGCTCTTTTATCTTTAATTCTTGGTTTTTCTTCTACATCTGTCAAGAAAACGCTGTTTCCACCTTCAATGATAAGGAAATTGTTTGTGACAGAGATAAAACTAGTTTTCATATCAAAACTGTGATAACTAACTAAATGGAACAGGTGTTCACTACTTTTTGAGAATTGCGCTCTTGTATTTGCCAAAAATCAAGCAATTCGTGTTGGTGGGATTTTTTTGACCATTTGCTTTAGGACTATCCACGTGACCTTAAACTAATGCATTCTAAACATGATTTATGAATGTAGTATTCATATAGAAGGTCAGTTTAGTAAATTTAACTACCGTCATTATGAAGCCTGTTTCCAACAAGAAATAATTACCTTAAAGAATATAGTTATAACAGAGTTTGCCGTCTCGTGCAAATGTAAGTGTTGCACATATGGTAGAACCGGCTCTGTGCTTGGTTTCTCAACAAATATTACGTGCTTTCATTTTTCTGGTACATTTCCATCTTTGAGTAACAAAATAATTAGCAAAGAATAGTTTTTTTGCATTCAGGATTTTTTTTCTTGCTATGTTATATCTAAGGCGTAGTTCAGTTTTTGTCCTCATGTACCCGTTTCTCATTACAATTGGAATAAAACATGCATGCGCTTACAGAAAGAAAAAATGAAACATAATACCTTATTTTTATCTGTATCTCCCTTGTTACTGAATTTTGTAAATGTGTTGTTTTTAATAATATCCAATGACTTTAATTCAAATAAATTAAACAATTTAAAGTATTATTTTTTAAATGTTATGTCAACCATATGATACATATATACAAAGTGAAGCGCGACTCTGGAAATTCGTACTCATCGCGTTTTAATGGGTAATAATGCACACATTAATATTGTCACGGATATTATTTATAACCCACGGGGAATATTATATGCTAGTTAACAAATTCAGAACACAGAATATTCATAATCTGTATGATTAAAATTGGTAGTTTTGTAGATCAGAAAATTAATACGTTGTAGAAACGGAACAAAAATTAATTCTTAGTAAAAAAAAATACCAAGCGTAACATGAAAGAAAAGCGAAAATAAAGAGAAGCAAAAAAATCATTTTAATTAAATAACGACATTTTCCTCTTGTACTAACACAAATGTGTTAAACCATTATATGTATATGTGTTAATTAACTGTCTCGCCCTACTTTTGATCTAATTTGAATTCTTTCTGATTTTTTTCAGCAATGTAGAAATTACGAAAGCACTTACATTAATTCATTAATGGACTATATATTTTTATATATATAAAAAAGACTATACACATGTAACTGAACAAAAAATAAATTAGTTTCTTTAATTAATAGCAAACAATGACCTTTGTATTATTTAATAATTGGTTAGTACCTACATTCCTAGTTCTTTGTGTCACAAATGTCTTAAATCTGTCAGATAATTAAATTAGTGACCTCACTGTTCAGCTTTAATCACGCAACATACACTATGCGTTATATAAGGTGGGCCATTTATATCGAGTCTTCTTGTAACTTTTAGGATGACAAAAAGTGCTTGAATTCAGCAGCAAAACTACATGAGACATGGAACTATCGCTTAACCTTGGATGCTAACGACACGGACTCTCATCGGGAATCGAATCCAGATTTCTCTCCGAAATTTGTCAATCGTGTAACACATTATGATGTCATTCGCAAGCGCGATTCATTTTCAAGATATTCCAGTGCAAAGATGGACACCTTCACTCAATTCTGCCCTCAAGAGGGACGCTCTCACCTTCAGTCAGCATCATTTCGGTAGATGAGGGCGACTGTCAGTGAGGCTGAGGTCATCAACAATATTTGAGTGTGGGGACGAATGCGTGTGAGTGTGAGGGACTCGATTGAGGGTGAGTGTGAGTGTGAGGGCGTGAATAATACTTGAATGAGGCTGGCTGAGTGTGACTGTGAAGGAAATGATTGAGAATCAATGTGAGTGAGGGTTAAAAGAAAATGCCCTTCTGATACAGTGCAAAACATGGGGTGATATGCATAAAGATGAGTGAGTACTAGCGAATATAATCTCACCTCTCGAACGAGATTAAACTACAAGTGAGTTCTTACCATTGTACCTTAATCTCTGTATTCTTGATTGTATGCTTATTGATTGATTATATTCTTGATTGATTATATTAATTGATGATATATTATATTGATTGATTTTTATTAATTCTTACAGTATTCTTCTTGATTGTTGAGCGTTGCTCGATCTGTGAAATTGCGCCAACGGATTACTACATCTCCTCCGTTGAGCTGCACTATTCGTACACTGCCTGTTAAGACCTATTGACACTTGTTAGATTCATAATTAGGCAACCTAAGGACTGGACTGTACAATAGTCATTGTCCAAACTACACCAAACACAAATGCTTAAACTACAACATTCCGAGAAGTTTTTGATTGTCCCTCCTATTATTGAGGATTGAAACTGCAACAAGTAGAAGTTGCAAACTATTCTTTTTAGTGTCTTTTAACATTTACTCTTATCAACAAATAGTGAACTTAAAGCATTTTAAGTAAACTAATATGTGTGGCGACCGTCAAATCTTTAAAGAATCTGGTAAACTTTCTTTCAACGGAAAATTTAAATTTATAAATCAATGATTTAAAAATGCATTATGATGCATCTTTCTATGTATAAAAATAGATGTATGTCTCTATCAATATTCTAAATCAAAAACTTTTGCCTTTTATTCAGTTTTCTGTGAAGAAATCGTTTCCCAGTAAAATTTAATAAATAAATAATTCAGGTATGACTTCAGGTTTTGAGGTGGAGGGGGGTATTAACTGCAGCAAATGAAGTTTCGGCACTGAAATTTTATTATTCGAAGTTTCCTCCCTATGGATACGTGCCTGTCTTTACAGGTATTTCTTTACCTTATATCAGTAATTTAAAATAAACCTTTTTTTATTAATCTCGGAATTGTAGGGGGCGTGCAGTTTTAAGCATAGATATGATTAACAGTAGCTTCTTATTTTTTTAAAAAATCTATAATTTACGGACTTCAGCCCTAAAGCCTCCTCCCTGTGACCGCCACTGCCTTATATAATAATAAGCTACAGTATAATTATCAAATAAATAACTTATCTGACATTCCCATTTCAGTTGCTATTTTCCTCTATTATCTATTTAAAACATGCCTATTATGATGTTGTTTGTGTTTCTTATTCCATATTGCTGGAACATTCCTCATGAGTTCCATTAATACGTCTTTCATAATCAAATATAATATTGCACCAAAACCTCTCGAGCATAGACACACACAATCCTCTGCAGACCAAATCCTAAACAAATGAAGTCTTTATTCCGTGCAACGCTGCAGAGAGAGCCAATGAGAACACGAGCTACAGCGATGCTGAACATCGATGTAAAAACAAACTCAGTTGTTCATCATCGCGACCACTCATTCACCCTCGCGGTCGATCTCTAGGTCTGGATGTAGCATACATCTTCGGCATGCGCTTACCCATTTGAATCCATGTGTTTGTACCAGTATCGGGGGTGCAACCGCGACTTAAACCTCGACCTCGATCGCGAAGTATCTTGGGCATGTCCCTACCTTTAGGGAGAGTGGAAGAGGGTAATATATAAACGACCGATATTAATATAGAGCGCACAGTTTTCGGAGTATCTGAGATTAATAGCGACACTCCCAATGCCATTTAAATCTAAGTTCAGCCCTTGTTAGTACTTCTGAGAACGGAATGGTAACATGAAAAAAATAATCAAATGCGATCTTAATTACTATCATGTCCATAGTTTTCGGGGTTCTTAAGTTGAATGGTAACACTCCCTATAGCACTTAAGTTTAAAGTTTACTTCCATTAGCACCCCTAAGGCGGTGGAAAGGGATTGGCATGCAAAACTAATCGGAAACAATCTATATTAATGCCCAATTCATAGTTCTCGATGTCGTTGAGATTAATAATTACACCCTCGATGACGTTAAAGTCAAAGTTCGACCTCCATCGGGGTGAGAAGGCATACAAAAATAAAATGTCTCAAATGACTGAGATTAGAATCGAATTGAGTCGTCCAGTTAGAAAACAACTCTTGTCTATTTGTATAACACCCCAGAAAACCGAGAAAAACTATAGGATCGATGCGTTTTGTAGAACTGGAAATAGTTGAGGATGTTCAAGTTTTTTCATATGAACACACTGAAGTATTCTTTGTTCTACAAAACATGCAGATCAGACATTTTTCTAAGTTCTCTAGGATTTTATGTAAATGGACAAGAGCCATTTTGGGACTGTACGAATCAAATTCATAGTTTGGACTCGTTTTGGACCGTGTGTGGGTTTATATATATATATATATATATATATATATATATATATATATATATATATATATATATATATATATATATATATATATATGTGTGTGTGTGTGTGTGTGTGTGTGTGTGTACTTGAGGTCACTGATTTTATGATGAGTGTCGGGTAATTGAATATTTAGTGTTCGTAACAGTTCGTGTTTTGTCATCGTACGTGTGCGAGGAAATGTTAGAACTGAATTTAGCAAGGATAGGCTTCTAGAAACTGCCATTGTCCAGATAGATGAACAATATTTTATTTTAGGAGAGATTATTGCCTTGTATAATGTTGTTAAGGAAGAAATGTTCCATATTTCTGTTAATCTGTACAGAAGTCCTAGTATGCACAACGATTGCTTAGTGAGTGCTTATTGTTCTGCGAAAATTAGTTTTGTATTAAATGTAACTCCGAGATCAATATAACTATTGACTTACGTGATAGCCGAACTATTTATGTTGTATGAGGTGTGAACAATATTTTTGTTTTCTTTAGAGAAAGTGTTATAGATCTACTCTTGTCGGGATTCACATTTAGAAGTCATGTGTTACACCAAGAGAAAAAAGTATATATAACTGTACATTAAGAATATATTACGAACTAGCAATGGTGATCTATTGTTTATTTGTATTGCTTCAGACAATTTCATCCAGTTCAACATAAACTGCTCAACTGGAACTAACTTTGGAAATTAACATTCGAAAGATTTAATTCACCGGAACTAATTTGATCATTTTTACACGATGCTTAATTTCTTTACTATTCAAGAACTTGTTTTTCGGTTCATATCTGTAATACAAAGCTGAAACCTGTTGTTTTAAATTAGCAATTTATGTAAAAATGAATAAAAGGTAAAGGGGCGAAAGTTACGTACTACAAGGAAGATAAATAGGCCTAGTACAACAATTTAACATTTTCTTAGTTCACAGAACTTTATAAATATCGTTAAATTTAGTTCTTTCTTTATAGTAAATTAGAAACTTAAATGAACACAGAGCCGGAGTAAATTAGATGTCCTGTACTTAAGGTAAAACCTTGTAATAAGTAACTGTTTAGTTATTCTCCTAAAGTAGGGTTTTTCAACATGGAGTCCCGAAAATAAGCTAAAAAGAAAAATACAATTAGAATCTAAAATCGGAAAATATTTTTTAAAAAAATATTATGAATTTTGTCCTGATAGGCATATTTTTTGTTTTTATGCATAGTGTTAAGAACAAAAAAAGGTCTACTAAACATTTTCAACAGATGCAGAGTTGTTTAAAAATCAATTTAACCCTTAAAGTATTTTTGTTACCATATGGCAACATTGGTTTCTTTGAAGCTAAATATATAGATCTGATATTTCATGCCCGTTATGTAGCGTTGTAGACACCTTTTGACCCAACTGTCAAGCGCTGTCACCGTACGTCAGAAATTTGTAGCTTTTACAGTAGCTGAACTGTGGCTTTTAACAGTTCGGAGAGACGAGGACAGAAGAGGTAATAAAATTTATTAATTATACTTATTATTTACTATGAACTGATTAACTTTTTAGAGTGAAGTGGTCAAAAGGACAACAAGAATCAAGAAGCAGCACTTATAACATATCAATAATGATTAATAGATTGTTGAAAGCGATTTGAATATGAGTGTTGCTATATCGCCACATTGTTTCGACATACAGTAAATATGGCGGAGGTGATGTTGCCGTATGTCAACATTTTGAAATATGAGATAGTGAATGAAGTGATGTAGGAAAGTGTATACTGTGCCTTTCTTTTAAAATTTATCTATTATATGAAGTAGCTTTTATTGTTTCTTGACACACACACACACACACACACACATACATACATACATACATACATATATACTAGTCTTTAGCTAACTGGGGGCTCTGCCCCCAGATCACCGAGTCTGCTCGGCGTACTGCCTCGCATTTCTTATTTATTGGCCTTTGCATCAGCAGTGAATTTCGTGAACTTGCTCTTCATATTTTCTGAATCTGCCCATCGGGGGCTTCGCCCCCACACACCGTATTTGCTCGGCCTACGGCATCACACGTCTTGAACCCAAAATTCTATAGTATATTTTAGATAGTTGAAATAGAAAAAAGAAAGGATTTTGTTTCCCTAGAAAAGGCCCATTTAAATAACATGGGAATTTCTTCATTGCCCTTTAGATCCCTAAAAAAGTTTAAAATATTCACTTGTGGCAATTTTCGTGACGGTTAGTCCTGGAAGGCTACAATCATGCCAAATCTCATCATCCTAATCATGACAGAAGTGCCTAAATATTTTGGGGTGTAGAAGACGTCCTATATAAATAACATGGAAAAGATTTTTCAGTTCTCCATAAAACCACTCTACGGTTGGAATTTTTTTATTTCTGATGATTCACTTAGGTAACTCTAACAAAAACGTACAAGCATACCGAATTTCAAGTTGTTATTCCAATTCTAAGTACTTAAAAAATGAGATTATAGATCCAAAAAAAAGGTCCATTTAAATGACATAGGGAAATTTTTCATCCCCCCTTTAGACCCCCTAATAATTGAAAATATTCACCTTTGGCAATTATCCTGTGGGTTAGTTCCGGAAAGCGACAATGATGCCAAATTTAATCATTGTAGCCCTAGAGAAAGTGCTCAGTAATTTATGTCAGCTCATGTAGTTTTATATATAGTTAAGATATTTCTGAGTATTAAGTCATCCCATAGTTGACAGGTGACATATGAGAAATTAATAAACTCCCAATGTTTGGTAGTTTATTTTATGTAAGAAGTACTTACTTCTACACTTAATTACCTTCCTCCAGGACCAAAGTAAAAAAAAAAATAACAACATACAAAACACTCTCTTTCTACATTAGAAATATACTTCTTTAAGAAATGGCAATATAAAGAGAAAATAAAATATTCAGGAGATGATAAGTATGATGCATTTTAAAACCGAATATAACTGGAAAAATGCAGTTATTTAAATAAATTTTATTTAAAATCAATTTCTACTCTATTCTTAGGATTATGGTATTGAATTTATACTCTGCACACTTTAAATAACTGGGTAAAATTTATTCTCAATGACCTTTTCATGGGAAAGATATTCCGGAAGCCATATAAAATTCCACGCCCCACAAATAAGCTAACCAATATAAAAATACTGAAAAACGACAAAAATATTCAACACATATATATACTATAAAATTCCGCTTTCATTTTCATATGCTTTGCGTGTAACACGTCAAGTTTTTCTTTCTTTTTTTTTTCAAATCAGAAACGTGATCTGATCATATTACAGAACTGGAAAAAAGGATTACAACCCAGTTTATGCATTGAAGTTCCTTTCCCATTTCTTTCAACGAATTTCAATAAATTATTCAAGAACCAAACGGTTACAACGTCGCAAAATTGAGGAGAGTTTTACTCTTGTTGAAGTAGTATGCAATCATAAAACTTCAAGTAATCGTTCGTACATTTAAACAACCACATGATGAAACCATTTTTTTTTTTTTTTTTTTTTAGTAATAGTTTACTCTTGTGTATATTGTCAGTACCTTGACGTGAGGCGAAAGAAATACGTTACTGTGGTGAGTAAAGGGGCTCATACGCTATCAGTTTCAACTGATCAGTCCAACTGCGCTAGAAACTGACTTAACCGATCGTACGATGAACTGAACTGATAGTGTGTGGAGTACCGTCAGTTGATCGAGTTCAGTCCTTCAGTTCTTTCAGTTGATTCAGTTTCATCAGATGTTATGTGGAGTGCACTTCTATGCCAACCATAGGTTGTTTATTTATTTATTTGTTTGTTTATTTTTAGTAGCAGTATCGTGTGTCGCCTGAATTTCCAATTCTTTTAATTTTGTAAATAACACATCATACATCTCTCCTCTTTTACCTATTCGCATGATGCACATGTTACATGTCCTAAAGTTCGGGATGAACACGGTAGGCTTCAATAAAAGCCAACAAACCACCAACTTTACTAGCTGCCATGATGACAGTATCTGAACTGAGAGAACTGTGCGTTTCCTTCAGTTAATAGCACAGCTATCGTAGTAAAAGACGGTTCGTTTGTTCAGTCCAAATTAACCGTTCTGCAGTCCAAACAACCGCATGAAGAATTGACTGAACTGAAAAAAAATCCTTCATTTCGCACAGTTTTTACTTCAGTTCTAACGTCACGATCAGGTTTTCCTTCAGTTAACAATGTTGTCAAATTTAATGTTGAGCACGTTTGTGTGTTGTCTTCCATAGTGTCATCGCATTCCGAAACACAAACAATGACTTCTATTTTGATATGTGAAAGAAAACATCTGAAAGTCCTGTTGGTGAATATTACATCGGTAAATCAACAGTAAATGCCTATCACTGCTCACGCAGCGAAATGCATCTCATTTTGGCTGACGAAATAGGTCCAGAGAAGTTTTAACAACTGCATTACTTTATTGTAAGTACTATCTGGAAATAAATTAATCAAGAAACGCTAAATAAGTCATTTTGACCCTGTGTTTATAGATTCTAGAATTGGAAACTATTTTTTTTTCTGGACAACCTTAGGAGTACTTTTGTATTAACAAAATGTGTACAAAGAAACCGGTACAAGTTTCAGTGATAGATCTGAATTCAGAATATAGTCTACCACCACCATCATCATCATCATAGGTATTCTGCCATTTTCGGCAAGTCACTCGCTGCAACTGAGAAGCTTCCATGCTCACGGTCTTCCGCTAACATCTTGGGCTTCACGTACGATTTTTCTGTTCTGATACTGTCCATTGATTGTAGCTTCATACGCCCCCTCCCTCTCTTTCCTGCCACCATACCTTCTAGGACGTTCCTCATGATACAATTGCTTCTTAGCCAATATCTCAACCAGTTTCTCTTCATCTTCTCAATAATACATAAAATTGTTCTTTTCTAGCTGACTATTTCTAACGGCCTTTCATTCGTTTTGCGCTCGACCCAAATAATTCTATTTTTCTCCACCCCACATTTGGAACGCTTCCAGTCGTTTTTCATCACTTTTACGTAATGTCCAAGTTTCTGATCTATACAGTTCAATATTTCGAACGAAGCATTTTATGAGGGTTTTTTTTTTTTCAAATTTTTATTTAGGATCTCACAAAATAGTCTTTTCTTCCTCCTAAAGGCTTCTTTCGCCATTCCTATCCTTGCTTTTATTTCACGTTCACACTTCATATCATCATTATTAATACTACACAGGTGTCGAAAACTAGACACCTGTTCTATTTTCTCTCCTCCTACTTCTATATTTGACACCGACTGCTTCGTTCCAATTACCATGACTTTCGTCTTTCTCACATTTATTTTCATCCCATATTGCTCACAGCCCTTCCTCAAGTTTTCTACTATCTTTTTTTTTATTTTCTCTTCAGATTCCGCAACAAGCGTATTATCATCTGCAAAATATAGTCTATATCGGAGCATATGTATCCAAGGTGTATAAAGGTCTAAATTGCAATTCGTATAGGAATAGCACAATGCAATCTTCCTACAAATTCAGTTCTTTTCTTTCTTTTTTTCTTCTTCTGAAATTACGGCTTTAACATCAAAATAGTAAAATTTACTCGCAGTTGGGATGCTTTAAACCAAAACCAGAAACCATCATAATGATATGACTTCCTGCTTATTCATGACAAGTACAGCAGACGAGAAACTTCCGAACCACATTTGTATAGTCCGCAGAAAAAAAAAACTGCAACATGAGTATGTAAGTTTACTGTGAAACGACGAAGTCTTTTGCTCCAAAATAAGTGTGCAGGGCAGGACGCCGAGAATTTCTCCTGACGTGATTCTTACCACTTAGACTTTATGTTGATTCCCTGTGCTGTTAGGCGTAGTTTCACAATAGACGTACAGAATCCCGTCCTGGATCCGCCCCTGGTTAAGATCGAATGAGTTTGAGGTCATTGCAGCATTTGAAATTCACCATTTGCTTCTCAAATCTATCTAACATAACGGTGGCCTTATGACTAGCAGCGTTGTCCTGCTGAAAGATGACACTGCCAGCTGGAAGTATAGCCGCCATGAATTGGTGTAAATGATCAGCAATAACCTGCCAATAGCTAGGAGCCATCATGGTACCATCCACATGCACTACTGGACGATGGATGACCACATAAAGGTTCTCCAAATCATAATAGATTCACTCCCGGTCAGTAGTCGTCCTACCGTGCATATTTCGAGCAGCTGAACCCTGAAAGATAACATACTCTGAACCGGCTATCGATGAAGTTAAGGCAGTATGGTGATTCATTGGGCCATGCAAGGTTGTGCAATTTCTCAGCGGTGCAATAACACTGGAGACGTGTCCATACAGTTATAATCGACGATGTCATGCGTTTAACATTGGTACGCTTGTGATATGTCGCTACGGACATGTCTTACAGGGTACGGTGAACTGCGTGTTTAGACACACTCATGTTATATTCACTGCTAAAGTCTGGTGTTAATTGTGCCACAATTTGCACTCTAGCCTGTTTCACCAACCTCAACAGACTAAAACATCAGACATCTTTAATGAGACGTGGCTACCAAAGCATTTGTAAGTTGGTGCTTGATTATTTTCCTTTTTTCCTTGCAACGTGTCTCTTACGTCAGACAAGCGACCTCGTCAGAAAGTAATGTGTGGTCATAATGTATTGACTGGTCAGTGTATCTCTTTTCGGAATTAGGGCATACATAGAATAAACTTCCTGAACTGACTTTCTGCTAACAACCACTTTTTCTGACACGTACCGACTCCACACTAGACGTTACAGAATACATAGAGAACTAGATGCTGTCCAAATACAAAAGACCATATCTCAAAATTTTGCCGAAAGTGAGCTAATATGACCAGCCAAATTGTGTAACCATAGTGCATCAACTGACAAAGGCAGAAAACTGTGTCTATATTATTAGCGATATTATCATTGATATTAGTTATACTGTATTCATAAATTTGCTGCTTTTAACTAAACAAAACCAATGATTTTATTTATACCAGTTTTTCAGTAAATACAGTCTTTTCCTTTGAATAGTAGATATTGGGTGGCAAATTTGGTCATACTATATTATAGGGTAACTGACGTGAATAGGCCATGTCGACAGTATCACCAATGAAGTGCAGAATTTTAGTTTGAAAGCTACTAGTACAGTAGTAATTACGAAAGTTGGGCAAACTTTTGTGCACCTGGACTCCCGACACACGGGCCATGTTTTATTGCCCAGGAGCACATAGGATGACTTCCTCTAAATTCTGGCAAAAGGGTACGTCAGCACTCCCATCCAATTTTGGGAAAGGATGCACAAAACCATTTCTTAAATTTTGAAAATTTTCAAAATTAAAAATTGTATTTGGTAGTATAGGACCACAAAAAGTGCTCTTGTAAATTTGGTTGGCCAATCTCGTTCCCTGCCATCAGTAACAAATTGCCAAAACTCAAATTCAGGATGTTTATGACTTTTTTATTCTCTTTGATAAGACTTGATTGTATTATGCGGTTATATGGGTGAGCACAGGGTTCAATTCTCTAGTTGTATATGGATGTATTAATGCCTCCCTTTCAAATTTTGGGAGAATCACATAGGACCACTCGTAAATTTGCGAGTTGTCAAGATATAAATATTGGTAAGCATTTACGAGAATTTAAATACTTAACTCTATAAGTTTGGCTGGTGCAAATCCTTTCATTTTATGGGTAAAGGAATGGAAAAAAATAAACGTAAATAACACTATTCTTGTTCATCTGTGACTATATATATAGTACTAACACTTGCTTTTCTATCCTTTCCCCTGATTTCCTCATTGTTTTTTTCAGTGAGAGAGGAAGGAGCTGATAAAATATAGTGGTGACAGGCAAACAACAACATTGATAGCGTAGTCGATTATTTTGCAGGTGTACTGCAACTGTGTATCTCTGAATATGTGTATACCACCAACACTTGGTTTTCTATCCTTTCCCCTTATTTCCTCATTGTGTTTCTTAGTGAGAGGGAAAGAAACTGATAGATAATCTGATGTTGATAAAATATAGTGGTGACAGGCAAACTGATAGCGTAGTCGATTATTTTGCAGGTATACTATAACTGTGTATCTCTGAATATATGTATACCACCAACACTTGCTTTTCTATCCTTCCCCTTATTTCCTCATTGTGTTTCTCAGTGAGAGGGGAAGGTGCTGATAAATAATTTGACGTTAATAAAAAGCAGTGGTGAGAGGGAAACAAGAACATCGACTCAGTGGTTTTGCAGCTATACTACTCTTGTGGATCCGTGACTGCGTGTATGCTACTAACACTTGCTCTTTTATCCTTTCCCCGATTTCCTCATTGCGTTTCTTAGTGAGAGGGTAAGGAACTGATAGACAATCTGATGTTGATAAAATATGGTGGTAACAGGCAAACTGATAGCGTAGTCGATTACTGTGCAGGTATACTGTAACTGTGTATCTATGAATATTTGTATACTACTAACACTTGCTCTTCTATCCTTTCCTCTGCTTTCCTCATAGTGTTTGTCAGTGAGAGGGAAAGGAACTGGCAGATAATCTGACGTTGATAAAAGACAGTGGTGACAGGAAAACAAGAGCTTCGATAACATAGTTTATTGTCTTGGAGGCATACTACTCTTTGTGGATCCGTGACTTCGTGCACACTACCAACACTTTGCTCTTTTATCCTTTCTTCTGCATTCTTTATTGTGTTTGTCAGGGAGAGGGGAAGGAGCTGGAGGATAATCTGACATTAATAAAATACAGTGGTGACAGGCAAACAAGAACATTGGTAGTGCAATCGAAGGTTTTGCAGACACACCACTCATAGATCCATGACTACCCATACACTGCCAACACTTGCTCTTTTATGTCATTTCCCCTCCCTTTACGCTATGCTGTGTTTCCATATGTTGTCGTCAGATAATAAAAGCTTGCTCCCATGTCCTACCTCGACTAGTTTGAAACAGTTTGTATAGAAAATAGTTATTTATTCACTTTTATATTAAGCATGATAAATAACCTTACTATGAATTTATTAGAATCATTTTCATAATTTGGACAAAACAAAATTAATAGTATCGATTAATAGTTTTTTCCCTCATTTATTAAGACTAATAAGTCAATGTATTGATAATCATTAATTAAGGTTGTTGATGTTGCCAATGCAGAGTTAATAATAACTAAACTGCAGTGATTTGTTTTGTTTCATATATTTGAATCAATGTAAAGCTAAAATACGATTTTTTTGGATCAAAAATTCAACATATTTAAGTCATTTTTTGTAGGCCTTATACCTGGAGAACTACACATACTGTAGCCAAACCCAAACTATCAGTTAACTCAGTATGATGGACTTATTCCGTAATAAGAAAATCCGATTTAGCGGCTGTTCAAAAATTTTGTTGCCAATGATCCAAAAACTATAGTTAAAATCGTTATGTTTGATCCAACTTAAGTTTCCTAAAGTTCTTGATCAAGTCTACTTTGTTTCATTTTGTCTAGTTTTAAGAGTGTAAGAACAGCTTTATCATCTCATTAATTTGTATACATAATTGCTTTTAATGAAGTTCCTGTTCTTATTTACCAGTTTTCAAAGTTAGTTTTCTTTCTTTCAAATCCCTTTCTTCTTTCTTTTTTCATTTTTGATAGAGGGAAATAAAAAATGCGTTTCTTTGAAATTCTTCAAGAAATAACGTCACATGTAAGAGACATTAAGCAAATATTTCTTTTTCTTGTAAATAAATACGCTAACAAGATGAAGTCTCTCCGAGAGGTTGAACTTTTGTCATTTCGAACACACAACTTATAATCTTTTTTAGAAGCAGGAAGTATTAGTTTCCAGATCACAGACTATGAAGAGAGAAAAAAATAATAATGTAAGTTTTACATCAATTCCGATTATCAATCAAAGGTTGTGCGGAAATGTTGCAACACGCATCTTATTAAATAAAAGATTCTAAACAAATTTCCACGAAATCATATTCCTCCACTTTTCCAATAATAGGAAAGAAAAACATAGCAAGTTTTATGTAACCGCTTTTAACATTAAAATGTTGTTTGTGTAGCTCATACTAACGCTGAAGACACAAATGACACTATTTGTAAAAGGAACGTTCTTCAGTGGCGTATTGTGCAAATTTTAACCTTGGTTTCTTATTCTAGAATACCAGTAGCAAGCCTGTGGTACCTTACGACGGGCATTGTTCAATAGACGAAAAACGTTTCGGATCGTTTTGATTCTAGTCTCGAAAACGAAACAAGATTCGAGACGTGATGTCCTTTTTCGAAACGAAACGAGAAATTTTTCGAGTCTTGTGAGCAACACTAGTTCACTCAAGTCTTACAAGTGTTAGACCTCAAACAAGCTATGACCCTCGTGATACGTATGGAGTTAAATGAAAAACAACGAATCATGTATTATGCCACTTTTATTTCCGGACCAAGTGAATTATGCTAGAAGTTTAATGAAGAATTTCTATATCCTTTTCGCCTTTTCGTAAATAATCGTCCGATATGAATTTTAAAAATACTTGATAATTTCCTATTGAAAAGGAGTACGAAATTTTCACAAATAATAAACAATTGATCTCTGCTCTGGCGTAACGTTTGAATGAAAAGTTTGAGACAACCGTTAAGAATATAAACTGATCATCTGACATTCAGTGAGTAATTATCAGTTGCTGTCTTTTCGAAAAGAATTGCTGCCCGAAAAAATCCCAGGTCTGTTACATTAAGATTCTCAACTTTCACTCTCTCACTTTCTCTCTCTCTTGATATATCACAAAATAACGTCCATACAAAATACCTCAATAAACAGAACGCGTGTATAAAACGTACGTTTGGGGGCGCGGACTACACATCATGGCTTCACGAATCAAATAATACAGTTGTCTGAAACACCATTTCCCTGTGAAGAAGTGTGCTAGTTAAGAGTTAGAATCGTTCTAAAGGTCATTTTCTCCTTAATGTGCTTGCCTGTTTGTATGTCTATTTGTCTTTCAATTTAAATGTCAATTCTCTGAACTATTGTTTCTACATAACACTTGGTACTTTATAATGACGGAGTCAATTTCCGTCGTTATTACAACACCAGAATCGCAAAATAGCGAAATTTTCTAAATACACCTCACATTAAGTCTTTCTTCCTCTTACTTAACAATGATATTTTAAAGTAGTGATTTGAATGTCGGTTTCACAATTTTGCTCGGTTCGATTACTGCTAAGTTAATTAAGGCAATTTCTACCATTTTGCAATATTGACTAGCTGAATCTGCGCTGTCTACTCAGCGCATTGTTCTGTTATGACCATAAATCTCCTTCCCACTGTGCATGTCTCCTTACTCACACAAGTAAAGGATAGGAAACTCACAAAGGAAGTGAACTGAATTACTATGTATAGGTATTGGAGTGGGTTTATAGTAAATTTGTAGAAGTAACACGATATCAAGTGGAAATATTTTTTCTAATAAATCCATATCCGTCCGAGTACACCTCATTGCGTCTCTTGAAACCTTTGAAGTTGCCAGCATGTAATAGGTTTGGCCATTCAGATTTAAGCGAAATACCTGCAATGTCCGTCAACTCGGCATATGTAACTTATCTACTGGTTGCCTGACACCGTAGTTTCGACCTGCAACAATGTTAATCTTATGGGCTCAAACGGCCCCTAAAATGCTGAATAGAATAATAACGACACGGTTTTTGAGAATTTGAATGAGAACTGGACAATCTACACAAAATTTGGAATTGATCAGTGAAAACCGCACGTTTCTAGTACCTGTAGTTTTCGAGATCTCATTGTCGAAATGATTGGAGACAAACATTTAAACTTTTCTTTGGAGACAAACATGTAAACCTAGTATTTTAATATATATATACTTACGATGTGCAATAACATGAAAAATATGCAATTTATTACGGTCCTGGAGGTGAGAAGACTCCTTTCAATGCATGAGCTATAGAAAGATGAAATACCAACAATACGACTACAAAATGACGTCAGCCTTATCAACCTTGATTCGTAATATCTGGGAACGTAACGTGTTTAGCAACCAATTAATGAATGCATGAGGTATATCCTTAGTATAGGTCAAAAATATGATTGATCAAGAACAAACGTGATTGCTTCCTAGCAATTGTGGAATTGTTTCCCATTTTCTACTTCTAGTACTACAACTACTGGTAGAAATAATAATGTTTTAAGCAATTTACCATTTTCCATACGTTCCATATATCCGTACAACCAAAATCTGTAAATCGGGACAATGTTTTACTATCTTTACATGCATATTATCTTAAAATAAAATATAACGCATATATAATCCGATTTTTTTTCACCCAAGGAAAGGGCGTTACTATGTATCGTGATCAATACAAAAGAATCCTAAATATTTTGTTATAATCATGACTATAACCTTACTATTATCAGTGTTCTGCCACATTGACAGGTCCTTACAGCAAACCAATTTGTCTCCATTCATTTCTATTCTCAGCCTTAGCTTGTGTTAAAGCACCAGAATTTTCAATCTTTATGTCGTCAAGGAGGAGCTGACACCTTCCTCTTCCCCTCTTTCTCATCCCAGAAACTAATTCTTCCAAAGGATCTCTTATAATGCAATTCATTCTTTGGACCTTGTCCTAACCAATTGTTTTCCCTTTTGCCATCAATATCAGAATTCTTCTTCCTTCATTCATTCTTCGCACAACTTCTCTACTTCTTAATTTCTCTTTCCAGCTGATTTTTTCGTCTTCCTCCATATCTATATTTTGCCAGTGCCATTTTGTACCACCTGTTTCTTATATATCACAATAAGTTTAATTAGGGTAAAATATTCAGGCCTGGGTAATATTCATTTCGTAATATGTAATTGTATTATGTTAAGGTTGTTATATATATATATATATATATTCTTTTTCTCTTAGAGTATCTTAACTATGTTAACCAAAAAATTTTCCTTCTAGCTATTAAAATAAAACAGTTTATTTTCAGAAATAGCCAGCCAGTTTGCTGAATAGAGGGGTATTGTTTCTCTCTTACCGGACAGGAAAAAGTTTTCCTCTGCTTTTAGCTATGAACTTTTTGTACGGGAGGACAATGCGTCCTTTTGTGCAGCCTGTCTATATATACGAATGGGGACCATTCGTAGTATCTCAATTTTTGGCGAAGTCCTACGTGAGGACACGTCGGAAATCAATTTGCGGCTTTTTGCTGGCTCACGTCTCAGTGATGACATAATAGGAAATGTTAGGGTCCCTAGAAATTAATTGCTTGATAAAGCCCACATTCGAATCAGGAATTTTCAGTGCTCTATACGGAAGTATGTAGTTCCTGTTAGGATAGAGATTTGGTAGGGTAGCTCACGTGTAGGTTTCTTCTTCTTGTCTTTTAAATCGATTTGGATAGAAATTTTGATATATATCGAATTCTACTCCTTTTATAGATATTGGATTTTTGTAATGTTTTCTGAGGGTGTTTATGCTGTCAACTAAATATACAGAGTCTTTCAAAAGTCCTGCAAAAAAGTAAAAAGCTGTAACTTTGTAACCATTTATTGTATTTGTACAAAACTTTTAATGGACTTGTAAGAAAGTCTGAAATGTTGTTTCCAATCATTTTTACAGCCCCAAACCTCCAGCTGAGCACCATTTACGTCCAAACATTGCTGAAGTCTTTCCGGGAATCGAAGAATGGCATTGCGACGTGCTTCATCCGTAATACTCCCAATCACATCACGTATCTTCTTCCGAAGTTCCTGAACATCTTTCGGTTTTTGCTTGTAAACTTCTGTATCGTTTTCTTACGAACGATATCGTGTAGCGTTGTCATTGGCACTCGCAGCTCCAAGGATCTGCGTATCAACGACTTCTTTGGACTTCGCAACACGCTTTCCTGCACGGACTGAATCACATCAACACCGGTTGTTGGCCTTCCGCTACGAGGCAAGTCCAAGACACTTCCGGTAGCTAGGAACTTACCGTACCATCTCTTGATACTTGAACCTGCAGGTGGTTGTTTCTGATATTTTTGTCGGAATTTCCTTCTCACCAAAACACTAGATTTTAACTCACAAAACCACGCCACACACTGCGCTTTCCCTTAAGTAGCGCCATCTTTGTCACGTGATTTGCGCTTATCTGATAACCCAGTGTTTGATAGGTTGTTCTACGAGTAGGCATTAGGTCAGGTTCTGGAGAGATGTTGAAAGAACCTTTAGAAATTAAGGGTGCACTGGAAGGCGTGAAGTGAATGCAAAGAAGGTGCGTAAACAGTCCTAAAATATTATGGAATTATTAGCACAATTAAATTCTATTTCCTGTTTATGAACTAAAGATTAGGAACTATATCTATAGATGGAACTATAGTTTAGTAAGTGGTTCTCGAGACCCAATTTAGGTCTCGAGTTAACCACCGTTAGAGTGAAACGCAATTAGAACTGCGTTTTTCTTAGAAATAATGTGTAAATGCAAAAAACGTAAGGCTTTTTAATTAACAGGAGATGTTCCCGTAATTTTTTTCTGTTTAATAATTTACTCTAAACACTGCCATACCTAGATATCCTCTGAGTTCATAGGATATTTAGCCATTTTTTATATTTTATTATATATACCCGTTTATACCGTATTACCGTTTTTGATCTAATACAGGGTGTTAATGAACTATACCGACAAACCATAAGAGGTGATTCCTCCCATCAAAATTAGAGAAAAAGTTCATATGGACCAATGGGGAAAAGTGTATATTTTCAGAGCTAGGGCTTTCCAAAATCGCGCGAAAGCCAAATTTCAACTGGTCCTATTTTGAATTCCAGAAACTGTGGATGGTGGTCCTTATCAGCGTACACGAAGCTACGTATACACAAGCCAAAAGTACATATTTCGTCAATTTTCAATAAGTGTACAGGGCATTCCCTACATTGTGTAATTCTCACATATGCTCCCAATGGAGCTTTCAGATATACCCTGATTCCAAGGAGGGTCCAAAGTAAGCAAGAGGTAGGCCTTGACAACAATGGAAATCCAATGCTTCGGAGGGAAGGCGGAAGCGTTAGGAACCGCCAGCTTCATGTCTTTTTGTGTTCTAAATTACGTATGATGCGATGTATTTCGTCACGGTATATTTCACGTTTCCTTCACTTAAAAGCGTGAAAGAAAACATTGCAGCATGCGTTCTCCCGAGTACAAGAGACCGTGCTGCTGACGGTCCTTAAAACACGCCCGACATCGCGCAAAAGGATTTCGTGTTTACTGCTATCAAGGCTTATTGTTTGTCTACTTCGGACAAATCATAAAGTCAGAGCGTATCTCACAATTCGGTTGATGGCATGTCTGGGAATTACACCCTGTATGGAACATTCTGTACCCCATTGAACATTAACGTAATATGCATTTTTGGATTGCGTATGCGTGACTTCCTTTACGCTGATAAGTACCACCATACAAAGTTTCCAGAATTCGAAATAGGGCCTCTTGGAATTTGGCCTTTTCGCGATTTTGGACAGCTTTAGATCTGAAACTATATACTTTTCGCCATAGGTCCATATCAACTTTTTCTCTTACTTTGATGTGAGGAATCACCTCTTACAGTTTGTCGGTATAGTTCATTAACACCCTGTATATTGACAGACAGAAAGATGGACAGATGCACAAATGAACCTGGGCATTCTACACGACTTACTTATGCATAGCATAATTCGGAAGTCTAGAAAAGGCCAAAGCAAGTGGAAAGCGCTGACCCAAATCCAAAGACCATTTTCGGTTAGCCATTTTTCGTTCTCAAGATAGAATGCGTCACAGACACCATATTGAAAAGGGTAATATAAGAGCATTTCCTCTTCACGAAGCTGTTGGAAGAAAAGAAAAAAAAGTAAAAGAAGGAAAAGAGGATAGTGTACAGTTTTATAGAAAATTTATTTAAACTGACTGTTTCAGACAATAAAAAATCGGCATCTATTGTGAAATATAGTATCTTTATATTTTTAAAGGGGTGTACTTAAGAAACATAAAACTGAAAGAAACGTCATTTCTCTTGACAATAACTTTCGATATTCACAGGTTTTTTACTGCGGTAATCTTCCAGATCGCTAAAGCTTCCTTGATTTTTGATCGAGTTTATAAGAATTCCCTTGAGAAGAAGTTTCCGGAAAGGAAAGTGATTTACATATGCTTCTGTATAGTGAGTGCCATTACTTGTGTAAATTCTTCTCCGGTTTTTCCCCTTCTCATTTTTTTCAAAATATACTGAGACAGTTTTCTCCCATTTTCTTGCGATTCTTATTCACGTTAAAGAAAAATAATAAAAAAAAAAAAATAAAATAAAATAGAAATCAGTCTATCTGCATAACTGTCTCATCTCTCTTTTTTCTTCCAGTTATTATCTTCATTTTTTCTTTTTTTCCGTTCCTTTTCCTACCACTTTTATTCATCATAGTTCGATCGAGAAGAGACAGACATGCATTTAATATTTCCTCAAAGAGAAAAGGAAAGATGTTACGGAACTGGACTTCACTTATTTGAATATCGAATAAAAGCACGTTTGTCTTTTTCTTGCCTTGAGAAAACGTTAAGAACATATCTTGAGATGTCGATTTAAAAGAAGCAAGGTTGCCACTGCATGTAAAGAATATAAATCATGAACTAAGCAATAAGGGACCGTTCACATATTACGTAACAATATATATTTTTTTTAATTGTTTTGCCCCATCCTCTTCCTTGTCACACTTTGTAACGTAAGGCCGAACCCCATGGTAATATAAATCAAAAGACCAACCAACTAAATCGTGGACATCACTAATAAATGCCAATGCAGTAACCTTACAGCAAATGCATTAACGAAACATGATTTCGAAATCTTCAAAGCCTGAGATGAAATGAAATGAAATCTTTGAGTTTTACGTCTCATGTTTATGCCGGCTAGGCTAAAGGAGACGGTGATTATGAGAAATGAATGACATGGTGGAATGAAGAAAGTGAGAGGAAACGGGAGAACCCCGAAGAAACCCACGCATATGGTGTTTGTCCACCATAAAGTTCACTTGGTGGGGGTTGGTATCGAACCCGGGACCCCAAGCACCAGAGGTGAACGCTCTACCACTGAGCCACCGCGGCCACCTCTTCAAAGCCTGAAACTGAAGAAAAGTAAGTGGCGGAGATTTACGAGTGTGTCAAAGTTCAACATAAAAAAGTGCACATTAAATGACAAAATGGATTTCACCAAGGGCGCCGATCCCGGGGGCCGGGGGGCGAGCCCCCCAAAGCTCACGTGGGCCCCTCTACTGTATTTATGAATATACAATATTTGGCATAATTTGAATGCAGGAGCACATGTGGTTCGGATTCCACGTGAATCAGTAGGTCCACGTCTCATATAGCCTCGCTACTGAACGGGACGTTAAACTCAACTTAACTCAATTTGAATGCAATTTGTCTTAAAATCCTCAGATATATATATATATATATATATATATATATATATATATATATATATATATATATATCTTTGCATCTGAATGCTCCCCTCCTCCCAAGTTACAGAGAAATCGGCGCCCTTGTATTTCACGGCTTTTGAACAATTTGGAATTAAGAAATCACACACACACACACGGCATTGCCAAAAGAAAATCGTTTATTTTAATAAAGTAAAAAATGATTTTGATACAACTTGGTTACGTCCTAAGAAGTCTATGAGCGAAAACATTAGTCAAATTACCGGCTCGAATGAGTTCTGGCTGTATGAGCGGCTCGGGAAAACATAATAGTATGCCACATTTTCTAGATTTCAAGTTAATTGGGAAATAATGTTCAACATTCCCATTCAATTCAATGCAATAATACATACCAAACAAGCTTCCCTGCCATCTGCACGAAGATTTTCGAACTGCAACTATCTACATACTGTTCTATAGTTCAATCTCAAACCATTCCACCTAATACCTCAGTTTTAACAGAAACGGCGCTTCGCATTGTGTTCACCCGAGCCACTATTATTATCCAAAGAACTAATTTTCAATTTTTGTAACTTTCGAAATCAACGCCTCAATTGTTAAGTAGCGCTGAGGATAGTCTTCAAAATGTACAGTCATGTCCAAAATGATTGTCGCATATATATAATTGTCTTCTTGTAAGAATATAATTTGATAATGATTTTGCATTATATTTTTAATACTGATACTATGTGTATAATCTGGGAATGTATATTTGTGGTAAATTTCACTGGAAAAGGATTATAAATACGAAAATTAGAATGAGTGAAACAAAATGTTGCTGAATGGACAGGAAAGTTTTATTTTCGTTTTATTGTTCTTATTTACTGCTATTTTGAGATGAAATTTGCCACATACATGTCTTTGCCGACTATACACATACTAACATTATAAGATATACCGGGCGAATTCGTTATCAAATTATATTCCTACAACAACATATTTATAGACATGCGACAATAATTTTGGACATGAGTGTACAAGCAATGGAATGTAATGCATCACGTGCTCCACCGATAGTGTGTAAACTCAGCCTAAAATTATCTCGTGTTAGTTAAGCTAGTGTATATCTACTAACACGGGAGAGTCCCACAAGTTGTCGCTAAAATCTGATTGCCACATAGCACATCTGATAGAGCGTCATGAGAAATGAACATTAGCAAAATTTAAGGTGCTATGGACCAGAAGAATAGGAGCTAGGGGGCTTCAAAATTTGAATATCCAAAAAATTATATCATAGAATTATGTACGTTTAAGGTAAATATCTTAAAAAACCGTTAAAGCAATCAAAACAAAAGTTGCACAATATAATGAGAACAAAATGTCCTATCGAAAACCATAAGCATTGTTGCCATAAGTGAAGCAGTGTTGCCAACTCAGCATAAATATTTTATTTGAAATAGCATCATATACAAATATGCACAGGTTTAAGATGCACTATTGTTACTAAAAATAACAGTGAAGTGTAGTGGTACAGTGTTGCACGCTATTGGAGCTACGTGTGCTGAAAATGTACAATGGAGAAGCTTGATGTGTGGCAACAGATGGTAATAAAGGAATTTGGGTCTCAAACTATGAATTTAGTTTAAATGCATAACACAGATAGTATAACCTAAGCGGTTAGCGTACGCGCCTTTGGCGTGGGAGACCCGGGTTCGATTCCCGGCGGGAGCTCATGTGGTTCGGATTCCACGTTAATCAGTAGGTCCAAGTCTCATATAGCCTCGCTGCTGAACGGGACGCTAAACTAAAATCAACTCAACTCAACTCAACAGATAGTATAACACAGCAAAATGTAAGCAGTGTCACAAAATATTGATGCATTTGAAAAACGAAATTGATTGATGCCATTTTTACGTCCTGTGTCAGCTTCGAAGTTATATAGGAGTGCAAAGTGGGATCCGAATCACTATGAAAGAGGAAGATTACAATGAAATGTAAGGTGGAAAGTACAACAAACCCACGCATATGGTGTTTGTCCACCATAAAGTTCACTTGGTGGGGGTTGGTATCGAACCCGGGACCCCAAGCACCAGAGGTGAACGCTCTACCACTGAGCCACCGCGGCCACCTCTTCAAAGCCTGAAACTGAAGAAAAGTAAGTGGCGGAGATTTACGAGTGTGTCAAAGTTCAACATAAAAAAGTGCACATTAAATGACAAAATGGATTTCACCAAGGGCGCCGATCCCGGGGGCCGGGGGGCGAGCCCCCCAAAGCTCACGTGGGCCCCTCTACTGTATTTATGAATATACAATATTTGGCATAATTTGAATGCAGGAGCACATGTGGTTCGGATTCCACGTGAATCAGTAGGTCCACGTCTCATATAGCCTCGCTACTGAACGGGACGTTAAACTCAACTTAACTCAATTTGAATGCAATTTGTCTTAAAATCCTCAGATATATATATATATATATATATATATATATATATATATATATATATATATATATATATATATATATATATATATATATATATATATATATATATATATATCTTTGCATCTGAATGCTCCCCTCCTCCCAAGTTACAGAGAAATCGGCGCCCTTGTATTTCACGGCTTTTGAACAATTTGGAATTAAGAAATCACACACACACACACGGCATTGCCAAAAGAAAATCGTTTATTTTAATAAAGTAAAAAATGATTTTGATACAACTTGGTTACGTCCTAAGAAGTCTATGAGCGAAAACATTAGTCAAATTACCGGCTCGAATGAGTTCTGGCTGTATGAGCGGCTCGGGAAAACATAATAGTATGCCACATTTTCTAGATTTCAAGTTAATTGGGAAATAATGTTCAACATTCCCATTCAATTCAATGCAATAATACATACCAAACAAGCTTCCCTGCCATCTGCACGAAGATTTTCGAACTGCAACTATCTACATACTGTTCTATAGTTCAATCTCAAACCATTCCACCTAATACCTCAGTTTTAACAGAAACGGCGCTTCGCATTGTGTTCACCCGAGCCACTATTATTATCCAAAGAACTAATTTTCAATTTTTGTAACTTTCGAAATCAACGCCTCAATTGTTAAGTAGCGCTGAGGATAGTCTTCAAAATGTACAGTCATGTCCAAAATGATTGTCGCATATATATAATTGTCTTCTTGTAAGAATATAATTTGATAATGATTTTGCATTATATTTTTAATACTGATACTATGTGTATAATCTGGGAATGTATATTTGTGGTAAATTTCACTGGAAAAGGATTATAAATACGAAAATTAGAATGAGTGAAACAAAATGTTGCTGAATGGACAGGAAAGTTTTATTTTCGTTTTATTGTTCTTATTTACTGCTATTTTGAGATGAAATTTGCCACATACATGTCTTTGCCGACTATACACATACTAACATTATAAGATATACCGGGCGAATTCGTTATCAAATTATATTCCTACAACAACATATTTATAGACATGCGACAATAATTTTGGACATGAGTGTACAAGCAATGGAATGTAATGCATCACGTGCTCCACCGATAGTGTGTAAACTCAGCCTAAAATTATCTCGTGTTAGTTAAGCTAGTGTATATCTACTAACACGGGAGAGTCCCACAAGTTGTCGCTAAAATCTGATTGCCACATAGCACATCTGATAGAGCGTCATGAGAAATGAACATTAGCAAAATTTAAGGTGCTATGGACCAGAAGAATAGGAGCTAGGGGGCTTCAAAATTTGAATATCCAAAAAATTATATCATAGAATTATGTACGTTTAAGGTAAATATCTTAAAAAACCGTTAAAGCAATCAAAACAAAAGTTGCACAATATAATGAGAACAAAATGTCCTATCGAAAACCATAAGCATTGTTGCCATAAGTGAAGCAGTGTTGCCAACTCAGCATAAATATTTTATTTGAAATAGCATCATATACAAATATGCACAGGTTTAAGATGCACTATTGTTACTAAAAATAACAGTGAAGTGTAGTGGTACAGTGTTGCACGCTATTGGAGCTACGTGTGCTGAAAATGTACAATGGAGAAGCTTGATGTGTGGCAACAGATGGTAATAAAGGAATTTGGGTCTCAAACTATGAATTTAGTTTAAATGCATAACACAGATAGTATAACCTAAGCGGTTAGCGTACGCGCCTTTGGCGTGGGAGACCCGGGTTCGATTCCCGGCGGGAGCTCATGTGGTTCGGATTCCACGTTAATCAGTAGGTCCAAGTCTCATATAGCCTCGCTGCTGAACGGGACGCTAAACTAAAATCAACTCAACTCAACTCAACAGATAGTATAACACAGCAAAATGTAAGCAGTGTCACAAAATATTGATGCATTTGAAAAACGAAATTGATTGATGCCATTTTTACGTCCTGTGTCAGCTTCGAAGTTATATAGGAGTGCAAAGTGGGATCCGAATCACTATGAAAGAGGAAGATTACAATGAAATGTAAGGTGGAAAGTACAACAAAAACATGTCCGAGGTGAGATTGGAACCTGCGATGCCTAATATGTCGGTTCTCTAGCCTTCTAAACCACACGTCTATCCTGGCCGACTAAAAACGAAATGAGCTGGTAATAAAATAATTATATTTCCAATATGAATATGGTAATGTTACAGTGTACAAACATAATAATACGGTATGTAGGAGAGGAAGTAAAAGAATGTCACTTAACACGAAAGACATAAACCAAGAAACTACTCTTCTAAATACTGATAAGATAATCGATAACCAGTTTACAGAAGTAGAAAACACGCGTTTCTTCCCTCGCTTGTGTCATTTTGTTTTCGCGAGTTGTCTGCATATTCATCAGGGCTACAGAAGTATAATGCAAAATTCTCACTTGTTTCTATTGCATTCCTTTATTACATTTTGTTGTTACATATCAAACTTCTCTATTGTTGCACATGTAGCTCAATAATGTGCAACACTGTACCACTACACTTCACTGTCATGTTTAGTGATTATAGTGCATTTTAAATCTGTGCACATTTGTATATGGTACTATTTCAAATAAAACATTTTATGCTGAGTTGGCAACACTGCTTCACCTATGTCAACATTGTTTATGGTTTTCGATAGGGCAATTTATTTTCATTATATTGTGCAACTTTTGTTGTGATTGCTTTAACGGTTTTCAAGATATTTACTTTAAACGCACATAATTCCATGATATAATTTTTGGATATTCAAATGTTGAAGCCCCCTAGCTCCTATCCTTCTGATCCATAGCACCTTAAATTTTGCTCGTGTTTATTTCTCATGATACTCTATCAGACGTGCTATGTGGCAATCAGATTTTAGCGACAACTTGTGAGACCCTCCCATGTAAGCTGGAATCGAAACCATGTTCAACTATTCATACTAAGCTGTTTTCCTTTCTCCCTTGTTTCAAAACATCTGAATAGACTATACTTCTGGTGGGTACTTACCAGGTAGTTTTCCAAATGGCACCCCAACACAGCTGATATCCTGGACGTTCTCTAGTGTTTTTGGAGTTGTGAAATGGATTGCGCGTGTATCACTTTCAAATTTACACGTGCACATAGGATTGAACGTGCACGGGGCCAGTTGCTGGAAGGAGCTCCATTTGGGGAATGTCAATATCACTAGGACTGTTCTAAGGGTTCTGGACAGCAACGATGATAGCAACATCTGAAAAGAGAAAAGAACAAAGTTTATTGAAACTTCGGAGTGCAGCAACAGAATTTAAATTAATCACCATGCAAAGTTGCATATTTACAAGAAGATAATACTATTCTGCGACTTGATTAAATCAATATTTAGTTTCAAAAACATTGGTTATTCTGAAAATTAAATTAGATTTAATTAAGTTAAGCATGTGGAGCTTCTCTTTGGTCTCAATACTCCCAGATATTTCGAGTTAGCTCCATAAAATTTAGCTTGAATAGGGGTCTTCAAGTGGACAGTTATTATGATATATATATATATATATATATATATATATATATATATATATATATATATATATATATATATATATTAGGATTATCCATGTTGTTGCGGAATGAAGGCCAACAACTGTCTCATACACTTAAAATTGGAAAGAACATACTTTAGTTGTCGAACCGTATGCTATTTAAACGTTTAGCCGAAGGAAATAGTATTTACTGCAACGTATTCGTGCGGAAGATACCTCGTAAGCATTCAACGGAGGCCCACTGTAGGCCTGGTGATGTAGGAGTGGTGAACGCCATCGCGGGACTGTCTGCTCAATAGTACGAATTTATACGTTATTCCGGTATAAGTGCTTTAATCACGCAGTTCTCCCTTCATTTTCCGGTATCCAATTCCTGAAATACCTCCCTGTATTTGCAACTTGAGCACTAGGATTAAAGTTCATCGTTTAAAATGCATGATTTAATTATACATCGGGTTCTAAAACTGGTGCTCACAGACAACAGAGCACTATAATTTAGTTGAGTTGAGTTGATTTTAGTTGAGCGTCCCGTTCAGCAGCGAGGCTATATGAGACGTGGACCTACTGATTAACGTGGAATCCGAACCACATGAGCTCCCGCCGTGAATCGAACCCGGGTCTCCCACGCCAAAGGCGCGTACGCTAACCGCTTAGCCACGAAGGAGCTCACTATAATTCAGATCAAAAGCAAAAACGCTATACAATGATACACTCCGGGGCTTACTGCACCCGCTATGGGAAATCAAAATTTCATGTTACCATTAGCATTGCTCTTCGAATCCAACAAGCAGTTATACCAATTGTTACACTATAGATATACAACACTGACTTGACACCTAGTCCTCCGTTTCGAGCGCCGCTATCGGCTGAAGGAATTCCACTCTCTTTCGCTAACAAGGAAAGCTATGCAACTCCTCGACGAGTATTACATTGAAACTTGTACAACTGAAAGGACATATTGAAAGATGAAAATATGCTTACTCTTACGATTCGCAACCTCGTCGGACAGGAAGTAGAATGATCAATCTCCCATGGCCCCTGAAAGTTATGTACTCTGGTCATACATGCCAGAATGTGATAAACTGGAACCTGTTTTCTCACGAAAACAAATATTGCAAACTCAAGATGATAACAGTCGGTGGTGATTGCGATCTCTAGTACGTCATTGATGCGAACCGATGTAAAATGGAACACGATACGATATACCGATCGTAAGTTCCACAGCAACACGTTCACCCGGTGGAGAAAAGGGATAGGCTGAAACCACAACGCAAAAATGGCTTCCTATTATTATTATTATTATTATTATTATTATTATTATTATTATTATTATTATTATTATTATTATTATTAGTAGTAGTAGTAGTAGTAGTAGTAGTAGTAGTAGTAGTAGTAATAGTAGTAGCAGTAATATGATTAGTATTATTAATATGAGCAGTGTGATGAGTGAAAATAATAATAATGAGAAGAAGACAACAAACAGGCTGTATTGTTGGTCCCGTTAAGTAACGAAGGACTCCTGCTCGTCTTGAGTTTCCTCTAGCCCTGCTATAAAGAAAATGAAAATGAAATCTTTGAGTTTTACGTCTCACGGTTATGCCGGTTAGGCTAAAGGAGACGGTGATAATGAGAGATGAGTGAAAAGGTGGAATGAAGAAAGTGGGAGGAAACGGGAAAACCCCGAGAAAACCCACGAGCACGGTGTTTGTCCACCACAAAGTTCACTTGGCGGGGGCTGGGATCGAACCCGGGACCCCAAGCACCAGAGGTGAACGCTCTACCACTGAGCCACCGCGCCCCCCTGCTATAAAGGTTTTAAAATCCACAAACAATCATAAACCAGCCAGGATTCGAAGTCGGGACCCTTGAATCGCTGGCTTGACGCCTCAAACAACACGAGCATGAGGTCGTCAATAAGACGAAGAAGATAACAAAGAAATAATAATAATAATAATAATAATAATAATAATAATAATAATAATAATAATAATAATAATAATAATCCGATACCAGTGTTCTTAACCTAATTCCGATCACGACATCCATATTATCACATCCTCTTGCCAGCGATCCTCTTCTAATTTCTGGCTTGTAATAAGCTTGTGTCGGATTTTTAATATACCTATTGCGGAGGTCCCACTAGATATATCTATTTCTATAATAGTAGAACCCATCTCTTGTATATAGTGGATACAGTAACTTCCTAAAAGCGAATGGATTAAAACCAAATTTGGTCAGTTCACTCATATTACAAACTCGAATCCGATCCGTCATACTGTTTCAAAATGGAGACCGTTTGAATTTTTTTAAAACGTCACAACTCTCTTAATTTTGGGCCATATGATAATAAAAAATAAAGTGTATTTGCGTTCTTTCGGTATTTCAACACGCTGTTCTCATTGGTTTCATATCGTACCTCTTTTATTTAAAATGATGTTAAACCAACTGTGGAACTGTTGAAAATGTTTAGTAGGCCATTTTCTTCATTTCTTGACAGTATGTATGCAAATAAAAATTGTCTATCACACAATTCAAAATAATAATTACTTAAAAATATTTTCCGATATTAGATTCTAGTTATATTTATCACTTTCGCTTATCTTCGCGACCCCCCAGTTGAGAAACTCTGTCCTATACTAATTTTTCTCCTTGCAGACTTCATGTTCGTGTGGATTGAGGAGTCAAGCCAGTGACTCAAGGTTCCTGACTTCGAATCCCGGCATGGGTATGGTTGTCTGTGGATTCTAAAACCTTTATAGCAGGGCTAGAGGACACTCAAGACGGGCAGAAGTCCTTCGTTACTTAACGGGCCAAATAATATAGCCTACTTGCCCTCTTCTAATTATTATTATTTTTAATCATCATACTGCTCATATTAATAATGCTAATCATACTACTACTACTACTACTAATAATAATAATAATAATAATAATAGAAAGCTATTTTTGCGTTGTGGTTTTAGCGTGTCCCGTTTCTCCACCGGGTGAACGTATTCGTTTGGAACTTCCGATCGGTGTATCATATCGTGTTCCATTTCACATCGGTTCGCATCATTGACGTACCAGAGATTCCAATCAACACCTATCGTTATCATCTTGAGTTTGCAATTTTTGTCTTCGTGAGAAAAGAGGTTTCAGTCAGGGATGTAATGGGGCATATACGGGAGTATACGGCGTAAATTTACGAAAGAATGAGCATACGCCAAGTATTCTTGCGTATACGCTATACTTTTGAAAACGATCGAGCGTATACCTACCAAAAATTCTAGCATTACACTACTGGTTTCAGTGTATCACATTTTGGCTTGTATGACCAGAGTACATAACTTTCAGGGGCTATGGGAGAACGATCATTCTACTTCCTGTTCGAATATGCTGCGAATCGTAAGAGTAAGCATATTTTCATCTTTCAATATGTCCTTCCAGTTGTACAAGTTTCAATGCGATACTCGTCGAGGAGTTGGATAACTTTCCTTGCAAGACTCTCTTGCTTAGCAACAGCTGAACGTTTATTGGTTCAACGCATGGGTGTGTTGAGGGTGTAAGCTTTAGTTTGCATTTTTACCACGGTTCAAGACATTTTAGCAGCACTATAGTAAGCAATGCTAGCATCAACTCTGTCGACTTTAACTGCCATCTGGAAAAAATCGATGTAACTATTTGATATGTTGGTAGATCTTACCTAATGTTCTTTTTCTGCGACGTTGCTACATAGTGCAACTTGTGTATCCAGACAAGAGCCTGAAAGCTATACAAATACGAGTATATATATATATATATATATATATATATATATATATATATATCGCTTTATTTTGACTTGAATAATGACGCCATTCGTAGAACACCTGAGTGCATAATTAAAACTATGAAGAAGTAAATAATAGTTGAAATATAGCTAATAAATTCTGCTAACAGATACAATTATAGTTATCCTTTATAAGTTGTAATAATTATAATAAGCTTTAAGTGTTACACCTTTGAAATAACTGATTTTTACTTAAACTCATTAACGAAATTGGCTTTCAGTGGGATATTCACCGAAGTAAACAAAGACCAATTTATTGAAATATACGTGTTAAAAGTACATTGTATATGCTAACATTAACGGAGTGGCACATATTCTTAATTATGGAAGCAATGATTAATTTTAGACTCTTTCCTTAGCTTTTATTTCTTTTCTTATATAAAGAAAATCAAGATGATATACATGCTACTTTAACCATAAACGACAAACTGCAATAAAATTAATTTAGAAGCCAACATTCCTATTTGAAGAAGGTTTACTTAAATTTCAGTTGCAATAAAGTTGATATCACATCACCAGGGCAGGATTTAGGGGGATGCAAAGGTGCACGTACACCTTCCCCCCCCCCCTTCGTTGTAAATATACACTATCTAAAATGAGAAGCTAACAGTGAAAAAAGCAACACATTACGAAACTGTCTGCCATCATGTTTCCGTTTGGGACTTATACGAAAGGAGAGCTTTGCAAAAACGATAGTTTAAGTTGATTTTCTGAAGGTTGAAGGAAAATGATTCACCAAGCAAAATAATATAGCATTTGTCAAGTAGGGAAGATAACTGAAGGCAGGAGAAGACAAGAACATTTCGTTCTGCATTCCATTTGCGACCTTCTCCTCCGTTCTATGCATCAGTGTTGTCAGGGATAAAGAATATTGATACATGTTACTTTGAAGAGTTTCAGCATGATTGGTTATTTTGGTAGTTATTGGTGCACCCCTTTCCTCAGAGAATCTTGGATCTGGTGCTGCACATCACCATTTCATGTGCTATAAATAACAAGGGATAACAAATGACATTCGAAACGTGATGTCTGAGGAATTGTGAATGATACATTGTCGTTCTGTTCCTGACACAAGTCTACAAATTAGAAAAGTTACTGCAATCTGCGTTGGTCCGAACGATGCATTCATCCCCCATCAGGATCCTGCCGCCTACAGTCGCACAATTTGTCCATGCCGACCAGATGCTGCAATCGGATTGCCGGCGCCGAAGACCGGCAACTTTCCGCGCGATTTTCGACCGCGACGAATAGTTGCCTTGCCGAGCATTCGGCAGACAGCCGGAAATGAGCATTAAATGCGTCTGCGACGGCGTCGTAAAAGAGCAGGAATAGGGAGTCGGCAGAGGGTCGGAAAGAGGCCTTTCCGACTGTTTTGCTGACTCTGAGGGTCGGCAACAGTCGGAAAAGAGTCAGCAAAGGGCATTTTACTTTACGATTTTCGACTGCTTGCCGCCTCGGCAAAAGGTCGGCAACTTTGAACAAGTAGATCATTGTGTCGCCGCGGAATGGTGTCGTCTGCCTCCGGCGGCCCGCCATCGTCGACGGCGGCAAACCCTCTTTCAGAACGCGACTTCCTGATGGGGTCGTTGTACCGTCCTAGCGGTTACACCTTCGTAGAGCTCATCGGTCGCAAGTAGATCTATAGTGACCATGACTACTCGTGAAGTCTCAGCTCTACGTCAATCATATAACTGTTTTCCCTCACGTGTGATGCATCGTAAGAATTCGGTACGATTCGTGGAGCTCCCTTCCGAAAACACACTTGAGGAAACGTGAAACAACAGAAGCGCAACAACAATGTTGCCAAACTTAAGATTTGACGAACGAGCAACAAAAAATATCATTTCAGGAACTTTAACACGAACGCAAACAATTATTGGAACTAAACGGCAGCAATACCCCATCAGGAAGAAAGATTGCCGCCGTTGGCAGCCGACACCTGTCCGCGGCGGCACGACGATCTACTTGTTCAATGTGGCCGACCTTTTGCCGAGGAGGCAAGCGGCCGAAAATCGTAAAATAGAACGCCCTTTGCCGACTCTTTGCCGGCTGTTGCCGGGCGTCAGGGTCGGCCAAACAGTCGGAAAGGTCTCTTTCCGAATCTCTGCCGACTCCATATGCTGGCCTTTTTTCGACGGCGGCGCCGACGCATTTAATGCTTATTTCCGGCTGTCTGCTGACTGGTCGGCAAGGAAACTATTCGTCGCGGTCGAAAATCGCGCGGAAAGACGTCGTTATCCGGCGCCTGAAATCTTACCGCGGCTTCTGGTCAGCATGAACAAATTGTCCGACTGTAGGCGGCAGGTTCCTAATGGGCGTAACAACAAAGCGAAACTTAGCAATCCAACAACACTGCACCCTCGGGAGATGTCTTCGTATAGAGCGGGAGACGACACTGGCAACATTTTATGGATGGGGGTTGACGACTGGGGAACACCCTTGCATTCTATCGGGTGCTGGAATTAGTAGATCTAGGCCAAGCTTCACATTATAGCAATCATTATAGTTATTCAACCAATTCGGCGTTCATATGTCATATTTCCGACTTAAGTTTGTTTACATATCGGCAGAATAGCGACTGGCAGTACGATGTCTGGTGGTCAATTGTTCATGTGTTACTTACTTTGCTACCATTTGTCAATGTCCAAATCCAAATTGATACTTTTAAATAATGTTTCTGCATTTATGTGTTACTTTGGGCCAAATAATTAACGTTCCTATAAGCACTAAGTAAGTTTTTTTTTTTTTTAATCAAAACGGACCATTCGATACAATGAAATTCAAAATTGTTGCCTCCTCAAATTAACTGTCAAGAGCTAATCATTCACAATCGAGCACAACATTGACCTGTAGTAGTTGTTTCTTAAATAATGATTGTTTGTTGTTTAGACATTAAGGATCGCTGTATCCTTGACGGATCAAGGTCAGCGACCAATGTGGTATGGTAGATTTATTATTACTTAAATGTAATTTGTGTATAGTGTGCATGTTCTAGTAAGGTTATTCAGCTTAATCCTACAGGCTACGTGCCATTACCTATTACTCACTTCCGCGTTTCAGGGATGTGATACATGGTAAGGTAAGGTCTACTTTCTATACATGGTTTAAAAATCTAGCAACTTCCGGATCTCAGGAGTGCCAGATTTTTGAAAATATCAGATTTTAGATGGTTACTTACGCTTTATATATTTTAACAGAAATTAACCACTTTTATAGTTATTATTATTGAACATTAAAGAAAAGCAAATGACATTTTAATGTTCACCAACTAAATAAAATAGTTCTACAGAATTTTAGTTCAACCAATCAGATTACCTAACATGAAATAAACAATAAAATAACAACAAACAAGCAGGAATTACTGTTAGCAGGTGCCATACGAAACAAATGTTGATCAGCTACAGCGCCACCAAAGCATATGTAGCGACTCCAGGAAACAGTGGCACTCCAACGCGGTAAATTAGAAAAAAAAAAGACGCACCGAAATCTATGTCGGAAAGCTGAAGGAATTGGAATATTGATTACTGATTTTTTTTAATGTCAATCTCTAGTATAATGTCTCTTCAGTACTGAAAGAATTTAATTTTGGAAGAATAGATATTTACAACTACTTCCTTTGTCAAAGGCAGAGAGGACAGGACTATTTAGGCAATACAAATCAGCCAATAACACTGAATATAGAGCATTATGGGCACAACTTGGAAGGGCAGGATGAAGGTTATCCACAAGACGAAGTAAAACAGAGCTCTGTCAATAGAAACAGATAAACTTAAAAAAAAATCAGAATAACACCTCCACGACACAGAGAAACGAGGTAGCCTCAAATGCTATGCTGTAACCAACCCTAGGCATGATAAGAAAAAACATATTCAAACTCACTTTCTTTTTTTGTAGAATACAAATCAGAAAATATTTGATATGCTTACCGTGAATCACTCTATTTAACACAAAATGAAACGTTGTTCTCCATTTATTATTCTTAGCGGAAGATTTTTACTCCTGGGCAAGAGGGCAGTCTGTTTAAATTCCCACCAACACATTGCGTACGATCAATACAAATATTTTGTATAATTTTCCTGTAACTAAAGACAAGTCACGATTTTGTGTACTTTATTCCGAACTAAAAGTTAGAAAATAAATGCTTTTTGTACTTCATTGTTTTTTAATTATCTCAAGCATATTGTATATAACATACGCGATCGATGAAAATCACCAGATCTTGAACAGACTTGAGGTGTTTGGCGCTTTCTCTTTCCTTTTATTAAGTTCAATCTCCAAATTTTATAGCCAATAACTCGGGAACATATTTATCTTATTTTCTTAATTTATTTTATTATTTATTACTTTATTTTCCTAATAAATTCAACAATTTCATGAAAGAGTTGATTTCTTGCATAAATGTAAGAGATCTTCCAAACGGCTAAGCGATTAGCGTACACACCTTTGGCGTGGGAGAGCCGGCTGCAATTCCCAGCAACAACTCACGTGGTTCGGATACCACGTTAAGCTGTAGGTTCACGTCTCATACAGCCTCGCTGCTGAAAGGGACGCTAAACTGAAAACCAAAAAAATGAAATTAAATCTTTGCTTTACGTCCCACGTTTATGCCGTCTAGGCTAAAGAAGACGGTGATGGTGGGAAATGAATTAAATGGTGGAATGAAGAAAGTGGGAGGAAACGGGAGAACCTCAAGAAATCCCCAGGCACACTGAATTTTATTACCACAACAAATCTCACTTGGCGCTACCTGGGATCGAACCAAGGACCCCATGCACCAGTGGTTAATTCTCTACCACTGAGCCACCGTGGTCCCGTGTAACTGTCTTTTATGGTGAAATGGACAACCACTCCATGATTTTTACTGCCTGAAATAACGCGAGTTGCAATACTTTTTTCCCCAAGTTTTTGGAAAGTCTTAGCTCTCAAATTATGCACCTTTGCCCATATGTCCATATGAAACTTGCTGTTATTTTGATGTGAGAAACTACCTCTTATTGTTTCTCGGTATAGTATTAACATCCTGTATAAATCTGATCTGTATCATGTTGGCTGTGAACACAATCGTATATCTATATATTAAAATACTGGGTTTATATGTGTGTGGTCAAGAAAAGTTTACATGTTTGTAATGTTTATGTCTTTGTGATCAATTATTTGACAATCATATCTTGGAAACCACAAATTCTAGAAAGATGCCGTTTTCACTGATCGATTGCAAATTTTATGTAGATTATTCAGTTCTAACTGATTATTAAAAGAAAATGGCCCTTACTTATTTGTTACATTTTTAGAGGTACAATGGAGGAAGTATTGAAATTCTTAAAAAGCATATCCTACGAGTTATGCATTCCAACATAACATTTTTACATACGACGTTAGTATATCTCTCGGGCGTTTGCTTCATGGACAAATGATATTGAAAAACGAAGGATAATCTTTTATCCAGTCTAATATGAATCTTAATTTTTGGAGTGTTTTGCCTAATGAACAACATACACCACTGACACTATAATTAATTGTGTTATGTAATGTATTTGCTTATTATATATCGCATACAACAAGAAAGAAAACACTGACCATGCATGAATTAGGAACTCCAACCGGAAGTAGTTCGCTCCAAGTGGTCTTTGTGATGGACAAACACCGTGTGAGTGGGTTTCTCGAGTTTCTCCCGTTTTCTCCCACTTTCTTAATTCCATCATTTCATTCGTTTCTCATTATCATCGTCTCCTTTAGCCTAGCCGACATAGCCATAGGATGTAATACTTAAAGATTTCATTTTCCAACCGGAGGTAGGTTCGAATCTTTTAAATGATACGAGATATTGAAAAAAAATACTCGAAAAAATCTCCCCTTCATGTTACTCCTTGCCGATTTTTATCAAGACGTCCTTCGTTCGTGTCTCTAAAGGGACATGTGCAGATGTTGTGAGGAATGACAGGAAGATTCACGCTCATATATGAATGATGTGATATGTACAGAGTGCAGGTTCAGATAGTAACAATTGATTTTTTTTTTGTTTAGGAAAAAAGGAACGTTTATAGGATCTCTTCCGTAAAGAAAAATAATCAGAAGTAAACTAGTTCATGTAGAATATAGGTCACCTTGTGCATACTAGGTATTTCTTAAGCACTCAAAAAAAGTAATGTTCTGATTATTTTTTTCAATACATCCATGCGGAAGCATAAAGAGGTACAGACGCATTACGGAGTTTATTATTGATATATTTCTTCTCGAGAGGAGTGCTTCTCCCAATATCCATAAAACCTACATGCAGAAATGCAGCTCCACATGATTAATGATACTTCAGAGAGAAACCTTCCCTTCCCAAAGCGAAAAAAAAGAAACCTACTTGGGAGAGAAGGATGTGAGCTGGGAAAAATCTTGAGTTACGAATACGTTTTCTTGTATTAAGTGTTTGCATTTTGCGCTCAAACCAGGATGAATGGCATATGATGCTTATACAGAGATGATACTACATATAAAAGCACATCCAACGCAACCTGGTTTAAATTCACATACAAAAAAAAAAAAAAAATCTGAATATGAATGTACTACGACTCAGAAGGATAAAGCAGGTCCACTGTATATAAAATATAACTGAAAAGAAAGAATAACATTGGTACAAAGAAAGAATAATATTGCGCATTAGCGAAATGCAATACAACTTGAATTCCAATATTATTTTCACACATGCCCTATATCGTACGGTATATGTAAAGCATTCTTTACTACAGTAGGCAAATGTCACAATAGTGTGTACACGAGGAGGATTTTTCCACGCTGCTTGTGTCATAATCAGTAGTGGTATAGCGTATCTCAGTAGTATATATGCGACTTCCCGAATAATAGTAATTTTGTCTGGAACATTAAATGAGGGATTTAAAAAATATATATGATTGGATATTATGTTGCTTTTTATTATAATTTTGCATTTGGAAAAAGAAGAAAAAAAGAAATGAAATCTTTGAGTTTAACGTCCCACGTTTATGCCAATTAGGGTAAAGGAGACGGTGATTATGAGAAATGAGTGAAATGGTGGAATGAAGAAAGTGGGAGGAAACGGGAGAACTCCGAGGAAACCCACGCACACGGTGTTTGTCCACCACAAAGTTCACTTGGTAGGAGCAGGTTTTGAACCCAGGACCCCATGCACCAAAGGTGAACACTCTACCACTGAGCCCCCTTACTTCGGCGCCCGGGCCTGTCGCCCCGCTAACCCTCCACGGCACGGCCCTGTCTGAATGTTCAAGATATAACGATACTATTATAATAATATCTATTATAATAGTGAAACCAATTAGTTTTTATAAAGGCTCTATATACCACTGAGCATTATTGCTACCGCTGGAGGTGTTGACTGGTACAGACTATCTGGATTTTAACTACAGTCGTGTTCAAATTATTAAACTCAACATTCAGTTTCTGAATATTTTACTGTTCTTACAATATTAGGTGAGAAAAAACGTTCGAACTTAGTCCAAATTACTACTTTGTAACTCTGTCTAATTTCTAGTGGGTGTCGCATATGCTTTTCAATATCAATAAAACAAATGCGTACGTAACATTCAAATATAATTAGTATAAAGTGTGTGTATATCCAAATTGGAAACAAAAAAAAAAAAAATGAAATGGAATACTTACAAGAAAATTATCTCTCACACAAAGATTAATATTTCGTATGAAATCTCTTATTCTTTATTAAGTCTTTTATCCTTTGTGGCATCCTATGTACGAGTTTAGCATATTTTGCCTTCAATTCAGCATCGTGATACCACAAATTGTTGATCTCCTTGATCAAGTGAAGTTTAGTTCTAATGTGCTTCTTCACTAGCTTTCCTTTCATGAAGTTCTTCTAAAAGTTTTCAATTGGGTTCATATCAGGACTAGTGCCTGGCCACGGAAGAACAATAATTTCGTTGTCCTCGAAGAATTTTGCCACACCTTTGGCCCGGTGGAATGGGGCTCCGTCATGCATAAAGATGAAGTGTACTTCATCAAATCAGAGTGCAGTCTAGGAAAGCAGTTCTTCTTGAAGAACTTGTAGGTATTGGTCGTGCTTCATTGTCCTCTCTACTATATACAATCTTCTAGGCCCGAAGACAGAGATCACACCCCAGACCATGACTGAAGTAGGATGCTTCACGGTTTATTAAAGACATTCCAACTTGAATTCCTCCTAGGTCAACGTCTCATATATTGTGAACATTCATCAGACACAAAGATACATGACTCATCACTGAAACACACTATTCTCCAACACACTATTCTCTATTCGTCAGCAGTCCAACATTCTAGGCCTCGTGCCCATTCGAGTCGCTTCTTTGCCATGATTGGAGTAGACTATAATTTTTATTTTCTTTTTTCTCCGTGTGCTTTTATTCCCTCGGCACAAAGAATCCTTCGAACACTTTTAGGCCAAATGTCTGCGACATACACAGCCATTTTTATGTTCAAGTCTATTAGAAGTTGCACTTCTGTTTCCCAGAGCCAATGTTTTTAGTTTTCTGATACCTCTTAGCGATAGCTTTGGTTTTCGCCAACACTTCCCAACCCTACTTTCACTCTTGTTCATTTCAACAGAGATTCTACTCACAAATTTTTGTTCTATCCCAACTCTACTAGCAATGCATTGCCGTGTATATCTTATTTCCACCAAAAGTATTTTGTTAACTTCCATTTTACGCGGAGAAAGGTCTTTTGCTTTCCCCATTATGTTGCAATTACAGGATTACACAGAATAAAAGATTGACACACGAAACATGTCACGATCATTTTAAACTGGTCCATTCGAAGTGTTGAATGCTTTGAATGTCGTTAACTTCTTACGACAGCAACCACAACACTTCAGACTGTAACTTGTTGATAGGAACTACAACAGCTATCTACAACTGTTACACCGCTTTCAGATCCCCCCCCCTCACTAATACCATCTGCTGTTCAACGGTGATATCAATACTTCAACTGTACAGTAAACAAATTAAAGATCCTATATTGGTGGTTTAACGATTAAATTAAATGTTTCAGAACTCTGAAATTAAGACTCCTACATCAATTTTATATTTTTCGAGCGTGTGTCTAATAATTTGAACACGTCTGTAATTAGTATTCATAATTTTTAAATTCTAAAATTACGAGACACACCTCAGGGGAATGTGTGATACACCAGCGTGTCGCGACACATCGGTTGAGAACTACTGTTCTAGGCTAGTGAACATGTTTACATCGGGACGAACGAACGGATGGATATTCATTCAAAAATCACTCTTTCTACGTGTAGACGCAATGAAACATGCGTATCTGTTGAAGTCCAGAAGTTATAACGTCATTGGCTTCCCGCACTTGGACTTGCTCGTCACTGGGGGTGTGGTAAGAGGATAACCAATCATCACCCTTGCGATGAGTAAGTTATACAATTCTGAAGGGCGATGATTGGATATCCTCTTACCACACTCTCAATGACGAGTAGGTACAATCGCGGGAAGCCAACGACGTTATATCTTCTGGACTATAAGATATCCAATTCGCTTTCCTTTTCTTTTCTTATTCTATTTAGACCTACCGCACTTTCTTCTCTTTCGGTCAAACGTAAAAAAAAAAAAAAAAAAAAAAAAGAGGAAAAGAGTATTGAAGTCAACCTTTCCACATATAACGACATCAGGTGATGTCAGATAGTTTGCTGGAAAAATCAGCTACATTAAAAAAAAAAAAAAGAATCGTTCTTGCACGAAAACAGCATTTATTGACGAGACTAAAACTTAATATTTTCGCAAGCTCACAGCTTTTTTCTCTCGTTTATTTCCCTAATCCTCATGCCTGAATTATATCGTCCAATTAGATATACTAATTCAGTTATATTGCTCTAGGTGCTCTGTGAAGTCATCATTTGTTACTCGCCTTTCCAGTGAGAAGGGAAGGAACTGGTTAGGGGTGACAAGCAAACAAGAACATGATAGCGTAGTCGACTTACTACTTAGTAGACCTTCTAGTCGCAAATCTATGCCTAGCATATGCTATTAACACTTGATCCCCTACGTCATCACCTCCCCTTCTTCCTCATAGTGTCAGGGCCGGTTGCACTGGGTGACAAAATTTGTCACAGCTATAACATTTAAAAATAAATATTTATTTTTGGAAACAGACTTAATGATAATGGTAATTAAATTTACTAAGCTGGCCTTCTATTTGAATACTACATTCACAAATCATGTTTAGGTCGTATTAGTTTTAGGTCACATGGACAGTGTTAAAGCGAATGTTCAAACAAATCCCAACATGAATTGCTTGACTCTTGTCAAATACAAGAACTCAATTCTCGAACAGTAGTGAACACTTGTTCTATTTAGTTAGTTATCACACTTTTGATATGAAAACTGGTCATGCCTTTGTCACAAACAATTTCTTTATCATTCAAGGCAGAAACAGGTATTTCTTTTTTTTTAATCTTTAAGGGATGTAGAAGGAAAATCAAGAAATAAAGATAAAAGAGCTAGTTGCACTAGAATTGCAAACTGATATATTGAGATTCAAGCTCGATATTGGATTCTATAAAAAAAGGATTGCCATCTTTCGTCTGCAGGTATGTTTGCTTTATCTTTCACTAACATAATAGATTATCATTTAAAGAAAAAAGACACAACGTGATTATATTTGTAATGTTTGGGACTTTTTGAATGCGAGTGCACTTTCCCTCCCTTACGTTGTTCATAATGTTGTAGTATACTTAAAAACATGGCTTTTAAGGTTTGTTCTTTCTGGAGAAAGGGAAATGGCAAATTGCCTAGGACTAGCTCTGCATAATGTTCCTCTGTACTTTTCTCCGATTGCAAATCCGTGCCCCTACATCAAACATCAGACAGTTGGAAATGACTATACTAAATCGTAGGAGGTGGTTGTATTGAATTTATTGATAATTCTATGCCTTAATCCATTCCAAATCAAATTCATTTTTAAGCAAAATATGAACTTCCGCTTAGGAAACTCCTGTTCGCAATTTCATTAACTATTCACTAAATTAACTTGGATTCAAGATTGATATACGTCATTGCACTTATTTGAGCTCTCTTGGGGCTAAGTGGTTTTGGTAGTAAGACTAATTGAGGTACTGAAGCAGAAACAAACAGAAAGCAAAGCTTCGATGACCATGCTTTTAACAGAACATGCTGAAAGACATCAGAAGTGAATTCAACTCTGGTGCATGGGGTCCTTGGTTCGATCAAAACTTGCACCAAGTGAATTTTGTGGTGGACAAACACCGTATCCGTGAGTTTTCTCGGCTTTCTCCCGTCTCCTCCCGTTTCTTCATTCCACCATTTCATTCATTTCTCATCATCACCGTCTCCTTTACCTTAGACCTGGCATAATCATGGGACGTAAAACTTAAAGATTTCATTACATTTCCATACAAGTGAAAATAATTCAACAATCACATTCATACTTTGGAATGTAGATTCCATAGTTGAGCAAAATTTCTCTAATGCAGTGTCTATATCAGGGGCGGATCCAGGACCGACTTCTGGGGGGGGGTGAGCATACTGCTACTTTTAAGGGCTCCAAACTTTGGGATGGGTTTTATTTATATATATAAAATAAGAAAGTTTCCTCTTCTGGGGGGACGATCGTCCCCCCCTGGATCCGCCCCTGGTCTATATTCTATAGTTTATTGTATTTATCTATGAAATAAAGAGTAAGATGTATCTTGTATAGATGTTTAGAACTACTTCTACTTACTTTCTGCGGGAGCTCATGTGGTTCGGATTCCATGTTAATCAGTAGGTCCACGTCTCATATAGCCTCACTGCTGAACGGGACGTTAAATTCAAAATCAACTCAACTCTACTTACTTTCTTATACGAGTGAACAAACCATACTAAGTCTAAGAATGTATAAAGGTCCATTCAATAAATAATCGGAAAAGTCGTACAAAAAAAAAAAAAAAAAAAAACTTCGACTAAATATATGCTTCTTTGTTATTTTTTGGTGATGTCTTAGAACTATTATCAGATGGGACTGGCTCGCCTGCTCCGTGAACGAGATGCTGTAGATCAGCGAAACAAGATGGCAGAACACCTGTAGGTTTGCATCAATGTGGTGCAAAGAAGTGTCATTCGATATCATTAGCTGAAGGGCTGAAACCAACCGAAATTCACCTTCAGATGGCAGTGCAGTACGATGAAAGTCAACTCATCTATTCTCGCAATATTGTTCTTTGTGACTACACAGAGCGTCCTGAGTATGGTGAATCTTCAACGCTTGTTGCACCCCGTTCGAACCCTTTTGCCTATTCGTACACTTGTGTTCGACTCAAACAACGTTCACCGTATTGCGCTGTCATCCGACGGTGGATTTCGATTGGTTCAACCCTTCAGTTAACATAAATCTAATGATACTCCGCTGCTTCACGTTGGTGCAAACCTACAAAGGTGCCGCCATCTTGCTCGTTCGCAAGACAGGCATGCCAGTCCCATCTAATAATAGTTATAGGACACCACCAAAAAATAACAAATAATTACAAACTTTATATATATATATATATATATATATAGATAGATAGATAGATAGATAGATAGATAGATAGATAGATAGATAGATATAGATATACGACTTTTCCTGTTATTTACTAAATGGACTTTGTACTTTCATAGATTTAATGCAAAAGGTGAGGATTTCCCAGATAAATTCAATACTACAGGAATTGGGATAAATCGTACCTTGCAAGTATGCAACCCAACTGCACGTACACGTTTTGTTAGTTGCAAACCATTTAAATGTTTTCAATACTCAAACTACTTGACGTGGTGTACACGGGACACTGCTATTTGACTAAGAAATTGGTGAATGATAGGGAAAATCTGTAATTAATAATTAAAAGTTTCACTATATTCAGAACATGTGTAGTTAGGTCCGTTGTTTACACAAAATTCACAACCAACTTTAGTTACAGTATAACACACAGAGAGTGTAAGTTGCCATAGAGACAGCAATATTGTTTTACCAGACACGAACGTTACGAAACTTATGTAACTTCGTAGGGTTTAATAATAAGAATATGCCCCAAAGAAAGGAAATAAAAGCTAACAATTTTCCAAACTTGTTCAATATCCGGGATTATAAAGTGTTCCCTTATAACTACAAACGAGAGACAAATGTACAGTTCCCGGAAATGAAAATGACGTTAGCATATAAATAACGAAATATGATTTCAAAAGCAAATGGTTATCGTTCGTTGTCTTTCAGAGTCCAGTTTGCTTGATTCCGAGAACTTGGCCTGCCATACATAGCGTGACAAAGGAACAGAAGACTCATGGGAAAGATAAGACGAGATGGGCGGAGAACTAAATAACGAAGGTGGAAAATCTTCACGCGAATAGAAAGAATAAAATATAAGCTTCAAGTTAATAACAACTGCAGCTTTGAAATACGTCTGCTTTGCGCTAGAGAATCTAGAATTTACTTTCTTGAAGCATAGAGTATAAATGTAATACACTCAGGGCCGACTCCACCATATGTTCAACATGTAAATTTGGACGGGTGCCAAAATCTGCCATACGTATGATATTTAAAATTAATCTTTCTTTTTGGAAATTGACTTCATGATGATGATAGTTAAATATACTAAGCTGATCTTCTATTTGAATTATATTCGTAAATCATGTTTAGGTTGCATTAGTTTAAGGTCACGTGTACAGTGCTAAAGCAAATCGTCAATGCAACTGTTTTCTTTATCACTGCAATTTCCGTTCAAATCCTTTGGCAGTTGAATGAAGCTCTGACATTTTTTTTTTTTTTTGTTAACAGAGTAACTTGTGTATATCTGGTTTCTGTGTCTGTCTTCCTTCATGGAACAGTGACTTACACCTCTGTCAATTAAACTAATTAATTCAAAGTATAAAGGTAACCAATAATGATTTGTCGTTTTTCACCCACCACCTTTGAACATCGATACGTGACCTAAGACCTACCTGGAAGATTAAAAATAGTCCCCATTAGCATCGACGACCTTCTGGAAGGCCATGGATTTTTCATCGCGGTAGAACTTGGTGGGCCGTAAAGCGAAGAAGGTATCAAGTTCATTTCGCACCTCTACTAGGGATTTGAACTGGTGTCCTCTAAGGTGATTGTCCAAGGAATGGAACAGGTGATAATCAGACGGAGCAATGTCGAGGAAGTACAACAGTGTTTCCCATGCAAGAATGTGCTCTTGGAACATGAAGAACCGTGAAGCTGGCGGCCTATAATTCCGTCTTCCCACTGACGGATTTCACGTTCACATCTGTGAAGGCTTACATTTTGCCTACTTTGGATTTACCTTTAAGTCCAAGCATATCTGGGAATTTGTTCTGCCCTGTGGGGAATCCCTTGTATAGCCATTGCACATTGCTGAAATTTGAATTTTGGATAGTATGTGTGTGACACTTTACGCTGACATAGGCCACCACTCCACGGTTCCTTATATTCATAATAAAGTGTTGCAATGTATTGTTTCAATGTTTATTGGACGAGACAAGCTATTAAACTATGTAATTTTCCCCACAGACCCATATATATATATATATATATATATATATATATATATATATATATATATATATATATATATATATATATATATATATAAATTTTGATGCAAGGAATTGTCTATTATAGTTTACAGTCTACTTGATAACACTCTATATGTGTATGCATGAACAATTATTACGTCAGAACCTTAACAATAATAAAATGTCAGGGAGGTTATGGAAGTGATCTTACAAGTTCTCTTATGTCTAGTCTATTTACTGTTGTAACTATGATATTGTTCATTTCTAGCTTGATCTATCATGTAGACTAGCTATTGTTTCTATTAGGCCTGCCTGGTTTATTTCATTAACAGTATAAAATTATCTTTTGTTATAGAGTTCAATATGTATTTTATCGTGATAATTATTGTGAATATTTTTTTCTTGTGAAGCATCAATTTGTTTTATTTGAACGACACGATTCAAGTTACGTTCTTTTAATAATAAAGAGGAATAAAATATGTGTGTTGTAGAAATCGTTCAGTTTAACGTCCCACAATTATGCCTTTAGGCTAAGGGGGACGATGATTAATGCAAGTGATGATGATGATGATGATGATGGAATAATTGGTGGAATAATAATGTGGGCGGAAACGGAGTATTTCGAGAAAATACACAGAGCAAACACGGATATGATGTTGTCCTACACAAACTTACTTGGTGGTGGATCGAAACAGAGATCCCAGCTACCAGAAATAAGCGCTACCAATTGTAGCTAATGTCCAAGTGTCCATGTAACAAAATTAGGCTAGGAATGAGATTTCAAGGCTTTCCGCATTAATGGCCATGTTAGACCGTCACGTATGTGAGATGACGTGCCTCGACAACCACACTGGCCGGGGAATTGGGGAGGGAGAAAGGAAAGGGAAGCCACAAAGAGGCCTAGAGCAACTCGTATAATGTTAGGTGCCACCCCGGCATTTGCTTGGTATGAATGAGGAAAACCCAAGGAAAATATCATTCAGGATTGCTGACCTGAAAAAATTCGAACTTTTCGATTAAGTGTCTCCACCGGGAATTAAACCCGGGACCACTGACACCAAATGCGAGAGCGTTAGCGACCACACTACGCGGGGCGACCACGTAATTAATGAATTATTAATTGGATTATATGTACTGTGTAAAACAAAATGTATATCGCAAAATCATAACAAAAAAGCTAATCGCTAATATAAACAATCCATTGACAGTAAATTGACGCATTTAGAGTTCGGTTTGGTCCCTGTTCTTTAAAGAAATTAAATTTAAAATAAACTGAAACGGACACCTAGAAAAATACACTAATCTTTAATCGTGGCATTTGTGGTAAACTACGAATTTCCTATTCTAATGAAACCAGTTGTACTTGAAATATGCCGTAACTAGAATTAAACAAAATCTGATCTTGCCTTAGAAGAACATTTATGGTGGTACCAGTTCTGCTATTAGAATGGTAATTTGATGAATTTATGATAGCTTTATTGCAGTTTTCCTTCTGAACATTTAACTTAAAAGAGAAGGGGGAAACCCAAGTTGCATTTACAGTAGAAAATCCATGTTATGTCTCCGGAGGTTTCCTTAACTTTAATGGTATAAAATGAAAAAGAAAATAGAGAGAAAAAAGCTCAGAATCGGTCATAAAAGCATAAATAATATTGCGTTTTAAACATTACGTGTACAATCTTGCAGGACCTATTAACGCACGTAAAGATTATAAAACCCTTCATTTTGTTTCGTCACAGCAAATAACTAAGCAAACAAAACGAAACAGATGAGAAATGTATATATTTCATAGTAGAATTACTAAACTAAATATGATAGTAATTTGATATTAGTAGAAATGAGTGTGAGTAAGAAGGAATTAGCAACTTACGAAAATGAGAAACCCTGTACAAAAGAAAACTTATTATACGAGGGTAAGTCAAAAATATCCGCAATTTTGACATAGCCCTTATTACTTTGTTCATACTGACCTGTTTCTTCTTCTATTTTATTGTTAAGCTCTTGTGGTCATACTATGAAAGTTTGATCCAAATTCATCCGTTTGTCTTCCTTTTACTGGAGATGGATCATGGCTGCTCCATTGAAAGTTTGCACCAAAGAGGAACAACGAGCAGTGATCCCGGTTTTTGTGGTTGGAAGGTGTGTCAGGGGCCGCAATCCATCAAAGATCTTCGGGACAATACGGAAAGTGTCTTCCCGCAACAGAGTGTCTACGAATTGATTGAAAAGTTTAATAATGGTAGCACAAATGTTACGCACAAGGAAGGAGCCGAACGACCATGTACAGCAACAAATAATTACAACATTGAACGTGCACGTAACATGGTTCTGTTGGACAGACGAGTGACTATTAATTATATAGGTAGAGTCAATAATGGACCGAGATTTATCTCTTCACCAATTTTATTATAAAATTAAGTCTTTTATGTTTACAAAAGTTCTGACAATAAAATATCTCTTCAGTGACCAAGGTTACAGGTTATAATGTTCTGGACGGATAACTCCTTAGCTTCAGAACAGCCTCTGGGAGTCTCAAGGATTTGGTTGTAGAAACCTCCGCTCATAGCACCTCTCACGAGGTATGGTATTCAAGGTGATCCCTTAGCTTCATAGCAGCTTCCAGGAATTAGTTGTAGTTAGGATAACCCCTTAGCTTCATAGCAGCCTCCAGGGTTTAGGATAGGTTACGATCAGTTGGTCGACTGATGCTGGGTCCCTCGGTGGTCCGGCCTTTATCCGTCCTCTTCGGGTTCTTCCGTGAGCTCCGTCATCTTTCGGCATTCCTCGGTGTCTTTCGTGTCGGCTTTTCGTCTGCTATGCTGTTTACAATCAATAGCACGTGTTGTGTTGACATGTGCTCTTGTCGTGATGTAGGGATCCTTACAATATATATATATATATATATATATATATATATATATATATATGTGTGTGTGTGTGTGTGTGTGTGTGTGTGTGCATTTTGAATACTTGCTGAATTATAGAGTTACTTGCTGAAACAAATTACAAAACTCTTTATCTGTTTTCTTAAAAGAATATAATTTTAAGAGCCCAACTTGAGAAAAAGAAGAGAAAAGTTGAATTCATTTTGAGTTTAACGTCCCTTTTAGCAGCAAGGCGGTGTAAGACGGGTCCTACTGATTAACGTGGAAACCCAAACACATGAGCTCTGGTCAGGAATAGCACCTGAGTCTCCCACGCAGGGGCGTAATTTAGGGGGCAGGGAGGGGCAATTGTCCCCCCCTGAGTTTGAGATTTCTATAGATTTTATCAATAAAATAGTAGTAAATTAGTGAAATACGCGAAATTTTACTTATATCAAAGGTTTTAGTCCCCCCCAAGCAAAATCTGAAATGACGCTCCTGCTCCCACGCCAAGGGTGTACGCCAACTGCTTAGCCACGAAGGAGCTCAAGAAGGAAAAAAAAAGTTTTGAATTCTATATCATGAATACAATTATTCCATTATCACTACTGGTTTCTTTAAGACCCGAGACAATTCAGGATACACTGATACAGACCATGAAGAAATAATTTGAATATATATATATTGTTCTACATTCAAACAATTTAAACTAGCAACAACCAAATAGAGTTATTCTCTGAAAAACTTAATTTTAACCTAACAGGTTAAAAATTGTGAAGAATAGGTATCATGTTCCCAAAAGACCCGATGTCTTGATACTAATTCAAAAACAAGTTACGTGTTTTAACACCCTTATTTAATGTACGACTATACATAATTAAGTGGCTTTCATTTATTTATTTATTTTAGTTAACCAAACAAATTAATTGGTCTGTATCTTTAATTAGATCTATCTCATAAACGAACCATTAAGTAAAGTTAATATTGAGCTGCGAATGAAAAATAAAATAAAATAAAATGTGTTAAGTAAACGAAATTGTCCCACAAGCACTCAAACACGTTGTTCTATAAAAGCTATTTTGTATGCGAATATTACTAAATCGATAGAAGGAGTGACAAATAAGAAACCATTTGGTTGACAGGCGATCCATTTAACTACTATATGTGTTTACGTTCTGCCCTTACAATTTGATGTGAGGTTTAATCGCACAGTATGTCATTAATTACTTTCCGCGATGGAGTCATTATTTGCGGTGATCTGAAAGATCAAGTTAAAGATCGGATGTTAATGTTAAAGGCTTTCGGCAAGTGTTAGAAGAGCTGCAAATTGCACATACACTACACGCAAGCCTGCATGAGAATGTGTGACTAATAATAATGTCTCTACAAAGATATACCACGTCTCATTTATTAATAACTATTCCACAATAAAGATATCCTCAACAATATGTACTCATGTGCTAATAAGATGTGTGTGTATTTCTCAGGAAAATGAAGGAATATTGATCAATAGCGCATGAATAAACTTTTTAAGTTGTACTGGAGCCAACGGTGGCTCAGTGGCAGCGTGTTCATCACGGTGTAATGGGTCCTTGTTTCGATTGCAGGTCAAGTGAGATTGTGGTGGTCAACATCGAGTCTGTAGGTTTTCTGGAGATTGTCCCGTTTCCTCCAATTTTCTCATTTCACCAACTATTTCATCATTGCCCACTTTTATTTACCCCTTGCTTTCCCAGTGACATACAGAGGATGTCATAAAATGCTCCGCTGCAAAATACCAGTGACATCCATGAGGATGTCATGAGAACGTATCCTTTATCAAGGGTCGTATAAATCCTGGAGGTGATGAAGTTTTTTAGTGGATGCAAGGCACGAGTTAGTTCTACTATTTCTCCTTAGGTGACAGCACCTTACTGACAGGGAAGAAAAAAATATTTTTCTCAGTAGATGGCAGGCCTGAGGGAACATTCAACTACGACACACGTGTATTAATTTTGGCGATAAACAATTGGCAACTTCGAGACTGAAAAGAAGAAAACAGAAGGAAATAAAAAGTGAAACGTTGCCTCATCAGAGAAAACAACATTCAATAGGAAATTTTAGTCATAGTCAATCCTGTCTAGGATTTCAGTAGCAAATGCTGCACTCTGTGGCTTATCGCTGGACTTAATTTTTGCAACAATTGCACCTTACACGCGTGCAAACGTAAATGTTTGTGTACCACATCATGCACTGTTGACTTTGGAATTGCCAATTGCCTGCTCGCTGCGCGAATTGACTTCCCGTGAGAAACACTCTCTTATTGCTGACACATTTTCTTCTGATCCGCACGCGATTTACCACCGCTGTATTGTTCCACTACACTCCCCGTTGATAAAAATTGATCCTTCCACGCCCGGATACTGTTGCGTGATGAGGGGTCCTTGTGGTAAACACGTCGAAAGATTCGTTGAACTTGAACAATACTTTTTGTCTCTGCAAACCACCACATCCGTGGCACCTTTTCGACCGCCGATGCCATTTCTGTTTATCAGCGATACTAGCGCCGTCACCGGTAGTTGTCCAAGTATGAAAATTTGCTGAACAAAACTTTTTTGAGTTTTCTTTCAATATGAATGTTTTTTTTTCTGTATTTCTGACCATATTAAAACTATAAACTTTTAAAAACCGTCAGTCCGATTCCGGACACCCTATATATACACGTTTCACTTCAGACTTTGTAACCTTACTTTATCATTCCTCATATTAATGTAGGCTCCTAACCGTAATTTGGGCTTAAATTCGGTGTAGTTGGTAGATGTACTGACCATTATCGATGGTCAATGCTTACCCCTAAAATAGTTTCTTGCCTCAAGAGAGTTGGATTATATCACTCCACTGGTTCCAACACACCATGATAAACATATTTCTTTATTAATAAGCACAACTAAATACAACAGATTTTGATTTGCTTATCAACTATATGGTTCAGTGGAAAAAGATATAAATTCCACCGTATGCACAATTTATTCGTAAATTTCCCTTAAACTAGGTTGCCATTATACAGTCAGCGGCAAAAATATTTCCAGGATGACTGGTTTACCTGTTATCACAAACGCCTGGACAGATCCAACACAAGCTACACCTAACATTTCAACCAACAGATGACGGTGGGTAAGCCTGTAGAGCAATGAAACAGTCCTTCACTGTGGATTTGATATACGAAGAAATTTCACCATTTTGAGATTACTTTCTATTGCCTGGGACGTGTTGTCCAATGTGTGATATAGCCCTATATAATTTATATTATAATTCGTTGTGTGGATAATGTATTATTTCACTACATTCTGTGTGTGAGAAGAAACAATAATACTGAACATGCTTGAGTTAGAAAATGGTTAAAATTGAATGAAAAACAATCAAATCTGGAACGATTGACGGAAAGAAAGTATGTAAATCTTTGTCTCCATTCATGGACGTAGTCCAGTTCTCCGTCAATCGAACAACTCGTTCCTTCTCCATAGGAGATCTTCCATATTACACGGGAATGAATTGAAACTGAAATTGAAGCACGTTAAAAATTTCGGATCTGCGGGGATTCGAACACAGGACGCCTTGGTTGGGTGCTTACAACCACTTGCCTACGCCGACCACTTACTTGGTGTTGCACAAAAACCGTTAGCATAGTTGAAAACATTTCATGTAAGACTAGTCCAGGCACTAGAGTCCGTATCAAGATATGATCATTACTCATTAAATTCCTTCTTCAACTCAGAAACAGGTCAGATAGACATTTCTCAATGTGAAAGGAGTATCTCGATAGGTTCCTCAAGCTACGGCGGAAGCTTTAATGTTTGTTCCGCAACCTAGGAAGAAGATGGTAGACTTTATTTGAATTGTATCGAGACGTCCAGGAATATTAGTTAGATTTCAAGGCATTTTAAAGTACAATGTGCTTGACAAGTGTATTACTTCCATAACTAGTACTTCAATTTGTCATCATCATACAAGCGACTTGTGTTTGTTTGTCCTTTATACAAATCTACACTATTAGTTTCGCATACTTCTATGTAAATGTAGGAAAAAGACCGTACGCAATTAAGAAATTGCTAAAAGTGTATCCTAAGCGTAGAGGGGAGGATTCAAAATTCAGAGAGTATTAGCTGAAGTGTCAGTTCTTAACATGCACAGAATTGGTTTAGAGAAAGAAGATGAACCTTCAAAGAAAATTTTATTAAAAATATAATGATAAAATCTCATTAGATACTCTTTCTTTTTTAAAGAAATTTTGAATCTTTATCCCACTTGTACTCAAAATGTCTTGTATGGAGTATTGTATTTTATAGGTCAGAAATGTGGAAATTACGCCAAAAAAAGATAAAAAAAACGACTGAAAACTTTTGAAATGTGGGCGTGGAGAAGAATGGAGAAAATTATCTGAATCGAACGGGAAAAAGTGAGAGGAATTTAGAAATGGTGGGTGGAGGAGAAAAAACTATTTAAATATTATTAAGAAGAGGAAAAGAAACTGGTTGGGACATTGCCTAAGAAAGAACTGTATCATAAGGGACGTGCTAGAGGGTATGGTGGCAGGAAAGAGAGGGAGAGGGCAAAGGAGACTACAATTAAATGGACGATATCAAAACAGAAAAATCGTACATGAAGACGAAGAGGTTATCGGAATTCCGTGAAGCATGGAAGCTTGACCTGACTTAGTCGCAGCAAGTGACCTGACAATAATGGAAGAATATCTATAACGGTGACCACATTTATAATACGTTATTTTATCAAAACTGACAAGGCAAAATACCAGCTTGAGGTAGGTACTAACCATTTTCTAATGTTCACTTCAAACGAGTCAACCGCTTTCCCATTATGCAATCAGAAATGATATCGTAGATTTCAATGTAAAGAAATAAATTATAGAAAATGCCTCCCTTAAAACGGGAATTCTCAAAAATATTAAAATATTTTTTCGCTTGTTTTCAATGAAGAGTTTAAAATACCAAGTTTCATGTTAATTTTCAAAGTTAATTATATGCACAAATTTGGACGCCCTTCCCTCCTAGGTACGCATTTTAATCAGAATAACACGATAAAGACTTAGTTTAAGGTACGTGATAACTATATTTTTAAAAAATCACTTCGAACGGTTGAACCGTTTTCCCGTGACGCGATCAGAAACAATATCCTTTTCATTGTTATTTTTATATAATATACTAGCGTCAATTATCTGATTCGTAGGAATGAAATAAGAATTTAATTCGATAGAAACAAAGAAAATATAATAAAAAATCGGAAAACAATAAATGATGAATATAAACAAAAAAAGCTATATACTATTGTGGGCTGAATTTGGATTTAAACGGCATCGAAAGTGTCACTGTTCATCTCAGGGACACCGAAAACTATGGATTCGACACTAATATCGGTCACTTCCGATCATTCTCATATATCTACTTCTCTTCCCCTCCCCTAAAGTTGCACCGTCAAAGTGCAGTGATAAAAAAAAAAATCATTACAGGCCCGAACCTCATCTATGTTGAAGATTTGATCGAGATCGCACGGGTAGTTCAAGAGTTAAGTCACATAGGCACTTCCATTTCTATAGATATAGATATAAATATAGATACAGATATAGATATAAATATAGATATAGATATAGATATAGATATAGATATAGATATAGATATAGATATAGAGAACACCTCAAGTTAGACAACCCAAACAACTATTATGTGTTTTCAGTTGCATATTTACGGCATGTGTTAAGAATGGACATTTTTTGCTAATTATATATAAAGAGTTATACACTTTAAATAGTGCGAATAAGTAAACAAAGTACCGAGTTTATAATGAACATACATAGGTCTGCGGACCACAGGTTGAGAAAAGATGGCTTCAGAGTGGTTTATTTTTAATTTTCTGACAAGCGTTATTTTGTATTGTTTAGCTCTACATAAGGGGAGAAGAGGAGTATTGTTCTATAACGTTCTCCTACACACGCATATATATATATATATACGAACATAATAAAACTGAACATTAAAATTCTTTGCTACAACTCTGTCTTTAATTTACAAGTCAAATAAGTGAGTGGTGTTCGAGTAGTAATACTACAAGCTGAAATGGATGACCAGTATTTCATTAAAACAAAACCTCCCAGTTTTGGGGTGTATCATGCATCACTACAGATACAAAACCCAGAAGCGAAATATATTATGGGAGGGTAAAAAGAAGAATTAAAAAAAGCAAAATGAATTGAATTACGTATGACACTCACTGTGTTCTGCATTGTGGTGGGTAGTGCATTTTAGAAACAAGGAACTCGAGGAATTAAAATGTGTTTTCATATTGTTGCAGCTTCGTATCAGAGTACGTGCGTAACACAAACATAAACATTACATGCTGACTTCAATTGTTTCTATGCGTAAACACTTGATATTAAGAACAAAATAATTTCTGTTATGCCACTTATGTTATGGAATATTTCTTCCACCTTTCACGATCTTCATCTTCCTCCTTTAACACCCAATATTTGCTTGTATTTTTCAAGTCATTGATCAGTTGTGATCTTCTTCCTATTCATCGTTTTCCTTCCATCTTTCCTTCTATGGCGGTAGGTAAAATACTACTTCTTTGCAAGAAGTGTCCAATCCAATTGGCGTGCTACGAAGGATGCTGACTAAAAGCGTCATCTTCTCTCCTATCAGTTTCAGTACATCCTCATTTGCAACCCTCTCTGTCCATTTTATCTTCTCCATCTTCCACCAACACCACATTTCGAAGTTCTGTAAATATTTCTTTTCTAATTTCTATAGTGCCCAGATTTTTGAACCATACAATTCAATACTCCATATATAGTACATGACGAACTTCTTCCCTAGTTCAATACTAAGCCTGTTAATTAAGAACAATTTTTCCTTGTTGTATGCTCTTTTATCGTATTGTCATTTTCATATTGTATTATGTTTAATTTTCAACGAACTTAAAAGTTCGTTACTGAATTCCCTATGTCTGTGTGTCTCTGTCTGTCTGTCTGTTATTTGCGATTTTTTTTTTAATTTTGAGCCTCCATTCGATAGAGCATCAAAAACTATCTGAAAATGTGATGGAAGTTACTCTTACCGTTTCCGAGATATTTGCCAGAAATGGCCGATTTCCGGAGATTTAGGTAACTATATCTCTGGAACCATAAGCTATAGAGAGATGATATTGGTATTCATCAATACCTAAGAGGATGGTGAACATTTTGGTACTAAATAGTAACCGGTGGACACTGGAAAACTAGCTACTGGCCAACTGGCCACCGTTCCAACGATATTGGCCAAAGAAGTTCGAATTTCGGGAGATTTAAGGAGCCATATCTCGGAAGCCGTAAGTCATAGTGAGATGATATTTTGCGATTTTTTGCGAGAAACAGAAGAAGGTGCGGGGTGAAAAGATTTCACTTTTATATGTAGGAACAATCACAGTTACCAAACTCGCTCCATCTCTCTATTCTTTTTAAGTACGTTCTGGCAGTGCTCTTAGAACATTCTCAACTTGTTAAATTTTGAATTTTTGTGTAACATTTAATGTTATTGCTTTTTTCGTCTTAGAATTCCAAACTATGCTCTGCACAAGTGTCAGAAAGAAGTCTTACAGAAGGGTTATGTCGGTCTGTTGACTGGTATCACAGCAAAAAGGCATGTCGAGTAGCGGTTTTCTGCTATCAGCTCAGCTTCCTAAAAGTAGGTCAGACTTCCTCCGTTAACTCTCTATACACACCGGAAGTGGTTTAAATTAGTCATTTATCATCATAGAACCGAAACGGTAGTAAATAGTGAGAAGCGATTTTTCGCAAACAATTCAGCATCTTAAGATAGCATATCATAACTATCCATATTAATCTACCAAAATTGGAAGTGGTATAAATTTACTATTACTTCCTGTTTCAGTAGTGATTTTCATTGATAAGACAAAACTAAGATATCGAATAATGTCTGTTTTTACACAGATTCAGCGTCCCAAGAGCAAGTTTTGTATCGACTTTTACCTATCTGTTAAAACTGAAAGTGGTGAAAATTTAAGATTTTCGTTTGCGACACTGATCACATAATGGATAAAATAAAAATAGCTACCGATAATCAGTTCTTTTTGGATCAAAGGTTCCAATATATTTCAGGGGAAAAAATCTCCTAGGCCTTATAACCGGAAAACTACATATAGTGTAGCCAAACCCAAACTATCACTTAACTCACAAGGGAACATCTTATATCGATAGTAGCATTGCCCAATCAAACAATGCGCAATTGATAGAGGAATGAAGAAAAATGAGAAATCCAGAGTTTTACGGGCCAACACCCAAAAACACAGGAGATACAGAGGAAAGAAGAATCTAGAATCATGTGAAGGTAACAATGCAAAATATACACTGACACAGAAAGAACTTCAAAATGATTAAAGTAGTCAAAATTATATTTACACACCAGTATAGTAAAAAAAACAAAAAAAAACATTGTACCCACTGACATGTTCAATAACATCATATGAAATGCAGTGTTGCCAACTGAGCACAAACTGGAGTTTTGTTAAATGGCACGGAACACAAATTATAACATGTAAAAAATCTAATTACGAGTAGAACCATACCTGTGAACCATAGAATCATAATTAGATTTTCTACATGTTATAAATTGTGTTCCGGGCCATTTAACAAAACTTCAGTTTGTGCTCAGTTGGCAACACTGCATTACATATGATGTTATTGAGCATATCTGTGGGTACAATGTTTGTTTACTATACTGTTATGTTAATATCATTTCCTCTGATTTAATCATTTTGAAGTTCTTTCTGTGTCAGTGTATTTTTTGCATTGCTATCTTCACATGGTTCATGATCCTTCTTTCCTCTGTATCTCCTGTGGTTTTGGGTGTCGGCCCGTAAAATTTTGGATTTCTCACTTTTCTTTACTCCTCTATCGACTGCACATTGTTCAATTGGGCAACGCCACTATCAATGTAAGATGTTCCCTTGTCAGTATGATGCGCTTATTCCCTAGAAAAGTATGAAAATGCGGCCGTTCAAAAGTTTTTTTTTTTGGGGGGAGGGGACTCTGATTGAGAAAACTATAATTATTGGCCAAGATCACAATCTTTTGATGGATTTTTTTGATAATTCCTAAAATTCCTGGACATGATCGCAATCCTTTGAATTGCATTTTTTGAATCATTCCTAAAATTATTGTTTATATTTATTTTATAACGCAAGAATATATCTTATCTCTGACTTTATTTCTCTATTGAAAAGTGATAGGTATCAATTACCACTCTCGGTTTCAATATTAACCTCTTAGCACATAAATTTTGAACAGAAAGGCGTTTCGGTTTTAATGTTTTTTTTTCTACTCAATTGAAATAATCACTTAAGAACATTATAAATGGTGATAATAATATTGATTGTTGACAAATCAATAATAAGACGCATGGATCTGAAAAGCTCTTAAAATAAAACCTCGAGTATACTTGTGCTCGCAAAAGGACCAATATTACCTATGGAAGTTGTCAAAATAAGCTAGAAAATGAATTTTATTGTAATAATGAAAATAAACGCATAAAACAAAGCACAAGGGGATACTGTCATGATACACGAACGGAAATGAAGGCGGCAGGATTTGCTTTATCACCACCACTGCTGCAGACTAAGAGAAACCGTAATGCTTAGAGGATTGCAGTGACATCTACTGCAAAGATACGTAAACAACAACTTCAACAGCACTATCTGGTGAAGACATACAGAAACACAGGAAAACGAGTATAATCGTCAATTTTAAAATGTGTATGGTTAAACAGAAGTTAACACGAGTATAGTCGGGATTTTATATTTTCGATAGAATTAAACATCCGAATATTATCGGGCTTTTATGTTTAGACGTTAATGTTCATATAGCAGAAACAATAAGATATAACGTGTGATAGCTTTTTGATATGATTTCAGCGTACAAGGAACACATTCCATCTTTAATCTTATTAATCTATAGCAACCAGAAGACACAAACATACTACTTGAAGTTTGGGTATTGAATTCGTATAGTTTCGAACTCTACCATAGTTTCACACTGTAAAATGTAATTCACTTATTTATAAACTATTAGCACTTATACAATATGTGTGTAAGGTCATACGCTAATATTCCAACTGTAATATTGTCCTAAAATCTGATGCAGATATGTTAATGTTAGCATGTATATGTAATATCTAATTTATATAATGGATCTAATGAATTTGTTAGAGCAGCAGAAATACTACCACGTAAAAAGATTTATTTTGTTGCATACAGCGAGCGCTAACCACGTGTTTGAATGCATAGTATAAATCAAGCTTTAGTAGTTTTGATTTTAGTATCTATTTCGGCAACGAACACACATTGTAGAGTATCATATCAGCCCATCAAAATCTATCATCTTTAATCGAGAAATCTTCTCATGCTTTCGTATGACGTAACCAGACAACGACAATTACAGTAATGGCATTTTGGTGTGATACATCTCATATTTTCCCCTCCCTAAAACCAGTCAACTTCTTTTTTTTCCTTTAAGTTTTTTGTATGTGTCTGCGGTGTAAACACAGGCTTGTGTTAACCGCAACACTCAAGTCAGTATTTTCGAAGTGTTACCATGTGTAAGTAATTGCATGATACACTGTTTCAAAAGACAGATTTATTACTGTCTAGCGGCTGGGCTCAGAGGCCACACACACAAAAGAGGAAAACTCTACTTCATTTCTATGCAGTAGAAGAACACGGGTCGTGTTGACTGGAGCAGATGTTTGGCTGAAAATGCAATCGATGTTATTCAGATCGTAAAAGAGCGTACAACATGAGCTAAATACGCTTGTTTGTGTTTGCTTGTCTCTGTTGCTAATTTTCAGGAATACACACATGTACACACGCAAATGCGCACAAACAAATGCAACCAGATAAGGTACAAAAGAAAGAGAGAAAAAAGCGTTATGAATTTCGAATTAAATCTGAAGGCTTTACCATTAAGCAGGAGTAGAATAATTACTGGTAAATTGTAACAAAATGTGATCATCTAAAATTTTTATAAAACTATGTAGTGAACAATTTGGTTTCAATATTCTAAAATGGGGTTTGTTAATCTGAGAGTCGCGAAGATAAGCGGAATAGATAAATATAATTAGAATCTAATACCGGAAAATATTTTAAAATAAGTATTATTTTGAATCTTGTTCTGATAAGCATATTTTTATTTGTATACATACTGTTAAGAACAATAAAAAAAGTCTACTAAACATTTTCAACAGGTGAAGAGTTGTTTAAAAATCAATTTAAAAGAAAGAAACTAATACGAAACGACATGAAACTAATGGGAACTGCATATTGAAATGTCATAAAAATACAAATGCAACAAAACCTATATATTGAAATATTATTAAAATTCAATGCTAATGAGATACCTGTGCATTGTGTGATTTCCCTAGTGTAGCAATGTTTGGTTTAATCTTCGTGACGCACATTATCAAGTCATTTTTACCTCATAACCGATTTCTTGTCTTTGTTTTAATGCTTACCGTGGAAGAAAAACCACTTTCACACACGTACAATGTAGCAAATAGAATTATTGAGCTGAGCGAAGCGAAGCTCTTATACTCAGGTTAGCCGTTTGGTTGTCCGCAAACTCCTCCTAGACCGTTTGGCCGATCTCAACCAAACTTAGCACGCTGATAGAGTATGTCGTGCTGAGTGACAACATAGGTCGAAATCAAAAATCTGATGTACCATCGAGGAATAATGACCGAAAAACGCTTCCTCCTAGACCGTTTGGCCGATCTCAACCAAACTTAGCACGCTGATAGAGTATGTCGTGCTGAGTGACAACATAGGTCGAAATCAAAAATCCGATGTATCATCGAGGAATAATCACCGAAAAACGCTTCCTCCTAGACCGTTTGGCCGATCTCAAGAAAACTTAGCACGCTGATAGAGTATGTCGTGTTGAGTGACAACGTAGGTCGAAATCAAAAATCCGATGTACCATCGAGGAATAATCACCGAAAAACGCTTCCTCCTTGACCGTTTGGCCGATCTCAAGAAAACTTAGCACGCTGATAGAGTATGTCGTACTGAGTGACAACATAGGTCGAAATCAAAAATCCGATGTACCATCGAGGAATAATCACCGAAAAACGCTTGCATAGACTTAACATGGGGAAAAAGTTTTCACGCGATTTTTTTGTCAACAATTAAAAATGGCATTTATTATTGCATAATGGCCAGGAATGATTACGTAGTTTAAGCTCGCTCAGCTCATTTCATTGCAATCGGGTACATCCATTGCATTCCTAGTTACTTTTAAAGCAGCAGATACCAGACCAGGATATTCTTCTCTCCTCTTTATCCAAAACTTGTCCAAGTATTCGCTAGAGAAAATCAGTTGCAAGGACTGGTTGGTTTTAATCCATTCGCTTTTAGCGAAGCTACTGTATTCACTATATACAGGAAATGGATTCTACTGGTATAGAAATAGATCTATATCGTGAGATCTCCGTAATAGGATATTAAAGATCCCACATAAACTTATTACAAATCAGAAATTATAAGAGGGTCGATGGCAAGTGGATGTGATAAAATGGAGACCGTGATAGGAATTAGCTTGAGAACCACTGTTCTAGAACATACGTGATTAAACAAAAAAAAAAAAAAAAAAAAAAAAACTCTTTCACTTTCTTTCTGAATTCGGTTTTCTGAAAACACGAGAGTCATCCAGAAAACTTACAAGAAAGAAAACTGTTTTAATGTGAAACAAACTACAAATCATTGTGTGAACGATTTACGGTACAGAAACGAAATACCTTGCTCTACACTTTAACACTATAAAGGTAACCAAGAAAGTTCTGTCGCTTTTTCACCCACCTCCTTCGAACATCGACATGTCACCTAAGACGTGCCTGGAAGATTAAAACTAGTCCTCAGCAGCATCGACGACCTTCTGCCGACGTTCTGGAAGGCCATGGATTCTATCGTGGTAGAACTTGGTGGGTCGTGAAGCGAAGAAGGTATCAAGTGCATCTTGCACCTCTACTAGGGATTTCAAATGGTGTCCTCGAAACTGACTGTCCAAAGAATGGGACAGGTGATAATTGGGCAGTGCAATGCCCGGGAGTATGGCAGATGCAATAGTGCTTCCCATCCAAGGTGTAGAATGGTGCTCCGGGCCATCCTAGCCACGAGGGTTTAGCGTTGTCCAGTAACAGGAGGATTCGTTTGCGATTCAGAAATACTGGCTCCAGAGTTTTGAGTTTTTTTGAACACGGCTCAATTGCTGATAGAAAACAGCTGCATTGATGCTCTGACCAGCTGGTAGCAGTTCTCTATTCAAGATGCAGCGAGCAGTCTACCGAACACATAGGAGGACCTTCTTTTGGTAAAGTGCTGGTTTCCGCTGTTTTAGAACCGGTTTATGGGATGCTGACCTTATCAAAGTATAAAGCAGCTCTCCCAAGGAAGAGAGAGGTTTTAAAATTTCCATGTTACCCAGAAACCTATGGTTGAGGAGAACAAGAAGAAGAACCGAACATGACGGCGCCGTGGAGCTTCGTACAGGATCCACTTCTCATCACATGTCAACATCCAGTCCAGTAATGGCTCTTTCACCCGATGAGACAGCAAAGGAACACGGGTGTTTGCTCGCGTTGCCTTCTGGCCCGGAGTCAAATCAAGCGGGACCCATCGACCCAGCTTGTAGTGCTTCCCAAGTTAATAGAGGTGCTGCAGAATGATTTCTCCACTCACGCTAAATTGTAGTCCCAGTTCCTTACATATCTGGCCACTGTTCGCCACAATCGTTGCTTGAAGTTCTCCATTTCTTACATGTATTGGTCTTTCGGCACTGGTGCGTCTTCAAGTGTTTCGTCACTATCCTTAAATTTGTTAAACCACCGCTGCACTGTCCGTGTAGTCGCTACAGCCTCACCAAATGCCTGGCATAACTTCAGCCCTCTTCAGCGGTGTTTGACCCCAGTTTGAACTCGTACAGCATACACACCCTTATGACGTTCTGTGGAGGTCCCACGTTCACTCTGTCCTTACGAAAGTTTACGGTGTAACTGAACTACCACAAGGAGGTATGTTGGGTATACCCCCACCAAGAACTGGCCTTCGTCTCATCTTCATTCGCATTCAACTCACGGTGTGAGGGCCAATTGAACACAGACCTCCTCAAAAAGCGACAGAACTTTGTTGTTGACCTTTATAAAAGTAATTTCTTAAATTTGAGAAACTGTTTTTAAATATGCACCGGGAACATAATATTTTAGGACAGGAAATTTAAATGTTTCATTGGTGAGAAATGCGTAATAATGAAAGAGGCATAAAATGGAACGATACAATATAATTACATTTGTTTTCCTCATGAACGAGAATTCCTAATCATAGTTTCTAAGTGAATATCATACAAGAAAACAGTTTCTCAGCATGTTTAAGCATGAACAGTGGTGTATTTAGTATTTTGTCTCGAGGGGGGGGGGTACGCACAACCTCCCTGACGTGAATAAACTTATTTATAGTGAAAAAAGTGTTTTTGAAAGCTCCCCAAAGAGTTCACTGTTTCAAGGGACGTCTGTCAAATGTACCTCTCCCTCTCGAGCCGGTGTTAGCAAGATGGGGTACTTGGATAGAAGCAATGACATTTTACAACGAACATTTTGAGGGCGTCAAATCCGTTGTAGACTCTTTCTCCGCCGACAGTGAAGTTTCCGTGCGTGAAGCGTAAGCTGCATTTTCTGATCCCTAGATGTCTTTTTTTTGGTTTCGTACATTTACAAGCAATTTTGGTTGGCTTCCGGAGAGCATCAACAAATCGGAAACTTCTGGACTATTGCTTCAGGAATCCCTGAGTGTCCTCGAGGATGCGAGAAAGAAGTTAGATGTTGTTCGAGAAGAAGCTGGTGTGAATATTGCCGATAAGTTCCAGAGGGTGCTGGAAAGGAACCCTGGGTTCGTCACATTTCTCAGTGTGTGTAAAATCCTGAGTGCAGAAGTTACAGAAGATCTGCATGGTATTTCCCCCGAGAAAATTCACTTCATGAAATACGCCCTAGTGGCATCATGTGACGTAGAAAGGTTATTCTCTTCCTATTAAAATGTAGTGCTAGACAAGCGTCTTTCTATGTCCTTTGCAAACGTCGCAAAATATATTGTGGGGTATTTTTTTTTTCTAAGTAAGTTTCTCAGATAGTGTTTGGATTGTATTTGAATATTAGAAAAATTGTAACATTTCTTAAACTGTCATACAACAAGTGATTGTTTAGAAGTAAACAACGAACTGCTTTAATAGAGTGCAGTGTGTATATATAAGTGCTATGTTTCTAAATCCATGGAAGAATAGTTTTGCTAATTACATTGTGAAAACTTTCTATTATATTTCATGTGCCCTCTATTAGTATCCCAAAGTATAGTCTTTTTCCGAGTTGAACTGCGCTTTGTTTCATGTTTTATGAATGAACTAATTATTGGAAAGCTTAGCAAATTCACTTTCAAATTCGCTTAATTAAATTAAATGTCACACATACAGTATATGTGTACAATATGAAGTATTCGAATTGCATAAAAAACAAAATTATACAGCAAAACATATGTTTTAGCGATACTTTGACAGAACATATTTAAGTTGAGTTGATTTTGAATTTAACGTCCCGTTCAGCAGCGAGGCTATATGAGACATGGACCTACTGATTTACGTGGAATTCGAACCACATGGTTCCCGCCGGGAATCGAACCCGGGTCTCCCACGCCAAAGGTGCGTTAGCACATATTTGAACGATGTTACATGCTTCACTACATATAATTAGTTTTTTCCTTACATATTTATGTACACATTTGGCAAAATCATATCACATAAAATTCCGGGCTCTATTAGTAACTTTACATTTTTTTAAAGCTCCTTGTGAACAGTATGATGATCAGGGACTATATTGAGATACATATTTTCTTAGTTTTGGTGTTACTGACAACGGCCGAATTGAATCACAACTAACACTGTCGAAAGTATGACAGGAGAAACGAAAGAAAGTAACAACTAAGAAAAAGAAACAGAACTCAGTGCTTACATGGAATGAAATTTGAGCAATATTACTTCTGAACAAAGAGCATAAGAAAGCGGAAAGTGAATGAAATTCTTAGAAATGGTAAGAAGGATTATTGTCGTACGTGGAATGCGGAAAACTAACAAATTTATTTCGGGCGGGGGGGGGGGGGCTTGAGCCCCATAAATTTAAAATTCCGAAAAAGTAGGGGATTTAGAGTTTAGATTTCTGGGCTTTCGGCATCTAAGGCCATTTAGCCCTTCACGGTTTGAGGGATGACGATCCGGGGCGAGCACACAATCCGGGGAAAGGGAAGGAAGAAAGGATTGGGGAAGGAAGGAAGAGGCCTGGGACCTATAAGTCAGGTACCACCTGATGAATGAGGAAAACCCAGGAAAACCTCATTCAGGGTGGCTGGCCTGAAAAAGCGTGTTACATTTTTTCCACCGAGTGACGCCACCGTTAATCGAACCCGGGACCCCTTGCAGCGAAGGCTAGAGCGTTAGCGACTTCGCTACACAGGGCCAATCCGGAAAAAGTAATATAACATCTTGATCATACTTCGCACCTCAAATCTGGCACTATTCTTAATTTTGTGGCACGTGTCCATGGCTCACCAATCGATAGCGTTTATGTTCATGTCCGCATCGTCTCACTGCTCCACTCAAACTAGGAAGAAATAGGTAGGGTAGGAAAGTCAGGTAAAACGGCATGTTATAATCTGTAGTCGTAGATTCCATTAATATCGAACTGGAGCTGGTGCACAGGCGGCAGAAGTATGACTCCCCGCAAAAAACTGGAGAATTTCTGTAGTATTTTATTAAAAGCTGAATGAGGAAATAAACAATAATTAAATACAATAATTAACCAAAACATCGTTCAAGTTAGAACAACACTCTCAGAATTCAAAACGAGGATAGAAACGCACGTTTGATCAAATTACTTGGTCTCAGTACAGAATAAACTCTCGGACTAAGAGCTGTCTGTCCGATCGACATATCCTTTAAGTGTACGACCTATTAGAGACGAAATACATTGAAATATGTATGCTGCGTGGGAATTCACAGCTTCTGTAAGTGGAATTATTAATAAAGTCTTCTACTTTACGAATAATGTATCACTTTAATCTATCTTTCTCCATTTTTATTGTAGAATCTATCCTCGGTACGTTTACATTTCTGAACTAATGCACTATTGAACTTTCTTTTATGTGACATTTTTATTGGATCAAAAGATCCAGTATATTTCAGTCAAATATTTTCTATATATGAATTATATAGAAAATTTCTATATATAAATATGAAATGCTCATTCCGTAAAACAAAAACAAAAAATTAAGGGACGTTTAAAAATTTTGTGGCTCCTGGTCCAAAAAAATCCAGAAAATCAAAAAGTTTATTTTACGCTTAGATCTGGAGAACTACATATAGTGCAGCCAAACTAAAATTATTACTTAACTCACTACGATGTGCTTATTCCCTATAAATACGAAAATTCGATTTAGGGGCCGTTCAAAATTTCTGGACCTTGATCCAAAAACTAATTATTGGCCAAGGTCGCAATTTTTTTTTAAATGCATTTTTGGATCATTCCTAAAATTCTTCGCCAAGATCGCAATTTTGATCCATTTTTTGGATCATTTCTAAAATTCTTGTTTATGTATTTGATCTGAATATCTGACTAACATTTGAGATTATTTTTTCCTGCGAGCGACAAGTAACAGTGTTGCCAGAGTCCCACACATATCAAAGAAACATGTTTTCTTCCTTTACTATGAAACGAAATGATACGAAATCTTTGAGTTTTACGTCCCACGGTTATGCTGGTTAGGCTAAAGGAGACGGTGATGATGAGATATGAATAAAATGGTGGAATGAAGAAAGTGAGAAGAAACGGAAGAACCCCGAGAAAACCCATGCACACGGCGTTTGTCCACCACAAAGTTCATTTGGCGTGAGCTGGGATGAACAAGGGACCCATGTACTAGAGGTGAACGCTCTACATTGAGCCACCGCGCTCTTTTTTTTACTTTCTTTTTTATTATTTTACAGGTTCTGCATGGGAAACACTAAAGTTACCTCGTTGAAATTTGTCTTACATAAGCTTTCCAACAAGATATCGTCCATGTTCCTGTGATAATTAAGGATATTACTGTATTAGGGCTGCCAATCTGGTTGACTATCGAAAAATTACAGGTTGATTATCGTAGGTACGATGTTACGAATTTTTCCGCTCTATTGCTATTGTACCTTCGCTCTTTATTTTTTGTATGATTGATCCTAATGTCTGGAACATATGTGAGATTAATTTATCCTCAGTACGCAAATAACAGTGTTGCCAGAGTCTCACAAAAGTCAAAGAGGCATGTTTTCTTCCAATTCATTTGAATTTCCTTTTGTTTTATTAGTTGGGCATGAAAAGCACCACAGTTACCTCGTTAAAATTTGTGTTCAGCAACCTTTCCAATGATGTATTGTTCATGTCATTGGGACAATTAGGAATGTAGTCAGAGCTGAGACTAAACCACAGTCCACCGAAAAGAAAAAATACAGGGTGACTATCGTAGGTATGAGATTCCGAATTTTTCTCTCTCTTACTATTTTATATTTGCCCTTCGTTTCTTTATATGATTGTTCCCAATGTCTCACGTATATGTGAGATTATTTTTTCCTGTGTAAGAAAGACCACAGTGTTGCCAGAGCCCCGCAAACTGCAAAGAATTTTTTTTTATTATTTTTTTTAAAAAACTTTATTCTTATTCTTTTATGGGTTGGGCATGACCGGCACACAAGTTACCTCGTTGGAATGTGTGTTCCATAAACTTACTAACGAGATTGTCCATGTTGTGACAATTATGGGCGTCACTAGTGCTGCCAACGAGAAAGTCTTTGATTTTCTTGAAATCACTTGCCATTCTGAAAATGTAAACGACAAGATTTCAATGTTTTGGTGTCGTTTACAGTTAAAGAAGCGCTTGGGGTTACATTTCACCAAAATACGAGGAGGATCGAATATAAAAAATCTTGTGTTAAAACAATATGTATATATTGTAGGAAACAGAGACATTGCCATAACATATTTTTTCTACATAGTCTCCGCCTTTATGGATATATTTTTCCAAACGTTTTGCTAAGTTTTTGATGTCGTTTTCGTTGAATGATGCTGGGCAGAAAGCCAACCAGTTGCGCACCAAGATTTCCACTTGCTTGTTGGTCGCAAATCGCTGAAGTGTAATGATGCACTCACGAAGCACTCGCACTCGCGAGCAACTCGCGAACTCGTTCTGCTTTTCGATCATCATTCAGCAGCTTGGGAACTCACCGAGCTGTAATTTTGCGGGAGCTCAACTGTTTTGTGATGATTGATTAGATACTTTCATAGCTCACATTAAATTCTGCCGAAATTTGACGCGCAGTGGTGAAGCGTCGATCCTGTTCAATAAGCTCACGAACACGTGCCATGTTGTCATTAGTCACGCTAGTGCGAGGACGACGGGGATGAACTTCATTTGCAACACGTTCACGGCCTTGCGCTGAATTCATTACACCACACCTTCACTCTTGCCCATGAAAAAGTATCATTCCCGAACTGGGCCTGCAGTCTGCGGTAAATTTCGGCCGGTTTGACTTTTTCCTGGGTGAGGAACTTGATAATTATGCGATGCGCAACAGACACTGGCACATTCTTCTCATTCAACGTGAGGGCTACGAAACGAAGCATGCGACAAGTCAGCTGTTCTGGTTTCTGACTCTCGGCAGCCTCACCTACCGAAAACACCTGTCCAATCACACCCGGCTACCTGTTCCGACGCTTAGCCACTCAAGGCTCGTCCATATTTGCTCCACCCTCGTAATTTATTTATTGAGATAACGCAAGAGCGACAGTATACGACTGTAATGTTAGTTACCATGCACGTAAATTACTCAACACACGAAATCTCTTGAACGAAAGCGATTCTCTAATTCGGTTTATTTTCTACAATAGATAGTTATAGGGTTTATCAATTGTATGGGCCGAGTTAACTAACGGAGTCAATGCAATATATTTTCATGAGTAACGGTGGTGTTAAGGTGGATCACCACCCGGAAGTCAGTACATATTTCAGCTCGTTCCCTTAACTACTGCGCAATGAAACGTTACATATTTTAAATATTGTGCTATAAGATAAAGTTATATTTCAGCTACAGCACAAGACACTGATTCATTTGGTTGTATCTTCTGATATCGAAAAAGATAACAAATAAAATTAAAATATTTGATTTCTTTTACAATGAGCACACAAGATGGCGCTTGATGTCAGATCTTACAAGCAGTGCTCAATTTTATGAAATATTTATTTGAATGTGTAAAGTACTTTAAAGTAACGATCTTAATACAAAACAGATATATTGTTTGACCATTTTTCGTGTTATGTTTCACATTTTATTTAAATAATAATTTACATTTAAGGAAACAGATATTGAGAAGAAACTTGCGCAGAATGCCATAATGCGTTGTTGCCAATTTTGTACGTTTAATTCCTGGATTCTAGTGTTGCAGCTCGAAAGCGGAACTTAGCTGTGGATTGCAGTAAGGGTCGAAAACTAATTTCTCCAGTAAGTATCCAAGTAGAATTCCATGGTTACTTCCTTTATTTACTGGCACCAGTAAACACTCGACACTACCTGGCAGCGCCGCACTATTCAAGCAGTTTTTATCATAGCACCAAGAACACATAGTGATCCACCTTAACGGTGGATATTCATATCCGATTTTCTACTATTAAAACAAAGGTATATAACTGCAGAATGCTAGAAGTTACAGTTTATGCTATTAGGTCAGGCGCGCACCCAAAGCTTTTTGTTGGAAGTGGTCAAAGCTTTAGGGAAATCCAATGCTATAAGCCAGCGTGTTCCAACCCTTTTCAACTTGCGGCACACTACGGGTGTAACTTGAACTCTCTCAGCACACTCATAGATATTATTATTATTATTATTATTATTATTATTATTATTATTATTATTATTATTATTATTATTATTATTATTATTATTATTATTATTATTATTATTTGCAAATATAAAATACCATGGTAATTTTTTTTCTGTGATTAGTGATCTCCTTCTCACACAGATGAAAGCTTGATCACTGGTTTTCCCCCATGCTAATTCATTATGCTTATTTTTTTTTATTCTAATTTTAAAATAGAAAACAATTGCAATGAAATATACGACTCAGATTTTTAAAAATACGCTTTCTTTTTCGAAAACTATATCCAACCTTTCACTAAGAACGAAGATCACTAACGAACGATCAAGCAAATGTTTTGTACTTTTAACTTCGCTGTTCACACCAAAACCGTTGCAAATTATTGCAATCACACACCTTGCGATGCGTCGAAGTCAAAACACACCTGTTGAACAAAGTGTTGTTCTGTCATTCACGTGCGAATGATTGTTCTACGAACGTTCACTTGACGCGTACCGTACAGGTGTTTCCATTTCCCGGTGTTAGTATGACTCTCAATTGAAACGTAACATAGCGGCTTACGTGGAAATGTATACGAGCCGAAATACTATCTGCTACACAGTAATAGATGTAGAATAATATATTACAATTACAGTAATTTTTTTCCATGGTAGAAAGTCATAGTAATGTGAAATACAAAAATATACATTTTTTCCCTATGTCTTGCAATTTGGTTGCTATAGAATTAATAATTTTGTTTCGATTTCCTCGCGGCACACTAGCGGTCCATTCGCAGCACACCAGTGTGCCGCGGCACACCGGTTGGGAAACGCTGCTAGAAGCCAATACGTCTATGTAGTATTGAACGGGCATTATTCTGCACCCGAAATGACGATAAGTAATTGTAAAATATGTCTACCTATAATTTCAGAAAAAAAGATAGAAGTAGATTGTTTATATATATATATATATATATATATATATATATATATATATATATATATATATATATATATATATATATATATATATAAGATAAAGAGTAAAGATGTAGTATAAGATCAAATTTTCATGGTACTTGAGTTATTTCCTTGTTAAATATAGTTTTATTGAGTACTAGTTGAGTATACCCATTCTTTGCATTGGAGCTGTATTTGGAAGTCAACGCCTGTTGAGTATCACCATTCATTTCAACGACCGCGAAAACTATGGATTTGACACTAATATCGGTCATTTTCGGTATTTTTATATGTCCCAGTATCCCCCCGCTGACCCCCGGCTCGCATACAATGGTAGCTGAATTTCCAAGTTATCACTAACAGAATTGTTACCATTGATCTCAGCGACCGCGAAAACTATGGATTTGACACTAATATTGGTCATTTTGGATTACTTTTACATGTCTCGGTATCCCCTCCCCTCGGTAATCCTCGGCCTGCAGCGGAATAGGGTGAATTTGGAAGTTAATGCGATCAGAGTTTCACCTTTGACATCAGCGACCGCGAAAACTATGAATTCAATACTAATAAAGGCCATTTTATACTACTTTTACATGTCCAGGTAAACGACCCCTGAGACCTCCTCGTTCTACCTTTTTTTTAACACACTTTGCCTTTGTCTGGGACCTGGACCAAGGTACCCGTGGCCAAAATTTGGTGACTCTCGGTCAACATGTGTGATCCTCAGGCCGGTCTCGGTAAACGCCCCGTGAGATTCCCCTGGTTCGAAATTTAAAAAAAGCGCATTGACTTGGTCTGGGGCCTGGACCAAGGTACCCGTGACCCAAATTTGGTAACTCTCGGTTCACTCGTCTGATCGCCAGGCCGCACAAGACACACATCCATACATACATACAGACAGACAGACACACACACACACACACAAACAAACTCTTTGCTTTATTTATATTAGAAGTGTACAAATTTATGTTGAGTTTGGAAGTTTCGGGGAAGGGTCCTAACCCGTAGGTGCGCCTCTGTCTTAGATGGCAGAAAATATTTAAAGTGATTGTCACCTACTAGACATAGTTGAATATCATCTTTACAGTTTTAGCAGAATCTAATTAGCTTTTACATTTTTAATAATATACGAATATACATGAAAGAAATGGTGTCAGAAACTCCCAAAGTGGACGTATTGTGCGATCTTTTGTCTTATTTCAAACAGCAAAGCATGTTTATGTATGGTGGTATACCCCATTATACTACCATTTTCGGTTTCAATGGAGACAGAGATGATACTAAACAGTCGTATTGCATGTTATATGAAAATTTGCATAGCGTATAAAAAACTTAATAATACTTATACCAATTCAATACCTTTAAAAAGATATAGAAACTACTTTTATAGATTTTTTTTTCCTTTTATCCATGGCTAGCCTTTAGAAACTCCGAGAGACCTCTGCTACTATTTTCTTATAACGCTGAGTCGTGAGTTGTGGCAGGAGGAAAGAAATTTGCTCTTGACGGAGCTGCCTCAGGTTGTCAAGTCTCTCGAGAACGGATGTGGAAGTTATCATGAATTCTTCATTTCGAGTTTTGCGGCATTGATCCACTAATGGAAGCTTAAAGAGCATAAACTCAGCCACTTTATTCGCCCGCTAAATGGTTCATGTGGAAACTTCATTCCTCGTTTTACCACTCATGAAGGCTTCATTAAAATAATTATTTATTTTGTCCCTAAACTGATTGATTGATTGGAGTTTGATCCCTGTACCAAGGTTATAATTCATTGGTTGGTTTGATTGTACGAGGACTGTCCAAAAAGTAACAGACATTTTGAAACAAAGTAAACAGAATAAACAAACCAAATTGTGTTTTATACATCTGAAAAGTACACTCCATAGCTATTTTTCCATATAATCGCCATGCAAATTAAGACACCTATACCGTGGCACAAATTTTTCAATACCGTCGCGGTAGAAATCTGCCACCTGCGATTTCAACCACTGGCCTACACCGGAATGCAGTTCGGCGTCAGTATCAAAGCGTTGTGTACGAGCTATGTTTTCATCGCTGGGAATCGTGCAACGACAATTTGGACGAATTTTGTCGTCGATTTGTCTCACCAGTTCATCAGATACAAGGCTAGGCCTACCACTAGAGTTCTTATCGTAAACATTGGAACGCCCATTTTTAAAATCAATGCACCATTGCCTCACTCGGCCTTCACTCATTATTTCATGTCCGTACACTTCACACAGTTGGCGATGGAATTCAATTGGCTTGCGCATTTTTGCCATCAAAATCCTAATCGCAGGATGCACCTCACAAGAGGCGGGATTTTCCATTGCAGCGCACATCGTAACACGTCACAGAAAGCACAATAAGAGCATCAAAATCCTCACGCTACCACAACTGGATGCGTACTGAGTGTGACTACGTTGTGACACCAAGATGGCAACTCTAGCCCCGTCCACTGTCGCGATGGGCCAAAACCTCTGGAAATTTCTGGACAACCCTCGTATTGTACCGTCCCTTTTTAGCACCGAAGCCAAATGAGATGTGGCCCTGCAGTTTAAGGTGGAATCCGAACACCGTAATATTGTACATTCAAATGTGTTAGCATTTTCGAACCGATAATTGAACCCAGGACTCGAGGCACCAAAGACGTTTGATAGCTCATGGACCAGCGGTGAGGAAATCAAAGCTACAATGAAACAGTGTATATATTTCTAAAATTAAGATTTGTATCCTGTTCAAATTTGTGTCAGTCAAAGAACACTACTGGGAATCGAACCCGGGTGGATCAGTAGCAGAGCGTTCAGGTTCGGTGGGTGGGGTACCTGATTCTATCCTAGCTCGTGCCAAGTAGTCTTTATGGTGGACAAACACTATGTTCATGGGCTTACTTCCGTTTCATTCCACCATTGCATTCATTTCTCATCATCACTGTCTCTTTTAGCCTAGACGGCATAACCGTGGGGCGTAACACTGAGAGGATTTTAGTTCATTTTAATTTGTTCATAATGGAGCATAAGCACTCCCGGCTGTTCTAGTAGCTGGCGTGTGTAGCATTGATGTATGTGGTACTGGATTAGATTCCCGGTAGGAGGAGAATAAAATTTACTTGACTTCAATACGGGCTCGGATTTCCCCTGAAATTGTAGATTCAATACTTGCCTAGCCCCAATGGTGAAAATTGACGCTTGGGCTCCAACAACAAAATGACGGAGCATAGGGATGCGCACGAGACAAGATTTGAGGCTGTCTCGTCTCGAAAATTTGCTGTAAAAGCGATGTCTCGACTAGAAAAATGTGTATTTCTCTATTGGAAGAGCTGTGTCTCGACTCGAATTTTGTCAGGAAAATTCTGTCTCGACTCGTCTCATGCGCATCCCTAATGGAACATTACATTGCTTTAAAAACAAATAAATTATGCTTAGTAAACAGAACCATGAAAACGTACATTTATGAATGAATGGGATTGCGTCTTATCAACGAACTTAAAAAGTTCGTTACTGCATTGTCGATGTGTGTCTGTCCCTCTGTGTGTTATTTGCATTTTTTTCTTTCAATTTTGAACCTTGCATTCAATAATACATCAAAAATTATCTGAGAAAGAGATCTAATTTTTCGTGTCACTCTTGCCATTACCAAGATATTGGCCAAAAAGTAACCGATTTCCAGAGATTTAAGAAGCCATATCTCGGCAACCGTAAGTCATAGAGAGATCATATTGATGTTGATAGATACCTAAGAGGATGGTAAACATTTTGGCACTAAATATTAAAAGGTGGCCACTCTCCAACTGGCCACTGATTTGGCCAGTAGCCAATCAGTCAGAAGCCACCAATTAATATCGGTATCAAAATGTTTAGCTTTCTCTTAGGTATTGATCAACACTAATATCATATCTCTACGACTTACCATTCTCGTGATATTGACCAAAAAATGGCCGATTTCCAGATATTTAAGAAGCCATAACTCGGGAACCATAAGCTATAGAGAGGGTGGTGATCAATTGTGTTCAACGGGCTACTGGCCAACTGGCCACCGTTCCCCAGACATTGGTCAAAAAAGTTCGAATTTCGGCTGATTTAAGGAGCCATATATCGGGAACTTTAAGTCACAGAGAGATAATATTTTGCGAATTTTTGCGAGAAACAGAAGGTGCGGATGAAAAGATTTATTTAGGAACAAATTGCAGTTATCCTTCCCGCTCCATCTCTCCATTTTTTTAGGTTCGTTCTGGCAATGCTTTTGGAGTGTTCTCAACTGGTTTATTTTTAGAGTTGCATATTAGCATTATGCAGAACGTACATTTGTGAATAAATGGGATATGGATCCCTACTGTTAAAGTCACAGTTATCCGCGTAGATGTTAACGCATTGACTCCATTAACGAACTCGACTGATATAAATCGCTCTAGGGTTGCCACCTGTTTCGCAGAATGCGTTATCAGTGTGCAGCGTTGCCAAGTTTACCCATTTATGTTCTGTAGCAGTGTCCTAGAGGCTGTCGGCGAGTAATATACCCAAGGATGTTATAAAATATAGGATCTGCCCATACACATCTTCAATATATGAACCCAATGAAGCCAAGAAATAACTGAGCATCGTCTGATCCGGCACGTTTGATTGGCTACTCTCGTTTCCGCCTTGATTGTTGGTTTAAAACATTGCGATCTTAGTGACGTGGAGTGGGCAGAGTAGGTGTGGCGAAGCTGTGACGTATGGCTTCACGATTTTGTTGTATGGGCAGATCCTCTATTTTACAACATCCTTGAATTTACCTCGATTACTCCCTGTTTCACAGAATCGCATGAAGGATTTTGGTAGTACCTCAAAATTAGAAATACTTGACGAAAGGAAAATGAAAAAAAAAAAAAAAAAAAAACAAATCTAAGAAAGAGGTGCCGGTCGCAATAGGGCCTTACCACCCAAGTTCAATTGCGATATACTGCAAAGAGAACAATATAACACACACAAACATCATTTGCATTAAACAATAACGACATGAACCTTAGTACGAGAGGAAGTCAAAAAAGTAAAGAGACTTGAGAAAAGGCACTTTTATTCTAATGATAGAAAACTAAAACATACATTATTTTTATACATAATCTCCCTGCTCTTCAACGCATTTATCCCAACTTTTCACAAGCTTTTTGATTCCGTCGAAAATAAAAAAAAAGAAAGAAAAGTTTTTCGTTTGCACCTGTCACCAATTTTGCACCGCATTAATGACTTCTGCATCGGTTGCAAATCTCAACTTCTGATGATGATGGGTGTTTAGAAATCATGCTCGGAGCCTTATTTTCCTGTTCGTGATGATGTAGTTAAGTTCTATCTACAGTAACGATTGTCCTCAGTCGTTGATATCGATGGCCTGCCTGATCTTTCCTCGTAACATAAAGAACTTATCTCCTGTTTGAAATGCTCTATCCATTCATAGATCTTGCTACATGATGAACAGCGGTCCCATACTGCGCTTGCATTCGACGAATAATTTCCGCAGGTATAACACCTTCTGCAAACGAAAAGCGAATCACTGCCCCCATTTCCCCCTTGGTGCAGATTGACAATGGAGCTGCCATGTTTAACGGTCTGCTATACTTCAACGACTAACGCGGGAATAAGAGTGACACGTTGCATTAGAAGTGCTGCAGATGACACTAATTCTGCGCTTTGTATTAGCATTGTTACCATACTCTAATGCGAGAAATTGAAGAAGTCCCTTTACTTTTTGAATTCCCCTTGCAAATGTAGATACAAGTGCGACTCTTAACATCGCCCTCTTTTCAGTGAATGATACTTTCAACTACCGAAATGAATGCAATGATACTGCATAAAAGTACGGAATCAGGCCAACTTCACCAGACCTAAACCTGCTCTTAATAATCCGAATAAGACTGTTCAAATATCTCTACAATCTTCTCCGCAAAGTTAAATTGCCTGCTTTCAGCAGCCGCATTGGTAATAATTAATTACGCCAGTTCATTAGAGCAGTTATTTCAAACAGTTTCTATGCATTAAGCTCGCATACATCATGACAACACTCCAGTCCACACGGCTATTGTTGCGAAGACTGCAGTGCTAAATCTGAACTATAGGGCGACTCGATTCTTCTCGAACCCACGGTCTTTCACTGCAGTCTTGACAAGAACAGCCATGTGGATTGGAGCATTGTCATGAAGCCTGAACTGGAGCTACGCAGTTGAAACTGTACATTGTTCCTTCCTAGATTAGACTATATGGCATTTGCAGATTACTAAAGTATTTCTGCAGTTTTCTGGCCTGACACTGAAATATCGCACCACTGATAATAAACCATACATGACATATAATGCCATCTATGGAAGAAATAACATAACATTTTAAATTGTCTAACTATGCCAGTTCATTAGAGGCAGTTATTTCAAACAGATGCTGTGCGTTAAGCTCGGATACTGCATGATAACACTCCAGTCCACACGAGTATTATTACCGAAACTACAGTGCTAAATCTGAGCTATAGAGCAAGTGCCGATTCTCGTCGAAAGCACGCTTTGGCAAGAACAACGGTGTGGACTGGAGCATTGTCATGCAGTGTGCACTGGAAAAAAAGAAATGAAATCTTTAACTTTTACGTCCCACGGTTATGTCGGCTAGGTTAAAGGAGATGTGATGATGTGAAATGAATGAAATGGTGGAATGAAGAAAGCAGGGGAAACGGGAGAACCCCAAGAAAGCCCATGCACACGGTGTTTGTGCAGCACAAAGCTCACTTGGTCCTAGCTGAGATCGAATCAGGGATCCCATGAACCAGAGATGAACGCTCCACCACTGAGCCACCGCGGACCCCAATGTGGCATGGAGCTAAGCAGTTCAAAATTTACATTATTTCTTCCATAAGTGCAATGAATGGCTTATTATCAGTGGCGTGGAAATTTAGTATCATGCTAGACACTTTTGATAATGCACTCGTAGGTTGTACATGTAATAATACATAGCCTTGTCATTGCCTTTGGCGATGTTTAGAAGAAAGTAGGAAAATTAGAAACCCAAGTAAGTTAAAATTAACTATTCACAACCAAATAGGCTATGTTTGTTTTATCTTCGCACACTTCCCGCCAGTGCACTTGGTTGGCCTTTAAAGTATTTTCTGCTAGCACTCACGTGAACGTTTTAATCCAACAGACATCTTATTGGTTCTGTCATGTAAGTGACGTTAGTTGTCAGCCAGCCCATCAAATGAGATCATTGCTATTTTGGCGGTTATTTGAAGTGCTTAGTTGCCAGACGCCAACAAGTGCGTTACAGTGATTTGTGAGTGGTGTCGCGTTTTGCTGTTTACTAGAGTACTGCAACTATGAACCTAACCATGGAGTGGCAGCAATGAGTTGAAGACAGATTAATCCTTTAGACGGGAAGCGTGCCAAGAAAAAAACAAAACGTACTCTAAGACTGTAATAGTTTCCTATATGTTCATTTATTTGTTAGAGTATAAGAAAAATAAGATTTTTGATGTAGTCATAAAAACGGATGACTTTTAGAGTTTTACCGGTAATTAAACAAGGAGGAAAGGGGATATCAAAACGTGTAGTTCCCGGTTAAAACGGGTATAACTTGGTAAGCCTAGCGTAATACACCCCTTCCACGTGCCCTAGTTGATGACTCGACCGAGAATTAAGCCCTAAATTACTCAAATTGAAATCACGCGCACTAATATTTGACTACAAAGGGAAATAATTCTTGAACGAAAATAATAATAATAATAATAATAATAATAATAATAATAATAATAATAATAATAATAATAATAATAATAATAATAATAATAATAAACTTCAAAGTTTCTTTATTATCCTTGTAAACTATAACCATTGCTCGCAAGCATTTTGAGGCAAAGCAAATCCTTCCTTTTCTTGACTTACTTTGAAGTCTTAAACTGAATAAAGAGAGAGAGAGAGAGAAAAGAAAAAGAAAACAAATCTGCGTGAATAACAACAATAAGTATTTGGCTGAAGACAAACCGCGCTGTGGAAAAAGAAAGAGGAAGGTGCAAGATAAGAGTCATAGGATGGAAGAAATATGCAACTTGACAGCTCAAGATAAAGTAAACAACAAACGAAGTAAGAAAATAAAACAAACCCTTTCGTTTAGCAAGACAGAAGAAGACAAAGCGCAATTTACAGCACAATCTTATAAAACCAGGGAAATAAAATTAGCCTTGGAAGCAACTAGAAACGGACTCCTCTCTTCGTAGACGGGAAGCTTTGGAAATAATTATTTTACCTAAAACTTTATGACAAAAGCGGCTTACACAAAAGCTCCTTTGTCTTCGAAGACGTTACACACAACTTTGTAAAGAAACGACCGACAGGAAAACAAAGTTTAGACGACACAATATGAATAAAACAAAGGCGAATGAATTATGTCAACGAAGACGACAAAAGACCAAACAAACTCAAAAAGTGAAATGGAAAGTTCTAAACTCGTTAAAATATTATTGATATCGATTACATGTACATCACTCTTTTTTTCTTTTTTTCTCTCTCTCTCTTTCATCATGTAGGAATTTTTAACTCTTGTTCTTTTCCTAATGTGTTGACTTTTTTATTTTTATTTTCATTTATGAGGTAAGCAAGAAAGTTCGTGCGGATTTTGAGAACATGCTATTTGTTGTGTTAGTGCGGTCAATTTGATTCCAATTTATGTCATATGTTTACATTTCTTTGAAATCTTACTCAGTAGACAGTTATTCAGTGCATCTCACGTTTCGCTATCGGTTTTGTAGGAAGCGTAATCTTCTAAAGAACATGTCGTTGAAAAAGGAGATTTCGAGGCTTATTTTGCTTTACGAATACAAATTAGGAGGTCGTTAGAAGAATATACTCCGCTTTTAGAGAGACGCTATGAGTCAAGAGTGCTCAAAAGTAGTTTATCCGCTTTTTCCTCCGGAGACGAGAGCCTTCGAGACAAGCCTCGTGTTGGTCGTCCATTCATCCTCGACAAAGTCCATCTGGATGAGGAAATCAAGAAGAACCCTCGACAAAGTCCAGCTGGAGGAGGAGATCAAGAAGAAGTCTCTGCAAAGTCCAGCTGGAGGAGGAGATCAAGAAGAACTCTCTGCAAAGTCCAGCTGGAGGAGGAAATCAAGAAGAAACCTAGGCAAAATCCAGCTGGAGAAGGAAATCAAGAAGAACCCTCGACAAAGTCCAGCTAGAGAAGGAAATCAAGAAGAATCCTCGACAAAGTCCAGCTGGAGGAGGAAATCAAGAAGAACCATCGACAAACTCCAGCTTGAGGAGAAAATCAAGAAGAAGCCTCAGCAAAGTCAAGCTGGAGGAGAAATTCAAGAAGAACCCTCGACAAAGTCCAGCTGGAGGAGGAAATCAAGAAGAACCCTCATCAAAAGTGCCAGGAGGTTGCACACAAGTAATGTTGTGTTTTTAGTGGACCAGCGCTGGTATAATCCACTCTGAATATGTAGAAATCATAACAGTCGACATCTACTTTTCACAATTGCAAAGATTTTCAGCTCCACTGCTCCAGAAGCAGCCACAACTGGTCAACACAAGAGGAGTTCTCCTACTCCATAATCTTGCCAAACCTCATAAGTTGAAAGCGACCAAAGAGGTGACCAAAACACTGGGGTGGGAAATTCTGCCTCATCCACCCTACTCCCAGAACTCCACCCCATGGGACAATTACCTGTTTTCAGCCCTGAATAACCACCTGTGGGAACAGCAGTTCCGACAACGCGACGATGTGGAACAGGCTGCATCACCATTTTTGTAATCCACAAAATAGGACTTTTTTTTCTTTCAAAAAGAGCATTTAAAAGCTTGTGCCTCGTTGAGGACGTGCCATTGAAGCCAATGGCGATTATTTCGAAGAATAAAATGAGTGTTTAAGATTTCTTGTGGGCTGTGTTTGATGAGTGACGAAAACTGCACGAAATTTCTTCATTAACTAGTATTTTCTTAACGTAATTATCTTAGGCTCACAGTTTGTCGCGAAGGGCTAGGAAAGCGATTCCCCTCTTTGAAAACGGATAGGAGAGAAGAGGGCATTCTTAGCCAGCTTCCTTCGTAGGAAAGCCAATTAGATTGGACACATCTTGCGAAGAAATTGTCTTCCTCATACCACCATAGAACGAAAGATGGAAGGAAAGCGAGGAATAGGAAGAACAAGAACACAACTGATCAATGATTTGAAAAATAGAAGAAAATATTGGGGGTTAAAGGAGAGGCTTGATCGAGAAACGTGGAAGTAACAATTCTAGTCACAAACCTAAAAATTCATTAGTCCTAGGACCTGCCAAAAGAAGAATAAATAATAATAATAATAATAATAATAATAATAATAATAATAATAATAATAATAATAATAATAATAATAATAATAATAATAATAATAGAAAACTACCGAAGTTCATAAAAAAATAATGAAAAAAGATCAGAAACTTAGGGAAAATTACAAAAAAAAAAAAAAAAAAGGTCATAAAATCCGAAAACTGATCTCAAATCTGAAAATTAGCAAATTATTGTCACGGATTCTATTCAACTCAATTTTTAAACTTTTGTCCATGATTGTGTTTTTAGTTCATTGATCTTCAAATGACTTTCAAAGGACAGCGAAAGGAAACTTTGAAGGTTTCAAAACTCAATTTATTGATGCTTTATCTGTAAGGGAAAAAAATGCTAGGTAATTATGTCCCTGAATTTGTTTCCAAGTACTAAAATCTTCTACTTTGCTTTAGTCATCATGTAAAGTTCATGCATTGACAAATATGACGAGAGAAGTATACTCATAGATAAATGCACTTACAATTTCACCACGAGCACAAGAAGTGCATGACCTCAGCATTAGTCGAGGATCAAAACTGCTTCGCATCTTCAGGACGAAGAGAGCAGTGTGTCAACACTCTAGAGCCAATTTCAAAACTAGAGAAACACAGTCTGCTTAGCTTCCATTAGACTAATATTTATAAATCTAAGGTATCTAATAGTTCATATTTGTCAGTGCCTAGTTATGAGTTAGTGCTTGGGAAGTTTCAACAGATAGAAATAAACATAAAATTAGGTCTACATGCATTAAAGTCATTCTCCGAAAACCCTATTCTTTCATTTCACCATAAATAGAAAGTTCACAAGTATTCGTGTAAGAATTGAAGCGGTGGTATGTAACAAATTACACATTTCTGGGAAATTAAATTTCACAACCTTGTTCGTTAACATACTCCTTCATCGTTTCTAAATATGTGCACTGAGACGAGGACTCACTAAATGATGTGCTACGTAGTATGACTAAAGCTAGGTTGCCATGTTGCAAGAACCTTGTAGGTGTCATTAAAAAAATCTTGCATCCCTACAATATTTCTCCATGCAAACCTAGTCTTAAAAAGGACATGGAACAATTTTTTTTTTTTTCATCTTGCAAGGAGTTAAACCATGTGCGACTTTCTGGGTCGCCTTGCTTGCTACCTGCTATCACACTCCCATTGACGAAAAGAAAACAAAAGGAGTTTCGCCGCTAAAGTAACGACGGATTCTTTTGGACGGGGAGAGGAAGCGCACCAAAATACATGTTTTTTAATGAGGAGGTTCACTAGTTGTCCAATAGAGTGCAGTGCTGCATGAGTGGATATATCTTTGTTGCTTTCAGAAAGTTGTAATGTGTAAATAGTAAATACAAAGATAGGGTTGCAAGTTTTTTTTTATGATTGCTACAAAATTCTTGCAGCATGGGAACCTAGCTTAACATATAACACGTGCATGAACCGCGAGAATGTACCGTTTCAAAAAAAAAAATGTAACATAGCACCTTTGTCCTCTAAGCGTTTCAATTATCGATAACTAGATTTCTAAGAACAAGTTGATTATTGCTATGACTACGATACCACTCGCGTACGCCCAGTTCTATGTTAATCACAAATAACTCATAGCATAACAGAAATATGTGAAAATATGCACTTTAAAATTACCATTTATTTTTCTTTCAGAACCAAGAGTAACGTTGTGTGAGTTTGATGGGCATTATGTCCTCTATAACAGAAAAAAAGATGACATTGCATTAACTTTCGCCCCTAATAATAATTGATATATCACAGCAGCTGAACAAAACGACGTGCTTGACAGCAAATTCTCGTACTTATTTGTCGAGTAAATAGAGATTTTTATTTTCTTTTGGAGCTAAAACATATCGTTCTTTGCCAGCTATATGGGCGGCGGTAACTCAGCTTGTGCTTCCGGCACATTGGGTTCTTGGTTTGATCCCAGCTCGCGCCAATTGGGCTTTGTAGTGGACAAACGTTGTGTTCCTGGCTTTGCTCGGGGTTTTCCCGCTCCCTCCCACTTGGCTCATTCCATCATTTCGTTCATTCTAATCATCACATCGCCGTCTCGTTTAGCCTACACGGCAGAACTGTGGCAAAATGGCGTTGACCAATAATAATAATAATAATAATAATAATAATAATAATAATAATAATAATAATAATAATAATAATAATAATAATAATAATAATAATAATAATAACGTTTCCGGTAAACACAAAGCAGTTAAAAATAACAACCAGAAATAAACTTATAGAAACAATGTTTTCATATAATGCACTAAAAAAATAAACAAAATTGTCCTAAATAAGAATACATAGGGTTAATCAAAAAAACTTTTTTTTCGAAATGTTAAGGTGAGTAGTGTGGAAAATTGGCACTTTTTGATAAAAAAGACGTCAGATTTTTAAAAATTGTTTTATAGTTTTTGGAGGTCGTTTAGGTGGCGGGGCTCGACCTTGAAGTTTTGACAGTGACTTGAGTATGTAACACACACAACAATTTCACAAAACTGCTATTATTTGGATATTCTAGTATCTTTTTCTTCTTCATTATGGTCGTTTATTGTTTCATTTATGACAAATACTGTATGTTAAATTCATGGCTCAGCGATTGTTTCTGATGCTGTTTACTTATCCTTTTCGTCAAAAATTGTCAATTTTATTTATAGATTAAAAATGCCTTTTTTTCTATTGATGTTTTCCAATTGATTTTGACTTTGAGCTTTATTCGAACGTTTTCCGACATAAAAGACTAAATAAAAGATTTGTCTTTCTAATTGCTCGCAGTTCCTCAATTACTGTCCAGCGCTTCGTTTATTTTGATAGCGCTTCACTTCTTATGCTTTGGAAACAACTCATAGCATGCCAGGAGGAGGTGAGTGGACTGTAAGACGAAACCTCAAATTATGTCGACAAATGTGGTTTTACTAAGGAGTAGGTCAAGATTTTCTTCTAGTTTTCTTCTTGGATTTTATAGTTATTTTTTTTTCACTAAGTCGGCATACGTCCTCTAGATTTCGCTTTGAGGGTCCACGGTGGCTCAGCGGTAGAGCGTTCGCCTCTGGTGCTTGGGGTCCCAGGTTCGATCTCAGCCCCCGCCAAGTGAACTTTGTGGTGGATAAACACCGTGTGCGTGGATTTTCTCGGGGTTCTCCCGTTTCCTCCCACTTTCTTCATTCCACTAGTTCATTCATTATTCATCATCACCGTCTCTTTTAGCCTAACCGGCATAACCGCGGGACGTAAAACGCAAAGATTTCATTTCATTTTCAATTTCGCTTTGATGTAGCCATCACGAGCGCTGACGACGATAACGGAAGAAGAAGCCATTCACAAGATTTTCACAAGTCCTTCCACTCCTTGGTACGCCTGGAAAAGTCTTGAATTTTCACTTGAATTTTCGCACAATGTTTGCACACATACACACAAAACTCGTCAATAGTGTAAGCTGATGTAATATGATAAGTCCAGCGATACAGCAATGTTAAAAACTAAAGATGTGATTTTTGTCTTTAGAAATGATTAGAATTAGGAATCGGCATTTATGGCCATGTTAACCCATCAGGTATGAGGGCATGGGCACCCGAATGTGGGGGCAGGGTGGGGCTCACGTAAACAACTTAAATTTCTTAAGATTTTCTTAACACAAATAAAAAAATTCCAAAAGTAACACAACAACCAGAGAGATGTACCCCTCCCTAGAAACTTTTCTTTGGGCGCCCATATATGAGGGATGACGTATCTTGGCGATCACACTATTCAACGAAGGGGAAGGAAGGAAGTGCCCTGGAACCTGTATGTTAAGTACTATCCCGGTATTTGCCTGGTGTGACTGGGGAAAACCCAGAGAAGCCTCACTCAGGATGACTGCCCTTAACACTTTTCCGACCGAATCTTCCCACTAGGTTGTTTTCAGAAACATTACGAATCATTAATCCGCATGTTAACAAAGGAAATAACAAACGTGGATATGTTGATGAAAAATTTAAGAATTGAAATATTAAAGTAGCTTTAAGAATTTATTTCTAAACAAACAAGGTATAAATGAATATTAACTTTCAGTCTGCGAATGCTACATGTATTTTACACAAAACTAATTCTCTAAGAATGTATAGAAGTTTAGTTTTTTGCAACAATTATGTTTTGGATGAATCTATGTACACAAACACACACACACACAATGCTTTTTTTTTTTTTTTTTAGGTAATTCTACATGAAAGTTCAAAGGTCTTTTTTTTTGTAACAAACAAAACAAACAGAATATTTAATAAGAAGCGACAATTAACAGGACTGACAGTCTTTTGCCTCGTTCTCTGCTATCTTCCATGCAGTAAATATTAATTAGCGAAACTAGTGCAATCTGGTGGCGTTTTCCCCAATTAAATGTCTTTTTAAACTGCATCCTGAGAAATGTAGTTTTTTTTTTTTCTTTCGCTCTTCAAATGCACGAATCATGTCTGTGCGCTTCAAAGTCTCATCCACAAGATCCACGATTCCTGAACGTAATTCGCATAGTAATTATCTGGTTCCTTTAGCCGTGTTCGCTGCTCTGTGAAATCCAATGTTTGTCTGTAGACGAAGCTGTTATGAAACGAAAACATGAACCCAAGTCTTGCACCGCAAATACAGTACATGTTATGCATTGATAAGCATTAACCCCTCATGTGATTGTGTTCTTTTCTTTGTCTGGGATTTGCGCAAACATCGTGTTGAAGAGAACAAACAGTAGAATTTCTGGAGGAATATTTACGACCCACGATATTTGTAAAATAAGTTATTTTTAGGTAGACAATGAAAGATACTTCAAAATTATGTTTGTGTAGCATTTAGGAGTTAAGCGGAAATATATTCCTTAATGATAAGGATCATGATTATAGAAGCGTGAACACTTCCGTATTACCACTCGGGAATATGGAGTAACCTATTTGTTATGCAACTCCCAATATTAGAATGTGTTGTTGGTTGAAAACGATAAAAGGCGTAAAGCAATTGGTTGTTGGGAGAAGTAAAAATTTGGAGGAAACATGAGTCACAATTTAAGAGAATTGTATAATTGCAGACAATACTTGTAGTAGAGAAAAGTCAGAAAAAGAAATTAATACGAGGGTCATTGCAAAAGTCATGACAACTATTTTTTTCTCGAAAATGGTAACGAACAAAAAAAAAAAAATCTGAAATTTGCAAATGGAAGGTTAGTTCATATGTAAACATTACCTGTAGGGAGACGGATGAACATACACACCATCATAAAGATATAGCACTAGAAAAAAGACGAAAAAAATGTGTCGTTTTAAATGTGTTTTACTGTAAATTGCAACAGTACACAATAGTGCATTACAAAGTACGCAGTGTGTAATGGATTCTTTGGGAGACTACCTTGGGGGACCCTAAGATGTCACAGGTACGTGTTCTTTCCCTGGACTATTGCGTACTGTTGTAATTGACAGTAAAACACGTTTGAAAAGGCTTTTTTTTTCGTCTTTCTTTTTTCTCGTGCTATATCTTTATGATAGTGTGTGTGTTCATCCATCTCCCTTCATGTAATGTTTATATGGACTAACCGTCCATTTGCATATTTCAGAATTTTCTTATTCGTTACCATTTTCGAGAAAAAAAAATAGTTGCCATGACTTTTACAATGACCCTCGTATTTTCCTTCTTTCAGATCTCTCCACCATTTATATTATTTTTTTTGTATGTTCATATAATTATTTATTATTTATTATACAAAAGAAATGCTACAGAATTTTGATTCCTTACTCTGAAGAAAACGTCTACATGATTTTATCATAGAACTAAAACTAAAAAAGGGGGTATGGCTCAGCGGTAGAACGCTTAGCTCTGATGTGTGGGGTCCCTGTTTTGATCCCTAATGATGTAAGTTTATAGTGGATAATGTCGTGGTATTCCTGTTTCCTCCAACTTTCTCATTCCATCAATATTTTCATCATCATTCACTTACCTAAATCCACCCTTAGCCTAAAAAGCATAAGCATGGGACGTTAAACTAAAGATTTTAATTCATTAAAAAAAAAACAACTAAATAACATAGCTAAAATTATTATTTCTCCTTCGCAGTCATCCATCTCCAAAAGTTTTAAATAGTAACAGGTCAAAACTCCCACAGCCAAAACCCCCACATTCAAGAAATGTCAAAATGCCTACACAAACGATCATAACCCCCACACAAATGGACAAATCTCCCAAATACACGAACGGTCATAACCCCCACAGCCAAAACCCCCACACTGGTAATCGGTCATAACCTCCAATGGTCATAACTCCCACACAAATGGACAAAACTCCCACACATAGCAACGGTCACAATCCTCATATAAATGGACAAAACCCCCACACAATCGGACAAATCTCCCACATTCTGAAATGATCTTGGTTGCATATCTTGCCCTTGTACTTTTTAATAACATTTTTTATTCCGCTTAAACTGATGTTGCAACTACTCTTCTTGCACTGATTTCTAATGACAGAAACACTAAAGTGGGCGTCATAAAGAGCCGCAACAAAGATGTGCAATCACGATCATTTCAGAGTGTGGGGGATTTGTCCGATTGTGTGGGGGTTTTGTCGATTTGTGTGACAGTTGTGACAATTTCTACATGTGAGAGTTTTGACCATTTGTGGAAGTTTTGTCCATTTATGTGGAGATTATGACCGTTGCTATGTGTGGCTGTTTTGTCCATTTGTTATGACCGATCGTGTGGGCGTTTTGACATTTCTTGAGTGTGGGGGTTTTGGCTGTGGGGGTTTTTGACCTAGACCCATCCCAGGAAAACATCACGAAAACTGAAACTGAAAACTGAACAACAAATGACTCAAACGCAAGGGATATTTATTCATTCACAAATTCACTTGAAAGTAAGGAATTGCGTTCTAAATAGTTACCATGTATAAAGATAAACTCTAAATAGATGCATACTCGCGAATGTAAAATAAGCATATGAATAATGAAAGATTGTAACTTAATCATTGACGACATGAGATTTGAATTTATTGTAAGCCTTAATCCATATATTATGAAAGCATGTAATATTTTCTACTCTAAAAAGGATTCTGTTAGGGATTGTTTCCATATTGTAAAAACTAAACATAGCAACACACTGAGCAAGGCAATGTTATAATATATAAAATACACAATCACGTAACAGTTTCAGCACAGTAGCCCTGTCTTCATCAGACTTCCATTCCTTCTCTAAAACTCCACTTCCACTCCACTCTAAAAACGAAAAGCGAAGCGTTTTCAAAGATCCTCTATTAACCTTTCTGTACTACCTTGGGGTCCTTTTCGGACCTCAGATATATATTTAATGTATAACATCTCTTAAATGAACGTGCTTATCTAGACTCCCGTCTATCCTTGTGTTTTCTACCCAGTGTACATACGTTTAGTATATTGAACACCAAATCTCGTTTGTTGTTGTTTTTCTGTTATGTAATAAATGATTGTTTACCACTGGAGTCGTAAAAGAAGCCCAAGGTAATATCCATGTAAGTAGTCATATTTTTGTTGTTTTTTTCTTCTTAACAAAAGAGTAAAATTAGTAGTTTACATAATTCCCAATAGATGAAAGAATTTACTAATGTATTGTTCTCGAAAATTACTTCATTATTGACAAGATGTATAGTAAAGGAAAATTTTCCTTACATTACGCTACCTTGTTTGTGTAACATTGTCTCTTTTTTTTTTTCCGCATGTTACAGTTTGAAGCAATATATATTTTCAAACCTGCTTATATTTTTTAAGAGCTTCTCAATAACAAATTGGTTAGTTTCAAATGGCTATTTTGCCACAGAGAGGACGAAGCTCTCTGAGAGGCTGGAGAAGTCGAGCTATTTCTCAGAAAAAAAAAAAAAAAACAAATCTATATTATAACATTGAAAGTGACTATGTTTGTGATTCCTAATTTCTTGAACCACCCAACGGATCTCAATCAAATTTTCAACATTGATAAGGTTCGGGCCTGGGAGTATTTTTATATATTCATTTTGATGGTGTAATTTAGAGAAGGGGAAACAGAGGGAGGTATATAAATAAATAAAACTTAACTCTTGAACCAAAAGAACAATACATTGAGTATCAAATTTTCAACATAGATGAGGTTTGGCCCTGGGATGGTTTTTAACATTTCATTTTGATAGAACAACGTAGGGAAGGGGGAGGAGAGGGAAATATGAAAAAAAATAATGTAAATAAAAATAAAAGTGACTAAGTTCGTGAGTTAATAACTCCTGAACCACCAGACCGAGCTGAATCAAATTTTGAACATGGATAAGGTTCGAGCTTGAGAAGTTTTTTTTTTTTTTTTTTTTTTTTTTAATCATTTCACTTTGACGTTAGAGCTTACAAGGAAACCTTCCGAAAATGATAGTTGCAGTGAAAGATGTGACCTATGCCAATTGAAAGAGCTGTAACAGAGATGAGCATTCCCAAAAAATTAGCTGCCCATAGAAACAGGTTCAAGAAATATAAAGGGTGGAAGTTCGGGAAACAGCAAGGCTGGACAAGGGGGAAAGTGCAAGTTCCACAAAAAAGGGGGGGGCACGGCAAAATACAATGCTGACAAGTGATGTATAGAAAGAGACTTGCCACAATATGAAACAAATGAAGGCCGCCAGTGGGGTTAAACAGTGTTGCCAACTGCAATGAAAAGTACATGTTTTGCAAAGAGCACAATATGAAGTGAGTGCAATATTCAGTGTCAATCTGTCATGTAGAACATAAGATATGACGTGTATAATCAGTGGTACAATCTAACAAAAGAAAATAGTAAAAACAGAAGTACGAAAAATATGGAAAAGACGAAGTTGGCCATAATGCGCCACATTTAATCACGAGCTGTGCATATTAGAATGAGCAAAGCAAGAAAGCACCAACTATGCAGGAAACCGTCGTACCTAGAGTCGAAAAGAAAAACGAGTTCCAAAGTTGGCAGCACTGGCCATGAAAATCCAGACATTTCTTATATAGTTAGGCCACTCGCTTCACAAAAAGGAAATTCCGGCAACAGGCATTAGCCTTCGCATCATTTGTACATGCTCGTCCACATTGTAGGTGCAATTGTTCGATGAGACTATGGTCCAAACAGAAGATACATTTGCAGTGAGCACAGCGGAATACTGTCAATCCGTCACACATGGTACAATGATCGCCTGTGAATGTCTCGAAACAGTACTCTAGAGGTGTCGGAACCTTTGGTGGTCTTTCTATCACATATCCACACCTGTAGAAAGCAAACATAATCAAAGGCTTGATCTGCTGTGTGTTGCTGTCTGCAGTACTATCACCGCCTATATGATATATCCAGAGTATCCCACCTAACTCTGCGACTGAAATAGTTTCAAAGCGAAAAAATGTGACACATCGAGTTGTGCAGGAATGTACCCATGCCAGCGGGCGACAAACTTTTGTGAGACGCAAGTGCCCCCAAGTCCCCCATCATAGGGTCCCAGGGGCCAACTTAAAAATTTCAAATAGCACCATCGGTAGAGTTATATTTCTTTCGATAAATCTTGCAATATGCAACAACGCATATCAGAAATATTTACTATATGGGATTTCAAAATGACCGTCAAAAATATCTGCTGGGTGACAAGAACAACGTGCATTTTTGGCGGCGATTTTGAAACCCGTGCTTCATATAGCAAATGTTTTTTATAGACGGTGTTGTATCTATCCAGAGAAATATCATCCGCCCCTGTTCCCATTTGAAATGTTGCGGTTGACCCCCTTGAGCCTTATGATGGGGGCCCTGGGAGACTTGCTTCTTACAAAGTTCTCTTGGCCCTCGACATGAGTACATTCCTGTGCAATTGGATTTGCAACATCTCTTTTCGCTTCGCAGCAATTTGAGATCACATTGTTCGATGCCATGTAAGGACAGCATATATTTGTGGCGGCCATTTTGAAAAACATGCTTCATATAGTAAATGTTTCCTATATATGTTGTTGCACATTCCATGATCAATCGAGAGAGGTAACACTCGGTCCCTGTTTCCATTTGAAAAATTGAAGTTGGCTCCTGGGGCCCTATGTTGGGGATCCTAGGGGCACTTGCTTCTCACAGACTTTTATCACCCCCTGACATTGGTACATTCCTGGACAACTGGATCCTTCACATTTTTGTTCGTTTCGCAAATCTTTCAGGTCACAAAGTTTGGTGGGACACCCTGCATATTCCCACATACGACCCAACCATGACATAATATTCACTACTTCTATTATCGGTTGTTGGCTCAACCCAACCATTTCATGTTCCCCGACTTGACATTGCCTCAATCACTATAACATTGATGCATTCCGAGTGATGCCTGTTGCCGGAATTTTCTTTTTCTGAAGCGAGTGGCCTAACTATATTAGACTTGTCTGGATGTCCATGGCCAGTCTTGCCAACTTTGGAACTCGTTTTTCTTTTCGACTCTAGGTACGTCGGTTTCCTGCATATTCGGTGCTTCTTGTTTTGTTCATTCTAATATGTACAGCCCCTGATCAAATGTGGCGCATTATGGCCAACTCCGTTTTTTCCGTATTTTTCGTACTTCTGTTTTTTCTATTTTCTTTTGTTAGATTGTACCACTGATTAGACACGCCATATCTTATGTTCTACATGACAGGTTGACACTGAATATTGCACTCACTTCATATAGTGCTCTTTGCAAAACATGTACTTTTCATTGCAGTTGGCAACACTGTTAACCCCACTGGTGGCCTTCATTTGTTCCCTATTGTGGCAAGTCTCTTTCTATACATCACTTGTCAGCATTGTATTTTGCCGTGCCCCCCTTTTTTTTTGTGGAATTTGCACTTTTCCCCCTTGTCCAGCCTTGCTATTTCCCGAACTTCCACCTCTTATATTTCTTGAGCCTATTGCTATGGGCAGCTAATCTTTTGGGAATGCTCATCTCTGTTATAGCTCTTTCAATTGGCATAGGCCACACCTTTCACTGCAGCTATCATTTTTGGAAGGTTCCCTTGTTAGAGGAGGGAAGGGGGTAGGGTAAATATGTGAAAATGAATAAAACTTAATAACTTTTGAACCACCAGACCGATCTCTATCAAACTTTCAACATAGATAAGGTTCGGGACTGGGACGATTCATTTCAGTTTGACGGTGCAGCGTAGGAAATGGATAAGGGAGATATATATGTAGAAACTGAAAATGAAAGTGACTCTCTTTGTGACTTCATCACTCTTGAACCACCCGACCGATATTAATAAAAATAAAAGTGACTATGTTCGTGAGTTAATAACTCTTGAACCACAAGACCGATATTAATAAAAATAAAAGTGACTATGTTCGTGAGTTAATAACTCTTGAACCACAAGACCGATCTGAATCAAATTTTGAACATTTATGAAGTTCAAGCCTGGAGAGATTTTTATAAATTTATTTTGACGGTAGGACTTGGGGAAGGGAGAAGAGAGGGAGAGATATATAAAAATAAATAAAACTTAATAACTCTTGATCGAAAATGACCGATATCAGAGAGTTAGCAGTAGTAAAAAGTGAGTGACTAACGGAACACATTATTTTTTTTTCTTAATTTAACCCAGCAAAGCGAGTAATTGATGGTAGCTCTTTATATAAGAAATCATATCTTTATTCTCCTTAAAAAAAAAAAAAAAAAAACTAAAGCCCGTTACTTCAAGCAACAACCCCAAGAAGTTTACTTGACTTTTTTGGGTTGAATGAGTCTGTTATCTGTTGACGAGATCGTCAAGTATTTGTTTTCTAGCATGACGATTATGTTAGTGATGTAGGAGCTAACAGTCTGAATTAGAATGCGATGCAATAAACTACTGTTTTGAAATGTATCTGTATATAATTCCTGTACGAAACTCTAATAATTATTTTAATTGGGGACTCAAAGGAACCCCACGGTATCTCCTGTGCTATATTTTTCACGGTACTACACAAGGGTTAAATATAATTAAGATTCTGTACAAATGTCCATGCATTGTATCCAATAAATATGCGGTATCTTTAAAAAAAAAAATAGCTTGAGCTTACGAAAATACTGACAGTTTCCATGATCAAGACTACAACACAAGAAGAAAAGGTAACCATTGTAATAAAAGGTGCATCCGACGAGATGCCTTCCCTATATTGCATATGCAGATATATCCTAAGTAGGAATACTCTCTCTCTCTCTCTTCATTTGTTTGTGAGTTCCTTCCTTCCTTGTGTGTATGTGTATCTCTCTGTTGGATTCTTTTATCTTCTCTTTTGCTTACACAATGATCGGAAAAATGTCATTTTGAATCCACGAAAAGTAAAAAAAAAAAAAAAAAAGTGTCAATCGTATTGTGCTGATGTTGACGCAAATGCCTCTTCGTTTGAACGGCACGAAGCAACGAATTCTCCTAATAATGATTTGTGAAAGACGTACGTTTGAAAAACTACTTATTTTGTTACCAACGTCGTAACCTAGGTGGAAAAGAAGCAACATTTATTATTTTATTTTCTAGCAGCTTAGCAACAAACATCGCTTTTTTTTTCCTTATGGAAAAGAATGCAGATTATTGTTTATTATTCAAATATTACTCCCCACATTATTTGTATGTTATAATTCAAGGAAAGCCTATTTCTCATAGCTCAGTTGCTTACACAATTTCCATGGTGTCTACTTCCGTATAAACATGTGATTAAGAATCTCTTTCTAAACTTTAGAAGTCGTGTTTTATGTGTTTAGAAGCCAGAGATCAATTCGTTGAGTTCTGCTCTTAATACTGTACCAAAAAGAATGTTTTTTTTTTTTTTTTTTTTTTTTTTTTACTTGTCTTCTAATGGATGGTGAAACAGTACGTTAACTGTCATACTGTCATATTGACTCAAAAGATCTGTAATTCTACGAGTAGAATCATCCTATGTAATCGTATTATCTGTCACAAATAAAAAAATAAAGCATGTTTTTAGCGGAATAGTATATTTTACCCCTTACTATGAGAATCAATTCGGTACGCCTCCCGATTTAATGAAATGTTTTAAAAGATTTTAAAGGCGCAATCCCTACCAAGATCATTTTTTAAAATCTTTCTCTTTGTAGTTCACACAAGATATTATCATAAAACTGTAACTATCATAAAACTTAATAAAGGAAGAAAATAGAAATACGTATTTAAAAAAAAAAAAAAACTTAAAATTATGGCTATTATACGTATATTTATAGAGTTACAGGAACTCTATTATATGTTATTTTGTGCCTCATTGGATCTGTACACAACCCTCGCCAACCCGAATGGTGATGAGGGGGCCGCAGTGGCTCAGTGGTAGAGCGCTCACCTCTGGTGCTTGGGGTCTCGGGTTCGATCCCAGCCCCCGCCAAGTGGACTTTGTGGTGGACAAACACCGTGTGCGTGGGTTTTCTGGTGGTTCTCCGTTTCCTCCCACTTTCTTCATTCCACCATTTCATTCATCACTCATCATCACCGTCTCCTTTAGCCTAACCAGCATAACCATGGGACGTAAAACTCACAGATTTCATTTCATATTTTACGAATGGTGATCGAACTTTCGTCGCGCTTTGCTTTCAGTTTTTCATTGCTCAGCTAGGACAATAGCAAAAGGAAAAATATAATTACGCTTTTAGGTGTGATTTGATGTTCCGTTTTTATTTTATTTTCTTTCGTTTTTTGGCTGAGTGAAGAGGATGAAATAGGATTTTTCAAGCATAAGGACCATTCTAGATTTTTCTGTTAATACAAACTATGATGCGCTTTCGCTCATATGGGAAAATAATGCATAATTTCGTAACTACTACACGAGACGTATACGTGTACGTCAAACCACATCTAGAAGCGCTACGAGGGTCCGTACATGTGTACGTCTAATCGGCTTCAGCGGTTAATGTGTTTTATTTTCTGAATTGTGCTTATTGTTTACTGATAATTTTACAAGTTCACGATATAAAACGTTAGTCGAAGAGGAAAATTATCACCGTTTCCAAATATTGAGTAATAATTCAAATGTACTATTATGTTTAATGTAAAACAAAATTGCAAGCAACAATGTTCTGGCAGCAGCCTAAAGTAAAGGCGAACATATAACATTAAAATTTAACTAACAATCAATATACTATTAGTAGTATTGTTAGATAAGAGTCTTGTACTTTCGAACCGTGTACACAAGTATTGAACATAGGTAACGCATTTTCTATAAGCATATTTAACGAATGTACTTAAACAAACGGTTTGACCTCATTAATCCTATCTGTGAAGAAATCTTTTTTAAAAAATCACTTCTGAAAGGATCTTCATTTCCAAGGAAGAGTAGCAAATAAGACAACCCGACAGGCAAACTGTTTCATGTCGTATCTTCCTTTATTTATGATCTGATTGGCGTGAAAGAAGATGGACATCAATAAATATCCAAATACTTTCCAGCCTGTTGATCTAATAGACGCAGGAAACGCACGCTGAAAGGAAATAAAACACCTCAACAGGAAACGTTTTTCATTTTTTTTTTTTCGTTGTGTGCATTTCCCTGCTTCATATAATAAACCAACACAGCGCTTCGTTGATTCGATTTTCGATATTGATTTAACAGAAACATATAGACAGAATTCACAGAGGAAGAAGCGGAAGAAAATCTCTTGTTATTGCCACGGTTCTATATTTTATGAAGACTTAAAATTATAGGGTGGTTGTCCATTGAATACTCCGAGATTTTTTTTCTTCTTAGTCCACCCCCAACCGAATTCTCTCGTGATCGATTTTCAATGTTTTTCACCAAGGGAACACTCAATCACTGTCACCCCAAGATGCCAGTTTCCGATGTAGGTCGCTATGTGCTGCTTGGCAGCTTACACCTTACTCCCTTACTCCTACACCATTCTGATGCTTCCTTATGGCTTTCTTAAAAGGATATTTTCTTTCTTTTCTTTTTTTCAGGAAAAAAGAACTGAAAAAAATATAATGTGGCAAATATTTGGAGTATATGTTTCATGAGGAAGATTTACTGTTATGTACGAGGCAATAGTGCCAACCAACTTTTAGGAAAACAATTAACAAAGGGCATAGCAACGTTGAATGAAAACGAAATGAAATCTGAGTTTTACGTCCCACAATTATGGCGGCTAGGCTAAAGGAGACGGTAATGATGAGAAACGAATAAAATGATGGAGTGAGAAAAAAGTGAGAGGAAACGGAAGAACGTCGAGGAAATCCACGCACACGATGTTTGTCCACCACAAAGTTTACTTGGCGCGATTTGGGATCGAACCAGGGACCCATGCAACAAAAGTGAACCACTTTTTTTCAGTTAACTGATTCAACGAACGTGCCTCATTGCTTATCTACCTATTACTATTTTCTACTTATTTTTTTCTCAATTTTAACTTGTTTAAATATCTTTATCACTAACCTAGAACGACAGGGACACGAACACAGAAACATCGAGGACGGTTAAAATTCCAAAGGCTCTCCCACTTGGAATCGAACCCGGGACCCCGTACACCAAAAGCGCACGTGCTAGCCACTAAACCAGCGAGGAGGGCACCACTAAGCCATCGTGGTCACGGCATAGCAAAGTTGAAATTATTGAACAAACACTTATATGAAAGTAATAATAGATATAGTTTGCGATGTGTTTTTATATCATCATAGGTATTCTGCTATTATTGGCAGGGCACATCCTACAACTGAGAAGCTTCCATGCTCCACAGTGTTACGTTAATCTCTTCGTCTTAACGTATGATTTTCTGTTTTGATGTTGTCTATTGATCGCACTCATCTTCTGCCCCTTCCTCTCTTTCTTGCCACCATACCCTGTAAAACGTTCCTCATGATATGGTTCCATCTTAGCCAATGTCCCAAAAGGTTTCTCTTTCTCTTTTGAATAACATCTACAATTGTTCTTTTGTCCCCCCACCATTTCTAATACCCTGTCACTCATTTTCTGCTCAACTCAACTAATTCTCTCCATTCTCCAGCACACCCACATTTTGAAAGCTTACAATCGTTTCTTCATCATTTTCCGTAATGTCCATGTTTCTGACCTTTACAGCACAATACTCTACACGAAGCACGTTATGTTTTTTTTTTTTCTCAACTCTTTGTCCAAGGTCCCACAAAATAATAATTTCTTTCATCTAAAGATTTCTTTCGCCATTGCTATTCTACATTTATTTCGCGTTAACATTTTATATAATTACTAATAATATTACCCAGGTATCAAAAAGTAGTGGCCTATTCTATTTCTTCTCTTCTACTTCCATATTTAACATCGACCCCTTGATTCCACTCACTATGGCTTTTGTCTTTCTAATATTTAGTTTCATCCCATATTATTCACAGCATTTCCTCTGGTTTTCTAACATCTTGCTGATTTTCTCTTCAGATTCTGCCATAAGCGTCTTATCTCTGTGAATCGTATACATCTAATCATTTTACCTCCTATTGAAACGCCCACCGTCTTCGTTATGTAGGCTCCCTTTCACTATCTCCTCTAGATATATATTAAATAATATACGCAAGAGAAAGCATCCCCCTCGATCTTCCCTCCGTCATTTACTCCCCTATTCTAACACTTACTTGTTTGTCCATATATAAGTTTTTTTTTATTAATCTTGGATCTTTTCATTCCAACTTTTTTTTTTTTTAAGAATTTCCAACGACAATTCCCAATTCACACGATCGTATAAGTAGACGTAATTTGTGCACCAATGTTAGGATACTTCACACAAACGATATACAAAAGATGACACTATCAATCAATAGATTGCATTGACCTGAACGAAATGATAGATTTGATGGATAATTCCGATGGGTAATTTTCTAGGAGACTGAAGAAGGTCAATACTTATGGAGCTGAAATATATATATATATATATTGCCCTATTGCAAACAGTAGGTTTATTCTGCTGAATGACACTGCTAGCTGATAGAGTGCATATATGCAAGGTCTGTCCCCAGAACATTACGCCCATTTTTATTTTAAGAAATTTATTGAACCGATTCGTACAATTACTATATATTCTTCGAAATATTATACATCCCTCCTGCTTCAACACACTTGTTCCAACGCGATTTCCATGCTTTATATGCGTCCTGGAAGTCCATCACAGGGATGTCCTTTAGTAACCTCGTCGTAGCCGTCTTGATGTTCTCCATGGTCCCCAAAAGCTGTTCTTTGATGGATTTTTTAATCTGCGGGAACAAAACGAAGTCAGGAAGGAACAAATCAGGACTGTAAGGCGAGTGGGGAGCGTTGAGAGGAAACAAAATTTTATCACGTCTCGCTGCTCGAGCTTTTTTTTTCCTCTTTCTTTTCTTGATTTCGACTAGCACTCACACAAGGATTCACTGAGACAGACACTGTGACTCTCCAGGAGGTTGGAGCCGACTGGCACTGGTCGCGCTGTGTTTCCAAGACTCCATCCACCCTTCCGTGCAAGCGGCAACGCTGTGCGACGGATAGTCGCGGCAGAAGAAAATGGGGCGAATTAATTTCGGGACAGACCCTGTATTTGTTGTTTTCTTCTTGTGAACGAAACATTAAAATTAAAGTAATGGCCGTTATCAGGAACATCATTTGCAGAGGGCTGAGGTGTAATTATCCGGCTCCATGGGCTTGAAACTTGTACGCTTTTTAATAAACTATATGCTAAAACAGTGTGTACGGATGAAAATAAATACCAATAAGAAATTTGAATTACTCGAGAACCAATAGTGACAAAATCGCCCGGTTTTGTCTTACGAAAAGAGAAAGGAACATAATTTTATACTCAGCAGACAGTTGAACGCAACAGAACCTTACGCATGCGCATTGTTCTTGAGCAAAGTGACGTCTTTTACTGTTCGTTAGAATGTGGAGTGCTGTTTCTGGCTCGCAAAAGTTAAGTCCTCTGTAACTGTACAGAGAAGATTTAGACAACAATATGGACATGAAAAACCAGACCGTCATAATATTATTAGCACAAAGAATTGCTTTAAACTGGCTCTGTGTTGAGGAAGAAATGCAGTGAGGGAAATATCGTGAATAAAGAAGAAGTGAAAACGGAGACCCCATTCAATGGCCTCCGAGATCGCCCGACTTGACTCTTGAACTTTTTTCTTTGAAGGTTCGTGAAGACTTGTCTGCCAGACCCAAGTCCAAGATTTTGGAGTTTAAGAGAAAGAATTATCTATGACTGTGGATCCGTGACACCGCAAATGTTACGCAACTCCTGAAGAGATGTTGGGTACTGCATTGATGTTTGCCGATCAAAAAAGAGGCACATGTGGAGGTGTACTAAGGTGAGATGAGTGATCTCTCGTACTGGGTAAAAAATTATGTTCTTTCCTCTTTCCAGAGAACAAAACGGGATGATTCTATCACTATTGGTTCCCGAGTTATTCAAATTTGATTTTTGCGTATTTTCATCTAGACACACTGTACACTAATAAAAATAAACGAGGAATACTTATGTCGGGGGGCAATCATCCTTTCCTTAACAAAACCTGAAATGATGATACTGACAGTTATATGTTTGAATCATTGTATTTGTCACGCATGTATATATACTGTGTACATAAAAAAGAACCAGTTGAGAATGCTCCAAGAGCATTGCCTGAACGAACTTAAAAGAATGGAGAGATGGAGCGGGAAGGATAACTGTCATTGTTCCTAGAAGTAGAAGTAAATCTTTTTACCCGCACCTTCTTCTCTTGCATGCAAAAAATAGCAAAATATCATCTCCCTATGACGTACAGTTCTCGAGGTATGGCTGCTTATATCTAGAAATTCGAACTTTTTGGCCAATATCAGGGGAACGGTGGCCAGTTGGCCAGTAGACAGTTAATCAGTGGACACTGGTTACTATTTGGCACCAAAATATTCAACATCCTCTTAGGTATTGATCAACACCAAAATGATCTCTATGTGACTTACGGTTCCCGAGCTATTTCTCGTTAAATATCTAGAAATTGGCCATTTTTTGGCCAATATCACAGAAACGGTAAGTCAAAGAGAGATTATATTTGTGTTAATCAATACCTAAGAGGATGGTGAACATTTTGGTACTGATATTAATTGATGGCTACTCGCCAACTGGCCATTGGCCAAACCAATGGCCAGTTGGACAGTGGCCACTGGTTACTATTTGGTACGAAAATATTTACCATCCTTTTACATATTGATCAACACCAATATGATCCCTCTATGACTGACGGTTCCCAAGATGTAGCTCCTGAAATCTCTGGAAATCGGTCATATTTTGGCCAATATGTCGGGAACGATAAGAATGACGCAAAAAATTTAATCACTTTCTCTGATAGTTTCTGATGCTCTATCGAATGCAGGGTTCAAAATTGAAAAAATCAAATAACAGACAGACAGACGGATAGACACACAGACATAAAGAATTCAGTAACGAACATTTTAAGTTCGTTGAAAATTAGTATATTTTAAAGTGAATGAAACAACGAACATCGAGCACCTCATTTATGGATTAACTCTTAGAGCATCATGCAATAAAAATATCAAAGAAATATTGTTTGTAGCTTGCATGATCGTGCTGTGGTACTAAGCATTTCTTTCGTTTCTGGGAAATGCGGAAGAATACATCGGCAGAGATTTCTTGTTCTGAATGTATGTAATTATCTTTTTTTTTCATCCAAATTAAAGCACCTTTACTGTTTCCCACGACCAAATGAACAACAATACTATTCCATATCTCTGCGATATATTTTTTTTAAAGTATAGAGACAGAATGAAAGGGAAAATCCTTGGAAACCTTCCACAAGGGTTCCTGATTTCCCTTTCTCTCTCTCTCTCTCTTTCGAAGGCGCACGTGAACCTAAGAGACCTCTGCTGGCCGGCTGGTCTTTTTCTTTCATACGAAAATCACGCAAACTCCACACTATCGACGACAGGTTGATGAATCCTCTAAGATTCTCACAATTGAACAGCCTTCAACACACACACACACACACAAACACGCACCTAAACACACACACACACTTTGCCGCAATTAATTTTGGCTGCATCTTGTGTGTTGCACGGGAAGTATCTCCAAGATTAATCGCAGCTTAAGAGCAAGTTCGAAATTGTTAATAACGTTATGAAAATTAAAAAAAAAAAAAAAAAGTTGCAGAGATATCTTTTCGTGAATATAAAGCATATTTTAAGTTAAAATTACCAACAATAGAAATGTAGAAATCTACCATTTATCTCTATATAATATGATGCAGGATCCATATTTTTTTTCTCGATAATAGAAGCAGTATTTCTCTGAGTAATTATATCAAATTACCGAAAACAAAAATACTGTATGTACTATTTTCCGTTCCACGCCAAGAAAACAAGCAATATAACTGTTCAAGTAAATTTGTGAGTAACAATCTGAAACGGAACCGTACCCAGAAACGGCATAGTAACCAGCACCATCCTCTGATATTTTAATCAATATCTTCTGAACATGTGAGACATATTTATTGTGCAGAATGGACAGAGGGTTAAGTTACCTTAATTTTGAACGCTATACGCCAATGAAGAGAACGATCATCATACTTTTTCTGCTGAATGGTTGCGAAACATGGCAGCTTACTTTACGGGAAGAAAGCAGACTGAAAGTGTTTGAGAATGAAATTCTGAGACGAATATTCGGATCCAAGACGAAGAGAACGGGGAATGGTGGACACTTCATAACGAGGAACTGCATAATTTTATACTGTTTACCAAACATTGTTAGGTCCATCAAATCTAAGAGGTTCAGATGGGCAGGTTATGTAGAAAGATTGGAAGGAAGTAGGAACGCTTTCAAAGTTTTGATTGCAAATCCAATCGGAAAACGATCATTAGAAAGATGTAGGCGCAGATGGGAGGACGATATTAAGACGGAAACCCCAGAAATAGGAATAGAAAATAGCAACTAGATCTAGTTGACTAAGGACAGAAATCAAGGGAGAACTTTCGTGAACGCGGCAATGAGCCTCCAGGTTCTATAAGCCATAGAGTTATTATTATTATTATTATTATTATTATTATTATTATTATTATTATTATTATTATTATTATTATTATTATTATTATTATTATTATTATTAGCGTTACAGAGTTCACGCATAATTGGATATTTTTAACGAGAACCTAACAGCCACTGCGTCACTGCGTTTGAAATTGTCACATACATCGTCCCTCTGTAATGTATATATTTCATTGGATACTTTTGATACAGTGAGAAGTAAAGAAAGTCGCAGATACGTTTCTAATTGTGACTTTAAAAATTCAGAAACAGAAAAGATTCATTGAATTCAAATCGATGTCACAACTATTGTAGTAAGCTCAAGTGACTAAACCAAATGCTTTAGACAAATCACAATATATCGCATTCAACTGGCTATTATTATATGCAGATTTTAAATAATGACTAACCCTTCGCTTTCCAATTTTAAATCTCCCAGTAAATGCAAAGATTCCAGATCATTTCATGAATTGACAATTACTGCGCGCATTGGTTTCCTTAAAACACTTTTACTTTGCCATGTGTGTGCATATTTCTAACGAAACAAAACAAAAATGTATTAATGCACACCATGATGAAGAGTTTGAGGTAGTATCTTTTACAGTGTCAGTGTCCAATTATATTAGAAGAACAGTGAAAGAATCGTTCCTTGGCGAGAACCAGACATTCGTCGCCCATTTTTGCTGTGCCGTGGGTTGTGAACTACCCTATCCCTACCATCCGGAACCTGCCCCACTTTCAGTTTAGCTCACTATATTTTTATCGTCACTTATCATCTATGAAAAATCGCATTAGCAATTTCTTCTCTGTTACAGACGCATGCAAAGATCCGAAAGTGTAAGAAGAAATGTAGCAGTGTTCCCAACCTATATGTGAATGAATATTATACAACTACACAGATTTTTTTTAAAAAAAAGTATGTGATTTACATAGAAACGTAGGTTTCATGCGTAAATCCTGTAGTTTTTGCACTTAAAAGTTCGACTATATGCAACAAACGCATAACTGAAAACGTATGTTTTTTATAATACTATCTGTATAAGCGTTCAATCTATACGTATTTTCCGTACGAAAGAAGGAACTATATATATATAGGCGATCAGGATCTCACATACACACTGATATATATAACATATAGCTGGCGTATAAACACACGTATACATATGCAAATACGGAAGAATGTTAGGTGTCAGAGATCCTGAAGCTGCATGATGTAACATGTAAGCGAAAAAAAAGCATTACGTATGTAGCATATGAATAGCATATGCTCTGTACCGATTTCCGTAGTAAATATAAGGATTCCGTATATTTGTACAATATACCGCTGTCCGGATGACGAATTTTTCTCAGTGTAAAAGAAATGAATCATCCAATTCTAAAATGCGCTACATTCATGTGCGGATATATAAGTCCAATTCTAAAATACGCTACATTCATGTGCGGATATATAAGTCCAATTCTAAAATGCGCTACATTCATGTGCGGATATATAAGTCCAATTCTAAAATGCGCTACATTCATGTGCGAATATATAAGTCCAATTCTAAAATGCGCTACATTCATGTGCGGATATATAAGTCCAATTCTAGAATGCGCTACATTCATGTGCGGATATATAAGTCCAATTCTAAAATGCGCTACATTCATGTGCGGATATATAAGTCCAATTCTAAAATGCGCTACATTCATGTGCGGATATATAAGTCAAATTCTAAAATGCGCTACATTCATGTGTGGATATATAAGTCCAATTCTAAAATGCGCTACATTCGTGTGCGGATATATAAGTCAAATTCTAAAATGCGCTACATTCATGTGCGGATATATAAGTCCAATTCTAAAATGCGCTACATTCATGTGCGGATATATAAGTCACGTATCTTTTGTTTAACTTTTCTTTATACGGATATAACCCCATTTACAAAGGAAATGAAATCTTCGAGTTTTACGTCCCACGGTTATGCCGGTTAGACTACAAGGGACGATAAAGAGAGTGGGAGGAAACGGGAGAACCCCGAGAAAACCCACGCACACGGTGTTTGTCCACCACAAAGTTCACTTGGCGGGGGCTGGGATCGAACCCGGGGCCCCAAGCACCAGAGGTGAACGCTCTACCATTGAGCCACCGCGCTCCCCATTTACAAAGGGTTAAAGATATTGCTAATATTTGGGAAACACAAACTATAAGACAGAAGTCTATGCTGAACAGAACTAATATAATTCCAAGTAAATTTTGAAAGTTTATTTTTTTTAAATTAGATGTTTTGCACCCATACCCAGAGAATTTAAGACTGAATCACACGAGTATAGAGAAATTCGAATTTGAATATGAGTTGTATTCCAGTTTCTAGAAAGAAATGCAATATAAGTCATGATATCATCTGTTAAATATATATATATAAACAGAAGCATACGGAGAACATAAGAAGTCATATGCAGGAAACGTGAGCTAATATTGTCTTCCTCAGGAGTTTTCTCTGTGGCAGTAGTGAAAAGAGCAGAACATGAACTTCTAACGCAGTAAAGAGGAATCATACTTCAGGGAATAAGGATGCTGGTAGTGAAGTATTGATTAAACGGAAGGGAAGGGAAAAAAGTACTGAAAATGTAAGTTCCTACATTATCCTCGGATTTGCCATACTCCGTAGTAGCGTCAATTACCTGCTTCGCTAGGTTAAATTTTTAAAAAAAAGTAGTAATATGTTTCGTTAGTCAGTCACTTTTTACTATTACTAAAACGCTGTCTTGTATCGGTCATTTTCGATCATTTTTATATATCTTCCCCTCTTTCAAATTGTGGGGCTGAATTTGGATTTAAATGGCATCGAAAGTGTCACTGTTCATCTCATTGACCCCAAAAACTATGGATTCGTCATTTTCGAACATACCCGTCATTTTCGATCGTTTTTAAATATCTCACCCTCCTTCTCCCCTAAGTTGCACCGTCAAAGTGAAGTGACAAAATTAATCCCAGGGCTGAACCTGATCTATGTTGAAAATTTGATCGAGATCGGTAGGACGGTTCAAGAGTTATTAAGTTACATACGTAGTCACTTTCATTTGTATTTATACAGAGTAGCTGAACCTAGCTATCTACACAGCGCATCATTCATATATGAGCATCGAATTTCCTTGTCGTTCCTCACAACATCTGTACACGTCCCTTTACAGACACAAGTGAAAGACGTACTGATAAAAATCGGCAAGGAGTACTACATAAAATGGATATTTTTTCAATATCTCGCACCGTTTACAAGATTTGAGCCTACTTTCTGTTAGAGTTTCTAATTCATGTATAATCAGTGTTTTCTTTCTTCTTGCATGCAGTATGTAATAAACAAATGCATTACATACACAATTAATTATAAATTCAATGAGATGTGGTGTTCATTGGGCAAAATATCCCAAATAATAAAGATTCATCTTAGACTGGAGAAATAGTTATCCTTCGTTTTTCATTATCATTTGGCCATGAAACAAACTTCTGAAAGACATACAACTCCTGTATACAACTATGTTGTGTTTGAATGTATAACTAATAGGATATGCTATTTTTTTTAATTTCAGCACTTCCATTGTACCCCTAAAAATGTAATAAAGAAATAAGGACCATGCAATTTAAAATAAAAAATATTCAATTAGAAGTAAACAATCTACACAAAATTTGGAATCGACCAGCGAAAATGGCACGCTTCTAGCACTTGTGGTTTTCAAGATCTCATTGTCGAAAGGATTGGAGACAAACGTATAAACCTAGCATTTTAATATATAGACTAGCTGAACCTGCGGTCTCTACACAGCGCATTATTCACATATAAGCATGCATCTCCTTATTCCTCACAATATCTGTACATGTTCCTTTACAGACACAAGTGAAAGACGTCTTAGACTGGAGAAATAGTTATCCTTCGTTTTTCATTATCATTTGGACATAAAACAAACGCTTGAGAGATATACAACCCCTGTATACAACTGTATGGTGTTGGAAAGTATAACTCGTAGGATATGATGTTTTTGTTTTTAATTTCAACATTTCTAGTGTACCCCTAAAAAATGTAATAAAGAAATAATGGCCATGATTTTTTTAAAAAATATTCAATTAGCTCTGGACAATCCACTCAAAATTTGGAATCGATCAGTGAAAACGGCTTGTTTCTAGCACTTGCAGTTTTCGAGATCTCATTGTCATAAGGATTGGAGACAAACACATAAACCTAGCATTTTAATATATATATATATATATATATATATATATATATATATATATATATATATAGATAGATAGATAGATAGATAGATAGATAAACTACTTGCAAAATGTGTATCGTTTGTAATTGATATTTTATGAAAGGCTTAAATAATATCGAATTATTTGTGATTAATTCACTAACAAAGTCTACTTGCTTATAATTCAAGACTGGACCCTATAAAAAAGGAAAAAAAATGCATATACACATATGCAAATGTTCTTTTTTTTTACATTAGTGCACACTAAAGGTGTTTCTGCAAATATGTGAAGTACCGGTAACTAATTATTTCAATATTCTTAACGTCCTTAATCGGTAGTGTCGTGTATACAGTATATGTTCTTTAAGAAATCAGTTTCCTGCCGTCATTAATGGAAACGAACTAACCTCTCCCCATCTTAGTGATCCAAGATAATTTCGCTAAAAATTTGGCAGGTAGATATTAGACATGAAATAAGCGAATATGTGTTTCTTTTTTATGCGGAGAAACGATTCTTTGGCGGCAAAAGTTATTACCAGAAAATTTGAAAATCGGCCCCAAGAGCACAAGAAGAATTAGGCTTGCACCGAAGTGAATGGAGCTACCCACAAGTAGAGAAGTTGAAAAATAACGGACCATATATTTCGCATTTTCCTTGACAAAACAACTAAACGGCGTGACAAACATCTTGGCATTTGAAGGCGACGCTCCAAGTTCCCTTTAATTGCTGCTAGCAAATGAGAGTCCAACGGTATTGCCACGTTTATTTTGTACACATCCACGTCTATCCCCTGCCACCTGATAGCGCTGTATTTCCTCTGCTTAGTCATAGCCACACCCCTTTACCACTTGGCAACGTCGCGTCAGAGCTTGCGTTTTATTCGTTGAGCTGAAAAGCCAAGATGTTTGTCACAGGCTTTAGGTGGGGCAGGGGCCACTCTAAACTTATGATTACGAAATGTCAAAATTGCTAATGGAGGTAGTCGAGAAATACCTGAAGTACAAATACAGGATCCTGTAGATTTTTTTTTTTTTTTAAATTCAAGTACGATTACATATAACATCGTGCAACAAACTTAAAACTGAAAACGTACGGTTTACAATACTTTCCGTATAAGTGTTCCATTTATACATACTTTCCGTATTACTGTATATAGGGGGTCAGGATCCCATATACAGATGGACGTCGCATGTAATATATGCAAGACTGTTAAAAGTCAGACATCCTGCAGCGGCACGAAGTAAGATCCAATCGGGAAAAAGGCAGTAAGTACGTAGCATGTGGATAATGTACTCTCCGTGCAGATTTCCGTAGTAAACAAACGGATTCCGTATATTTATGTAATATGTTAATGTCCGGATAACGGATTTTTCTCAGTTTACATTTCATTTATATTCTATGGCATTGTTTTTTTTCAGTGTCCATTTTCTTTAATGTTTATTGTAGCTCACACTGTGCGTATCAGGTCTGTGAACAAAAACGAGACGATAATTTTGAAACACCCACTCAATAACTAGACTTTGAGCTCTAGGAAAGATAGAAGAAAGAAAAAAATTGGCTTGATCTGCTCGTAAAGATAAGTAAAATATCTCCGTTGTGGTGTTTCCTGGTCTTTGACTTTATATTCAGGGAACGTATCCTTCAGGAAGAATATGAGAACGCGACGGGTTTTCCAGAGACCGAACCGATTAATTTTTAACGTCACTGCAGTAGGCTTGCGAAGAAGAGGGGAAAAAGCAAAGCATTGTATTCTTACCAGCTACATTTTCTGTATTTAAATACATGTTTCATGAGTTCTTTTGTTTACGTTCATTCGTAAATGTTCTAGAAGAACGCGAAGGGAAAGAACACATAAAAAATATGAACATATGTACGAGTAAAAATGTATTACGTTATCGTCCAGTGTCAATTTACTCTTTTACCTGTAGAGAAAATGACAATAATTTGTGTACAATGACCACTTGTACACACGCACGCTCTTGTGTAGTTCACTGAACAGGGTTCTTGTTTCAGAACGAAGAAACCTAGGTTTGATCCCTGATCGGAGCACGCAGGAAGTCCGTAAATTCCTGCAGGAAACTTAAAGTCGTAACTTAAAATTTATTAAGATCATTAACAAAGTTTTGCCTGCACTTACACTGAGGTTCAAAGCTTTCTTCTTCCTGCTTGTTAACCCTTGTGTATTACCGTGAAAAATATAGCATGAGTGCAGTTTGTGAAGTAACGTAACGCAAGTAACGCGTTACTTTTTGAGTAACATTTCCTAGTAACGCGTTAAATTTTTTCCAAAGTAACTGTAACGGTAACGCGTTACATTTTTTTAAGTAACGTACCTAGCTTGCGTTACTTTTTCGCGTTACATTTCGGATGAGTAACTACAATATATGTATATTTCTTTTTCGGAAACAAATGTTTCTTTCCTGTAAGTGAATTTCTCAGAATGGAACAATGGAGCATGAACGATGTCAGTGACCGACAATTCCTGCACTGTTCGCCTTTTCCCGTTTCGCCTTATGACGTCTAGCGATGAAATTAGCATGTAAAACCTGTTATCACTTTTCATCTTAATGCAAGGTGGAAGGGGAAATCTCGATGTGCATTTTCCCGTTTCGCCTTAGGAACTTTACGTTGGTAGGCTTGCAAATACATTCATAGATACAATTTGATTTGTTTATTTACATAACAAAATATAGTGCTACTTGCTGCTTTTGGAAGATGAGGACAGCCTCAGGGATATCACGTGTACTGATTGCAAGCACCTGGAAGATTTTGTCTTAGATTTTGACAGCTCCAAATCAATACATTCAGGGAGTGAACTACGAGTGCAATGGTATTGGTATCTATTTTACTTTGAATGGTGTTGTTTCTATAAAGATGGAGAACGAAAATATTTTATTGTTCAAACATTTGAAAGAATACTTTTTATTAAAAGCTGAAGATGATGGTGAACAGCAGTGGCGTATTTAGGAGTGGGGCATCCGGGCTTAAGCCCCCCTCGAAATCTTACTTACTATAGTAAAGTATATAAAATATCTTGCAGAATTTTCACATTTTCAGGCAAAGCCCCTCCGAAACAAAATCGTAAGTACGCCACTGCTGAACAGAATTTAAAAGTAAAGTGGTGCCCCGGCGGGAAATATTTATCAACAATTAGGGTGCCATAATGAACGACATTCAGTAAGGGTTTAATATGAATAAACGGTGATCTGATGAGCAGGCCTACTTTATTGATGTAATGTTGATGGTATGTAATATTAGGGTTCTTTTAGATCCCTATCCTAAAGTCTCGTTGATTATAGAGTTTGGAACTACTAGCTTTAAAAAGCATGTATCGATTTTAGAGTTATTGGCAATTTTGATTCGCCCCCAGTTCATGTGTTCTCATTTCGTCAGTTGTAGTGTAATGTTTCCCTATATTCTGTATTTTTAATTTTACATAGCAACATTGTTATTATTATATAATTAGTTTAGCAGAATAATAATAAGTAGGGCCCGGATAATTATGTACTAAAAACAATGAAAATATGTACATATATATGCACATAAAATCTCAAAAATATGTAATAAAACCCTTCGAAAAGAGCAAAATATGTAAAATGAAAATACCAGCATTTTCTATTACGTTTTCTACATTTAATGTGGTAAATTTATTCAATTACAATGTTCACTACCTGTTACTTTTCCAGCATGATCTCGCAACACTAAGAAACAGAATGAGTTTCAAATTTTCAGTCAGAAAACTTATCTTGTTATCGCGTATAAAAGAGTTTCTATGCACTAAATGGTCGTTTTACTCCACACAAAGTCTTGCTGCATATTTATACTTTTCAGGAATCATCCAAAGATCGTTCAACTGTACATTACGGAAGAATTCTAGAACACTGGCCACCTACCTGTACAAGGATACTAACCTAACCTAACATAGCCTAACCTCTCTAATTAATCTTAATTAACCTTATTTAGGAAAGAATTTTTACGAAAACTTTGTGTCATTGTACTTCTAATGGGCGTCCAGCGTTATAGGACCTTCCCGTACCTTACACACTCAAAACATTTTAGTAAAAAATATCATGAAGAACAAAACATTCTCAATTAGTCTTTTCACTATTTCAAGAGACGATCTCAGTAACAGTAAGGAACGACAATATGTTTCAAATTTTCAAACACAAAACCTCTCCTTTTATCACGCAACAGAGCTTTGTATTGACTAAACGATCGTTCAACATCACACGAAGTAATTGGTGCATACTTAAACTTGCACAAATCAGAAGGTGTGTATTCAATAGCCACGACATCGGATTTAGCTTCACTTAACACTCCACTAATAGCACAGATTGTCTTATAGCCTGGATTTTTCTCCAAAACGAAAGCCACCTTCTTATTCACTGCATCCCCAACCGATCCTTTTACACCTACCAGAGAAACAACTGTTGAGCGAACAATTTCAAGATTGTCTGAAAGGCTAGATGATGATTTCTCCAAGGATTCAATAGTACTACTGAGACACGAAAAGTTGCTCTGAATGTAGGCAATATTATGCTTCAACTTCCCGTCATCAAACATTTGTTTCGCTATTTCTATGGAAGATGCATCTTCAGAATCAAAATGTTTTAACCCCTAACTTGTTTCACTGCATCAAAGTTCGTAGCATAGTAACACACAGCATCAATCCAGCTTCCCCACCTCGTTAGTACCGGCTGAGGAGGAAGAGGTAGTTCAGGGAACAGTTCTTTAAATTTCTCAACTCTACTGGGAGCCTTCAAAAATACCTTCTTTGTATTTGAAATTAATGCATCCAGATGTGAAAATCTAGAACGAACAAATTCTGCAACACGATGAAATGCGTGGGCAAGACAAGTTAGATGTAACAGCTTCGGATACAATACTTGCAAAGCTTCTGCGGCTTTGCACATGTACGGTGCTGCATCAGTCTCTAGAAGGAAGACATTGTTATGCTTGATACCATCAGGCCACATAAGTCCCATAGCATCATTAAGGAGTTTTGCAATGGCTTGATGGTTGCATCGCGGCAACAAATCACTAGTTAACAGAATAGGCTTGCTGACTTCATTATCTTTCAACAAACCTATTACAACATTACCAACATGTAGCCCCTCTACATCAGTTGTTTCGTCATTTGACAACCAAATAGGACCATCACCGATTTCCCCACGAATAGAGTTCATTGTTTCCACATAAATCAGGCACGTAATGCTTTCTGATTGTAGATTCATCTGGAACCGTTTCGTGTGTGTTTTGTTGCAGAAATTCACGAAGTACTGTATTGTTTAGTTTCAAAATAGGGATATCAGCACATACCATAGCACGGCACAGATCACTTGAAAACTGAGACTTCCGTGGCCCTGGACTACTTTGAGCTTGAGATTCAGTTACTAGCAACTGCTTTTGTGGTTTAGGTTTTGAAGCTCGGGTCTGATGGCGTGATGTGGATATGTGTTGCACAACTTGGGAACGTTGAGCGCATGAGACACCCTTCTCACAAACCTGGCAATAAAGCACTTTTCCATCAGTGGAAAAATGCTAAAATTCTTCCGTGAAATGCTTAAGTCTTATTGACAACGGGGTTTTGTCCTTTGGCATCTTGGAAACAGAATTTGCTGACAGCACAGGAGATTAAATATTTGATAAAATAGCTCACACTTTCCCTACAGCATGCGTTGTGACGGCAGGCGCTTCACTTTTGTCAATCAAGAGTTCAGTGTTACTAATTGCGTGAATGCAAACTTCCCCATCTGATTTAATATTTTTCGAAGAAGGAAAATATTAGTGGAGCGAGTTTGCGACAACAACACGATAGGCAATCGTAAAACCGCGTCGCGATAGTAATTCAATTGAATTATTAATCTCACGTAAGGATGTGAGCGCTACTACCGCGACCGAGAGTGTACGATTGCTAATCAAACACGGTTGTGTCCAACTCTCCCTACCAATCCGCCAAACTACGCTTCAATACTATTTTAAAAAGGTGTAACGCAGTGAAACAATAAATAAATAAATAATAAAAATTAAAAATAAAGCAACCACTTTAAATTCAAAGAGAGGTGGTGTTTTCTTCTTTTCAAAGTCTATTGTTGAACAGTTTTTGTATGAAAAATCCCTATAAAACATGAAAATATCAAGAAATATGTAAAATTATGTGCTCATGACTAAAATATGTAATTATATGTACATAAGTGTAAAATATGTAAATATATGTACTTTCAAATGGGTGTTTTTAGGCACTATGGGTCGCAAATGACATTATTACACTGATTTGGTATAAAAATATAACCCCTACAAAAATATGTAATTAAATAATTATCCGGGCCCTAATAATAAGCAACCATTTTTTCTAACGCATATTGATGGGCACGAGTCAAGCTAAAACTCGACTCGAATCGAAGTCGAGTTTCGAGTCGAGTCAAAAGTAATATTCTCGAGTCGAGTTCCGAACCGATTCACTGTTTTTGGCGTCGTGTTTCGAGTCGAGTCGAGTTTGATAAGTGGTTCGCTCGTTTTAACTCGTTTTGAAATCATGGGCTGATTACACTGGAAAGCAAAAGCCATGAGAAATGTAAGCTAAGCAGTAATATGGAATACTTTTAGTGTTGCTCACGTGAGGGGACACTGCTCGCATCTCGTCTCGTCTCGATAGCGAGACTACAAGATATTTTTTATAACAATATTAGCTCGGCTCGGCTTAACTAAGCCAATTTCTCGAGCCGGCTCGCTTGGGGTGAACCATCGGCTTGAGCTGGATTGGTTGGGATAAGCCATCTGCTTGGTTCGACTCAACTGAGCGAAGGGCTCTAGCCGACTCGGTTGGGTGAGTTGTTGGCTCAGCTCACTTCTCGGTTTGAGTCGATAGTGAATGAGCTGTGAGCCGATCTGCTCGAGTCGTTGAGTCTTATGCTCAGTTTACATTAGTAGTCTGGAATTGAAAATATGTTCTACGCTACCTACTGGGTTTATTAGAATTGATTTTGGGTTAATACGTCCAATGAACACTACCGAAGTTTTAACGGAACCACGCGGAAACAAAGCATGTGTGTAAAACTTTTGACATTATCCTGGATGTGTCTCGGAAAGCTATAGTTATACTGGAAATTGAGTATGCAATAAGTTTTGAAAATGATTTAAATATTTCAAACGTCGTCTATATATTCGAATAGTCCTGAAATATATATATAAACATTATTTCTATATTACTGTTGGATTTCTGGAAAATGAACTTTAATGCCAGGTTCTTTTCTTAGTACTTTTAAATTCTACATTTTTATCTTTTCTTCCTTTTCTTTTTCTTCTTTTCTCCCATTCTCTCTCTCTCTCTCTCTCTCTGCCTCATTTCTGAATCTCTGTGTAATATACATCCATTGGTTTCAAGTTTTCATTGTGTTTAAGTTCCTCCCTACATCAACTTACGAATTTAGTTTCGTCTCGGTTTTATTGTTTCATATAATCGATAGTATGTAGTTTGAAATTAGAATTGCGCTCATGTTATTAGCTGATTTTAATATGGGAGAGAAGAAAGTAGGAGAGAGAGGGGGCTCTTTTACTGGGCACAATTATGTGATAAGAAGGTGTATATTGGGATGTCTAGCTGCACGGCGTTAGCAGTCACAATTTTTTAGATGCGGAGTGTACCTGAAGTGGAAAAATCCTGCTCAAATTGGGAAAAAGATATTTTTTGTCAGGAAAAAATTTTTTTTTTTTTGGAAATTTGTTCCTCCAGGTACATGCTAGCGCTACGTGAGTGGCACAATTTGAAACCTTGCTTCATTAGAAACAAAACGAGGTAAAAACCATGATCCTATAGTGAACACTCTTTAGCGCTAAAGCTTATTGAATAACAGTACATTAGTAACTATTACAGAAAAATGGGGAAGGAAATTTAGGAAATCAGCTCTAGCAATAAGACTAATTACTCTAGGATTATGATTTGCACCCAATTTTGTTTGTAATAAAGCTGCATCTCCATTCGTACCACTTGAATGCCCCTATTATGTACCTGAGGTAAGGACGTCCCACCCAAACTGTATAATGAATTAGCGGGAAATTCAAATTTTCAAAAATTCCCTTTATCGGAAATTTATCTTCTCATAATCTTGCACCTCCTAAAATTGCTATCACAAGCAGCCCTAATATTCCCTTACATATAATTCAACCTTCGTTGTTCATGACAGCGCAACTCCAGTATTACCGTTGGAAATGTTGCATCATTACAAACAAAAGGAGGTACAAACCATAATTCTATGTTAGGTAGGGAGAACACTATAGCTACTTTACTAAACACATTACATAGAAACGTGTAATAGGGGGAAAAATCCTTTTTTTTTTTTTTTTTTTGGAAAAATCTCTATTCACCCTACGATCATGGTTCATATCTCGTTTTGTTTGGAATGATGCTAGGTTTTAAACGGTACCACTCACATCTCCTTATCATCTGCCTGAGGAGAAAAAGGAAAAAACTTCTTGAAAAATTATCTTTTTCCAATTTGGGCGGGATATTTTCGCATCTGAAACATAATAAAGAAATTTGAGTGGTACAGTTGGAAACATTCCTTCATTACAAGCACAAAGAAGTGCGGACCATGATCCTAGGATTAGTAGCGATGTGCCAGAACTATTTTTTTTTAAAGAGCTCTAAAATTAACCCTTTTCCTTTTTTCTTCGCCCATGCTTGTGACGTCACTGCACCTAGGCATCACACGCGTGACTGCAAATTGCCGGTGAAACATATTTGCTGATGCTTCCCCGTTTGAATAAATGCAAAAATACCCGCTGTGGAAAGCTTTGCTAGATATTTATGAAGCAAATTCCGAAGATCGTCACCATGGTACACATCTCTACTAAAAGTCTCCAAAGGGTTAACCCTAATAAAGTATAATAATAATAATAATAATAATAATAATAATAATAATAATAATAATAATAATAATAATAATAATAATAATAATTCTATTATGTCATCAGTACCAGGTCATTCCCTACTAACTCAGAAACTTTCATGTTGTGTAGTTGTCGTTTTCACAAAATGCATTATTCTTTGTAATATTATATTTGTTCCTTCGTCCGATTCGTCTTTAATCTTTCCTTCTACCACATCCTTTATAAGAAAATTGCGTCTCAAATCATGTTTCTAATTAGTTTCTGATATGATAAAGCGCCAACAAATGGAAATTAATATTTATTGATTCTACAATTGAGCGACTCGGATGAAAACAACGCTCTATAACATTTTCTAAGTTTCGAGTAAACTTGAAAAGACAGTTCAAAATTTCTATATAATACAATGTAGTTACAGATACAAAACAACCCTTTCTGCCATCTACAGGTACATTTCCGAAACTAGACTACCTACATACTGTTCTGTAGTTCAACCCCAACCCATTTCACCTCATAGTTTAATTGCACCGGAAGAGACGCTTAGCATTGTCTATTCCGGAGTCGCTCAATTATATTGAAAGTCATGAGCATAGTACAGCAACGGGCAGCCACATACAGCGCTTGTGCATTACACATACGATTTTTCTAAAAGCTGGTAACTCTCTTCAACATTTAATTATCCTAACATGTATTCATGTTACGTAAATTTTACATGTTGAACTTACCTTTATATTAGTCCTGTAGTTAAGGAAGTCCTCAGATTAGCCGAAAATTTGAATTCTACATTCCTGCAACGAGAAATGTTATATATTCGGTCATATTATTATTATTATTATTATTATTATTATTATTATTATTATTATTATTATTATTATTATTATTATTATTTTGAAGAAATATCTAATTAGGCCTATATTTTAATTCATAAATAGAAAGTATCTACATGTAACGATATTTAGCATATATATAAAAAACGACATGTGTAATCAATATTTGTTTTCCATGTGAACTCCTTTAGTGCAGCTCCTTCGTGGCTAAGCAGAGCGCACGCACAGTTGACGTGGGAGACCCGAGTTTGATTTCCGGCGCGAGCTCATGTGGTATATATGTATTTAAAATAAAGTTTAAATATTTGATTACCGAAGCAACGAATGCGTTGTTTTTGTTAATCACAGCCTTCTCTTACATATGTTTAGTATTAATTTTATTAGTTTACACGTTCAACATATAGCTAATGATAATAAGATGATAGAGCAGAGATTTTATTGAGTTGAGTTGAGTTTGAGTGTAACGCTACTTTCAGCAGCGAGGCTATATAAGACTGGACCTACTGACTAACGTGGAATCCGAAACACACGAGCTCCCGCCGAGAATCGAACCCGGATCTCCAACGCACAGATATTTTGTTGTTCATGTCAACAATATATTGTTGTTGTGTTCATTAACCACAAGTCAACATGTGTAGTATTATTATATTTCACAATAAAATAATTTCGGGAGGGAAGTTACTACTTGATTTTCCTGCCATTGAACCAAAGCCCTTTTATTTCATATTATTTCTAACTAGCGTCAATTAGGCGACTAGCTGAGTTAAAATTGAAAAAAAAATGTAATATGTTCCGTTAGTCAGTCATTTTTTACTATTGCTGAAGGGCTCTCCGATATCGGTCATTTTCTATCATTTTTATATATCTTCCTCAAGTTGCAAGCTGAATTTGGATTTAAAAAGGGTCGGAGGTGTTACTGTTCATCTCAGTAACCCCGAAAACTATGGATTTGGTACTAAACGGCGTGTCAAACATCTTGGCATTTGAAGGCGGCGCTCCAAGTTCCTTTTAAATGCTGCTAGCAAATGAGAGGCCAGCGGTGTTGCCACGTTTATTTTGCACACATCCACGTCTATCCCCTGTCACCTGATCGTGCTGTAGTTTGTCTGCTTACCCATAGCTACACCCCTTTACCACTTGGCAACGTCACGCCAGAGCTTGCGTTTTATTCGTTTAGCTGAAATGCCAAGATGTTTATCAGAGGCCTTAATATAGGCCATTTTGATCATTTTTATATATCCTCCCTCCCCCTCCCCTAAAAATTGCAGTCAAAGTGAAATGATAAATCCATCTTAGGTCCGGACCTCATCTATGTTGAACAGTTTATCGAGATTGGTCTGGTGGTTCAAGAGTTATTAAATCACAAACATAGTCACTTTAATGTTATGTATAAGCAATGAAATTAAATTAAATCTAAGTACTACGTCCCATGGTTATGCTCTCTAGCAGTGTTTCTTCCAGATATTTTTTTTGGGGGGGTACTGTCCTCCCCGGAGCTCTCAGAGTGCTCCCCGGAGGAGATCAAGATAATGTGGCTACAATATAAAAATAAATAGAATAGTACCGTGTGACAGTAATATGTGCCCCTTCGAATGCTAAGTGTTCCCCTCCTCGGAACATTTTTTTAAAAAAGAAACATTGCTGGCTAAGCTAAATGAGACTGTGATGATGAAGAATGAACAAAATGGTGGAATGAGGAAAATGTGAAGAAACGGGAGAATCCGAGAAAACCTCCATACGGCGCAAGCTGGAATCGAACCAATGACCTCATGTACATGAAGTGAACGCTCTACCACTGAACCACCGCTGCCCCTATATAGATTGCAGTGTGATATGGGCTACCGGTGATGGGATTTACATAGTCGACTGCCTAAATGACATTGTTTGTATATGTTGTGCATTTATTTGATGTTTCATATTTTTCATTGAAACATAATTTTCTTGCAAAGGTAAGAAAAGGGAACAAGGAAACATACTTTCCTCGTCACCTATGTCGCAATAATCAACATTTGCCTCATTTTCTGTTTCCACGGAAACTTCATTTTGTCCTAAAACCTGTGCGATTTAGGTAACTCTCTCTCCTGATCTGAGAAAATAAGAGAGAAATGCAATGAAGAAAGGGAGGGAGAAGGTGAGGGAGGAGATTAAGTGTTGGCAGTATACGTGTTGCCATAGACACACGTTGTGTCCATTCGAAACCATCGGCTAAACTATCGAATTTCTTGTTTGTCTGTCAACCCTGTTTTTTTCATTAACGTCAGGTGACTTGTCAGCTCTTTGTTCTCCCAATAGGATTTAATAAACTTGAACAGAAAACTCTGCCGCCAAATAGGATTCAACTAGATATGCAAGAATGGCGTGGTCAATGAAAATTCGACCCATGACCGACTGACCCACAACTCACCAGGACCCACGACCCATCGTGACCCACTTTGACTAACAACCGACCATGACCCACTCTGACCTACCACCCACAAAATCCATCGTCATCAACTGTGGCCCATGATTCACGTCGTCCTCTCCACTGACTAAAGAGTTTACACTTGTATTTTTTTTAAAAAGGCTGTGAAATTATCACTAATCGGAGTTTGAGTTTCTACGGTCAACCGCTCAAGCACCGCTATATCACAATACCGGTGGATCTGACCTTTGCGATATAAAATGGTAACATGTTTATCATGGGTTATGTTACGCTGAATTTCAACTTAATTATCATATATAATTATTTCCTTGTTAAATTACAGATACCTTTCAGTGGAAAATATGGTGAAATTTGAAAGTTTCATATCAAGGTAAAGTAGCCCAGCGTAAACGAAAGAAAGTGTAAAATTCGACTGTCTCGAAAGCCAAGTAGTAAAAAATTACAAATATCAATACTTAAAGTGACTGTTTTCTTTATTTAGATATATGCTCTTAAGTAAGTAAATAGAAACAAATGAAAAAGGGAGAAAATGAAGGCCTTGAAAGTAAAACGTAGATAAATTCACCAGTGTTCGGAAGATGCTGTCTACAATGCACTGAGCAGAGTGGGTGACAGTAGGTCACAGTGGTTCACGGTGGGTGGTGGGTTGCAGAGCGTGACGTCCTGTTGACCCACAACCCACTGACTCACTCACAAAACTTGACCCTCGCCCCACTGACCCACTCACAAATCCTGACACTCGATCCACTGACCCACTGCATCTATCCTTACAGCATGTTGAACTTTCATAACAATTTCGGTTCAACTTCCTAATATACCATAAGCTTGACTTGGTTTATATTTCAATATCTAACCAATTTGTTTCTGAGAAACATCAACTAAATATAAGATCAAAAGGTTGTTACTTTGTTATGTTAAAGACATGTATAGGTTAGATTCTTTTATTGTTCAAGTGCAAGAGAATAAACTTCACATTTCTAGAACATAACAATGCCACGATTCGCAAATAGACCTCTTGTACAACATCTGAAAGTTGATTTTCTTCCTTTGCTCAAACCGCATCTCTCTTAAAACAGATCGAAATTTCCAAGGAGCAAGAAAACCTCTGAATAAAGAGTCCAAAGGGTTTTTTGTTGTTTCTTGAAACTAGGGTAAAAAGGCAGGAAACAAGCCCATAGGGAGAATCCCGGCTCAGGGGCTATCTCAGGAAGAAGCGGGAGTCAAAGGAATCATGGGAAGGAAATGAAAGAATAGGAAGAAGTGCAGAAAGTAGGTAAAGAATATCCCCATGCACAAATGAATAGAAGAAAAAAAGAAAGGTAGAGCAAAATGAGGAAAAGTATAACGAAGAAAGATATTTAGCCTCCAAGGCGCAAAAAAAAAGTATATAATGAAGTTTGCTCGTTAAGCCTAAGATTACAACATAAAAAGATAAAGCAAACATTTTTAAATATTCAATCTTTTGTTCTGCCGTAGAAAACTTGAATATGTATAGAGGGAGAAATTAAATTTGTTTATATGGCCTAATGACTTAATTAGATTGTACAAATAGTAGAAAAAAACATGTAACTCCTTCTTTCAACTGCATTCAGAAAGCCAACTAATCACTAAATTTATCTGAAATTTAACCAGTTCGTTCAATAAAAGTACCTAATAACATCAGACACGTAGCAGATACACTTTCTGCGTTAAAAAAGTCACTAATACAATACTACCGTCAATTACCCGTTTCGGTAAGTTAAAATAAAAAAAAAATAATGATATGTTCCGTTAGTCACTTTTTTACTGTTACTGAAGCGTTCTCCGTTATCGGTCATTTTCGATCACTTTTATATATTATCACATCCCCCTTCCCCAAGTTGCAAGGCCGAAATTAGATTTAAAGTGAATCGTAAGTGTCACTGTTAATCGATCCCGGAGACTATGGATTCTGCACTAATATCGGTCATTTTCAGTCATTGTTAAATGTCCCCATTCCCCCAAGCTGCTGGACTGAATTTGGATCTAAACGGCATCGGAAGTGTCAGTCTTAATCTCAGCGAGTCCTGAAACTATGGATTTGACACCAAAATCGGTCATGTTCGATCATTTATATATCTCCCCACCTAAGTTGCACCTTCAAAGTAAAATAATAATAATAATAATAATAATAATAATAATAATAATAATAATAATAATAATACATTCCAGGCCTAAACCTCATCTAAGTTGAAAACTTGATCAATATCGTTCGGGTGGATCAAGAGTTGTTAAGTCACAAATATAGCCACTTTCATTTTTATTTACATAGACTGGAAGACGCTAACTAACGTATTTTCCTAAGTATAAGTTCTGTCTTCATTTCTTACACGCATTTTTAGAAGCTAAACCGCTCCTAATTATGAATATTTCCAGGGAAATGTGGCTGTGTGTGTGTATATATATAAGCCGCGCCTGTAATTCTTACATCCATTTTCAAAATTAATGATCGCGTGTATAAGTTGTATTTTAACCCTTAACGGTTCACTGCCTTTTCTGTCTGCTTCCGGAACTGCTTGTAAAACAACAACATATCCACAGACTACTTCCCTCGTAAAATCCACCAGAGTTGTCACCAGGCGGTAATAGTTGCTCTAACAACAACGAGTAATACCTGAAAATAATATTCTTCAAACGCAATCGGCAAGATCAAAAAAATGTGTAGCCAAATGGTAACGAAAACTCGTTACTTCCAAACTATACTATACATAAGTGTCGGAATTCTTATAGAACACCTTTGTCCATCTGTCTGTCGACAGGTAACATTGCAAAAGCTTTAAGAGATGTCGAGATGCGTTTTCTTTGCAATTAATTCAACATCCAAAGAATAGATTCCATCTCTTTTCCCGTTAACTCTCTATTCAAACCGGATTACTTCCGGTTCCAGCGTTTCTCACCAAAGAACAACAAGTATTAATTATCGTTTCATAGTGTGAAAACAGGACTTTCAAACTATGCGAATTTAAAGCTGCATATAAAAACTTAAAATGGGTTTGATTTATGAATTTTAGGCATTAGCAATCTATCATGAATAACGAAGTGATTCAGATGTTTTCTAATGGTAGAAGAGCGAAGAAATAGAAATCTACAATGCCGAAGTAAAGATAATCATGTCCAGTTTACAAAAATTAAAAAAAAAAGTATTAGAATGGCAGTATTTTATTTTTTCTTTTTGTTATCTCTTTAATTCTTTAATTTAATTAAGGTCTACACATTAATATGTGAGGATATTTACTGGGTAGCCTTTGTATTAGGATACACAGCATTTTGCCGCCGTTTTAAGTTCAGTTCTACAAGACATACGTAGTCAACAATATTGAACTAAGTTGTAGACTGTTTCATTGAGTCGCAACAACCAAGATGGCGTGACTCGACGAAAATTTGACCCATCACCCACTGACCCACCACCCACCGTGACTCACTGTGACCCACCAACAATCATGACATACTTTGACCCATCACCTACAAAACACATCATTTTCAGTTCTGACCCATTATCGACGCCCTCCTTCCACTGACTAAAGAGTTTACACTTGTAATCAAACAAGGCTGGGAAATTATCACTACTCGGAGTTTGAATTTCTACGCACAATCGCTCAAGCGCCGCTCTATGACAAAACCGGTGGATCTGACCTTTACGATATAAAATGGTAAAGTGTTTGTCATGTGCCATATTACAATGAATTTCAATTTAATTATCATATATAATTATTTCCTTGTTGAATTACAGATACTTTTCAGCGGTAAATAGGATGAAATTTGAAAGTCCCAAATCAAGGTAAAATAGGCCATTGTAAAGAAAAGAAAAAGACCGTGTAAACTTTGACTGTGTCCCGAAAGCAAAGTAGTAAGTCGTATTGCTACTATTACAAATATTAATATCCAAAAGTGCCTGAAGTTCTTTTCTCACTTAGATATACTCATCTCAGGTCAGTAAATAGAAACAAATGAAAAATTAGAAAAAAAAAATGAAGGCTTTGGAAGTAAAGCGTAGACAAATTCACCAGTGCTCAGAAGGTGCTGTCTACAATGCACTAACCAGAGTGGAATGGTGGGTCGTAGTGGATGGGTGGGTCAGAGTGGTTTACAGTGGGTAGTGGGTGGAAGTGGGCCGCGTCTTGCTGACCCACAACCCACTGACCCACTCACAAATCTTCATCCACTGACTCTCCTATCTCTGACAATAACTATTTCTTAACCTTCAGTCAGATGTGACATATTCAGTAAAAAAAGATTTTAAATTAGAAGAAATTGATATAGACACTTACTGAAGAAATCTTAACATCGACGATACCATCTTTAATTTCTTGAGGGAGGGAAGAGCAAGCGTAGAGGGTATTGTATTGTCACTGATTCTAAACCTCTACGTGATTCAAGACATCACATACATATTAGGGCATAAAAAGTAGAAGAGAACCGTCAAGAAAGCAAAGCTATGGAGCTTCAACTATGGAAATTTCGTGAGGAAAAAAGACGCTCAGTTATTAACATATATAATGGAAAAGATTAAAATGTCGCAGAGAAATATAATACGAAGTTTAATAGTGTATTAGTTCAGGAACGTAAACACATGAAGGATAGACTCTATAATAAACAAATAGATAAATAAATAAATAAATAAAGTGGTGTATTTTCATCAAGTCAAGGCATTCTTAATAATTTTACTTACAAAAGGTAGAAACTTTTACACCAAATACGTATTTCAATGTGTATTGCAAATAATAAATCATATGCTCAAAGAATGTGTCTCTCGGTGGGGCAGTTCTTTCTCCGAGACTTTTAGTCTGCACTCAGGCAAGGTGCACATCAGTCAAACATGTGCGTCTGTCTTTCTTTCAAATTTTAACAATGCTCCCTCTAACTTGAACGACGTACTATTGCTTTCGATCGTTGAAATATTGTATTTGATTACTGTTTATTTTGCTCCTTCAACTTGTGATAAAATATCCCAGAAATTATACAGTTTATTTCAGAGTCACCCTTGTACCGCTGCTGAATCTTCTGCATTACTGGAATCTACGACAAAAAATAATATGCATTCCCTTTTATTCAACTGTGTTCCGACATTTCGTTCTTGAGTTCTGTTTTGGGGTTTCCCGACAACTTTTCGGCTGGCCATAACGCCGAAGGGAAACACTTCTACATTTCTACACTTCTACATTTCTTAGGTTGGACTATACTTTTTATCCTGGTGTCAGGAATCACCTTCAAAACATTGTCGGTGTTGTCCGGAAACACCTTGTGTGTACACAGAGTGTTTCAAAACAAGAACGACAACATTTGGGAGGGGCCACGGTGGCTCAGTGGTAGAGCGTTCACCTCTGGTGCTAGGGGTCTCGGGTTCAAACCTTGCTCTCGCCAAGTGAACTTTGTGGTGGACAAACACCGTGTGCGTGGGTTTTCTCGGGGTTCTCCCGTTTCCTCCCACTTTCTTCATTCCACCATTTCATTCATTACTCATCATCACCGTCTCCTTTAGCCTAACCGGCATAACCGTGGGACGTAAAACTCAAGAATTTAATTTCATTTCCACATTTGGGAGGTGATTCCTGATACCAAGATAAGAAAAAACAATAGAGAGCAACACGGGTGCACAAATGCTTCCTTTCGGAGTTATAGGCTGCCGAAAACATAAAAAAAAAAGAACTTTGAAGGTTCATAGTTCCAAAATTATAGGGCCTACCGTAGCCGGATCAAGAGTTCATTTAGGAACTAATATGTACGCTATCCAAAACTACATGTTTTAGAATCCTAAGGTACTCACACAACAAGTTTTATAGAGAGAGTTTTGCTACGGGATATATAATCTGAAGTACTCACAAACTACCTCTATAAAAATTGTTACAGAAGTACCACAGGATTCTGAAACATGGATATTTGAAGAGGGTACATACTAGTTCCTAAGTAAAGTTTTGACCCGACTACGATAGGTCCCATAGTTTTGGAGCTATGGATCTTTAAATTTCAGTTCTTCATGTTTTCGGCAGCCTATAACTCCGAAAGGAAGCACTTGTGCACCCAGGTTGGTCTATACTTTTCGTCTTATCTTGGTGTTACGAATCGCCTCCTAAACGTTGTCAGTGTTGTTTTAAAACACACTGTATATAAAATGAAAGCTCACATTACTACATTGTCATGCAGTGTTGCAAACTCAGAACACTATAGTATCACCAACATCGAGAAATAACCAAAATTTGGAGAGTTCTAAACAATAATAACGCAAGTGAAACAGACGAGGAAATCAACATCCAAAGTACCGTAAAGTCGAATACTACGCTTATTACATTATGTATTTCTAACAAATAGAAACAAAGTTACTTCAAATTTATTTTTTTAAGTATTTGGATAAGTATATAGGGATGGGCACGAGTCGAGCTAAAACACGACTCGACTCGAATCCAAATCGAGTTTCGAGTCAAGGAATAGGTAATTATCTCGATTCGAGTTCCGAGCCGAGTTACTAATTTAGAAGTAGAGGTTCGAGTCTTGTCGAGTTGGATAAATGACTCGCTCGCTCAGCTTGTTTTAATCGGTTTTGAAATCATGGCCTCATTAGAATGGAAAGCGAAAGCCATGAGAAATGCAAGCAGCAATATGGAATAATTTTAGTGTTGCTCATGAGAGTGGACACTGCTCGTATCTCGTCTCGTCTCGATAAGGAGATAACAATATTTTTTGTTTGTTTGTTTGTTTGTTTTATAACGAGACAACCTCAAATATCGTGAGTACAAATATAAGTACATACTGTAGTTCTTACCAGTAAGGCTGAGACCTGCAGGGTCGATTTTTTTAGCCCAGGCAGAAGCCCAACCCGGGTAGTGATGTCAATCGGCTCGACTCGGCTCGGCTAAGTTCAACTGAGCGAACAACTGGGGCCGCCTAGGTTGGGATGAGTCATCGGCTCGGCTCAATTGAGCCGATTGCTTTAGCTGACTCGGTTAGGATGAGCAATTGACTCGGTTTGACTCGGTTCAGGTGAGCCATCGGCTCGAGCCAGCTCAGTTAGGGTGAGCCATCAACTCGGTTCGGTTCTGCTCAGGTAAGCCATCGGCTCGAGCCGCCTCAGTTGGAATGAGTTGTCTGCTCAGCTCACTTCTCGGTTCGGCTTGATAGTGAATGACCTGTGAGCCGAGCCGCTCAAGCCGTTGACAACTCTAAACCCAGGCCGAGCAGTTTTGAGCATGTTTGGCTTATAACTTTTAACAATTTTTGGCTAGAGCCCAAATACTTGCTCCTCCGGAACTCAAACTCACAAGGAACGGATATGAACGTGTCATAAGGATATCCGAATAAAACCTAGTCCATTCGATAAGCATAACAAAGATATGTTCATGCACAAAAAATTAAGTGCGATGGACAACGGAGTAAGTCTCTGGGGCCCATTAATCCTATTAGTATAAATAAAATCGTCGACTCGCAGTGAAATAGCTATTGCATGAACAATGTTCGTTGGAAAGTTACGGTTTATAGTTCATTCTCTTCAGCATAAAACAAGCTTTCCATACCTAATATGTATTGGGGCCCATAATTTTCTTGAACGGGGAAAATTGGGAGACTGTCGGGAAAATTCCCTCCAGAAATCCCTCCCATCAACTTTGGACCTCTCTGGAGTGGCTCCGGCAAAAAGCACACATCCCAGATGTATCTCGAAAAGATGATAAGAGTTGTGTGTACTAAGTGTTGTATTGATACAGGGAATAGATATGAGCGAAAAGCTTGTATACCAATACACACTTTCTCCTCATACCTACTTTGTATGTAAAGGGAATTTTGGTTCTAGGTGGAGAACAGTTTGCAAACGACGAGGAACTCAAGCAAGCAGTAACACCGTGGCTGAAATCTTTGGCGGCAGACGAGTACAACATCGACATTGAAAAACTCCCATTTTATAACAACTGTCTTGACAAGTATGACAATTACATGGAAAAGTAGAGTAAGGTCCTGTGGCTTTATAAATAAAGATTTGTGCTGATATATATATATATATATATATTTGCTTTTATTTAACCATCACAAAACTTTCTTTTGTTTCTGAACGACCCTCGTATATATAAACTTATTTGTTTAAGAGTACACAGAAAGCTTACGAAAATGTTGGGTAAATACATCAAACACGTGCATGCAGATTCTTCTTCACTCATTAACTGAGCGCTCAAGTTTCTTTTTTTATTGTTTTTTTTTTCTTTAATTTACTTGTATAAAATTATCTTCTGCAAAACATCACTAGCACATGTATTTAGAAACACAAGGGAAAGCTAGAAAAAAAGATATAAAAGTAGTAATACCAAGTTACGCAAAGGTAATGACATCGCAACATTATCACTCTTTTGTATTTCGCTAATATCGTCAACAACATTGTCAGTGCGAAGTCACCCGACGATGAAGCTGGGGAGAAAAAAAAACAAACACACACAAACACTATAGTGGGTGTGACTAGCTAGAATTTCACAAACACGATAAACATGTATGTCATTTGCAGTTGTCAGAAGGGTAAAATTCGGAAGTGTTTCACATGGATGTGATGTTTGTGTTCATGAACAAAATTAAAGAACTCTCGTGACACATATCATACTCGGCAAGGTTGACAAAATTTGGATTTAGCGAAGCTTAGTCTTGCGTAGAATATGATACGGCATCATATATCGCAGTAACCTACTATATATGTATATGGATACTCAAATAACTACATATATCACAAAGGTAAAAGTGAGTAGTCATAAAAATAAATGAAACTGACAAAGTTGATAGAAAAAAAAAACTTTCTTTTTCTTAACATTATGAAGCTACGTTCTTTTTTGTGTGTGTGTTCCACATTGCAAAGTTACGGTTACTGGGATTTATTTCCAAGCTGCATGGATTTCATATCAAAAGCGGAAATGGTAGATTTCTGACTTCCGGTTACAAAGCAGGGATAAAGTTGGAAATGGAATCTGTTCATAAGACGCTGGATTAATTTAATACTGAAAGGTGCACATCCTCACACTAAACATTTTCCCGGCGGGAGCTCATGTGGTTCAGATTCCACGTTAATCAGTAGGTCCACGTCTCATATAGCCTCGCTGCTGAACGGGACGTTAAACACAAACTCAAGTCAACTCAACTAAACATTTCCTCTCTCATTCTTTAAACTAAGTCATGATACAGATATTACTGAAACACTTATTTACGAAATGTGAACAAAATTATTGCGACTCGGTTTTTATTTTGAAAGATTTTGAAAAACTTGCCTCCAATAGTAAACTGCTGCATAAGATTTTCCATTAAAAATGACTTATATCATATCGCAGGGTTGATAGTGAAATCCTATATACGTAATATTAACAATACCGCCTGAAGAGTTTAAGAAAGCCACCCTGAAAATCTCACCACCAAGAATAAACTATAAATATACCACATTGACTTGATCCCTAGTCTTCCGTTGCAAGCGCTGCTATTGGCTGAAGGAATTCCACTCGCTTTCTCTCGCTTAGCAACAGCTGAACCCTTATTGGCTCAACGCGTGGGTGTGTGAGGGTGTCAGCTTTAGTTCGCATTTTTGCCACGGCTCAAGACATTTTGGCAGCACAATACTACAGTTTATAGCTACTATGAGAATGGGGTTCGATTCTGGAAAAGTACCATGCTTACGTTTTCTTTATTTTTCATCCATTTTTTTCTACTACTATTCGTCTATTAACTATTCATTCTAACGGAGAGTACAGTGGCTTAGTAGTAGAGCGTTTACCTCTGGTGTGTGAGGTCCTTGGTACGATCCCGGCTAAGTAAGTTTATGGTGAACAACTTTGTGTGTGTGAGTTTTCTCGGGGCACTACCATTCCCTCCCTCTCTCTCTCTCTCTCTCTCTCTCTCTCTCATTCCACAAATTCTTCCATCGTCCATTCTATTGCCTTAGTTATTCCTCTTCCTCTTCCTTAGCCCAAATGTCATAATTGTGGGACGTTAAATTAAAAATTTTCTTACCAAAGAAAAATGGCGTTCTGGTTACCTAAACAATGCAGATAACCTCTATTTCAAATGTAACGCAGTACATGAAGAGTATTTTATATTTAAGTTTTTTGTTGTGTTCTGTGTCATATAACACCACGATTATGAAGGATGGAGCCTACCACTAACGTGGGTTCCAAACTACAACCAGGGCTTGAACTCGGTACAGTTGCCAGGAACACAGACCACCGTCGAACATCAACTCTGATGTATATGCAATTTCCTACCACACTATGTCGCCTTCAAGAAAGCTAACCACATTTTGTTTCTTTAGAACTTAACGTCCCTCTTTTCAGTTCCAAGGATACTATATATAAAAAGTTAACTTCCACTACAACTGTACCTACCCTTACAAGGAATAAAACTTTTTTTTTTAAACAAAGCAAACATGATACATAGTAGAGTAAGTCTAGTAGAGATAGACAAATATATAGGTGAGACAAATCAGCGCTATAATTCGTAAAATATTGTAAAACGCTCTCTGTTCTATAGGGTAGAGCAAAATATGGTGCACAGGAGATTGGACTTTCCCACCACCTGTCATCACAAAATGTTCCTCTTGAATACAAATATTTCAAAAAATAAAATTTTCCTCTAATATATGGGTAAAGAAGTAAAAGAAACCCAAATTACCAGGAGTCTTCGGACTTTGTTGATTAAGTTACTCTCTATGACCAGGCGTCGTGAGAGGGAATGTGAATTTGTTTGTTAGGTGTCTCTCAATGACCGGGCGTCGTGTGAGGGAAAAGGAACCCAATAACAAGCGTCTTAGGGCTTGTAGGAAAGGTACTTCTGAATTGACCAGGCGTCGTGAGGGGGTAAGGTGTTCCCAATGGCCAGGCGCCTTAGGGCTTTTGGTAGTTTCACCAACCGGGTGAGATTGATACTTCTTGAGGTGTGCCCTCCTCTTTTATACCATAACGTTGCTGATTGCTGGGCTGTGCGTCACTAGTCGAATGTTGACGATGATACACGACTCCCCTTCATTACTGTGACTTGAAGTGTGTTTGTTTACTGCAAGAACGTGTAGTAGACACATGGTTTCAGCATGGTGTGAGCAGAGGTGGAACCTTTCAATATTCACCAGAGTCCAGCGTGAATATAGGTGAAGAATTATGACGTATGAATGCTAGACACTGTCCGCCATATGTATAGTCATGATTAGTGTCATACTAAAGCCCTAACTACTGCAGGAAACGTATGTTAGTCGAACTCTTTAGTATGACACTAATCACGCACCAGAACGACTCTGCATAAGGCGTGTGTGTTTTACTGAAGCAGAAGTCCACACATTTCTTCAATAGACAAAGTTTTTCTTTTATTATTTTAGGTAAATCAAAACATTTTTTTATCGCATTTCGTTGAAAGCTAAATTTAACGTTCTTGATGTATATTTCTTCGGTTTAGTTTTTTTACTGGCACATTTCAGCATAAAAGAAAGTGTTAATAAAAACAAAGAAGATTCCCACACTCAAAAACTATAAGTACAAGTAAACTACCTTTCTTACTACTCCTTCTCGGGATAGATGAAACACTGCAATTGTGGGAGAGATGGACCACATATGAAATATGAGTGTGTTTTTGATTTGTGTGGCAAAGTTTTCAAATATAGAAAACAAGATGCAATGTACGGTACAATGTAATTACCGACACTCATTTTCAACGAACTTTAAAAAAGCTGGTTACTGAATTTTCTATGTATGTGTATCTGTCTGTCTGTCTTTCTGTTACTTGCGATTTTTTTTTTGTTTTTTTTTTATTTTTATTTTGATCCTTCCATTCGATAGAGCATCTAAAACTGAGAAAGTGATGGAAATTTTCGCGTCACTCGTACCATTTCCGAGATATTGGCCAAGAAATGGCCGATTTCCGGAGATTTAAGAAGCCATATCTCAGGAACCATAATTTAAAGAGAGATGATATTGGTGTTGATCAATACCGAAGAAAAAGGTGAATATTTTGATACCAAACAGTAACCGGTAGCAACTGTGTAACAGTCCACCAGTTAATATTGGTACCAAAATGTTTGCCATCCTCTTAGGTATTGTTAACGCCAATATCATCTCTCTATAACTTTCCGTTTCCGAGATATTGGCCAAAAAGTATATCACATTTCGGTACATTTAAGGAACCTTATCTCGGGAACCGTAAGTTATAGAGAAATCGTATTGGTGTTTATCAATACCTAAAATGATAGTGAACATTTTCGTACCAAATAGTAACCGGTAGCCACTGGGCAGCTGGCCACTATTCCCCAAATATTGGCCAAGGTTAACCGTAACTTATAGAAAGATGATATTTTGCGAATTTTTGCGAGAAGTAGAAGAAGGCGCGGATAAAAAGATTTACTTTAACGTGTAGGCACAATCACAGTTATCCTTTCCACTCTATCTCTCCATTCCTTTTAAGTTCGTTCTAGCAATGTTCTTGCAGCATTTTAAACTTTTTTTTTTTTCAAAAACATGAAAGTTATGTATTATTGCCATTTGCAATGTTTATTTTATAGAGTCCATGTTAAAGAGGAAGTTTGGTTTTAGATTTTTTATATTTCTATTTTAGTTTAATCAATATTGGATTATATGAAATCAACATTAGATTTTAGTAAAAAAAAATTGTAGTTGTATAATATCTACTTTTTAATATAACGTATGTAAAAACTAATCCAAATGTTTTATTTATTGTTTAAGATCTGCATATATATTTCATCATTCCCACAGTGCATGGTCCATCTAACCCATAGTACTATGGGATAAATGGACCAGTCAGCCATTGTTTTTCGAAACTAAAATTTTGCATAGAAATATATCTTTCTTGATCCTAAAAAGCTTCAGTTACATCAGAGCCGTGCCGTGGAAAATCAGCGCCCGGGGCGAGAGTATACAACAGCGCCCCCACACATATATTCCAACCAATTTTGCTATCCTTTTTCCTTTCTTTCTCCCGAATTTTTCGCCCCTCTTACTTCGGCGCCCGGGGCCGTCGCCCCACTCGCCTCCCCGGGCACGGCCCTAGTTACACTTAGGGGCAGCCTTAGGCAGTTTGTCGCCTCGTCCAATGCCATCATTTGCGCTCCTTTCTCGAGAAAGAACAAATCTTAAAAGCCACGATTTTAAGTGTGCTGCCTCATTATGAACAACGAAGGGGAGGGAAAAGCACTCACACTCAGAAAGACCTAAACACTACAGATACAATCTCATTGTGTCTGCTTTTTATATTTCTTTAAATAATAATCTATTATGTTAGTGAAAGGTAAAGCAAACACACCTGCAAAGGAAATATGGTAATATTTCTTATAGAATTCAATATCGAGTTTCAGTCTTAATATATTAGTTTGCAATTCCAGTGCAGATAGTTATTTTATTTTTATTTCTTGATTTTCCTTCTACATCTGTTAAAAAAAATTAAAAAAGTAATAAAACTTTTTCCACGTTCATTGATAAGGAACTTGTTTATGACAAAGACAAGACTTGCTTTCATCTGACAACTGTGATAGCTAACTAAATAGAACAGGTGTTCGTTACTGTTCGAGAATTGAGTTCTCGTATTTGGCAACAATCAAGCAATTCGTGCTGGGATATGTTTGATCATTTGCTTTAGCACTTCATGTGACCTTAATCTAATGTCACCTGAACATGATTTATGAATGTAGTATTCAAATATAAGGTCAGCTTAGTAAATTTAACTATCATCATCATGAATTCTGTTTCTAACTAAGAGATATTTATTTTAAATAATATAGTTATGACAGATTTTGTCGCCCCTCGAAATCCGCCGCTCCCCTCAGATACACGAGTTGCACATACGGAAGAGCCGAACTTGAATCTGAAACACTGAATATGGTTCATATGTTGTTATATCACCCTTCGTGCAGGTATTGTATCCGCGCTTTTCGCACCAAAACCAGCACAGTGCGCAATTTGTCCACGAAAGACCAGTACAGAAAGAAAAAGTTAAGAATGCTCCAAGAGCATTGCCAGAACCAACTTAAAAATAATTATTTTTTTTCTTATTAACTTCTACAGACTTTATACCAATTGTTCTATGTACTTTACTATTATACTCATTAAATAATTGTAACATATCTATCCATTTATAACTTCCTTGAGTACTATTTTTCCCCACATGTTTAGTTTAAGAGTTTTCTTTAAACGTTCTACGATATGTTGGTTTAAGAAGACACATGCTCAAAATGGAGGGCTCAAAATTGAAAAAATCGCAAAATATGATCTCTCTATGACTTACGGTTCCCGAGATATGGTTCTTTAAATCTTCCGAAATCGGAACTCTTTTGGCCAAAATGTCTCGGGAACTGTAAGAGTGACGCAAAAAATTCCATCACTTCTTTGAGATAGTTTTTGATGCTCCGTAGAATGGAGGACTCAAAACTGAAAAGAAATCGCAAATAACACACACACACACACACACTCACAGAGAGAGAGAGAGAGAGAGAATTCAGTAACAAACTTTTTAATTTCGTTGAAAATGAATAAAATCTTTGAATTTAACGTCCTAACATTATGCCCTTTAGGCTAAAAAAGACAGATGGTTGAATCAGGTGAGTGATGATGGAAGAAATTGTGGAATGAGAATGAGGGAGGAAAAAGTAGTACCTGAGAAAACCCACGGACACAATGTTGTCCACCACAAATTTACATGGGTGGGGATCGAACCAGTGACATCATGCACCAGAAATTAGCACACTATCCATTGAGGCACTGAAGACCCGTATAAGAAATCTGTACATTGCTGTGTACTTGAAAATCATGTAAACCATAGTGAATTTATGTGCATTTCAGTAAAAAGTTGCATTATAGTGGGTACCTATATTGAAAAAAAAAACCAGATAACACTGGCAATAGCATAACTTTGAAATTTAACTGTATGGAAATGTCCCTCTTAATGCAGATCGGCCCTAACCCTATCTCGCATGGGTTGCATGCATGCCGTTATATATATATATATATATATATATATATATATATATATATATATATATATAATATGCTATAGATAATTGGTTGGGGTTGGAAGAGAATCTCATCTGTATTCATGTTTCCACAATTTCCACCTTTCCCCTACCCCTCAGGACCGCAGGTAGCTTACGATACATGAAGCCAGTCATATATAGAACACTTCACGCTACCTCCCTGTCAGAGACACGCTGCCCCAACTACTGTAATAATGTGTGTTGAAATTGCTCTGCTTTGTGGGATCACCAATGTATTTCCCGTAGATGAGAGCAAAAATATATACATATTTGCATTTAAAAAAAAATGTAGAAATGCATTTTCACCCAGAAACCTAACAACTGTGAGGATATCCTGGCTTATACTGGTAGATCAGAGATAATACAAGTACCGGTATCGAGTGATATTCATTTAGTAAGCACATATCAAAATCAACCATTACCTTCACATTTGGTTATTCCTTTATCTCGTATATGACTATAGTAACGTTTGGTTATTGGTATATACAAAGAATCACAATTGAATCTTGCTAGAAAAGAGAAACTATCAATGCATTTCCATTAATTATATAAGATAATGGACATTTTATTATTTTTAAAGGAAATTTTTAATTACGAAGACAGCATAATCTGGATTTACAAGTTTTTTAAAGATGTGAAGCTGATTCAAAAACTGAAGATTATAGGACTGTTGAAAAACAAGTTTTATTCACAATACATATAATAATTTTAAACAATTAAGTTTTTTTGAAAGATGATATTATTTTACAATATACTTAAAGGTACAGGCTACCGCGCAAAAACTTTCTCTCACCAATTTTGTCAAATAAAGTTATACAACGGTTATTACTGAAGCATTTATTTATGAAAATTAAAATACACATCATTAGAGAAAACTCACTCTCAAGAGAAAACTAACCTTTGTAATTTTTTTTCACGATAATTTAAGTTGTTCGTAAATAACTCACTCCAAAACAAAGTGAAATATCCCTTCTAGTTTTCTTTTTCAAAGAAAAATTAATTATACCACACTGTAGCGCTATTAATGGTATACTGAGTTTTAAATTATAAATAAAATTGTTTGACCCGTTTCCGAGAAAATCACACCTGTTAATTTTAATACAGTAGTAAACTTATTTCATGGAGTACGGGAATCGAAGAATGAACCCCACGCACCAGAGGTAAGAACTTCAGTATTCAGCCACCTGGGATGTTCAAAACGCGACAGTCGCGGAATTGCAGGATGTCGTGAAATATCCCGCGAACTTTTCTGAAAATCCGGGTGTTCACTTGTGTCCCGAAAACGGGGTTTCCTATGACATTTCTATTGTTTTCTCTGGGTTATTTGAGGGATAATTACATGAATATTTTTGAACATCGAAATATTGTGCGGTGGAAGTCATATCCCATTGAAATTCAAGGGAAATCTCGTGGACATTTCCATTATCTTCAACATGTCTATTGCGAGTTTAGATGCCCAGGGACATCAACGAAGCAGGTGGGAAGTTCAAAGCATGTTCCATGAATATGTTGTGCTCACGTGGAATGGATAGTGAGTACTCTTTTTTTTTTTTTTTTTTTTTGAACAAATCAGAGGACTGCTTATGCAGTTATGGGTAGAGCATAGGTTATACAAGGGAACGTTTCTCCCGGATTTTATTTCAAAAATCTCCTTGTAATAAAGCAAGCTAGGTGGAGTGGATTTAGGATCCCCAATGCTCCACGCAAACTGGATGGTTCAGGTTAGGTGTTCCACAGAGTTCCGAGCAAACTAAATGGGTAGGAGAAGAGTCTTAGAGCTCCAAGCAAGCTAAAGGTTTTTAGTTAGGTAGCTCCTAGAGCTCCAAGCAAGCTAAATGAGTAGAGGTGACCAACCAAAGACTGATAGTAGTTGTTGTGGTTCTCCTGGTTTTATAATTGCACCAGTGTGGCGGTGGCGCTGGTGGTCCTAAGTCGCCACATGACCAGTGATGTCACTGGTGTCTATATCGTCTGCTACTGCAGTAATTCGTATCAGGACGCACACGGTTGACATTTATAAATATGAGCATGTGTTAATTGTTAGTAAACAGAGCCATGTGCGGGATATCACAATATAAACTCTGCTAAAAACTGTAAAGGAAAATCACAGGAAACGTACATTTATTTCTATTTATAGACTTTTCAATTGCATCTGGTACATGTCAACCACTGGAAGATGATTGCTGCCCTCTAACGGTGAGATATGTATATTTTAGCATTCTTCAATAGCAGAAAGTGGGATATGGATAGACAACGTAAACTTATCGTAACGCGCAAAGAAGTTAACGGATTGACTCCATTAACGAACTCAACCGAGATGCTCTAGCTATCTGTCTATTGCAAAAAAATAGAACTCAAAAATTCATATTCATTCAGGAGTTATTGTTTGGAGTACCGGACGTACTTACAATATTGCGGTATAAGACCTACTGGTGCGAATCAACTTGTCCTACGTGGCCACTAAAAAGCACGAATGCTATCTAAATGAGTCAGTGCAGGAGTGCAGCAAAAGGCCTGACCGTTAGCGAGGAGTATGTCCGTAGGAAGCAGGCGCGTCAGCGAAGATGAGTATACACACACACGAGGATAGGTAAAACACTATATACGGCATAAAATGTATATACCGTAAGCATACCATCTTACCTTGCGTGTTGAATTAAGTATGTGTATGTTACTAAAGACCTTATAGGTAACATTCCGACTTATTTTCGGAAAGTAACGAAAATACAAATGCTCGTTCCTTTCGCACAATCCAACCATGCGGTAGCATTGCGTCAAATAGTTCCGTCTGCTTGCCAAATAGTTTCATGTGTATAACCGCTTATATAAATAATAAACACAACTTCCGCTCTTCTCGCGTATTATCAAGCACATAAACGAGCAAATTATCCATTTCTTCCAGGTAAATTTTCAAAATATTGCTAAAAAATGACGACCAACTTTGGAATTTTACCCAAGTATAGGCCGTTCCCCATCACAATATCTTGCTCTTCCTTGAGAGCTGGACTACACGATCACACCAACGTTTCCGAATAGCAGGCTCGTGTCTCGAAAGCAGACTTTTTTAACAGTTTATCTTTGACGGTACTCTGTAATTCTGCTCTCACTCTCTGAAAAGTGCTACAGTTATGAAATCAAAGTATCTCTTGTTCACGACAAGAGCTACATCTAGTACTGTAACTTTTGATATGCCCTCGTACTTCCTAAAGTTTTCAAATATTAAGCGTCTTAGTTTCCTGCACTATATTCATTATCTGAATAGATAATATTGATTATATTTGGATGCTAAAAACAAGATAATGTAAAATGCATTACGTATTATATATATATTAGAACAGTTTAAAAGATTAAGTGAAATATCGATACCTCATTTATCTCTGTCAATTGATGAAGGAGAATTAAAGACAACGTCAATGTCCACAAGGTTGATATAAAAAGCTACAATATAGTGTAAATGAATGTTGGTTCGATGCTTATATTGAAACTTCGCCTCTTTTCGAAATCTGTCTACATCCAAATATAATCACAATAGTATGCCATTATATCCATAACGATTAACAATGGAGGTTACAAGGTATGGCCATTAAGTTATTTCAGCATCACATCCTGGAAAACAGATTGAATTACGAAAAATGGTTTAACAAGCAGGACAATAGTCTGACGATAATAAAATCAATACTCTTCAATAATGCTTTCCTGATAGTAAAAGCATGTATTCCAATGTTTTAACAACACTCCGGCTTTTCATATATACTGCCCTTAGAAACGTGAATGGTTTCGTAGAATTAATGTAACAATGTAAGTAGTCGTATCAATAACTCCATTATAAAATGAAAACTTCAAAAATAAACTTCAAGTATGATCATGGAAGTTTCCTCGTTTTAAAGTGAAGTCCTCAATAGAAATGTTACATTTTTTTTGTAACAATATTATTATAAATACGATGTAGGTGAGGTAATTAAAAACAAAATATCAAATACTCTGACTGTAAATTATATATATTGAGAAACGTAACAAGTATTACTGAAGACTTCAGTATGGCAGTGAGATTAGTATTATTAAGTCTTCCGCTTTTTGACAGGTCCCGAGACTAATGAGTTTTTTCTTTTTTTTTTTTTTTGTTAATTTTAGGTTTGGGCCGTTGAATCTTTATTCCACGTTTCTCGATCTTCAACTTCCTTTTAGCTTGTAATATTTTCTTCTATTTTCCAAATCATCGATCAATTGTGTTGTTTTTCTTCCTATTCCTCGCTTCCCTTCCATCTTCTATACCGGTACGAAGAGGCAATTTCTTCGCAAGATGTGTCTAATCAGATTGGCCTTCCTACGAAGGGTGTGGGATAAAAAGCTCCTCTTCTCTTCTATCCGTTTTAAAACATCTTCGTTTGTTACTCTATCTGTCCATTTTAGCTTCTCCGTCATCCTCCAACACCACATTTCGAAGCTCTTTAAATATTTCTTCTCTAACTTCTGTGTCCAATGCTCTCTCTCTCTCTCTCTCTCTCTCTCTCTCTCTATATATATATATATATATATATATATATATATATATATATATATATATATATAGCACTTGACAAACTTCTTTCTTAGTTTAATATTAAGGCTGCTAGTTAAGAGTGATCTTTCCCTGTTGAATGCTTCTTTCGCTATGGCAACCCTTGATCTGATCTCTTTGGTACAGTAAGCGTCTTTCTTCAAGATACTTCCCAGACACTTGAAATTATCAACCTCTTCAAGTTTTCTTTGTTCTCATCTGACCGTAAGTTCGCGTTCCCATGGGATTTTCTCATGACTTTCGATTTTTCAATGTTGATTTCCTTTCCATATAGTTTTCCAGTGTCAACTATTTTGTCAATCATCTCCTGTAATCCTTCTTCGGTTCTAGCTATAATAATCATATCATCTGCATATCTGATCTTGCTAATAATCTGCCTTCCAATCTTGAGATCCCCAATTCCCATTAATGTTACCTTATTAAACTTTCCTGTAAAGCAGATAGGCGTTTTGAAATAATATATTCAACAATATCACAATTTTATTAAAATGTTTTGTTTCCCAACACTTCTTTATAGATATATACAAGGCGTTAATGAACTATACCGACAAACTTTAATAGGTGATTCCTCACATCAAAATAAGAGAAAAAGTTCATATGGACCTATGGCGAAAAGTGCATAATTTCAGAGGTAGGGCTGTCCAAAATCGCGAAAAAAAAATTTCAAGAGGCCCTATTTCGAATTCAAGAGACTGTGGATGGAGCTCCTTATCAGCGTAAAGAAAGCCAGGCATACACAATCCAAAAGTGCTTATTTCGTCAATTACCAATAAGTGTAAAGGTTATTCCGTACACGGAGTAATTCTCAGATATGTTTTCCATAGAGTTTTCAGATGTACGGATATACCCTGATTTCAAGAAGGGTCCAAGAAGGTAACCTTGACAACAATGAACATCCAATGCTTCGGAGGGAAGGCAGAAGTGCTAAAAACTGGCAGCTCCATGTTTCTTTGTGTTCACAACAACGTGTGATGATATGTATTTCGTGTTGGTATATTTCACGTTTTCTTCACTTATAAGCGTGAAAGAAAACATCGCACCATGCGTTTTCCCGAGTACAAGAGACCGTACTGACTGCTAACGATTCTTAACACTTCCTACATCTCGCTAAAGGATTCGGTGTTTATTGCTATCAATGGTTATAGTTTCCCTACTTTGGAACAATCATAAAGTCAGAGCATATCTCAAAATTCGGTTGATGGCATGTGTGGTAATTTCACCCTGCAGGGAATAATCCGTACACCCATTGAACATTAATGAGATATGCATTTTTGGATTGTGTATGCGAGTCTTCTTTCACCCTGATAAGGACCATCATTTACAGTCTCTCGAATTCGAAACAGGGCCTCTTGAAATTTGGCTCTTTCGTGATTTTGGACAGCCCTAACTCTGAAACTATGCACTTTTCGCCATAGGTCCATATGAACTTTTTATCTTATTTGGTGTGAGGAATCACCTCTTAAAGTTTGTCGGTATAGATCGTTAACACCTTGTATGTATATAACCTGTTTGTCTATCTGTCAGAGATAGAGAAAATATCCACAATTACTTGATGAATGACTATCAATTTTGGCCAGGGTGTATAGCTCCGAAAGAATCGATTTTTTTAATGGAGATGATTTACTCTCTATAACTGATAATCAATCAATCATTGCGCCCCAGTAGTAAAGTCAACTCCATCCTTGACCCACTACTAAAACAAAACTTAAGATCAGGAATTAGATTTCTGGGCTTTCGGCATCTATGTCTATGTTAACCCGTCACTTATAAGGGATGACGTCACTCGGCCATCACATTATCTGAGAAAAGGGAAAGAAGAAAGCGACCTGAGACTCATATTTTAGTTACCAACCCGGCATTTGCTTAGCATGAATGACGAAAACCCAGGAAACACTCACTCAGGATAGCTCGACAGTGTGTCCCCACCGAGAATCGTACCCGGGCCGCTCGTACATCTACAAAAACAGGAAGAATAAAAATCCATTCTAACTTCTTTTCTCAATATTGACCTACATAGTATTTAATAAGCCCGGAACCGACCCAAGGACCCCAGTACCAGAGGTAAACGCTCTACCGCTGAGTCATCGTGAGCCCCAAACATATGGATGAAAGTTTTCTTTAAGGATAAAAAAAAGATATAATTGTTTTGCCTAGATATTTATGCGACCCGTAACCCTGAAATGTTTTGAGAGTTGCATATTAACGTTACACAAAACAACTTTATTACTGAATGTGATACTACAACGATATTGCATATCTATGCGATCAATTACTTCCATTTGCTTGTAGTTATTTTGAGCAACGGCGCTTAAAAGTGCACAACTGTTTACTTTGATAAGAAGAAGAAGAAGAAGAAGAAGAAGAAGAAAATAATATAATATGTAGTTAATTTTATATTGATAATCAGGCAATGTGAGTTGTTAAAAGGAAGATTTTGCTTGGTTGCTATAACAACAGAATAATAATTTTCATGAAGGTTCTGAAAATAAAAGGTAATATTGCTATAAGTGACGTTTCTGATTTAATGTAATTTGATCATGTTGACATATCTAAAAATTACACGTAATGTGGGCTGAGTGTATCAAGAAGTTAATCGTTACAATATGGATAACCATCGTTTAGGTCGCTATTACTCGTGAAGATATTAAGGAATTTATTTCATTAACAAACTCAGCCGGTGATAATTGCTCTAGATACTTGTTGCAAGAAAAAAAATCAACGTACTTAAAGAGCTGTGGTGTGGAGTAACGGATAGACAGACCGACAATGCAACCTTATAAACACCCTAGGTGATCATAATAAGCAAGTGGTTATCGTGTACGCATAGTAATAAATCCACGAATATATTATGCATGCAAAACCAGCGACTGCGCTATCATTCTGCTTGTCACTACTGTATTTTATTAATGTCTGGTTACTTGCTACCTCCTCCTCCTCTGTGTATAGCTTACTGCAAAGAGAAGTATTCAACTGTGACGTCACAATGTACCCAGTTGGAAATGACTATCCTGTATGATATGTTATATAATGCACATGTTCTATAGTGACAGCGACAACTCGTCAAGTCTAGGTTGTACACGAATCATAGAACTGATTTTCCTCACCGTATGAACTTTGGAAGAACTCGGAACAATTCGTGGAGCTGCCTTTCGAACGCACACTTCAGAGAAAGTTCAGAAAAAGTGAAACACCAGAAGTGGACCAACAATGTATTCAAACTTACAAGGAGAAGGCAGACTTTGGTAAATGAACTTCGGGACCATTTTTTGCTAGGTGGTAGTGACCATTCAAAGAGTTAATATTACAAACTGGAAGAGCGCAATGGCCAAAAATAACGGCGAAAAAACATTTTAAAGCTTTCTACTTGCTGTATATATCGTACAACGCGCAATTCTATGAAGTGGCGGTGTGGCAGAGTGAGGAAAATCTGCGATTCTTGTGCAAATGCTTCCCGGCTCGATTCCTGTTCGAGTCAAACTTTTTTTTGTTTTTTTTACATCAACCAATAAAGTAGCCACTTGTAACTATAAATTAAAATATTAATTTACCATATGTTTATAATGAATAAAACAATAGAAATTTTCAAAAGCACGTGAAACAATTAATTGGGGTGTATAATGGGGCAGACATGAGAATTGGGCAGAAAAAAATTAAAATAATAGAATACGCTCTAAACACTAGAAAAAGTAATATGACTGGGTATTCTCCATACCATTTGCAATTCGGGAGGCCAGGGAAACATCCTTTTCTTAGTAGATTGGAAGGGGAAGTCCAAGAAGTTAGGGAGGAAGAAACAACAGCATTCGAGTTATATAGAAAGTTCACGAAAAGAATTAGGATTTGAGATTCTGGTTAGAATTATGATTAGGGACTAAATTTCTTGACTTTTGCCATCTATGGCCACATTAGCCCGTCACACATATGAGGGATGGCGTTCCTCGACGATCACACTGGCCAGGGAATTAGAAAGGAAGAACGGAATGGGAAAGGAAAGAAGCGGTCTAGGGCTTTATGTTAGGTACAACCGCGTTATTTTCGAACAAAACACAGTAAAAAACCTCACTGAAACTGACTGGCCTGAAAAAGCTGTTACACCTTTCCGACCGAGTGTCTTCAGCGCGAATGGAATTCAGTACCGCTCGCACCAAAGGTGAGATCATTAGCAGCGGTGATACGTGGAGCCACCATCGATAGAACGAGAATGTGGGAGGAAACGGGAGTACTCCGAGAAAACCTACAGACACGTTGTTGTCCACCACAAACCTAATTGGCCGGGATCAAAGCAGGGACCCCACACACCGGAGCTAAGCGTCCTATTACTGAGCCACAGTCCCCCCATCTAGAATAGCATTGCGTGCAAAATACTACAGATCATGTCACATCCGTCCAGCCATGTGTTTTCATTGCTCATTATTTAAGTATGTATGTTTTTGTTTCTGTATCGCTTTACAGCAGTCATTTTTTCAACCGAATTCTATGTGACGTAACATTTTGCTGCTCATCTTCTGAGTGAACTATGCAGAGAACGCAACGAAATGACAGGTACAGTAACTTGGCATTTGTAAAATATAATGGTGACAGAGAAACAAGAACATTGGTAGCGTAGTCGATGGTTTTGCAGGCATACTACTTTTGTGGATCCGTGATTGCGTGTATACTACCAACACTTGCTCTTCTATCCTTTCCACTGCTTTCCTAATTGTGTTTGTCGGTGAGAAGGGAAGGAGCTGACAGATAATCTGACGTTGATAAAAACAACAGTGGTGACAGGCAAACAAGAACATCGATAGCGTAGTCGATGATTTTGCAGGCATATTACTCTTTTGGATCCGTGACTGCGCGTACACTGGCAACACTTATTTTATTTCAATCTCCTACATCAAGCATCTCTTCTCGTTTCCTCGTTGTGTTTTTCCATACTTCTCTCAGACTATAAAAGTGCGCTCATACGTCATATAATAATCAGTTGGAGATGATGCTTTATTCCTGTTTATTCTTTTCCTTAAGTGACTTATCAAATTCGACATACGAGGGTACTTCCGAAAGTTTCCGGCTAATACTGAAATATCGTGCCACGTTCTTCGCATCTAGCGCCATTTACGGAAGGAATAATGTATTAGTTTCAACAGTCTGGCTGTGTCAGTTCGTTGGAGGCAGTCATTTGAATCAGACTAAGCGCATTGAGCTTGCAAACTGCATGACAATGTTCCAGTTCACACAATTGAGTTTGCTAATGTTTCAGTGCTAAATATGTTCTAAATGTTATCGAACCGACAGTAATTAATGTAACCTAAACCCTGCGCGACTACAATTGGCGCGATATTTAAAGTCCGACTCAAACCTCTTGACGACTATTGAAACCCAATTGTATGCAAACACGACGTTGACAGATTTCGCTCGCTTTCGTGTACAGGCATAAAGTGAAACATTAACGCGAGAAATTAACATGTTGGAAAACAAATACGTTCTTACAAATTTGTTAACGCTATAGTGACATATATCATAAGAACGTACCTTTGAAATTGCTTTCTCCTAACTCAGGAACGAAGTTATTAGACAATGTCGCCCAAAGTACATTGGATATCATAGAAGAAGGTTATGCCTTAAACGTCAAGAGATTTGAGGAGGGCTGTAAGTGTCAGGCGGGAATAAATTTGAAAATATCCTTGTATGTTCAATTCACATCTCAATATGTGATAATTTTGTCTTTGAGTACTAAGTTGAAAAAAAAATCGCAAAATAACTTAACATTTTTTTTTGCAGAAGATAAGTTAGATTCAAAGCACGAATGAAATTTACATAATGAAAATGAAATGAAATACGTACCAGAATTATTATCTTTTAAGATAACGAGAAAATGATTAAAGCAAGTGAATTATGATTAAAGAATTGGCGGAATGAGAAAGTGGGAGGAAAGGGGAGTACTCCAAGCAAACAAACGGACATGGTGTTGTCCACCAGAAGCTTACTTGGCCGGTGATTGAACCAGGGACCCAAGGCGCCAGAGGTAAAGCACTCTATAACTGAGCTCCCGGGCTCTCATATAAAATTTGTGTATCTTTACATTTGTGCATAACATAATGGTTCTGAATGCGTCGTTACAATTTGGTGACGACAATAATTTATTGTCTCTGTTCGTACTTATTGCTCTTAGTTGAGCTTTGATTATACGATTCACTTAACGGAATCGAATAAAAAAAAATAATAAAAAAAAAACTGAGAAATCATACAATCAATCTTTGCCAGTCTTCTTTCTCGGTCTGTGGTTCCTTTGTCTTACCAGCTCCTGGCCATTAGGAGCCATTTTTCTCTCAGGGTTTTCTTTTCAGCTCAGGAGATGGCCTGACTCCAGATTAATCGTGTAGCAGAGCTGCTCGTGTGAATTGTGGTAAAAGAAAAAAATGAAGAAGAAAAAACACGGCGCATTGGTTGTTCCACGACTAAAAAGAGGATCTTCCTACACCATCAATTAACGATCTCAGGAACATAAATCACCAGTCTATTTTTTTTTCAATAATAGTTTCTGGGACATATGAATCTTTTGCTGCTCGGGCCAACCAATCGGAGTTAAATCTTCTAATCACGGGAAAGAAAAAAAAATGAGTCGATGATTCGGTTATTGTTTCATTCATACAATATTTAATTTAATATCTATCTAGAAGAGATAGTGAAAAAGGGTCTACAAAATGAAGACGGGATTTCAGTAGGAGGCAAGAATGATTAGGTGTATATGGTTTGCAGATGATATGGCGCTTGTTGCAGAATCTGAAGAGAAAATCATTAAGATATTGGAAAACTTGAGGATGAACATAAATGTTAGAAAGACAAAAGCCATGGTGATTGGAACGAAGGGGTTGGTGTCAAATATAGAAGATGGAGGGGAGAAAATACAACAAGTGACTACTTTTCGATACCTGGGTAGGATTATTAGTAATCACATGAAGTGTGAACGTGAAATTAAAGCAAATATAGGAATAGCGAAAGAAGCCTTTGGGAGGAAGAAAAATCTATTTTATGGGACCTTGAATAAAGAGTTGGTAAAAAGACTCATTAAATGTTTCATGAAGAGTATTATGCTGTATGGGTCAAAAACGTGGACATTGCGCAAAAATGATGAAAAATGACGAAGTTTTCGGAATGTGGGTGTGGAGAGGAATGAAAAAAATAGCTGGGTGGAGCGGAAAACGAATGAGACGGTGCTAGAAATAATGGAGGAGAAAAAAAACAATTTTATATATTATGAAGAAGAGGAAGATAAACTGGTTGGGACATTGAAAAAAATGAAATGAATTTTTTTTTAAGTTTTACGTCCCACGTATGCTGGCTAGGCTAAAGGAGGCAGTGATGATGAGTAATGAATGAAATGGTGGAATGAAGAAAGTGGGAGGAAACGGGAGAACCCCGAGGAAACCCATGCACACGGTGTGTGTCCACACAGAGTTCACTTGGCAGGAGCAGGGTTTGAACCCAGGACCCCATGCACCAGAGGTGAATGCTCTACCACTAAGTCACCGCGGCCCCATTGGTTGGGACATTGGCTAAGAAGGAGCTGTATCATAAGGGACGTGCTAGAGGATATGTAGGCAAGAAAGAGAGGGAGGGCGAAGGGAACGATATCTAACCAGAAAAAACGCACGTAAAGACGAAGAGCTTAGCGGAAGACCGTGAAACATAGAAGCTTCTCAGTTGCAGCAAGTGACCTGTCAACAATGGCAGAATACCTACGATGATGATTACTATTATTATTATCATTTTAATTATTTGTTGTACTTTATTGACATATATCACTTGTGTATTACTTTTGCGATATGTAAATGGTATATGCTGGTTATATATCTTCACATTATTTACACTGTGTATACAACTTATAAGGCAACATTTCATATGCTAACTAAACGACGAATGTTCTACAAGGAATTAGCTTGCAGGTAGTGATGACTAAATAACTCTTGAACCACCCGACCGATGTCGATCAAATTTTCAACATAGATCAGGTTCGGAACTAGGATGTCTTTCATTATTTCACTTTGACGGTGCAATTTACGGAAGGGGGATATATTTAAGCATTGTCAGAAATGGCTTATATTAGTATCGAATCCATAGTTTTCGGGGTCGTTGAGACGAACAATTACACTTCCGATGCCGTTTAAATCTAAATTCAGCCCCAATTAGTACTCCTACGGGAGGACGATGACATGTAAAAATAATTGAAAATGACCGATATTACTATAGAAATTACAGTTTTTGGAGTCCCTAAAGTTGATTGGTGACAGTTTTTGTGCCATTTAGGTCCAAAATGAAACACATTCTTCCCGTGCGAAGAACGAGTATTCTGCTAGTACATGATATAAAACAAGCATGAGTCGTATATGAACTACAAATAGTATAAATTTTATATAATTTACACGATTTGTATGTAACTGACATATGCAAACTATGCTTAATTTACACTATTGTACGTACATCGCTTATCGCAGTACAGGCGAAATGCATAAAAGTTGAGTTTTGTGAGTTACATTGCACGTCTTTTCTTGCATGGTGAACATTGCACGTGTTACACGATAAAAAAATAAAGAAAAGGAACACAATTAACCCATTGGAGAATGCGCTGACAAGCAGAAAATAACAATAAGCACAAAAAACAGATAATAAAAATTATAATAGCCACTTGAAAATAGAAAATTATTCATTTTCATTATTTTTACTTTTTTTATATGTATATTTTTAAAAGTCTGTCCCAACCTAAACAAAATAGTGGTTAATATAACATTACAATCAATTCTAATTTTGAGGCACTGGCAAAATACCCGTTCTTTGCACGGAGAGAATACGTTTCATTTTGGACATAAATGGCCGAATTTGGATTTAAAGGGCATCGGAAGTGTCACTGTTCAACTCAGCGACCCCGAAAACTATGGATTCAACACTAATATCTGTAATTTTCGATCATTTTTAAATATCTCCCCCCTCCCCCCTCTAAGTTGCAGCGTCAAACTGAAATAATAAAAATCATTCCAGGTCCAAAGATCATCTATGTGGAAAATGTGATCGAGATTGGTCGGGTGGTTCAAAAGTTATTAAATCATAAACATAATCACTTTCAGTTTCATATAGACAGATGGATAGATAAATAGATATGCTGGTTAAAGTTAATAATTGCTTAATTGAGAAGACCCTATTTAGCAGTATATATTTGATTTTCATCACTGAATTGAAAATATTTCAAGTTTCATTCATAATATTGACATTTGCTTACTTATACAAATGTACACTCATGTCCAAAATGATTGTCACATATCTATAACTGTCTTCTTGTAAGAATATAATTTGATAATGATTTTGCAGGGTACTTTTAATACTGTTACTATGTGTATAATTGTTGTGAAATGTATATTTGTTGTAAGTTTCATAGGAAAAGAATTACAAATACGAAAATTAGAATGAGTAAAACAAAATGTTGCTAAATGGACAAGAAAGTTTTATTTTCGTTTTATTGTTCTTATTTACTGCTCTTTTGACATTAAATTTGCCACATACATGTCTTTGCCGATTATACACACACTAACATTATAAGAAATACCGGTTGTATTCGTTATCAAATTATATTCCTACAATAACATATTTATAGACATGCGACAATAATTTTGAACATGGGTGTACATGCCATGTTTTGCCATCCTTGTATACATAGTTGCTAACGTTCTTGCCTTTGGTGCGAGCAGTCCCGGGCTTGATTCCCGGTGGGGAAACTCGGTTGATAAACTGTAATAAATTTTTTCAGACCAGCCATTCTGAGAGAGATTTAACTGGGATTTCCTCATACACACCAGGGAAATGGCGGGATGGTACTTAAAATTATGATCCCAGGTCGCTTCCTTCCTTTCCCATTCCTTTCTCCCTCTCCAGTTCCTCGGACAGTGTGATCGCCGAGGGACATAATCCCTTATACAGGGTGTTTCAATACAACACCGACAACGTTTGGCAGGTGATTCCTGACACCAAAATAAGAAGAAAAGTATAGACCATCCTGGGTGCACAAATGCTTCCTTTCGGAGTTATAGGCTACCAAAAATATGAAAAAAAATGAACTTTAAAGGCCCATAGCCCCAAAACTATGGAACCTACCGTAGTCCGGTCAAGACTTCACTTAGAAACTAGTATATGCCCTATCCAAATATCCATGTTTCAGAATCCTGCAGTACTTCCGCAACAATTTTTATAGAGGAAATTGGTGAGTACTTTAAATTATATGTCCGTAGTCAAATTGCCTCTCTAAAAATTGACGGGTGAGTACCTTAGGATTCTGAGACATGTATTTTTGGATAGTGCACATATTAATTCCTAAGTGAAGTATTGACCTGACTACAATAGATCCCACAGTTTTGAAGCTATGGGCCTTCAAATTCTATTTTGTCTAGTGTTTGGCAGCCTATAACTCCTAAAGGAAGCATTTGTGCACCCAGGTTTGTCTATATTTTTTCTTATCTTTGTGTCAGCAATCACCTCCCGAACGTTGTCGGTGTTGTCTTGAAACACCCTGTCTGTATATGTGATGGACTAAGATAGCCATAGATGCCAAAAGCCCATATATATATAACTTTTAATCTAACCCTAGGCATCGTCGCATAGATATGTAGTTTCTGGACGTGTCTTCTGTGTGAAACTTTTCTTAATGTCATTTCACACACACAAAATAAAAAACCTTTAATTTTATTAGTTTGCTCTGTTAACGAAAGTATTTACTTCATGAATGTTTAATTAAAACTTATATTCTCCGTATATAACTGCCCGCCATATAACAAATTCATTTTGAGATTATGGAAATAGAAAAAAAAACGATTCAAATACAGTATAAAGTAACGGATAAGGTACTGAAGAGCTTGATACATTTCAGGTAATGATCCGAGAGATGGCAACAATGAAGCTGTCTCAGCTCCGTAAATCTTCTTGGTGTCCGTGGCTTCTTCCGGGTAAAAACTCTGCCTCGAAGCTCTCCGGATATCCTTTCGCTGTAATGTTTGCTGATAATTCATCCGTTCTTGCTCTTCATCTATGCCATTTTGGCACTCACAAATATTAATTTCTAATAAAGCAATTTAAGCAAACATAGCTTTTTTCGGTTTCAAGCACAAAAAGAAAACAGAAATTCTGAGACTTTGTTGTTTGCTAGGCAGACAAATTGTTTCTGTTCGTAACTTGTTTAACTTTTACCTTCACTTAATTATGTGTAAGTACAATTTCGCTTCTTTTTTGTCTTTCATTACGAAATATATGAGAAGTAATCACTAAATTTAGCCCTCGTGCAGAAGATATGCTACCCATACAAAGGTGCAATATATTTCCTTATCTACTAAATGTTCAAATCTCTTAACATACAGGGTGAGTCATACATCACTAAGGGGTTTTAAAACAGCATAACCCCGCGCGTGTTAGCAATATGTATTGAAATGCTGCTGTAACATATACTACATATGAGAAATTTCTGTTATCTACACGTGAAAAATAATTTCAGGTTAACGACTACGATGACCTACTAGTATATATGTTTTATGTTTCTAAATTGTGAAACTCCATTGCAAGATTGCTGCGTGGAGAGCATTGAAACTGGCTCTAGTCACTCGACAAACACTCGTTGTGTGAAAATGAAATGAAATCTTTGAGTTTTAAATTCCACGGTTATGCCAGCTAGGCTAAAGGAGACGATGATGATGAAAAATGAATGAAATGGTGTAACGAAGAAAGTACAAGGAAACGGCAGAATTCCGAGGAAACCAATTCACACGGTGTTTGTCCACCACAAATTTCACTTGGCGCGAGCTGGAATCGAACAAAGTATCTTATAACCAGAGGTGAACACACTGCAACTATGCCACCGCGACCCCACACTCGTCGTGTGTTCGTGGCACTGATGTCGTTTGTATGGCTTCTGGTTACAAAAATTCAACCCGGGACTATTATTGCCATGTTGTGTATTTTCTTACACGAATTTCAAATATTTGTGTTTCGGGTTTCTTTTTCGAAACTTGATATTTGCTTTCCACATTGCTGGATATCCTCTAAAATCATGATATACTTCAGGGAGGTATTTCGGAATTATTGCTGAAATAATTGACACAAAACACACATGCTAGCATTGCATACATCACGCTCCTGTCCTCTTTCCTCCTCATTCAGACAAACTATGTGATAAGTTGAAGTTTACATAAATAGACTCTCCTTATTATACAGGGTGACTCAAAACAACTTCCCATGTTTTAAAGGTTAATAAAACAAAAAGTATTGAAGATAGACACTTCTTTATTCAAAAAATATAAAATATATTAAAAATAGTTCGTAATTATTTTGTTCTATTGTGTCTTGAAATTGCATATCAACTGAATACAATTATTGCAACTTGACGAGAGACGTTTACTTCACCAAAGAGATTAGGTCAAGAATATCCTTAACCGAAGAAGCATTCAACAAGAAAAGATCACTCTTAACTAGCAGGCTCAATATAGGACTTAGGAAGAAGTTGATCAAGTGCTATGTATGGAGAATTGGACTTTATTGTTCAGAGACTTGGACATTACGGAAGTTAGAGAAGAAAAATATATGAAGAGCTTCAAAATGTGGTGTTGGGGGAAAATGGAGAAGATAAAATGAACAGAGAGAGAGAGTAAGAAACGAATGTTTTAAAACGGATAGGAGAGAAGACGACTGTTTTAGCGAGCATCCTTCGTAGGAAGACCAACTGGATTGGATCATCTTGCGAAGAAATTGTCTTCTTCATACCACCATAGAAGGAAAGATTGAAGGAAAGTGAGGAATAGGAAGAATGAAACAATTGAACGATGATTTGAAAAATAGGAGAAAATATGAGTGTTACAAAAGGAAACTGAAGATCGAGAAACGTGCAAGAAAAGTGGTCCCAGAACCTGCCGAAAGGCAGAATACTTAATAATAATAATAATAATAACAATTAAAAAAACACCTAATAAAACCACCCATTTCTTTATCGGCTGTAGCTCTTTCAGTGAAGGGGCAAAGGGAATAGGCGTCATCAATTCTGCTCACGTCTCCTTCCATTTCCAGTCGTCATTATGGTTTGACCAGGAGCTCATCGCATGTATGCAATCGAAATATTTTTCAAAACCAGTAGTTCTATAATTACAGTGCAAAGAGCTTTTCGCCTAAAGTTCGCTACTGCATTTAGTGGAAACGTTCCCTATCGGAATACTATCTGGCATTAGGTAGAGAACTTTCGAACAACAGATTCACTGTTGGAATATCGAGGCTGTCTATTTTGCGGTTCCCGGAACGTTCCACAAGGAAGCATGTTGGAGTTGTTAGGCTTCCTAGAGAAAGTGTGTAAGAACAAAAGGAATCAGAACACAGTTATTACACTGTGTTCAATATAATTTTATATTTTTCAGTAAACAACTTTCTATCTGCAACCCTTTTTCTTATTTATTAGCCTTTAAAATGTGGTACGTTTTATTGGGCCACCCTATATAACAGTTTCAGAATCCGGAAATAGTTACTTTTTTAGGGGGTTGTGTATCTCTTTCGTCACACACAAAGATCGTTTGCTAACATTGTCATTTTGTCTTCATCAGACCTGCAAATAAAAGACACTTCTGATCATAGACGCACTGTTCAATTAAGTCGTACAATCATACTTGATTTATTTTCAGTTTAGCGTCCCCTTCAACAGCGAGGCTATATGATGCGTAGACCTACTGATTAACGTGGAATCTGTACCACATGAGTTCCCACTGGAAATCGAACCCAGGTCTCCCACGCAGTGTTGAATTCAGACATTTTCGCCCGGGGGGGAATGTGAACTCCTCGGGGGGGGGAGGGTTGTTTTTCTGTATTTTTGCAAGAAAGCAGCATATTTAACAATTCCATTCACATTCACGTCTTACCTAATATTGAGACTAATTGCTAATAAATATTCAATGTGAGATTATAATTTAAAAATAACAATTGTTTAATTTTATCTAAAACATTAAATAAAGACTGGCAAAAATATTTTAGACTAAGCTTTAGCTGCTATTTACAATAACTATTTTTGTTATTATTTTCTATATTCAGTAGTCACTGTTTGTTACTAATGTAGAAATTTTTAAAAAGATTCAAATTAACTCAAATATTTTTTTGAGTTAATTTAAATCTTTTTAAAACTTCTGATTCTAAATCAAAAAAAAATTCTTTCTCACACTTCTGATTCTAAATCAAGCATATTAGCCTTGGTTCCTTCACTGCATACACATCAATTGTTTAGTTTACGAAATCTTCAGTAGGATTAGTGCCGTGTCGTGGAAAATCAGCGCTTGGGGCGAGCGTATACGACGGAATTCCCGTACATATGAGTGAGGTCGACAGACCACCTGCGAAAGGTGAGAAAATTTAAAAAGTAAACCCAGCTTTTCCTTGATTTTGAGCACTTTTTATTACTTATTTCCTTTCATTTTATATATGTGCACATGCTCACATGTGCACGTTTTTCATTCCTCCCTTTTTCTTCCCTTCTTTTCTTTTCTTTTTCCCTCCCGAATTTTGCGCTCCTTACTTCGGCCCCCGGGGCCGTCGCCCCGCTTGCCTCTCCCTCATGGCAGGGCACTGAGCAGGACCTTCATCACCTTCAATAGAAATCTTTCACTTATATACTACTATCATATTGATAAATTCTATATAAATCTCTAACCCAAGAGGAATAACTGTTCCTCCCTGATCCCTCTAAATGACGCCCTCTGAATCTCACCCTTTAACTGACTTATTTTTAATTAAAGAAAGGTGTATTTACTTTAATAACCGTAAAACACATTTACGTCTGTTACTTCCGATGCGAGAAATGGGATTTAGGCGCTCTATTTCAAATAATGCAAGAACTGTACATTTTCAAGAACTGAAGTCTGTTGATATCAGAGATCATATGGAAAGACCGAAAGATCTTCCCTATCTTTCCTTTCCTATCTCAATCTGTGCTAGTGTTACCTACTAATATATAATATAGGGCAAGAGTATAGTACCTATTAAAATGCAAACCTTTCTTCAACAGTTGACAATTTCATGTTCTGCCAAACTCGGTCATAGCGTTAAGAAATACAGCTTTTATTGACTATTTGGTATGCTATCTTAGATGTTACATGTTTCATATTTATATAGAATGGGTCTGCGTCATTTATATGTATATTGAGAGATCGGATTTCGTCTGCACGTGAACGGAAAGAAAAGCAAATAATTGGGTGAAGTAATTTCTAAATTTTGTGACTGAAATTCTGGGAGTTTCCCCGGGGGGGACAGAATTTTCTTCGGGGGGAGATTCCCCCCCGGACTACCCCCTGAATTCATCCCTGCTCCCACGTCAAAGGCGCGTACACTAACCGCTTAGCCACGAGGGAGCTCTTACATTCATACTGTCTTACGCTGACACGCATTCATTCTGGCAGTTACAAGAGTCTTTGATTCTCGATACAACTATATGATAATAATAATATGTTACCAATTAGCCTTTTCCTTTCCTTCTTGGACACTTTTATGAAAGTTGATTATCGAAAGGATGGAGTTGCTATAAGTTTTAGTGAATCTAAAGCTGGCTTTTGTTTTCTCTAACTCAGTAATGCTTATTGAAGTTGCGAGGCTAATTGTAGCTCAACTTAATGTTGGTTAGTTTAGCATTAATAGCTTTCCGTCACGTAATGTCTTGTAGTTCATCATCGTTAACAATGAAGCAGGCTTCTTGTTTTTGAACTCTCTCGGTGTTTCCTCTGATGACTCCTTGCAACTCTTAACACGTCGTTCCACTTTATACTGCAACGTTTCATGCGATACGTTTGACTCCGGTGTTCAATAAGCAAAATTTATATTGCATTGTGCTCCTTGGTGAATGCTTGTATTTTGGTTTACTACGCAATTCGTCTAATTCTTTTAACTGTAAAATCCTAAAGATTTTCTAGCTAATATATGTATACCACGCTGCCGTAAGTAAATACCAACCGGAAAGTGACCCTGTAGCATTGCTACACACAAGTATACAGAAAGAAACGTTTCTGATGTTGGAGTTAGCACTTGGTGAAGTCCTCTCTGGCAGCACGTGAAGCTTCAACCCGAAAAAAAATGAAAATGAAATCTTTAAGTTTTACGTCCAACAGTTATGTCGGCTAGGCTAATGGAGACGGTGAGTGTGAGAAATGAATGAAATGGTAGAATGAAGAAAATGGGAGGAAACGGGAGAACCCAGAGAAAACCCACGTACAAAACTCACTTGGCGCGAGCTGAAATCGAACCAAGGACCCCATGCAGCAGAGGTGAACGCTTTACCACTAAGCCACCACGGCTCCATCTTCAACTCGAAGTAGCATAGTGTCCAGTAAGGCATTAATCGCGTCCTGTTAAAGATGATATCATTTGTCACATAGTTCCTTAAGTAACCATTATTTACACCAGTTCGTTACACTTTAAAATGTAGAAAATTCCAAATGTGGTATGTTAGATTCATCTCCCGGGATTGTTCGAGCCACGAAAGAGCTTGGAACATCCTTTTTTCCCTTGCTATTTCGTTGTCAGCTTTGCTTATGACATAGTGTTCGGTCATTCATGAATTACATGATGTTTGGTGATATTATTCTGACTCAAAGAAGAGTAACAGCCCATCGTGGATCATCTTGAAGTATTTCGAAGCATTTTTGTGCATTTTGAAACAAAAATTAAAAAGACAAATTATTGCAACCTTCTTTCCAAATTGTACACCACATCATGACAATACTCTAACATTCTTGCAGTTTATCCCTTTACCTCTTATTATAAAATGTAGTATAAAGTTATTATACAAAGTCTCAACGAATCTTCCTATAAGTCTGTTATTAATTTAAATACGTGTTTTCAGTATTATAGTCTAAAAGATATAACGTCGTTGACTTCCCGCGCTTGGACCTGTTCATCACTGGGGGTGTGGTAAGAGGGTAGCCAATCCCCACCAACCGTCTACTGCGCTCAGCGAGCCACGAGTAACCAAGTAGACCACTCCCCATAAACGTCACTACAACTTTTAGCGGGAACCCAACGACGTTATACCTCCCGTATTATAGGTAGAAAGGCAAAAGATGTTGTCCCGGGATGGCAGGATGATGTCTTAGCCCAAAGCGATCTCAGACGTGATTAGTATCTCCTAACCAAAGCTGTTAGAAGGAAGTAGGATAAAGTCCCCTTGCAAAAAGCTGCCTCGGGGAGGTTAAGACTCCTTAGCCCAAAGCGGCATCGGGAGTAGGGATTGCAGGAGAACGATCAGTACAAGGCACTGATGCCGGTCCTTTTAAGGCCAATATCCCAACCAGTTTCTCTTCCTTTCCTTAACAATATCTAAAACTGTTCTTTTCTCCCCCACCATTTCTAAGATCCTCTTATTCGTTTACCGCTCGAACCAGTTAATTCTCTTCATTCTCTTCCATAAAGACATTTCGAAAGCTTCCAGTCATTTTTCATCATTTTTGTGCATTGTTCATGTTTCTGACCCACACAGCATAATGCTCCAGACGAAACACTTTATGAATCTTTTCCTCAACTGTTTATTCAAGGTCCCACACAATAGACTTTTCTTTCTCCTAAAGGCTTCTTTCACCATTCCTATCCTTGCTTTTAATTCACGTTCATACTTCATATGATTACTAATAACCCTACCTAGGTATCGAAAACTAGTCACTTGTTCTATTTTCTCCCCTCCTACTTTTATATTTCACACCAACACCTTCGTTCCATTCACCATGGCTTTTGCCTTTCTAACATTTACTTTCATCCCATATTCTTCACAGTCCTTCCTCAAGTTTTCTTATATTTCATTAGTTTCCTCTTCAGTTTCCAGTACAAGCGCCATATCATCTGCAAACCGTATACACATAATCATTCTATCTCCTACTGAAATGCCGTCTTTATTTTGAAGGCACTTTTCACTTTCCCTGTTAAACAACCCTACACGGATTTTTTTATTCTTTTTAAATAGAATCTAAAATGGATAGTTTACTTTCGGAGGTGACATTTTTTCGGCTGAATTTCTCAAAAATAACTAAGGCGATTTTGTTAGTATTTCATAAATAAACGTTTCATTAATAACTGCATAGTACAGAATATGTCATTTCTTAGGAAACAACTCGCAATTGGTAGTTCACTCTTGGGGCTGTTTTTCTTTTCAGACATTTATCTAAGAAAAACAATTATTTCTTCGTCTTTAATAAATAGGCATTTCACTAAGAGCCTATTAATATTGCGTAAATTAATTATTTTGAAAATATCGAAAACAGATAGTTTACTTTTTGGGTGTACTTTATGGACTAATTAACGAATTTAAAAAGTTAGTTATTGAATTCTCTATGTCAGTATGTCTGTTATTTTATTTGCGACTTTTTTTCAATTTTGAGCCCTCCATTCGATAAGGCACCAAAAGCTATCTGAGAAAGTGTTGAAATTTTTTGCGTCACTCTTACCGTTCCCGATATATAGGCCAAAAATGGCCCACTTCTGGTGATTTAAGGATCCATATCTCGAGATGATATTCGTGTTGATCAATATTTATAAGGATGCTGAATATTTTGGTACTAAAAACTAACCGGTGGCCACTGTGCAACTGGTCACTGGTTTGGCCAGTGACCACTAGTTAATATCAGTACCAAAATGTTTGCCACTCTCTTAGATATTGATTAACACTAATATCATCTGCGTATGACTTTCCTTTTCCACAATATTGACCAAAAAATTGTTTCGATTTCGGGAGGTTTAAGCAGCCATATCTCAAGAAACGTAAGTCATAGGGCGATGATATTACTGTTGGTCGATACCTAAGAGGATGGTGAAGATTTTGGTACCAAATAATAACCGATGGCCACTGATTAACTGGCCACCATCCCCAAATATTGGCCCAAAAAGTTCGAATTTCAGGAGATTTGGAACGAAACTTTTTCTATGGACAATACGCAAAAAATAAAGGAATACGTTTTTTTTTTAATTTTCTGCGGAAGAACGATTTTAGGGGCAAAAGAACGACACCAAAATTTTGAAAATTTACGCCCAAAGGAAAGATGAAGTGAACCTAAGTCAATGAAATTTTGCACAAATATTGCAAACGTAAAATGAGGGAATACGGGTTTCGTATTTTGCTGGAAAAAACCGTTAGGTGGGGCACGGAACCCTCCAATCCTTTGATCACTAAATATCAAAAGTACTAGTAACAGTATGTCAGATGTGTGTAAAGGACATGAATAATTGCAACGAAATATTGTATATGGACAATATGAAAAAATAAATGAAAACATATTTTTTTTTTAATTTTCTGTGGAAAAAACTGTTTTAGGAGACAAAAGTCCCCACCCAAAACTTTCAAAGTTGACGCCCGAAAGGCAAAACGAAGTGAACCGAAGTGAATGGAATAGTGTACAAATATTGTAGACGTAAAATGAGGGAATATGGGTTTCGTATTTCCCTGAAAAAAAAAAACGGTTGGGTGGCGCACGGGCCCCTCCAAACCTTTTATCACGAGATATCAAAAGTGCTAGTAACAGTATGTCAGATGTGTGTAATGGACATGAAGAATTGTAACATAAATTTCTGTATGGACAATACGCAAAAAATAAACGAATATGTTTTTTTTTATGTTTTGCGGAAAAACGGTTTTAGGGGTCAATAGTCCCCACCAAAAATTTTGAAAGTTGACGCCCGAAACGCAAGAAAAAGTGAGCCGAAGTGAATGAAATTATGCACAGATATTGCAGACGTAGAATGAAGGAATACGTTTTTAGTATTTTTTTTTCTAGAAAACAGTTGGGTGGTTTACCAACTCCTCCAAACCATTGATTACGTAAAATCAAAAGTACTAGTAAGAGTATGTCAGATGTGTGTAAAGGACATGAAGAATTGCTACGTAATTTTCCTATGGACAATACGTACAAAATAAAGGAACAATTTTTTTTTATTTGCTGCGGAGAAACGGTTTTAGGGGCAAAAGAACCCACCCCAAAATTTTGAAATTTGACTCCCGAAAGGCAAGTAGAAGTGAACCTAAGTCAATGAAATTTTCCACAGATATTTGAGACATGAATTCAGGGAATACGGGTTTCTTATTTTCCTGGAAAAAACTGTTAGGTGGGGCACGGACCCCTCCAAACCTTTGATCACGAAATATCAAAAGTGCTAGTATCAGTATGTCAGATGTGTGTAAAGGACATGAAGAATTGTAACATAACTTTGTGTATGGACAATACGCAAAAAATAAACGAATACGTTTTTTTTTTATTTGCTGTGGAGAAACAGTTTAAGGGGGCAAAATCCCTTACCCAAAATTTTGAATTTTGACGCATGAAACGCAAGAAAAAGTGAGCCGAAGTGAATGAAATTATGCAGATATTGTAGACGTAAAATGAGGAAATACGAGTTTCGTATTTTCCTGGAAAAAGACGGTTGGGTGGCACACGGACCCCTCCAAATCTTTGATCACGGAATACCAAAAATGGTAGTAACAGTACGTCAGATGTGTGTAAAGGACATGAAGAATTGCAACATTGTGTATGGACAAAACGCAAAAAATAAACGAATTCTTTTTTTCTATTTTCTGCGGAAAAACGTTTAAGAGGGCAAAAGCTTTCACAGAAAATTTTAAAATTTGGGGCCCAAAAGGCAAGAAGAAGTGAACCGAATTGAATGACATTGTGCACAGATATTGTAGACGTTAAGTAAATTTTATGGATTTCGTATTTTCCTGAAACAAAAAACGGTTGAGTGAGGCACTTAACTTCTAAACCATTGATTACGAAATATCAGAATTGCAAATAAGCATACGCCAGAAGTTCCTAATGAATATATAGCATTGCAACGAAACTTCGTATACGGACAATTTGTAAAACAGTAAATGAAACGTGTTTTAATTTGAGCGGAAAAACAGTGTTGGTGCCTAGGCCCTATCCGAAAGAGAAGTTAATATGACCGTAATAGCGCAGGAAGGACTGGACCGAAGCAAATGAAATTGTGTAGATATTGTATTATATAAACCCTATGTAAAATAAAGCCTTTGTTTCTCAAGTGTCCTTATCTATTTTGCTTCAAATTTGGCACATAAACAGCAAACTGGAAATGAATCGACACATGTTTTTGTTTATGCGGAAAAACATTGTAAAGAGTTAAAGGTGCCTCCTGAAATACTATAAAATACGCTATACTGTTTGTGCTTGTAGTTGATCTGACAAATTAGAAGAAAGCATATGGAGACACTTGTGAAACACGAAAGGTCATATTTTACATATCCAATATCTACAAACAATTTTATTCGCTTCGGTTCACTCCTTCCGCGACTAAACGTCCCGATCCACTCAACCGTTCTTTTCTTTCTTTCAGGAAAATACAAAACACGTATTCCCTCATCTCTACAATATTTGTTTACATCTCATTCACTTCGGTCAATTTCTTCTTGCCTTTCAGGTCAAATTGGACGGGGGCTTTTGCCCCCTAAAACTGTTTCCCCCGAAAAAAACGTATTCGTTTATTTGCCGTATTTGTCTTATTTGCCTATTGTTCATTAACAAAGTTACGTTGCTATTCTTCATGTCCTTTACACATATCTGACATAATGTTACTAGCACTTTTGATATTTCCTGACCAAAGGTTTGGAGGGGTCGGTGCCTCACTCAACTTTTTTTTTTTTTTTTTTTTTCAGGAAAATACGAAAGAGGTATCCTCACTTTACGTTTGCAAAATCTGTGCACAATTTCATTCACTGTAGTTCAGTTGTTCTTGCCTTTCGGGTGTCAAGTTTGAACATTTTGAGTGGGGCTTTTATATTAAAACTTCACATTATGTATATCATTTTTTTCTTTTTATGAGATTCTTTTTTTTGGGGGGGGGGGAGGAGAAGAGAAATTCTTTCCTCTGGTATCTGTTTCTTGCCATTCTTCTTGTTTGAACTGCTTAAGTAAAATCATTTTGTTGATGTCATCCAACTCCGCCACGATAATAAAACTGCCATTCTTAACAATTTGCTTTATTCTCTTATTTTCAGTTTGGCACACTGATATATTTGTTACAAAATTGAGGATTGGTCCATCGCCTTTCGAATTCGCAACCAACCCAACCGCCGAGATATTGGGTTATCTGCTATTGCAGGAAAAGGAGAATTGCAGGTGGTAATGCACTTTTTGAGTCGCGTATACCATCAAAGTGAAATTATAAAAACACTCCCAGGTCTGAAGCTCATCTCTGGTGAAAATTTGATTGAGATCGGTCGATGGTTCAAGCGGTGCGAATTCACAGATATAGTCACACTTTCATATATTGGGTAAACCTAATGGTGTGCGTACTAATGCTATTTCCTTACTTCCGAGTAAACAGGGGGAAAAGGTTCAAAATTTCCATGCAATTCAAAGCATTGCCACATACCAAACAAGCTTTCCTTACTATCTGCAGGTACATTTACGATGTTAAACTACCTGCATACTCTTGGGTTCAAACCCAACTTATTCCAAATGGCTTTTACTATTGTGTTCGTTCCATATGAGTGTGTAAGCGTTATCTGTACAGTATATCTTGATTAATTTAACAGGGATATTAGATTTGAGAACTCCACATTTTCTGAAATGTCACTAACTTGGTAATATAAGAAGTACAGATGTTATTGAATCTCGTAAAAATATATTAAACTCGATTGGTGACCTATTACCTTGCCACGCTTCACAGAAGAGTATTGAGCCATTTTTTTATACTAACGTTACTACGTTGAAGAGTGCCAAAAAAGGCGACACGGTCTCCCTCAAGTAGCTTTGTATGACACTCATAAAAGTCGAAATATATGTCTTTTTTTATAGCAAAGGAGAGAACATATTTATTTGCGAGTCCTTTCAACCTTTCAGAGTCACTTTCTAACTTGAAAAGACCACCCAACTCTTGTAGCGACTGTGCCATTACTCTGAAGGCTGGTTTTTCACAGGCACTAAATGTCACCGCATGCCATAAATAGCTTGTATTCAGAAAGAAAGAAACGAAAAATGGTTAAGCCTTGGAGTGAATTTTTGTCAAGAATAACTGTAACTCGAAACCATTTTGTCTGACATGATCTTTTCCGAAAATAACAGAGCAAACACACACACACGCGTATACACTATCACACATTATATACTTACGTTCAGCTTATGTGTAAGATGAAGCAAAACATTTATTTATTTATTTTATTAGATTTGAACCGAATTATTGTGTCCATACATTGTTTACATTATTTTTACAGATACTATACACTATTACACATTCCTTCTACTTTATGTTTCTTATAAGTCCTTATCTTACAACTTAAATCAATTTCTTTGATTTTTTTTTATTTATACTATTATACGTTGCACTCATTCTCCACGTTGGCGACTTCTGGAGTATATTAGTCCTGGACTTTCCGGAATAAAATACACCAAAGTTATCTGGTCGTGTGTTTCGAGGTGGAATATGAATATGAAAAGATGAAATAAGTTCGTTACAGTCAACTTTACCATTAAATATTTTATAAAGGAATAACATCAAATAGAGTTCCCCTTTGTTGTAAACTCATGATACCAAAATCAGTATTTACAGAGTCACTGTTATCTATCTGTGGGTATACGTATGTTGTTTTGTAGGTTAGATGTCTTTAAAATTTTGAGTCATTTTTTTTTCTAGTTTGGAAATATTATTTTTGAAGAGCGGATTCCAAATAGTACTTGCATATTCCAGTTTGGAACGAGCATGGACTTCATAAAGTCTTTGAAGTTTTTTTTTTTTTTTTTTTTTCAATTCTCGGCAATTCTAACTATCAATCCAAGATTTCTATGCGCTTCATTAATGATATTGTCAACATGACAATCGAATGGTAATTTGGAATCTCATAAAATACCTAAATAACTAACTGTTTCCGGAGTTGATAATATTGTTTTCAATTGGATAAATGAAGAAAGTGTTGGTACCTTACGTTTTGTAAATGTTATCACTTTACAGTTGTTAACATTTATTTCAATTAAATTTTCCTCACGCCACTTACCTACAACGATAAGATCACGTTGGAGCTTCTTACAGTCATGAACAGAATTTATTGAATAATACATTTTTAGATCATCTGCAAATAATACTTTATTTTAATTTTGTATGCAGCTACAAAGGAGATTCAACTTATAAATATCTCCTTCCTCTAGACACAAATTCTTATACTAAAATTTGCTTAGTTTGTATATAAAACGAATTAAAAATGATGTGTTAGGATTCATCATATCTATATTGACTTCATATTGTAATTAAAGTTTTGTAAATTATGAATAATAATATTAGCTGTTCGCCCTAGTTTTTAGCCCGCTGTGCACTATACGCTCAAATCATAATTAATAAAATGCTCTAATTGTCTACGTTTAACAAATCTATCTATTTATTTGTTTATTTGCCTTGTTTTCTTTTCTTTATTTTTGTTACTGAAACTATATTAGCTACTTTCCTATTACACTGATTTATTAAAAATCCCTATTTATTTCTATTGCCTCCAGAAATAATACTATTATTACACTTCCGAAACTACGCCGAAGTATACTCAAATTTTCAAATAACCAAATTATTCGATTATATTAGGATTTTTAAAAAAATACTTTAGTAAATTTTCTAATATTTTATATTTGATCGAAACTGTATATTTTGTCTTCATGGGGAAATACAAGGGTTATATTTAGCAAAGAAAAGTCGATGTTTTATTTTGGATTCAAGTCTACCTGACCAGAATAAAAAAGAAAGGATTTAGAAATTACATTTCTGGGCACTCGGCACCTATGGCCATTTATCCCGTCACGTTTGAGGGATGACGTCCCTCGGCGAGAACACTATCCGGGGAAAGGGAAAGAAGAAAGGATTGGGGAAGGAAGGAAGCGGCCTGGGACCTATATGGTAGGTACCACACCGGCATTTGCCTGGTGTGAATGAAGAAAATCTAGGAAAACATCATTCCGGATGGATGGCTTGACAAAGCTTTTTACACTTTTTTAACCAAGTGCTTCCACCGGGAATCGAACCTGGGACCGCTCGCACCAGAATAAAAAAAGTCTAACTAAGTTGAGCAATATAAAAGCACAGACTTTTCTAACGAGTTATCTCATTTTGTTGGATCTTTCCGATCTTACTGGTCACTACGTTTTAGTGCGCAACAGCTAGGTACTGTGCTACACTACCTAAGGCGTTAACTTTGTATTAATGGGTAAAAGCAGATTCTGAAATATGGAAGGATTGTTCTATCAAGATTTTTTTTCTACACATAAATGTGCAACATTAAGGCTAAGGAAAATATTGGTTATGTCCAATAACGCGGATGTTCTCCCTGACAGATCACCTTCAAACGTTATACATTGACATTTAATTAATAATTACTCTGTCGTATTAAAAATCATGTATGTAATTAAACAACATATATCCGGAATAAAAGCCCATTTTAGTGTAGGGTACATTTCCTATTTTTCTTTGCTAAACGCATTAATTCATTTCTTATATCATTTTAGCAGAAAGCGCGTTCGTTGTACGGGGAGAACACATTTCATTTTGGTCATAAAGGACACCAAAACTGTCACCAATCAACATAGGGACCCTCCAAAACTATGAATTCGACACTAATATCGGTCATTTTCAATTATCTTTACATGTCACCGTCCCCCTTTAGGAGTACTAATGAGGGCATAATTTGGATTTAAACGGCATCGGAAGTGTCACTGTTCATCTCAATGAGCCCGGAAACTATAGATTAGACACTAATAACGGTCCTTTTTGATCTTCCCTCCCATTTCCTAAGTTCTACCGTCAAAGTGAATAGATGAAAACCATCCCAGGGCCGAGCCTGATCTATGTTGAAAATTTGATCGAGATCGATCGCGTGGTTCAAGAGTCATTAAGTCACAATCATATACACTTTAATTTATATTTTATACGTATTTAGGTTATTTTGAATTGATATCATTATTTTAGCCTTACACTTACTCATTAGCAAGGGCGTCGATTCTGGGGGGCCAAGGGGGCCTGGGCCCTCCAAAAGTTCATGTAGGTCCCCATGTATTTTTAAGAATATGTATTTTATGTGTATCTTTATTGTTGTATGTACGTATTATTATATGCATTTTTTAATGAAAATACAATATTTGACATAATTTGAATTCAATTTGTCTTAAAATCCTCATATATTCCTTCTTAGACCCTTGTTTGCAACCAAACACACATTTGAATGGGCTCCCACAAGATTACAGAGAAATCGGCGCCCTTGCTCTTTAGATACTCCCACTATTACTACCGAGTGTCCTCTCATACATCTCCTTTGCATGAGCATTCATTAATTTGTAATATTAAAAAAAAAAATAGGAGAACGTCCCGCAAAAATCAGCCCTGCCTGTTTTCTGCAGTTTCACAGCGAAAATTCTGAATCACCAAAGTGTGTGCAACAAATGAACTTTATTATTATTATTATTATTATTATTATTATTATTATTATTATTATTATTATTATTATTATTATTATTATTATTATTATTCAAACACCATCCTCAACAATATTTTTATTAAAAATATATTTTATTAGTAAGACAACAACTAGAATTAAACGAACATAATGTGGAAAATAAGAAGACAATTAAAGAAGTGAACTGTATATTTTTCTTAATTAGATTTTTGTGTCAGATATTGACGTTTGGTTTCGGTATACATGGAATCGATTTTATGGACTTTGTCAAGCTTAGAACAGCGCAAGTTACTGCTCTGAGTTGGTCTATACTTCGAGTCACGTGTAGCGATTGTTTGACAGTCAGCTATTCTTGTAATTTATTTAGGTTACTTCCCTTGCTTGATTGTGGACAAGTTAAGGTACTAATAAACGACAAACAATTTCTGCAGGACAATTACACAGGTCTTGCATGGCTCGAGACTACCGTTCTGGCCTAAATATAACATGTTGTTTGCCTATATTTTATAACTTGGTTGCTCCAACATGTCTAACGTTTTTACTTTACCCGGTCTGGACGTGTGATAGGCGTTCTTTTAACCAGCTGTTCCTTTATTGGAATAAACAGTTTTATTGGGTTGTAAGTGCATTATATTATTTAAATAACTAATTTACTACGCATACTTGCCTTATAATTTGGTGACAGGAATTGTGTATGTTAATATCACTATTTCTATACTATTTGACATCAAGTTCGTTTAGATGCATCTTGCATTTTTAAAGCTAAATTATAGTATGATCGACGGAGCCTGGATCTTGTTGACATGTCAGTCTCCTCCCTTATGGAATTGAGCAATTGCTTGTTCTGTATTTGTATCATTTGTCGGCATAAATATTATACAGGGTGTTTCAAAACAACACCGACAACGCTTGGGAAATGATTCCTGATACCAAGATAAGACAAAAAGTATAGACCAACCTGGGTGCACAAATGCTTCCTTTCGGAGTTATAGGCTGTCGAAAGCATGAGAAAAATGAAATTTAAAGGTCTATGGTTTCCAAACTATGGGATCTACCATAGTCGGGTCAATACTTCACATAGGAACTAATATGTGCATATCCACATATCCATGTTTTAAAATCCTGTGGTACTTCCGTAACAATTTTTATGGAGGTAGTTGGTGAGTACTTCAAATTATATGCTCGTAGCTAAACTCCCTCTATAAAAATTGTTGCGTGATTACCTCAGAATTCTAAAACATGCATTCTTTGATAGTGCACATATTAGTTCCTAAGCGAACTCTTGACCTGACTACGGTAGGTCCCATAGTTTTGGAGCTACTGTATGTACCTTTAAAATTCATTTTTTCCTGTTTTCGGCAGCCTATAACTCCGGAAGGAAGCATTTGTGCACCCAGGTTGGTCTATACTTTTTGTCCTATCTTGGTGTCAGGAATCACCTCCCAAGCGTTGTCGGTGTTGTTTTGAAACACCCTATATAAGACACGGCCTGCACCTCCAAAGCAATGATCTCTCCCAAAGACACCCCAACTAGACAATCCATCGCTTCTTAAATCGCTATAGATTAAAAACATAAATAACGCATCTAATTTTCGACTTAAAATTATAATAATTACCTGTATTGTAGCTATTTTATGTATTTACAACGAAATTTTCATAAGCATTCTACAACATTATCTTTCAATTTCTACCCCTGAATGTGACAAAAATGCAGAATAAATGGTCCAGGCCCAAAGGATCGTAAGAATCTAGGGTCATTTCTCGGATTTAGTCTCTGGAAGGCAGTCTAGGTTTTTGTGACCAGAAGTATATCAGTGAATGTATACCGTGAATTTTACCAAGCATTTTAGGGTCATCAAATCTAGGAGACTCAGGTGGGTAGGTCATGTAGACAGAATGGTAGAAAGTAGGAACACTTTCAAAGTTTTAACTGGAGGTCCAGTCCCAAAATGACCACTAGGAAGACCTAGTCGCAGATGGGAGGACAATATTGACATGGATCTCGCAGAAATAGGAACGCAAAGTAGAAACTACATCCAGTTGGCTAAGGACAGAAGTCAATCGAGAGCTTAGGTGAACGCGGCATTGAACCTCCGGATTCCACAGGTCATAGAGAAGTTAGTGTACCAGTGGTCACAGGCTCTCAGAAATAACTGTTGTTTGCTGTTATGTGTGTTCATTTGTGCAATTTCAATTGCAAGAGTTGCCAAAATTGTTTAATATGACTCCGTATGTCGTGCAGGCCAAGGCAGAATCTGAACCTGTTTAGCCTGTTCTAGAGGGAAGCCAGCTTTGCCCTATGATATTGTGTCCCTTTGGTCATTAACTGCTTAAAGTCCGGCGTCAGTTCGCCGATCTAAAAGAGGGGTAGACACCCATCTTTAATATATATAATCAAGTTGGAACATCAATGTGTCCGTCGCAAAAAATAAGGATACTACGATCATTTTAAAAAGCCTCCATCCCACATCCTGATATTTTTGCGTCTTACACACTTGTGTTCATTAGTATAGCATTTTTAAAAGTGGCTTGTTTATCTCGCAGACAAATAATTTCGTAAATCTTATTGTTCAGTGTTATTAGGAATAATCGACGACTCTAATAATAATCAAAGAATGTAATGTCTTGAATTTTATTAACAACGACGCTTATCTTGTTATTTCTCCTCATTTCTCCATATTTCAAATCAAACTATGTCGTGTCTATGAGGATATTGTACGCGGCTTTGGCATGGAAGACCCGAGTTCGATTCTCGATGGGAGCTCATATGGTTCGAATCCTACATTAAGCTGTAGGTTTATATCTCCTATAGCCTCGATGCTGAAACGAACACTAAACTGCAATCCAATCTATAGTTCAAGTAAGTTTTGTTGTTATTATTGTTACGAGGTGTGATCAAGAAGTAAGGTAACAAAGCCTGCAGTGAAATGTGTATATATTATTTAATACACTTGTCGCATCGTGGGATGAGTTTGAAGATTCCCTCCCGGTAAAAATCCTGTCCTTGCATGTTCAGGCACGTTGTCGTGAAGTGCTTCACCTCCTCGAGAAGCGATGGCCTCCTAGGTGCTTCTTCAAGTGCACCTCCTTCTGTTATCCTGAATCAGTTCCTCCACGCGAGCTGTGTTCAAATCTGTTGATGCCGTGCTGGGTTGGCCACTGCGCTCCTCATCGGTGACGCATTCTCTACCAGCCGCAAACTTTCGCTACCGTTCTCCGACACACTGACAACGCATTACCGTCTCTCCGTGAACCTCTACCAGCTGTCGGAGAATTTCAGCCGCGGTTACATGTTTCGTACACAGAAATCAAATAATTGAACGGACTTCTTCGCGAGACCAGTTTTTCAAACGAGCCGCCATTTTGTGTTTACATACAACTAGCGCCATAGGTGGTGGCTGGCTGAAACTCTGCACAGTTGCCAACTCCATGTAGTAAAATTACCGCACACTCCTCATTCCTCTGTAACAGACGAAACTCCAGAAATATCAGCCTTGTAACCTTAGTTTCCGATCCTGTCTCGTACTATACATAAGAACAATACGTTTTGCTTTCCTAACAGGTAATTTCATTATAGTACTTTCTAAAGTTCACCAGACAAAATTTGACCCACTTACCACACAAATATCAGAGCTGTCTGCTGCACATTGTTCTTGCTTTATTATAGTGGAGTAAATTATAGATCGTTGCTCTAACTCGATAATCACCTGAAACCAGCAGAAATAAGTTGATTGCTTGGTTTAGAATCGCGACATGACAGCAGAAATACATATTTCAGTACAATTATGCATTTATTACATTTTTATTACAATAAATTATATTTCAGTGCAATTGTATAGGACTAGAATGCACACGGGAGACCAATCAAATGATTGAATAAAATGAAGGTCAACATAAATCTAACAGAGTATAGCTGTAGTAAATAATGAAACTCTTTTGAATGTCTGTGTGCTCTTTTATGTTTCTGTTATCTGCAAACCTTCCCTATTCTCACGTGTTCGAATGAAATCAGTCTTCAAATATTAACGCTACATTTAACCTTCGAATTTGCAAAGAACGAAAGAACTTATTTGTTCTTGCACATTAGCAAGGGAAACGGAACCCATTGACATGATTGGAAGAAAAGATGGATGTCGCTGTGCCCCACCTTCCTTTTCAACCAACGATTTCCTTTCCGATAATGTAAAGGATCATTAGTGTCATTAAAAGAAGTAATGGTCCTTAGTCCTTACGGGAGGATGAGGAAGTACAAATCATTACAACCCAACTGAAAATGCCATTAAAGGGAACGCTCACAGGTCACTCGAGCTGAGATTGTCCTCGCCTTTATTAAATGACAAGCATCATTTGTTCCATATTTTTCTTTCCCCTCGGTTTCTTCCGCGTTCTTGTTCACAAATGTTATAGAATAAGTGTTGAAAGTAAGTTTCCTTGATTGTAAAGTGCAAGAAAATCTTAGGATATACTTTAAGGAGTTTAAAGATTTATCGTCGCAGAATCTAAAACATTGTCAATAACTCTGGAGCGAGTGGACGACCAATTTCGATTTGGTGCAGAGTTCAAAACTATGCTATACATAGGTATAGGAAGTCTTCTAGGACGGCTGCATATTGTAAAGCTCTGCTTATGCAGGTGTTGGTAGAGCATAGATACAGCAAATTGCAGTCTGGAATCTTTTCTCCTTCTACTACCAGATTTTATTACAAAATTCTGCTATAATACAAAACAGATACACGTTCTCAAATGTTTGGGTAAAAGTAGGTGTCCCTTCGACCTAATGGTCTCGGAAAGGAATCCTTACTAATTAACCTACGTGAGAAGTAGGACTTTCAATGCTCCACTGCAAGCACAGACAGGTTAAAGTCCTGAGAAAGCTCCTCCAAGCTAGGCCGTGTTGTGATGAGGAATCTCCCAATGACCCACTGCAAGCAGAGAGAAAGATGTAAGGTTCCCGCAAGACTCCACTGCAAGCCAGGAGGGAAAGGAAGCCAGAAACTCCACTGCAAGCTAGAGCTTTTGGGTTTAGCTGAGGTACTTTCAAGGCTTCACTGCAACCCACGGACGAATCCAGGACGGACTTCTGGGGGGCGGTGGGTTGTAATACTGCTACTTAGAGGTACATTTAAGAGCTCCAAACTCTGGGATGAATTTTATTTATATATAAAGTTAGAAAGTTTCCTCTTCAAGGGGGTGATCGCCCCAATCGCCCCAGCTGGATCCGCCACTGCTGTAACCCAAGAAAGAGGATTTAACCAGTCAAAACTGATGCCTGCCCTTGAAATCCTCTCGGTTATATAGGTGTTGCAGGTGAGGCGGTGGTGCTGCTGTTCCTCCGTCATTTGTTCCATATTTCATGTAAAAAAGCAGTTATGTATCCAGTGGTGTCCGTCGCCCCCGTCATCTGCAGCAAGGTCTAGAGTACTCTGTAGTAAGATGCATATTGTTGGTGTTTGTAAGTAGAAGCACATGTCGGGTGCTTCTAAAAACAATCAGGTAGAATATTACAGTATAGAACCGGTTGAATATTGATAATCATACAGCAGAAACGCTATAGTTGATATGTAGAATCGGCTTCTTTGATATGTATTTAGTGTTCCAGAAATAGGTTCAATTTCGGCTCTATTCCCTCTACTAAAGCCAGAAGTTGTAGAAATCTGAAGCTTTCAGTTTTAATAATATATTATCACAGAGCTAGCGATAGACTGTTTTCTTAAATATTAAGCATCTCCATCTTAAATCTTATCTGCGTATTGAAAGGAGAAACTGAATTGATTTCTGACTTTTGGTTAGACTATTTCTACAATATTTTTTTCAAGATTTCCTCTCCAGCAACCTCATTCATTCCTCTACCCAACCCCCTGCTCAGTATTCCAAGTATAATTCTACTGTATGCGATATCAGGCTAATTGTTCTATAACCATAATCATTTTGGGTGCGACTTCTTAGTCATTTGTTGTAAATAGGAAACATGTTGATCAGCCTTCTGTTTCATCTAGTTCACTACAGAGTCGGAATAATTTGTTTATTGTCCTTGTGCTCCATATTCATGATTAATTCGATTGGTATATTAACTGTAATCCCGGGCACCTGTCGTTATCTCGGATGTAAAACTTTCAAACTCAGCCCGAAGCAGAAACACCATAATTACTGCATTTTCTACTTCAACATCACTCAGTATATCTCTATTTTCGTAGCCATCCTCGCTGATATAGTGGACTCTGTAGATCCACGTCTCGCAAAGGCTCAATGCTAAAAAGGGACGCTGATTTGTTTTTTTAAACAGAAACAAAGCCCTACTTTCATACAAGTCCTCAACATATTCTTTACATCTTCTTAAGACTTTGCTCCTCTCGCTGACTATCTTCTCATTCTTATTTTCTATTCCCGTCGTAATACTTATTGCTTCCTCTTAATTTCCATGGATTTCACATTTCTTCATATCTATCAACTTACTCTAATTCTTCTATGCTTTCACGTTTTCCTTTGTAAAACACTTCCCTTCGTAGCTGATTTTCTTAACTTTAAATAATTTTAGACTTTTCTGTATTGACCTGCTTCCATGCCTTCCTTTTCCTTGCATTCAGCAACATACGTATGATTTGTAATCTTGTTGTCCAACATCTATTGTCTTATAACATTTCCAATTTCTTCAGTTGTGTGCGAAGTAGTTGGTGTGTATATCTGTATCATTACTAAATCCTACTTTTTTCTTCATGTGCGTGACCTTGAACGCTCACAAATGCACCAAAATGTGCTTGGATTATAAATCGCTTATCACAGAAACAGTGGTATGAGTCATTCCCATGCAAAACGCAGATGTTCAACTAGTGTTACTCGATTGAGCCATGTTGTACCTGCACAAACAAGTACTCACTCTAGTTGTGTGAAGTTGCTACATGCTGAATAAGAAAACGTAATCGGAGTAGAGGGTGTATAGTATGGGATAATACACCATAACAATTCACAAATGCAATAGGGATGACGCAGAAGTTCATGAAGATATGCTGGATAGGTATAGTAATTTTGAAGGGCATACAAGAAGATATTCGTCAGAAGGCACAAGGGTTTGTGGAGGAAGTAAACAACTATGTATCAGACGGGAGTGTGGACAAAGAAAATGTTTGGAACAATGACCAAAGTCAATTTAATTATAAAATGCCTTACTTGCCAGCACTATTTCACAGGGGCGAGAAAACTACAGTTCGTGTGTAGTAGTCTGTGCTTAATTCTACACGCAGGTATACATTTTTTATGGCTTTATCAATGAGTGGCAAATGAGCTAACATACTTTATATCTGTTTTCAAGAGCCACAAGGCACTTTTGATCCAAGCAACTTGAAGCGACATGTCTATGAAACATTTAGAAGTGGAAACAGGAGAGACAAATGACGAAAAGCATATGAAATGTTCTCTAACTATTTTCCTTGGTGAATATGTACGTAACGATGCGAAGAGCATATTGCTGTGTGATTCCTGGTCAAGTCAAAAAGAGCATACTTTGTTAGATGAAATTTTTCGAAACAAGGCTGTTACGCTCAAGATAGTGCCACCGAAGATAACAAAATATTATCAACCTCTTGATGTGTACATCTTTAAGAAATATAAGTTCTATGTGAGAAGAATCGTTGATTTTGTAAGAATACAATGTGAAGAACCATAAGTACGAATAAAGTTGCACATTCGTTCTTTCGTCATCAGATTTCAGTTTGTGCTCTACAATCAACTTTCTGCATCGAAGTACAAGCCTATGTTACAATATGGTTGGCAAAAGGGAAGTTATGATCTCGACATACCAATATAAAAGCTTGAAAACGTAATTAGTATGGCGTTTGATAATGGACTGCTTGACTGCAGAAGTGCTGCTGAGCGTGAAAAAGTGTTTTTAGTCAGATGTGCATTTTGTTCTATTCGACTTTACTTTGACTACTTCATTGACAACTCTCATCTGTGCTTTGAGGAATGAATAGCGGGGCAACACTACCAGGTCAGTGGAAAAGCTTTGTTGTATAGATACCGTAATTATTTTAAGCAGAAGGAAATATAACAATCCGTCCAAGCATTGCGATATGTGTGCTTTTGGTCCTATTGTATCGACATTTTGTTTCTTCGCGTTATCAAAGTTACTCTCAGACCTTGCATTCAAATGCTTCTCGTGGTGAGACGCGCAGTTCTGCATGCGAATAGCTCATATCACTGTTTTCGGGATGAGCGATTTATATTCTAAGCACATTTTTGTGTGGTTCTTTGTTGGTATCATAACCCTAGTATGAACGGGACTTACTTTTCAGTACCTTTTAAGTTCTTGCCCAGAAGTACTCCGACACCATTGCTATCACTCTATTTCATTACCTGAATAAAACACTTTATATCATTGATAATGAAGACAAACAGAATTTTCTAACCGAAAGCATTAGCATACATCTGAGGAAAAGGATGATTAAAGCATGTGTGTGAAGTGTAGCATTGTATGGAAGTAAGACATATACACTAGAAGAAGAGAAAAAACGGGGAGTGGAAGCCTTTGATATGTGGTGCTATAGAAGAATTATGAAAATATAGATTTTACCTCCTTATACCCCAAAGGACAATAAAGGAAGACATATCTATCTCATGGGAAAGGAATAGTCTCAATAGAGATAATGGGTTTGAACTCAACCCAATTTGGTTGTCCTTTTTCAGGAACAGAAAACAGACATTCAACCAAGGATCTTATAAAATAGAGGATCTGCCCCATATATATCTTCATCCTATTAAATAATGAAGCCAAAAAACAACCGAGCATCGGCACGTCTGATTGGCTACTCTCCTTTCCGACATCGTCTGATTGGCTACTTTCGTTTCCACCATATTCGTTGGCTCAAAACATTGCGATCCTATTGGGCGGAGTGGGCAGAGTGGGGGTGGCGAAATTATGACATATGGCTTTAAGATTTTATTCTAAGGGCAGATCCTCTATTTATAAGATCCTTGCATTCAACAAAGCCATTTCTCGTAGTCACAACAACAGCCAATTATTAGCCAGCATCCCTCAGCCAACCAGAAGGCAGCATTTCTCTCAACCAATCACAAACCCCCATTTAAAGCTCTGCCCCTAAATAGTCACCATGTATATATGCCCATATCTCCGATTTCTTCATTACAATCTCTGAAGATGAATGCGATGTCTGCATTCGAAACGTCAGATGTCAATACTTTACCCTGCTGATAGCCCGAAAAAGACTTACTAAAATCATGTCGCCAGAAAAAAATCAATTTTTCCCCAAACAACATAGTTATTTGTGCAAATGGAAGGGAGGCACGTAGCAAGTATCATCAAAATCGGATAAGTTTTACGAAAGAGATAATGGGGACGACAAACATATGAATATCAATCGAGTCGAATAGAAGGGTCTTTCCTAACGCTCACTTCAATTATTTTTGTTGTTTTCAAATATCACCATACAGAAGGTAATGCTCCTAAGCAGTACTACCAGGGTTTCCGCCAGGATTTCAAAATCAGGTGGTGTTCAAAAATTTAAGGGGGTGTGGTTGTTGACTTTTAGAAAACTTATACTGTTATTTTACCTTTCTCGTATTACCCTAAAATTCTGCAATAACACAGAAGATGACACCTTTCCACTGCAATCCTAACTTCAGCAAAGTAAGAAATGTTGAACTGACCTTCTTTCCGTTTTATTTATTTATTTAAATTTAGCATGAATACCCATTACAATCAAGGAAAGTTATAAGTATTAATAAATTAATTCACTTGACTGATGTTGAACTAAACTCCGTCGTAGTTTTCTTGATTAATGTATGCATGGACAAATAAACGTCGGATGTTCTAAATTTATTACTTCTCTTGTCGTTCTTAGATTTCTATTTGCTCTGCCCAAAGTGATTTTTTTTTCACGACTGAGATCAGTCAGTGGTTAGGTTGGGTTAGATGAACTCGATCTGATATCTGAAGTGCTAAAACAACAATGTGATATAACATTTATTGCTAATTGCAGATATTGCATCTTTATCGCAATATTGTAGGTAACTTAATTCGTTTAAATTTATAGCCAATGTAATTTTGTACTTTTTTTTTTACTAATGTGACTCACATATTAACTAATGTATTAATAGTTTTGATGACTACCGTATGCATATTTAGGCAAACTCTCCTCTGAACAGTCATTAAGCTGCTTCACATTTTCACACATTGTAACACCACTTTAGAACCTATACGTGCCTTGTGCGGGTTCGTTTTATAGTCAAGTTAAATGCTTCTTGGGTTCCAAATGAAAAAAAAAAGTATTGAAAATATATTTACAAGCATACTTGTGAACCATGGCGCACTCCTACAAAGATTGAAAATCACTGTTCCAAGTTCTTTAACGTTCTTTGAAACGCAAATTCATTTCTTTTGATTCACTCATGGCGCAACTGATCCAATGCCACTCGTGTAGGACTTCTCAACCATTTCTCGTATGCACAACTTATAAAATTTTCAAAATCAGCCTCAACACTTTTATTTTCACTTCAAACATCAAGTAAACAAGATCCTTCCAAGGACACCTTCATCAAATTATTAACGTGTTCTGGAGTGAGCCGGCACCGTTCTGAAGTTAAAATTCTATTCATTGTTGAAGGTGATCTCTCCACTGAAGCGGTACCAATTGGAAGAAGCACACGTTTTATTGGTAGAGCTAATAAATTAGAAAATGTAATACATTTATATTCTTCACAGGAAAGTTTCAATTAGAAGTCTCTCGAAGAAAATTCTTCTTTCAATCGTTTGAGGTTTCTATATTCAAAATAGGACTTCTTTACACAAAACATGAAATAATTGTCAAAAATTCCTTATTCATTCTCGAATCAAGGCAGAACTCTGGGGGGTGTTACTGGAAGCTTAGGGGGGGTGACAACCCCATTGGGGGTTCTGGCGGAATCCCCGAGTACTACATACTGATCCTGCAATTTCACGTACATTGATAAACACTTGTTACACTCCCTTATACTATGAGAAGAAATATATTATAAAAGAGGTAAAATGTATGATATTATTAGTATTCATCAGAAAAAAAAGTATAAAAATGTCAATCGATAGATTTGTGTTGAACAAAATACGTTTGAGTGTAAAATCTCATGCTTAATTTTCGAGAAAATGAACAAATATGGGTTTCTTTATGAACCTAAAGAAGTTAATGCCACATGAGAATCAATTAACTTAATGAGGCGAAATTGATACTAAAACACTTTTTTTTTTCTAAAGCTCCTTACATTATGCTAGCTGTAAATAACCGTCATTGTCGGGTCTTAATTCAGCACCTGTGTAAAAAGAGTAAGGACCCTTCGTTGGCGAGTCTTGGTTCAGAACGATTAAAAAAGAAAAGTGCTTACTCCATTCCCTTCCCCCGCAAAAAAAAAGAAAAAAACACTTGGCATAACAGCCTGTTTGTGAGTTAGTGACCTGCTGAACTACGCTGTGAGCATGTGGTCAGCGCGTTCCAACGCTTTGTCCCTAAGAGCTTTCTCGACCTAATGTCCGTCACGTCTTGTTTTCACGTGACTCCTCAGTTTGCCTCATAACGCTGAATGGACGCCGAAAATTAGGAAGCACCGACGGGGAATCGAACCCGGGACCACGAAGACATGAATCCAAAGCTCTAGGAACTCGACGACGAAGTTCTCTCTGCATTTTCCCTCTGATGTTATACAATTCCGCACAACATTGGTGTAATAGTGGTTGCATACACTCATGGCTTGATCAGAAAACGCGAATAATATGCGTACGTTTTCGTATACATTTTCATCAACCAAATCCAACCCTCCAAGAAGAAAATCGACAAAAAAGAAAAAAAAACTTCAGAAATGTATATGATGAAGGTCTGTCTGTGCACAAAATTTGATACTTCTATGAAAAACCCTAATGACAAATATACAGAAACACACAATATTTTATAATATTAGTACTAGCTGAAATACCTACTCTTTGTACGAGGAAGTTAAGGTTAATGCAATATATCATATTCAAAGATAAAGAAATGTGTGAAATAAACGCATAAGGAAGAGCAACGCCCTTGGTGTTGTCACTCTCAATATGTGCGAAAGAAATAAATGCCGAAAAGAAATGCCTTTAGTGTTGCTTTTGTAAGTTCCCGGACTAGCTCCCATACCCGTTCTTGAATAAATTTGGGCTCAAATATCATCAGGACTGTCACCAATCAACTAAGCGATCCCGAAACCATGAATTTGACAATAATATAGGCTATTTTGAAAATATTACTTTTTGCACCTCTCCCTCCCAACACTTCTTGGCGATTCGGGCTAAAGTTAGACTTCGACGCTGACGGAAGCGCTACTATTCATACTATTATCCCATAAACTATGAATTTGACTCTAATATTGACAATTTTGGACAAGTTACCTTTTACCTCCTGAGCAAGTTCACCAGATTCACTGTTGATGCAAAGGCCGATAGATAAGAAATGCGATGCCTTACGCCGAGCAAACTCGGGGGTCTGGGGGGATCCTCCAGCTAGCCAAAGGCTAGTACATATATATATATAGGATGACCCAACAGTGACGAAGGGTTATAACCATGAATAACTTTTCTATTTATCATAAGTTTCCATTGTTATTTCACGCACTTACAGACCAAGGATGGGAGATTATTTACACTTATGTGTGGAATATAATCTCAGGTAGGTGTCAGCCATTAATAGGCCTCACAGGTACTGGTCCTGTGCAGTACATGATTCGTAACCGGGGTCTACACAACTACATCCTGTGAAATATACTGTGTGGTGTGGCATGACGTCAGAAACGATCACTGAGCCGTACTTCTTTCAAGATGATGAAGCCATTGGAGTAACGGTCACTGGTGATCGATATCGAAACATGATTGAGACTACTGTGCGTTCTGCAGCGGAGAACATGCTTTAAATGTGGTTTCAACAAGATGGGGCCACATCATAAACAACAAAGGCTTCATATCTTTAACTAAAATATTGTCTGAAAATTAGGAGAAATAGAAAATTAGGCCTCTGAGAACCATTTTCGACCATCACACCATCTCGAGAAACACTGCCATCAACTGGCCCTCCTTTTCGCCTGACCTCACTCCGCTTGAATGTTTCCTTTGGGGATATCTGAAGGACAAACCGTATCTTAAAAAAAAAACACACACACACACACACAAACAAACAACACAGCAGGTCAAGGACATTATTCACGCAGCAGAAATACGGACACTCAGACCAGAAAAGTTGACTCTTGTCATGAATCATGTGCTACACAGGACCCGTACCTTTGAAGCCCATAATGGCGGACACATACCTTAAATCATATTCCACACATAAGTGTAAAGGATCATCCATCATTGGTCTTTAAGTCTGTGAAATAACAATGGAAACTAATGAACAACTTTTAAAACCAGAGTTTTAGGAATTATCAAAAAAAAAAAAAAAATCAATGGATTGCGATATTGACCATTAGTTTTAGGAATGATCAGAAAAATGCATCAAAAGATTGCGATCTTGGCCGATGATTAGTTTCTGGATGAGGAGTCACAAAATTTTTGAACGCCCCTAAATCGAGTTTTCATATTTTCTACGGAATAAGCAAATCATACTGAGTTAAGTGATAGTTTGAGTTTGTCTACATTATAAGTTGTTCTCCAGATATAAGGAGTACAAAAATATTTTTTATTGAAATATATTGGATCTTTTGATGCTTGTTTGGATCAGGAGCCACAAAATTTTTGAACGGCCTCTAAATCGAGCTTTCATATTTTCTGCGGAATAAGAAAATCATATTGAGTTAAGTGATAATTTGAGTTTGTCTACATTATAAGTAGTTCTCCAGATATAAGGCGTACAAAAAATATTTTGCCGGAAATATATTGGATCTTTTTGTTCAAAAATGTTATTCGCAGTTATAATTCCTTTGTGGGTTTCTGCCCACCCTGTATATCAGTCGGTAAACCACGTGAAACTGAATAAAATGACATGCTTGAGGGTAAATTATCATGCTTAGTTTTTGAGAGAATAAAAAAACGAATTTCTGTGGCAGTAAAATGTATGCTGTTTGGTATCGATAACAGTTTCATTTAGCTGGAGAGTCAATCCATTCTAAGAGATCAAGCATGTGCCACTCGATCACCTATAAAAAGTATATTTTTTTCATGAATGTTTATCCTATATCAGGGTACTTCAAAACCACGATCATTTGATTTTTAAAACATTTCGTAGCTACGCAGCTACAAATTCAGACCTCTGCGTCAGTTGTTTCCTCTTCCCAAACATGTCTTCAATGTCCAAAAGTGTTGCTACTGTAGACCCTGATTTCACCCCTTTCAAATGGTTTTATGCAAAAATGTTAAGAGATCAAAGTTTTACCTCTGCACAAGTTGAAAACGTCCAGCAATTTTCAATTTGGTAGGGCAAATACGTGCTGAGATATTCAAAACAAAGTAAATGCTAGAAATCGAAAAGAAAAACGCAAAATGGCAACAGCCACTGCGTCGCCATGCGATGTTGTAAAAAATAATTAATTGTGGTTTTAAAGTACTCTTATATCAGCTCAACATTTCTGAACAAATTAGATTTGTTTTTGAGAAGGTCGAGCAGAAATTTTTATTTTTTTTTTCTCGATCACTTAGCATGGATTGACCCTGGAAGAAATGATTGTTTACCCAACGTATTTACAGCAAACTATATCGCTAAACTACCAAGTAGTATCTGCTTTTATTTGACTCTTCCCAATAGTGACACGCACACACTCCCTTACACATATACTACTTGAAAAAATAGACAATGGGTCTCCCTGCAAATTCCACCGAAAAAAAAAAAAATCTTGAGATTGAAGTTATTTTTATGATGTAAGTAGGTAGCCTTTTATTTTAAGCATTTGCAATAATATTTCGCTCATTAAATAATACATGATTAAGTATCTCCATTTTATATGGGAGCCCATGTTAGTATATGCAACGTTTAACGAGGAAACCAAGTGAAAATTCTCTTCTCGTCTCACATATAAGTTTAGGTTGTACTTGGGGGTCTATTAGTTAATGAATGTATTCTCTGTGTAGCGAGAGGCAGTTCATTAGGAGATTGAATCGTCAAGGGAGTTGAGACCACTCATTTATTTGCCTCGTGCGTGAGTTGGCCTCAAGAGGCACGCTGGAGTGGCCAATTTTTCAGAATGGAAATGCTCTCTTACAAGACACTAGTTGAGCAAACGAGCTTGAGAAGAGATTTAAAAAAAAAAGACAGATATCAAGCTGAACAATACTGGAATGAGAAATTTAAAATCTAGTCCTGGTAGTTGGAAACCATATATGTTTCTTGGGAATAGAATGCCTTCGGAGTAACTCAAAGAAACGAGTACGTGGAGATAAATCATACTGAACTTGAGAAAGGTACATATCATCCAATATCATACACTAGAAATATTGACGTATAAGATGGGAGGGACACGTCGCTCACATGAGAAATTATGAACAAGATATGCAGACTTAACACATCACTCAGTAAGTTGGTAGGGTTACATACAGATGTCGCAACTATTCACAAATCTATGTGATACTTAGGAAGTATTAACTGTCAAATGAGACGTGTCACAATTTCACAGAAATCTGACGTTTAGTTTTCAAGTCACAGTGGTTTTAGTGACGCAACTTGTGTACTTTTCAAAACATTGAAAAAATCTGAATTTCATGTGTTTATAAATAATAGGGAAAAATACATTTCAATCAAAGCAATGGCCCGACAAGTGTTATTCGCACCCTACTTCATCGAGACAAATGTTAGAAATGGTTTGCTGAATTTAAACACGGATGTACATTGCTGATGCTGAACTATCTGGTTACCCAAATTCGGCTGTTGTTCCAGAAAACAAAGAAGGCCTACAAAATAATTTTGGCCGATCGTAAAGTAAAGTTGCGTGAGATAGCAGACATCTTGAAGATATCGAAAGTCAGTGTGTGTACCATTTTGCATGAACATTTTGTCCATCAGAAAGCTATGTTCAAAAGGGGGTGCCACGTTTCCTTATAATCTACCAGAAACATCAACGCGTCGATGATTCAGAGTTTGAAGTTGTTTCAGCGCAATAAAAAGGATATTTTTATGCGGTTTCTGACAGTGGATGAAACATGAATCCATCATTACACTCCAGAGTTAAATCGGCTATCAGCTGAGTGGACATCAACCGGCAAAAGCCGTCTAAAGCGACCGAAACGCACATGCTAACTGATAATGTTCTAGCCTTCATTTTTGGAATATGCAAAGTATTTTATCCATCGATTACCTTGAGAAAGGAAGAACAGTAAATAGCGAATATTATATGGTGTTATTGGAGCGTTTGAAGGATGAAATTGCGAAAAAAAAAACAACCTCAAATGAATACGAAAAAAGTGCTCTTTCAGTAAGACAATGCACCATATCACAAGTCGATCGCAACAATGGTAAAATTGCACAAATTGCACTTTGAATTGCTTCTCCATCCACCGTACTCTCCAAATCTGTCTCTCAGCGACTTGTACCTGTTTGCAAACCTAAAACGAATGCATCAGGTAAAGGAATTTGGCTCCAATAAGGAAGTGATTGCCGAAATTGAAGGCTATTTTGAGGCCAAAGATAAATCGTAGTAATATATATATATATGTGTGTGTGTGTGTATACCTAGTTATATCATAAATACTGTCACGAAGTTTGGAGTGGCTCTGTAGGTGTCCGGAATGGCACAGTGCTGCCATCTACGCATAAAGCAAAAGATGCATGTAGTGTGTGTTTGACTACTCTTGACGTACGTTGATATTGTACTGAGTTCTGATGAAGTGAGGCGATTACGAAAATCGTGTAGTAGTAATTGCACTACACAAGGTCGGGAATACAGCAGGTGAGATTTTCAACCTCCTGAAACCCCTACAAATCAGCAAGAGATTCGTGTATCGCGCCATACAACGATACACCGAGACTGGAACGGCAGCTGACCGCGCAAGGATGGCAGACCACGAACGGTACGAACCCCGCAGGTCCAGAAAGCTGTCACAGCAAGAATTCGAAGAAATCCTGTTCGAACGCAAAGTGTGATGGCTGCTGAGATGAGCATCAGCAGAAATTCCATGTCTCGTGTGCTCAGAAGTGACCTACATCTACAGGCGTATAAGAGGCGGACTGGTCACTTTCTGACCCAAACATTAATGTCGCAGAGGGTTCTTCAATCAAACAGACTGTTGCGGCCTTACGCCAACAATCTGCACAGAAATATTCTGTTCACTGACGAAAAGGTGTTCACAATTGAACAGGCCTACAACGCTCAAAATGACCGTGTGTATGTCACGTCATCTACTGCAGCTGCTGAACCAGCTCCAAGGATTCAGAGAGCACATCAACCTGTCTCAGTGATGGTTTGGTGGGTAGTGAGCTATTCAGGCACAACCCAGCTGCATTTTTGCGAACAAGGTATTAAAACACCTACCAAGGTGCACCAGGACACAGTGCTAACACCTATAGCGAAACCCCTGTCTGCTACCATGTTCCCTGGAGAAAGGTGGACCTTCCAGCAGGATTCCGCTCCAGGCCACAAAGCGAAAACAACCTAGGACTGGCTGGCACGGAACGTCCCCGACTTCATTTCTACCGGTGATTGGCCTTCTAGCAGCCCGGACCTTAACCCGTTGGACTACAAACTTTGGGTAGTCCTTCAGGCAAAACTCTGCCATAAACGGCATCCATCTGTCGACAGTCTGAAACAATTCTTGACCCGAACAGTGAACAATTTTCCCATGGGCGTGGTGCGTAATGCCATTGACCAGTGGCCGGACAGACTTAGTGCCTGCATCAAAGTCAAGGGGGCACATTTCAAAAAAAAAAAAAAAAATCGTGCATCAGGTGTACAACATACCAACGTAAAACATGACCAAAATAAATTGCCTTGGTGTTAATACTCTCTGTGTTATTCATACTCAAACTTGTGACAGTATTTATGATATAACTAGGTATATATATATATATATATATATATATATATATATATATATATATATATATATATATATATATATATATATATATATATATCGAAATGTTGCAGAAGCATTGGAATGAATGCATCACTCTTGAAGGGGACTAAGGTGGATAAATAAAGTCGAATTTTGCTTAAAAGTTGTTTTATTAGCCATCGTACGAACTTACTGAGTGATGTGTTACAGTTAAGAAGTTCGGGAAAAACAATTTTAGCGACACTATCGAGAAGATTGAAGAATAATATTTAAAAAAAAGAACTTGGCGACTCTCATAATTAACCTGTGTGATTTCGAAGTAAGTATGGAATTATTTTTGATTGAGTCTTCTGCCCCAAAAACGTTAAGGCCTATTTTCCTTAGTGAGGCTAGCTGAAGTCACTAAATCAGTTAAATAAGGGTATGGTAGCCAGTTATTTCCTCTGAGGTACAAAATAAACAAACCAGTAATTACGTGATGCAGTAGAGAAACAGGTTGAAAATAGAATTAGGGATTCCACGTATACAAGAATTGTGTTATTACAGATTCATTCCAAATATATTCGTTTATACTGATCAATGAATATTGCACTTGTGTTAGAGTTTAAATATCAAACGTTGATCCTTTAATTAAAGCGAACACTTAAATTAAGACGTTTCGGAATACAGAAGTGAACATTTGAATATTATTTTTTTAATGCTCCCTCTCCCACTTTCCACTTTCGCAGCAAAATTTCGGAAAATCTGTAACACATATTTCCAGCTATAGTAGTTTGTTCTGCTCGTTGATGAATCACTTTAGTTTTGAATATATATAAGAGTACAGATGATTAAATTAAATTAATTTACTATGTATTTCTCCTGAAGGAAAACTAGGTAACCACATAAGATACGAAAGATACATCTCATTTCATTATGTTTACAAAATATTTCTCTAATAATTTTACTGAAATTAACAAATGTACCGAAATTAAAAGACCTGCAAGGCAGCCGCCATTTTGTTTCATTGATTTCCAGCATCTCGTTCACGAGACAGGCGCACCAGGCCCATCTGACAATACTGTGTGAATAAGGAAAGGTGGCTTCTGACAGTTGCGTAGAGCACGTGGAGTATTGGAGGCGCTGTTGCCAGAGGCTCCGTAAAGGGGCGTTTACACTTGGTCGATTTAGTCGCACGACTAAATCGACTCGCTGCATTTGCCACTAAATCGAAGCAACTAGGCCGAATCAGATCGATGGATGTGTTCAATTATTTCAACCACAGAAAATAGAACGTCTTTCAATTCAGTTGCCAGTCGATTAGTCGCTTTCGATCAACAAGCGATTAAGTTGAATTCCCGTTTACACGGTCGATTAAGTTGAAAGTGACGTCAATTCAACTGAATCGAACGCAAATCGACTAAGTGTAAACGCCCCATAACAGAGACAGCAGCTCTGGCGACAAACTTAATACATTTCACAAATCGTCTCAACCACCGGCAACAGCGCGGTGAGTGACCTTCGTTGCCTAGCAACAGCGTGAAAGAATACTGCTCTGATTGGCTAACAATCCTCCCTCTCGTTTTGTTTATAACATGTGCAGCTATCTGTCAGAAGCCACCTTTCAGTAACTCGATAATAGTTCTAGGACACCACCAAAAAATAACAAAGGAGGACAAATTTTGTCGAAGTTTTGTATTTTTTATACAATTTCTCCGGTTATTTATTGAACGGACCTTGTATGAAAAACGGATACTTTAATCTACCTTCCTGTGAGAAATATTAATAAATATTTCACGTTAAAATTTTAGAATAAAGAGAAAAGAGGGGAAAAACATGCTATCTTCTATGTTCAAGTATAGGATTATGGAAGTAAAATTATATATTCCCTAAGTGTAAATGGAAGTCTGCGCATCATGTGGATGCTGGCTGGATTTTAACGTGAAAGTCTTGCTGTGTTTGCTGGTTCCATTTGGGAATTGCCTGGAAATTTAATAGCGGACAGAATGGTAGCGGAGTGAAAGGCGCTGCTCCAAGACTGTAAACGAACTCGACCAATTTCAGCTGTATACACACAGACATGCATGAACTGATATTATTTTCTCATGAATCTATTGTTTATTGCCATGTTTCATTTATTTATTTATTTATTTATTTTAAAAAGTGATATTCACGTGACCTACTTTAGAACTGTTTTACTAAAATGTAAAGGTGAAAATCGTTTAGACTCTTGCTACGACAGCAGGGAATCCCGAGTTCGAATCTCATGGCTGTCCATTCTTACCCAGATTTATTGGGATCACGCAGTTAGACTTTTAGTACTGTACTAGTTGAACCTGCGCTCTCTACACAGCGCATCATTCACATATGAGCATGAATCTCCATGTCATTCCTCACAACATTTGTACATGCCACTTTACCATGGGCGTCTCTGGTGGGGAGTCGAGGGTGACGCGTCCCCCAATATCTTGGAAGTACAAAATATTCAATATTTTATTCTAATTTAATTTATTTACTAACGACAGAATAACATATAAATAATAATAATTACGTTTATTTAAAATATAATATTCAGGCTGTGAAACGATTATAACAGAGTTCTTGATATACCTCAGGGGGTCCGTGAAGATAAGCAGAAAGGCAACAAATGGAATCGAAGACAATAAACAGGTTGGGCTAGGTAGTACCATTTAAATCACTTTGTTTGATATCCCTCCAAATGTTATATGCCAGAGACGCCAGTGCCCTTCACAGACACAAGTAAAAGGCGTCTTGATATAACGTTTGGAGTTTCTAAGTCATGTATGATCAGTGTTTTCTTTCTTCTTGAATGCAGTATCGAATAAGCAAATAGACTGCACACACAAGTAATTATGTCAGTGAGATATGGTGTTTATTGGGCAAAACACTCCAAAGAATAAAGATTTATCTTAGACTGGAAAAATGGTTATTCTTCGTTTTTCATTACAGTTTGACAATGAAACAAACGCCGGAAAGATATACAAACCCTGTATACAAATGTGTGATGTTGTAATGCATAACTCGTAGGATATACTTTCTTTTAAATTTCGTCCATTTCTGTGTACCCCTAAAAGCGTAATAAAAAAGTAACGGTAAAGTTTTAAAACATTCAATTAGAACTGAACAATCTACACAAAACTTGCAATCGATCAGCGAAAACGGCATATTCCTAGAACCTATGATTCCACTGTCGAAAAGATTGCCGACAAACATAAGAACTTTTCTTGACCACAAACATAAACCTAGCCCTTTAATATATAAATTGCAAGTTAGTTCGTCCGTTACTCCGAGATAACTCTTGATCATTTTGTAAATTATATTTTTCGCAATACATTGCTAGATTGATTATTTCGGAAGAGTTCGTTAATGGAGTAAATTCGTTAATGGATAACAGCGAGTCTAACGGTGGCGTTTATAGCTTATATCGTGTTCCTGATAGGAAATATTTTATTTATGTTTTTGAAACAGATATCTAGAGTGATTATCTCAATCAAGTTTGTTAAGGAAATCAATCCGTTAAACATAGCTAGGGGAATTATTTCGATCAAGTTCACTAATTGAGTCAATCTGTTAACGCATTAACGGATAACGCCGAATTTAACGGTGACTATATATAGCCTATATCAAATATATGCAAACTAGTTCATGAATTATCTTTTTTTTACAAGTGATAGCTAAAGCAGTTGTGTCGATCAAGTTTGTTAATGGAGTTAATCCGTTATCGTATTAATGGATAACGGCGCCTTTAATAATAAGGAAATGTAGCAAATATAAGATATATGTAATCGAAATTTTGAATTTTTGCAACATATAGCTAGAATGATTATTTCGGACGGGTTCGTTAATGGACTAAGTCTGTTAATGGATAACATAGACTTTGACGGCGGAAGTCTATAGTCCATATCCCATTACTGAAAGTGAATATTTTAATTATGCTTTTGCAACATAATGCTATGGAGCGATTATCTCAATCAAGTTTATTAAGGAAATCAATTCGTTAAACATAGCTAGAGGAATTATCTCGATCAAGCTCACTAATGGAGTCAATCTGTTAAAGCATTAATGGATACCGCCGAATTCAACGGTGGCTATCTATAGTCTATATCCAATATATGTAAACTAGTGCATGAATTCTGGTTTTTGCAACAGTTAGCGAAACCAGTTATCTCGACCAAGATTATTAATGGAGTCAATATATTAGCGCATTATCAGATAACGGCTATTTTAACTGTTGCCATCTGTAGCCCATATCTCATTATTGAAAATGGGATTTTAATTTCTTTTTTGAAACTGATACCTGGAGCATTTATCGCGACCAAGCTTTTTAATGGTGTCAATCAATTAAAATATTAAGAGATAGCTGCGATTTTATCCTGGTTATCCATAGCTCATATCCCATGCATGTAATCGATTTCTTGAATTATATTTTTTGCAATATATAGAGGGTGTCTCAAAAGTCCCCCGACATAGGGTAACACTATTATTATAAAACAAAATGCAAGAAGGGAAACCATCTCCAAATATGATGTTTTCAATCTAAAGTAAAGGACTTTTTTTTAAAATCAAACAAGCCGTTTGGACTGTACACCCTTTATACGCCCAATGTTAAAAGAAAATGCAACGTTGCCATTTACCTGGGGCTAGAGGAGGGAAGGACCGGACGGGAGTGGATAGATTTTGTAACAGTACTGTGAATGGGGACATGTTTCAAATAGGGACTGGCCACCGACACATTAGTATAATAGGCAATAACTTTGTTCACTTATTTTGTGGGTGCAGGTAATATTTCGTCCGAGTTCGTTAATGGTGTTAATTCGTTTATATATTAACGGTTAATGACAATTCTAACGATGGCTAAGTGACTGTCTGGAGCCCATATAATATACATGTGCGCGAATTTTTAGATTGTTTCTTTTTTAAGAGATAGCTAGTGCTATAATCTTGTTTGAGTTCGTGGTGGAACCCTAGATACCACTACACTTTAGTATTTTTCTTTTTTAATGGTTTAATATGGAACTCTCTGGTGACAAGATTGCTCGCCTGAGTCCAGTGAAATATTCACGTACGCCACCTGATCTTTGATTTTATTTCCAAGATCACTTTAAACCAATCTGGGACAAACACCATCTACAACACCGTATATCACAGACCTGTGACATTTCACCACCTGTGACTCTCCCACATGTGCAACTTGATTGGATCACCTCAGTACACCACACGGTAATAACTTTTGTACGAAGTGTAAGTTATGTTGAGTAATAGTGCTTGTAAGAGCTGATTACATACGTACTTTCTAGTCTTATTGGGACCTGAGGTGACACCTTCTTCATTTTAAAAATACACAGTTTTCGTCTGTGTTAGGTCTACCGAACACGTGTACCAGATCTTGAAACCCTGCAGCAACGAATAACCACAGTCGTTGCATCGATCCCTCCAGTGATGTTGGCTAATGTGTGGATGGAAATTGAATATCGCCTAGATGTGCTACGTGCTACCAAGGGTGCTCATGTGGAAGTGTACTGATGTGACCAAAACTTTTATAGTTTGTAAACAATTCAACACCAGTTTCATATTTCTATCTTATTTCTAGCCTGAGTTATCAATTTCTGTAATCAGAGAAGGACTTCTCGGACACCCTGTATCATATCTATTCAAAATTGCGTCTACGAATCGGATCTAGCTTCAAACATAGGGCCCCTATTCGGACGTACACTTCGCGTCTGGAGTCGATGTGGTCTTCTACTTCTCTCCTCTCTTTTCTCTCTGTCTCACTACTGTACCTCTGTCTAACAGACATTCATCAGTTTCAATTTTTCATTGTGTGTGTGTTTAAGTTTCTCCCTACATCATTGTATGAATTTTGTTTCGTCTCGCTTTTATTATTTCTTGTTATTGATTCCAATACACATATATTTTAAAATTAGAATTGCGGTCATGTTTGCTGATTTTAGTCAGGAGAGAAGAAAGGAGGAGAGAGAGGGCGCTTCTTTACCAAACACAATTATAGTATAAGAAGGTGTCATTTGGGTGGCCTAGCTGCACGGCGTCTTGTGACATTTTTTTATGCGAAATATATAATATATACAATGATAAACTCGAGATGTCCGGTACGTCCTCCATTTCTGAGAGAGAGAGAGAGAAAAAAAAAAAAGATACCCGGGACTCTAGACTCAACGCATGTAAATCTTGTATCGGTAAATAAATGTGTTTGCTTAAGATGCTTCATACCTGGCTAAAGTTCGCGATAGTATTTATCATAGGATATATGTCGTGATACTATCTGAATTATAGATTATAGCTCACTAATTCTGTCTTTTCTTTTTGTGTGTATGGTAAGAGAAATTTCTGAGATTTATGTGCACTGAGGCTACGGTAAGAAAGTAATATACTAATGCTCCTAACAATATTTTATAAATGAAAAAGTCATTTAAAAAAAAAAAAACTGAAACTAGACTGGTACCTTCCTTGAAAGGGGAAATCACTTATGCTAAAGGACCAAACGACAAACAAGAAAATATTTTTTTTCTAAAAAAGCAAAATAAAAACATAAAAGGAAAAAGTCTTAAGGATAAGATGGGAAGAAAGTATGAGTGACAAAATGCATTTTTAATGGCGATGTGGGATTTTCTTGCTTGGTAAAACTTCCAAACTTTTACAACTTGCTGCAACCATCACTGGGGGGACACTGAAACGTGCAGAAGCGGCTCAAATTATTGTCAAACTTTCAAACGAAAAGTTCCACATATTTTTTTTTCTTCTGACAATACGTAGGATAGAAAAAAAAACATTTGAAGCATGACACATATTTTTATGTATACATCAGTTCACATTACCCAGAAGAACTTGGCTACAGCACGAAAAATTGAATAAATAAATTTAAAACACGTGATTAAAATGTATCTCTCTTACAAGTTTTACTTATGCTAAAATATTAAAAACTCAAACTAGTGTCCTTCAAGATAACATATTGTTTCCGTTTCATCTAACTCATAAAATTAGAACACAACAAAATGTGTTATCTAAATATACAGGGCGTTTCTTAAATTACGTATTATTCACGGAATCAACGAGAATATTTTAATGCATAACAGTAAAATAAATAAAACGAATTAAAATTTAAGTGTGATCAAAATATACGGCAAATGTAGTTGCAAAGTGCCATCTGCCGATGTTGTATTTATTTCAACTAGTAAGCCCGATAGTCTAAACCTTTGGTGCAGTGAGTGTCGAGTTTGAACGAGTTGTGACATGTTAGTTGCCTTCCAGACGCCAAAGGGTGAGGACGGGTTAAGAGTGTCTGTCACGCGTCAACATTAAGTTTTGCTCTCAGCTATAAAAAAAAAAAAAAAAAAAAAAAAAGCCAAAGAAGCTTTCGAAATGTCAAAATTAGCATACGGCGATGAAGCGATGGCATTGGGGATTGTGTATATGTTGGATATGTTGTATGAGTGATTCGAAAACGGCGAAGAGTCAGTTAAAAACGGGCAAGGATTGAGATGTCCTTCGACGCCAAGAAGAGATGAAAACATGCAAAAAAAAAAAAAAAAAAAAAATGGCACAACTGATTTGTTCAAAGAGGAAATGACTATTCGAGAGTTTTTCGAAGAACATACCATATGGGTCTGTGCCACTACATGGGCGCTCGACTTCCTTCTTCATCACGGAAACACGCCGTGCGACATCTTGTTTTTGATCCGCGAGTTTTTGGCCAAAAATATGTTCCTGTCTGTCCAAATCTCCCTTACTCATAGATTTAGTACCATGTGACTTCTGGCACTTCCCAAAATTTTAAACCATGCTTAAAGGGAAAAGGTTTGACAATTCCTGACATTAAGAGGACCACGATTGAGCAGCTGAACGCTCTTCCTAAAGAAACATTCCAGAAATGCTTCGAGTCATGGATTCAACGTTGGGATAAGTGCATTGATAGTCAAGGACAGTTTGGAGGAGATTAAATCAAATTCCATGTAAGATTATTACTTAGTTTCTAATAATATTATTCACCGTATTTTTGAACACATCTCGTACTTACAAACAGATAAGAGTAAAGCTTACTACGAAATAACAAGTAAGCAAATGGAGCTAATTCTCTGTTGCAAATTTTCTGAGGCTGTTTTGTATAATCTGTTCTTTATTTTTAATTCTTTACGTCGTGTACTTTTACGGAATTTCCATAAAACTCTTAATTGTTGCAATTTGGTTGATTAGGATGATTAAATCTTTCCTTCCTTTCATACACCTTCCTTATAACAATTGGGTATTGATTCTTGTTTGTCTACTACCAGGCGTACAAAAGCTGTTCGTTTGATCCCTCGAATAGTGCTGTGAAAATCTATGCATGCATCTAAACACCGATTTTCACCAACGCTGCAAACAGTCATGGAACCCCTGTTTGAGGAATTTGCAAGAGTTTATCTTAGTATTACCATGGAGTTTCTCTTAGTATGGCCATTTTTCCGGCCGCCTACGACAAATGGCATCCCATTTTTGCTGTATAAACCACCTTATTCACAGCTTGGCCACGTGAAACAAGTTTGTGATGCACGATCCGGAATATGTCGGAAAACAATCTGTAGGACTTTCACCTACATTCGGGCTTGTCTGCGTCTTTATGTCTCAACTCAGTTGATTTTCGTTAGGACGATATTTTCTTGATTTCAATGTTGCGCCTGTAAACCCGCGATTCATTCTCTGTGATGATAACGGCCAGGAATATTGGATTGTTGTCTCTTGTTTCTTCCAGTTCCATCTTGATGGTGACACGAGTGTCCTATTGGTCATGTGTGAAAATCCTCAGCACGAATTTCGTGTGTATATATGTCTCGTCTGTAGGCTTTCGTGCCATGAGCCAACGAAAATGTTTAGCTCCCCTGCAATTTCACGACAATCAGCCGATAATCAGATCTCACAAATGCATTAACCTGGGCAAACTTCTATTCGTCTTGACTCATCGACGATAAATTAGAACGATAATCAATCTCCATAGACATTATTATAGCTTGAAAGTGACCAAATCACTGAATGCTACTTGCAATATTTAACACTTCTTTGTAGCCACTCTTCTGCTGTTAAAAACAAAATCGAACACCGATTTGCTGTTCCTTCGTTCCCCTGTTTCAAAATCAGGCACGAATCACACAACAAACTACACACATTAACATAGCTGAGCTCAGGTTAGCGATAATATTGCGGCGTTATTGAGAGATGTTGCCACACCTATTTGTCGCAAAAATTTCTGGATAGAATTAATATTTAGAATAAAATAACAATCTGTAAATTAAAAATCATCCCTTGTATGTCGTAGCTCCCCGTAAGTTCCTACAAAAACAAGTGGGAAACTCATGTTTCCACTTCTTTTATATTTCTATTATTATTATTATTATTATTATTATTATTATTATTATTATTATTATTATTATTATTATTATTATTATTATTATTATTATTATTATTATAGTTATTATCGGTAGTAGTAGTAGTAGCAGCAGCAGTAGTATTTGCTAGGCACTCTAACTAAATAACTAAACGTACACTAAGAGGATTACTTTCTGAAAATGAATAAATTTGCTTAAAATATGGGACAATTGCAAACACTTTCTTCTGTAAAAATATCATAAATTGACTGCTCAAAAATGAAATGAAATCTTTAAGTTTTACGTCCCACGGTTATGCCGGTTAGGCTAAAGGAGACGGTGATTATGAGAGATGAGTGAGATGGTGGAATGAAGAAAGTGGGAGGAAACGGGAGAACCCCGAGAAAATCCACGAGCGCGATGTTTGTCCACCACAAAGACCACATGGCGCGAGCTGGGATCGAACCAGGGATCCCAAGCACCGGAGGTGAACGCTCTACCACTGAGCCACCGCGCCCCCCAAATTGGCTGCTCAAATACATACTTTGGGAACCATAATAATCTATATTATATATTAAAATGCTAGGTTTATATGTTTGTCCCCAATCCTTTCGACAATGAGATCTCAAAAACCACAACTCCTAGAAACGTGCCGTTTTCACTGGTCGATTCCAAATTTGTGTAGGTTGTCCAGTTCTCATTCAAATTTTCTAAAACCGTGTCGTTATTGTTCTATTCAACATTTTAGGGGTCGTTTTGAGCCCATAAGATTAACATTGTTGCAGGCCGAAACTACGGTGTCAGGCAACCAGTAGAGAAGTTACGTATGGCGGGTTGACGAACATTGCAGGCGCTTTCCTTATATCTGAATGGCAAAAAACTATTGCATGTTTTCGACTTCAAAGGCCTTAAGAGACGCAATGAGGCGTACTCAAAGGATGTGTATTTATTAGAAAAAAAAAGCAATATTTCCACATGATATTGTGTTACTTCCATAAATTTGCTACAAACTCACTCCAACATCTACGCACAGCAATTCACTTCATTTGTGAGTCTCTTATCCTTTACTTGTGTGAGTAAGGAGACATGCACAGTGGGAAGGAGATTCATGGACATAACAGAACGATGCGCTGAGTAGACAGCGCAGATTCAGCTAGTATGTATATTAAAATGTTAGGTTTATATGTTTGTCCCCAAAGAAAGTTTAAACGTTTGTCTCCAATCTTTTCTACAATGAGATCTCAAAAACCACAAGTGCTAGAAACGTGCTGTTTTCGCTGGTCGATTCCAAACTTTCTGTAGATTGTCCAGTTCTAATTGAATATTTAAAAAACGAGGCCATTATTTCTTTATTACATTTTTTTAGGGGTACACTGGAAGTGTTGAAATTTTAAGAGTAAAGCATCATATCCTATAAATTCTAAATTCCAACACAACATAGTTGTATACAGGGGTTGCATATCTTTCAGGCGTTTGTTTATGACCAAATTATAATGAAAAACAAAGGATAACCATTTCTCCAGGCTAAGATTAATCTTTATTGTTTCGAGTGTTTTGTTCAATGAACACCATATATTATTGAAGTTATAATTAATTGTGTATGTAATGCATTTGCTTATTACATACTGCATGCAAGAATAAAGAAAACACTGGTCATACATGAATTAGAAACTCCAACCGAAAGTAGGCTTAATCTTGCAAAGTGTGCGAGATATTGGTAAAATAATCGAAAAAAATCTCCCCTTCATGGTACTCCTTGCCGATTTTTTAAAATCATTTTTTTAAATTTTATCAAGACGTCTTTCACTTGTGCCTGTAAAGGGTTATGTATGCTGTGAGGAATGACAAGGATGTTCACGCTCATATGTGAATGATGCGCTGTGTAGAGAGCACAGATTCAGCTAGTAAACTTTAAAATAATATATCAGGTAATAAAACAAACTCTCGTAAAAGTTCAGGTAAGTCGCACATTCATGTTTTAACCCTTTCGGACCTAGTAATTTTTGGCGTTTTCCTGCATTTTCAGTTAGTGATTTATTGCTTAAAAAAAACTGTTTACCCGATTGATATGGTTGAGGCCTTGCTTTTTAGAACAGGGATGTGGCTATTTTTTGGTGTAGGTACATTTCAGTGTTGTCAACGGGAGGGAATTATTGAAGGAAATGTAAGGGTGAAAATTTACAAAAAAATCCCTATCCAAATTTCAAGATTTTCATAGCTGGCACCACTGATGCTACATGTGTACAAATCACCTAAAGAAATCATTGGTGTGTTGATAAGGTACAGGAGAAACCTGAAATCACTTGCTGCAATACAAAGAGAGAAAGAAAAAAATCTCATCATTCACATTAAATTTTGAGACTTTTTATGCCTCAGAAGCAAAAATCAACAGATATGCCGGGGCTACAGCTTCCCTGATTATCCTATTGAAAGTTTTTATCGTGCATTATGAAGGTCAAAGAGAACGACTTTCAGATGATGTGTACGTTTGAGAACTCCCTCGTGGCTAAGCGTTTTGCGTATGCGCTTTTGACGTGGGAGACCCGAGTTCGATTCCCAGCGGGAGCTCATGTGGTTCGGATTTCACGTTAATCAGTAGGTCTACGTCTCATACAGCCTCGCTGCTGAAAGGAGAGCTAAACTAAAATCAACTTAACAATATGTACGTTTGTTGCAATGTATCTAGCAAGAGGGAAATAATAGAGGGGAAAAGGGAAATTTTCCGAAATTTTCACCTAAAATCGGGAATTAATTTTTGTTGACTGGAAACATTGCCACCAGAAAGACGCAAACTATCTGGAAATAAACCTTGTTACCCCACTAATATGCCCAGCAATTATCATGGGGATACCTAACAAAGTAAACAAGAAACAATTAAAAAAATCTCATTCTATCTCGGAACTTCACCATTTTCTTACCACTTACAGAACATAGTTCAATATAAGTCTCAACTGTACTTTCCCTAATTACCCTACTGACACTTTTTATGGTTCGTTGTATAGGTTAGGAACGAGGCTCTCAGACAGTGGTTCGTTTGTTCGAGTGTAGCCAACGAGAGGGAAATAATAGAAACAAAATAGGATTGTTTCCAAAATTTCACCCTAAAATAGGGAATTTTTGTAGCTTGCTACACTGCTACCAGCTAGACGCAAACTATCTTAAAATAAAGATTGGTACACCACTAATATATCCTATATGTATCATGGCGATATTTAAGAAACAAAGATTCTAATTACAAAAAATAGTTTACGGTAAACAGAAAAGTAAGGAAAAACTAGAAAAATCAAGAGTTAGAACGTAAGTACGAATTTTTCGTGTGCCCCCTAATTACCCCATTGTAACGGTCTGTACTATATTTTGTTTAGTAAGGACCAATGTCCAACTGGCCTAACTTGACTTGCGCTTGGACGTATAGGTACGGATCTATAAACAAAAATTTCGATTTAAAAAAACTTAGGAAAACTCCCTAGTTTAATTTCCCTAGTTGGCAACACTGTTCGCGGACCGGTCGAATTAATGTCAACAATTAGGTATCTACCCGAGATGTCTACCTGACAAGTCTTAAGGAGATCTCTTTACAACGAAGGAAGCAAGAAAGAAAAAAAAATAAAATAAAATTCTCGTTTTTTTTTGTTTTTTTTTTAAATTTGGGCTGAAATTTGAGAAAGAAACTTGACACCCAAAAGAAAAGGAAACTAATATGACAAACTATAGTCCAACCATATTCGGCCAAAAAATATCCCGATATCTTAATTAGTGTCCACACAGGAGCGGATTAAAGAGATGTGTGTCACTTTGGCCACCTGGGTCCAAAAGGGTTAATGGCATTAAGCTGCAAAATCTGACGTATGAGTCGTAGGTGCTGTAGGACCAAGAGTGCAACTTTTTTTAATGTTCATTGCTGCAGAAACCAAATATTATATATACATATATATATATATATATATATATATATATATATATATATATATATATATATATATATATATATATATATATATATTCAATACTCTCCTGGGCCGAGTGCACCGCATACAGATTGTTATTATGTTTTCACATATATGCATTATCCCAGGTTTATTTGCTACTTGTAGTACTTTGTGCTACTGTTATGTGGTCGTAATCAGTGCTACGTAACTTAAAGCTAAATAATTTTATAACAATTTCGACTAATATACTATAATGTTGCGCGTACAATGTGGACGCAAAGATGAGTTTAATTCACAGGGATAAACATTGACTGAAGGATTCAAAATGGAAGTTTCGATAAATGAAAGATGTCCGAAAGAGAACTGCAAGGATTTATAAACGAAAGAAAAAAGAAAAAAATTGTCACAGCATACAATAGTGATTTGAGTGTAATCCTGAAGCATAACCATCAAATCTTACATGTTAGTAGATACATTCCCGTAACAGATATCAAAAGCATCACCAGCTGTTGTACAGCATAAGAGTCTCAACAACCAACTTCCCAGAAAATGGATAGGCAAAGTAGGTTCTGGATAGGGCCTACGAGACAAGAGTTGGTACTGTTGAGCACGGGCGCAGATCCTGAGGGCCGAGGGGGCCTGGGCTCCCCAAAGTTCATGTGCCCCCCCATTGTATTTATGAATATACAATACTTGACATAATTTCAATGCAATTTGTCTTAAAATCCTCATATTTATGCCTTCTGCATCTGAATGCCCCCCCCCCCAAATTTACAAAGAAATCGGCGCCCTTGATATTGAGACTATTTCGCCTACGAGACGTAGTGTAAAAGTGATGTCCCGCCTCGGAAGATTTATTTGTTTCTATTGGAAGATATTTGTCTCATTTCGCATTACGTCACAAAACGTCAGTATCTCCTCGTCTAGTAGACAACCCTAGTAGGTTCCATTGTTTGATCAGCGCGAAGTACTAATTTGGATTTTTTTTCCTTCGGAAAAAGAAATCGTTCATTTTTAGCACCAATTTTAAATAATAATTCCTCGCACAGATTAACATGGAATATAAACCATATGTTGTAATCGGTAAATGAGACTGTTACATATTTAGCAGTGAGGGGTCTCAGAAACGTAGCATCATCCAAGCATTAGAAACAGTAAATAATTCGCAGCTACTCCATTAGCCAATATAGCGCAGACAGGATAATATCTGTACTGTAGAATTGTTGATAAACAACTCGAAAGCGTGAAGTATTAAGAAAGAACGGATCATAAATGATGGAGATATGAACAGGGAAACCATTGTTGTATAGCTTTGTTACACGATAACATTGTCACTCATCTAACGTTTGGATTTTTTAAAAATAAATACATGAAAAGGAGCAGAAATGCACACAAACATGCATATAATACACACACACACACGTAAGTGAATAAAGGCGAACATCCAAATCACACAGATATAAACAACTGGCGTTCTGCGTATGTGTGTGGGAAGTTCCAAATATGGTACATTTGCCTGTTTTCTTTCCCGCTTGTGTTCTCAAACACACACACAGGCATACAGAAGTTTAACATACATTGTAGAGATTGAAGGAACGCTCAGAGGAGCGTCTTCAAAGAAATATTTGAGAAGTGTCACTTATAAGAACATACAAAGAAATGGGACGACGCTTCTCCATTGCTACTTTACAGCAAATAAATCGTAGCCGAAAGCGTCTCTAGCGAACAGTCAAAGATTTATGTCCTGTATAGACAAGACCCAAAGGTGTTTTAGTATTCAAAAAAGCACGGAAAGAAAGTATGTGGCCTTACGTGTTCTTTTTTAGACAAAGAGAAAGAACAGAATTAAGATAAAAGCGTAGAGAGAACAAACTTGAAAGAGGAAGAGAAAAGAAGGAACACTATGAAGGCAAAAAGAGGATTGAAATAGAACGAATAGGCAAGTCTCTTACGTAGATAATCTCAGGAAGGTCAGAAGATTTTTTTTTTCTACTATCTGATGAATGGAAAGTCAAAAAGTTAAGTTTCTGATTCAATAGAGCCATCTGAAGCCAATTGGACAAGAACAAATGTTTTTTTTTTTTGTTATACTTCTAAACTTACAGGGAATTTCATATAACAAATCCATTCTATATTGACTGTCGTTGGTTAATCAGGGTACTATACACGTGTTATGAACTGACGCAATAGTTGATGGAATATATGGCGGGGCCGCCAGATGCGCGTTACCCAATTGTTGTCTAGTTCCAGTTTCCCACGTTGTGTCTAACTTTAATCAAAATGATTACTTCAGCTACTTTGTCTATATATATAACATTAAACATGCATCCAAGAATAATTTACGAATACAGTACTGTACGTACTGTACAGTTCAGAGTTGGCGTGGGTCAATGAGAACTTGACCCACCACCCACCGTGACCCACGACACACAGACTCACCACCCACCATGACCCACTGACCCAAGACCCACCATGACCCACTCTGACCCACCATCACCCACCGTCACTCACTGTCACCCACTCTGACCCACCACCCACCATGAACCACTCTCATCCACTGTGATCTACTCTGACTCACCAAAATCCATCATCATCAACTCTGAACACGATCCACGGCCTCTTCTGTACTGACTAAAGAGTTTACACTTGTAATAAAACAAGACTGTGAAATTGTCACTAATCGGAGTTTAAATTTCTAGTCAATCGCTCAAGCACCACTCTGTTACAATAACAGTGGATCTGACTTTTAAAATATAAAATGGTAAAGTCTTTGTCAGTGAGGAAATTGAAACAGTTCGAGGTGGGAGGAAATTAGTGTGTGCCTAAAATATACTTGTACTAAGAGAGTATTCTTTCAAGTGTTATTTTTCAACGCATTCCAAAAGAAACTTCTATTCACAGAAAAATACCCCTGTACAATATGGAAAAGGTTATGGTTTCTCAGTTCACAGTATTTTTCTCACAAAAGACTTAAAAAATCAGTTTTTCATACTGTATAAAGGTGCTCGGGTACCCTATGTGAGAGCATCTCCATAAAGTATGCTAATAATTGTAATTTGTGTAATCACTAAAACACCATGTTAAATTTAAGTTACAAATATGCATAGTTGCAATTATTATGAATATTTATTCAAAGTAGTTTACCTAAAGCAAAGAAGAGACTTACTAAAAATTAGGTACAAAGTTGAATAACACAAATAAGCCATTAGTAATACAAGTATACATTTTCCATAACTCGTAATTTTCCACCTTAAAACAAATCTGAAATAGGGATTATTTCCTATTGGCCTCCGGAACTTTTTCGTGGTAAATCATCGGCAACGGAAAGGTGTCCATCCTTCAGCCAAGAAATAACTAGCGAGTCTACTTTGAGCTTGTCTAGCGGTGGGCCATTAACATTGATGAACAACAAGTTAGACAATGTTTGAGCACTTTTTCTATTTCTAATATCAGTCATCTGTAAATTCATAAGGGGAAATTCCCGTTCGCACTCTGTCGTGGAAATTTATAATACCTCTACCCGATTTCTGCAACTCCTCATCGACAATCTGTTTGTTAGACTTATGCCTGATAACGATTTTTCTTGGTCAGTTTTGAAATACTCAGCAAGAAGTATCATCTCTCTATCACCTTACAACATATTTTCCATATCGACTATATCAGTTGGCAATGTCGACTCATGGAGAACAGAAACTTCATCTACCACGCCTTCGATAGGGAATCTTGTGAATAAATTATCAACTAAAGCCTGATAAACTGATGATTTCTTATTTGTTTATAAATTTAATTTTTGTAATTACACATGAAGGTTTGATGCCATTACCAAGTTCCCTCCTCCGTCTAGAAAGCGAAAGGGAACGAGGTTCCTGGAAAGTGTTCAGAGGTGAATGGAAATTTCCCTCCTTCTTCCCCTTCAATTACCACAATGCTGTTTGCCATGTGCCAAATTACGATGAATTTAAATTAAATTATCATAGTATAATTATTTCCTTGTTGAATTGTCAATACTTTTCAGTGGAAAAAAGGATGATATTTGAAAGTTCCAAATCAAGGTAAGTAGACCAAGGTAAAGGGAAAAAAGGTGTAAAATTTTCCCTGTAATTATGCGTACAATCCAAACTTAAAATTTCCGTGTAATTAAGCTTACAGTACAAATTTTATGCCTATTTTAGTCACAAGTTTTTGGGTTGATTGCCCTGTGCTGTAAGCGCTCCATATAATAAACATAAGCTTCAGCAATTATTATAGTAGAAAGGAATGGATATGTGAAGCCAAGCACTGTATTTTTTGTTTCTGATTTTCATTCTTAAATAACATCGGTCGTTTTAGATTATTTTTACAAACCATCTCACTACCAATTTTCCATGTATAGAAAGTCCCCCCCCCCCACATAAAGGAGAATTTTAAAAAATGCTAGGACAAATTCTGTTTATTTTCAATAAAGAGTTAATACACTGAATTTCAGCTCCGTAAGTTAACGGCGTGCGAGGTACTCATTTTTTTTCGCAAAAATTCGGATCCTCTCTACCTCCTTAGGATATTATGCATTATAATGAAAGTAATATAGCATTCCAATTTGTATTAAGGCCTAACTATATACCAAAATTAATTTAATTTGACTTTGCAATTTGACCGTGAAGATCAGGCACACATAGTTACATTCAAGTTTTATATAATAATCACAGTGATTCAAAAAAAATTTTTTTTTCAGTAGTTAGCTCCTCTAAAAACTCACAGCCAAGTAGTAGTATAAGCCCTATTGCTATTATTACAATTAAAAATATCAATATCCAAAAGTGCCTGAAGTTCTTTTTCACTTGGTTAAATATACTCACTTCAGGTAGGTAGACAGAAACAAGTGGAAAAGGAAGGGAAATGAAGGTCTTGAAAGTAAAACAGAGACAAATTTACCAGTCTTCAGAAGATACTGTCTACAATGCAGTGAGCAGAGAGGGTCGGTACTAAGTCGGTGGATCGTAGTGGGTTATGGTGGGTCGCAGTGGGTCACGGTGGATGGTGGGTCACAGTGGGTATGGTGGGTGATGGGTGGGGTCACAATCTGCAATATCCTTGAAATGAAATCTTTCAGTTTAACGTCCCACGCTTATGCCCTTTAGGCTAAGGGAGACGGATGATTAAGGGAAGTGAATGATGATGGAATAATTGGTGGAATGAGAAGTAGAAGGAAACGGGACTACCTCGAGGAAACCCACAGATACAACCTTGTCCAGCACAAACTTACTTGGCCGGGGACAGAACCAAGAACCCCACGTACCAGAGGTAAGCGCTCTACCAGTGAGCCACATCCCCCCCCCGCTAAATTTGATTTTTAGTTTATCATCCTTTTCAGCAGCGACGCCATACGAGACTTGGACCTACCGCTTAACGTGGAATCCAAACCACATGAGCTTCCGACGGGAATGGAACCAGGGTCTCTTACGCCAAAGACGCGTACTCTAACCTCTTAGCAATTAGGAGCTCCTCCCTACTGAAGAAACACATTTAAAATGCAACTGAATAATAATAAAATAATTGTCCCAACGAAAAAAAAAAATGGGATGAAAAGAGTATAAATTAATATATATATATATATATATATATATATATATATATATATATATATGACTTAACTTTCCATGATTATTAAATAGAAAAACAAATTGATGTAATGAGAATGTGCATTGAAGCGGGAGAACTCCGAAAAAACCCACGGAGATTATGTTTATAACCACAAATTCACACGGTCTGGGGTAAAACCAGAAACATCTTGCACTAGATGTAAGGGGTATATTACTAAGCTACTCCCCCTTCTCAAGAAAACTCTCAAACACAATGTTGCCAAACGCTAGAAGTGTACATTATACGGTCCAAGTAAAATTAAACGGGAGTCATCGATTTACGTGCCACGTTTACGCACTTTGTACTAGAGGAAATGGATTAATTGTGAGAGCAAACTGGGGTACCCCAAGAAAACCCATGGACACGATATTGTCTACCACAATTTTTTTGAACGAGATTCGAACCAGGGACTCCACGCACCAGAGATAAGCGCTCTACCACTGAGCCATTGTCCCCAATATCGTTTTTTTTTATTTATTTAACAATCACCAGATAAAGCTGAGAGGCATTATTATACTGAATATCTAACAACAACAATAACAATGGAGAGGATTTGGGAAGGTATCAGCCAAGGTCTGTTTAGCAGGTATCAACCCGGCATTTGCCTGGTAGGAATGAGGAAAACCTTGGAAAACCCCAGTGAGGATAATCAACAGCGGGAATCGAACCCACGATCTCCCGAATGCGAAGCCAACGCTCTACCCCTTGAGCTATCTAAATAATTAGTAGAATGAGTATGTGGGAGGAGACGGACAACACTGAGAAATCCCCCCACACACGATGTTGTTCACCACAAATTAATGTGGTCAAGTATTGAGGAAAGGAGCCCTTAAACCGAAGGTGAGCACGCTACCATTGACCCACTATGTTCCCACTTTAGCGTCAATCTAGTGAAAGGACTGCAGCTGGAATCTATTCCGGAACCACAGCACCAATTTGAGTATACGGGTCGATTTTACGAGCACCTCGCATAATGGTAATGCTCCATTTTTGCTCCAGAAGTCCTGAGTTCCAATTTCCAGTGGAAGCCTGCTGAGCAATTTTCTAATCCAATCTCCTGACACTTTGACTAAGCAGGAGCCCCTGATGCGACACTATTTCCACGCTCTTCCATGGATATAAAGTGTTCAAATAATAAAGTACACAGCAGGAGCTGAATTTAATGATTATTGTCGTATATTTAATGGGCTAGAACAATTTCAGTGCTTCTTGTTATGGACTAGATCCTGTTTCTACGTCCAAGGTCACGTCAACTGCGTAACCTTGGCCTTCACCTTGCCACACCCGCATCTTAAGAATGCATGACTCAACCGGATCACATATGACAGCCACGGCACACAGGCATTTGTATATATATGACTATTGACCATAATGAGAACTCTGTACGAGGCAGCTTTTAAACGATGACCAATTTTTCTTGATGTGCACACGTTTATATTGTGGGTGGGGCAGGAATATATTTATATCACATCTTCAAGGCTACAACTACAGTGGGAGATAAATTCAGTTAATATGCATTCTGTTCAGTGTTGCCAGCTATCAATTCCGTCGAGTATCACTAGTATTTATCTTACATATAAATTAATTTTCATCTAAACCATTGAAGCCACAGTTAGTGATTCTAATAGCACAGAATTGTGTTGTGTCTGAAGGTATATAAATATTCAACACCGCAGAAACTAAAGCTTAGCAGTTCATATCGTTAAACTAAACTTACCGGATGTCCTGCATCTACAAGATTGTCCTGCATTTTATTACAATAATATTCCTTTATGAAGTTATGCAGGACCACATTTGTTCTGTATTTGCTTATGAGTGGTAGAAGTTGAAATTTTTAAGCCAGGTCAAAGAAGTATTCTTACAAAGCTGTATTCTTCATGCAAGAACTGTAACATTAAATTGCATTCTTTGGTTATTATTTTAATCTAAGATTAGGATTAGGATTTATATTTCTGGGCTTTCGGCATATATGGCCATATTAGCCCGTCATTAGGATTAGGAGTTAGATTTCTGGGCTTTCGGCACCTATGGCCATATTAGCCCGTCACTAGGATTAGGATTAGGATTTAGATTTCTGGGCTTTCGGCATTTATGGCCATGTTAGCCCGTCACTAGGATTAGGATTAGGGTTTAGATTTCTGGGCTTTCGGCATCTATGGCCATATTAGCCCGTCACTAGGATTAGGGTTAGGAATTAAATTCCTGGGCTTTCAGCATCTATGGCCATATTAGACCGTCAATAGGATTAGAATTAGGAATTAGATTTCTGGGCTTTCGGTGTCTATGGCCACATTAGCCCGTCACTATGATTAGGATTAGGATTTAGATTTCTGGGCTTTCGGCATCTATGGCCATATTAGCCCGTCACTAGGATTAGGATTAGGAATTAGATTTCTGGGCTTTCAGCATCTATGGTCATATTAGCCCGTCACTAGGATTAGGATTAGGATTTAGATTTCTGGGCTTTTGGCATCTAAGGCCATTTAGCCCGTCACGTTTTCAGGGATGACGTTCCTCGGCGAGCAACACAATCCGGGGAAAGGGAAGAAAGAAAGGATTGGGGAAGGAAGTTAGCGGCCTGGGACCTATAAGTTAGGTACCACCCCGGCATTTGCCTGGTGTGAATGAGGAAAACCCAGGAAAACCTCAGGGTGGCTGGCCTGAAAAAGCGTTTTACCCATTTTCGACGGAGTGGCCCCACCGGAAATCGAACCCGGGACCTATTTTATTCTAATCAATCTTCATACAGGGTTACCAAATTTCATAAAAGAAAGAAAAAGGGCATGTGACAAAAATAATTCTTTCGAAACTGAAAACAAGTGTAAATACCCCGTTGTCTTTTAAATGATATTTCTCTTACTACTTTGCGCAACTTTAAACATATAACTATTAAACAACAAACGTCAATTGTATTATAGGCTGCGCGTCCACTGGCGTTATTGCTGAGAAATTATACTTTTTTTTCTGTGCAGCGTGAACAAATAAACGCCTTCCGAGCTGCGTTCAATTCTTACACGCTGCATTTGTGGTCGATAGATACAAATGTTTGCAAAAATCGAAACAGAACTATTTATTTCAGCTTTCGACTTCTTCCTCGAGTTGTTAAAAGGGGCATGGTAGCTCAGTGGGAGAGTGCTTACCTTCGGTGCGTGTGGTCCCTGGTTCGATCGACGACCAGATAAGTTTGTGGTGCGCAACATCGTGTCCGTGGGTTTTCTCGGGTACTCCAGTTTCCTTCCACATTTTCATTCCACCAATTTTGTCATCATCATTCATTTGCCTTAATTATCCTCCTTTAACCTAAAGGGTACGTTAATCGTCAGACATTAAAGAGATTTTTTTTTTTTGTAAAAAAAGCAAATATATTATAAGTATTTCATGTTGGGTTAGTCCCAGGTGCTAGAGATGCTTGTTCATTTGTGCTCCAACTCATGTTTAGTGCAAGGTGACCAGACGTCCCGTTTTAGCCGGGACAGTCCCTTTTTTCTAACCGTTGTCCCGTTGTTTTCTGATTCTCGAACGGGAATCCTAAATTTCCCGTTTGTAAGTAAATATGACCTAGGTGCCCCCTAATTATTATTCAAAATATAAATCGTCATGCAAATTCTCTCTTCCGTACCAACACTCGTTGCCAAGGTTCAGCCGTGAACTTCTGAATTTTCAAATGGGAATTGAGTGTTTGTGGTTCAAGTGAGAATTGAGTGAAAATTCTGAGTGTTCAACTAGTTAAAAGAATTGTTGGGTAGAACTTGCATTCGGGAACCATTATTTGTTGTACGGTGCACGCAAAGATAGAAACGGTGTGTTATCACTCTTACTTGTGTATTTTGTAAATTGAGAAGACTGCTGAGTCCCAAAATGCAATCTGGAAGTCAGATATCCCCTCCCCTCGTAGCCGATTCGTATGCGTCCCGTTTCCCAAGTGAAAATTCTGGTCACCTTGGTTTAGTGGTAAAAAAAGTTAAGGTAATTATATTGTCAAACCCCACTGCATTTTTTCTTTTACGTAATGCTGATCTATTACAGCCTTTCTATTTCAAGTGTGCCCTCGGAAAATATGTAAAACACACTTCAACCCTGCATTCACCACCCTCTTGCGGAGGAAACTCTCCCTTTGCTTAGTGAAAAGAAGTGAATGACCTCAGCTGTGTTGCCAATTTGTCATGCAGTCGTGTGATCTTGGTGAATGAAGATCGTAGGCTACTTAGAATGGTTAGGAAGGCAGTGCACAACGAAGCCCGTGAAATAATTCAATGCGGCAGTCCTGTCCGAATCAAACTATTGAAGGATATCGGCCACAACATTTTGTCCCTCCTGTTTCGAGGGACGTACTGGAGAACATACATCGCCAGCAGGGACTTACTTTAAATAGAGAGGCTCTAGCCGTGTTCAGAAATGTGAGATGAATACCATTTACATTTGTCCTCCTCTCGTTTCATACTCACGCCAAGGTGACCAGAACTTTTACTTTCTAAAACGGGAAGCATACAAATCGGCGACGGGAGAAAGTGACTTCCACATTGCATTTTGGGATTCAGCAGTGTTTTCAATTTACAAAATACACAAGTAAGACTGATAACACAGTGGTTCTAACTTAAGTATTACCCAACAATACTTTTAACTACTTGAACACTCATAATTCAAACTCAATTCCCACTTGAACCACAGAACACTCTATTCTTATTTGAATATTCAGAAGTCCTAGGCACGGTTGAACCTTCCCAAGGAGTGTTGGTACGTAGAATTTGGATTGACTATTTATATTTTGAATAATAATTACGGGACACCTGGGCATTTTTGCTTTAAAACGGTACATTTAGGCGTCCCGTTTGAGAATCAGAAAAAAAAACGGGACAACAGCTGAAAATAAAGGGACTGCCCCGGCTAAAACGGGACGTCTGGTTACCTTGACTCACTCCTGCCAGAATATTTACATTCGTTTGCTTTGTTTCCACCGTAGCTCTGTCTATTTTATTTTGTGCCTATACTTGTCATTTGCAATGCAATCATATCCCCACACTCTTCAGTTTGTCGTCGTAGTGAATTTGGATCTAAAAAAAAAAAAAAAACTACGCATAGCTGGCGTAAGCACGTGGTGCATTTTGTGTGGTCACAAATGGAATATGTCAGTTTAACGTCCCACGTTTATCCGCTTTAGGCTAAGGAAGATCGTGATTAAAAGAAGTGAATGATGATAGAAGAATTGGTGGGGTAAAAAAGTGAGAAGAAACAGAAGTACCCGGAGAAATCCAAGAACATGATGTTGTCCACTAGGGATGGCCAGGAAGTTCCGGTTCCGGCGGAACCGGTTCCGCGAGGAACCAGTTCTCAGAGATCCGGTTTTCAGAATCGGTTCTGGAACCAGTTCCGGATCTGGATCCGAAAACCCGGTTACAGAACCGGATCTTAGAAACCTGTTCCAGATCTGGATCCGAAAACCCGGTTTCAGAACCGGATCTTAGAAACCGGTTCCTGACCTGGATCCGAAAACCCAGTTCCAGAACTGGATCTTAAGAACCGGTTCCAGATCTGGATCTGAAAACCCGGTTCCAGAACCGGATCTTAGGAACCGGTCCCAGATCTGAATCTGAAAACCCGGTTCCAGAACCGGATCTTAGGAACCGGTTCCAGACCTGGATCCGAAGAACCGGTTCCATTCCTGGATCCGAAAAACCGGTTCCGGAACCGGATATTCTAGAACCGGATCCGTTCAGACCCGAAAACCGGTTCTACCAGGAACTGATTCTGGCCATCTCTATTGTCCACCACAAACTTACTTGATCCGGGATCAAACCAGGGTCCCCGCGTACCAGAGGAATCGCTCTATCATTGAGCCACCGTGCCCCCCTGTGTGGTTGCTCCTTAGGTTTGGTATAATGAAAATTAAATGCTCAAGTATTTCCGATTATTTAACTAACTAAAGAAACAAAAAAGATAATAATTTTGTTATTCTTGCATAAAATATAACACAGACAAATACTTTGTTTCGTGAATTCCATGTATCATTCATTTTTTTGTGTACACAATTAATACATTTCTACGTGTGATCCTTTTCTTTGCAAGAAGCATATCCAGGCAATATGTCAATTCCACCTATGTGTTGATCAACTTTACGTGAGAGATGGATGTTATGACCACTGGCAAAAATCTCGGGGAGTTGAGGGAGACATTTTCCCTCCAATCTTGGAACTGGGGGACTGTCTCTCCCAATAATCCGATTTGAAATGTATTTTGGGGGAGAAATGTGATGATTTTTATCCGATTGCCACAAAGGAAAGTGAGATAAAATTGATCCCCTTCAAATAAGCCTCAAATCTGCCTGCCTCCAAATCTTGAAGACAACTCTCTTCCTCTGATCCTCCACAACATTGTTTTTAAACTTCATAAATATTTTGGACATTGCTTTAAAAAAAAAATTGGGAACGGTCTTAGACGTCCCCTCAATGTTGAAGACAGATTTGCGCCGGTGATTATGACTTCAGAAATTCTGTGCTGTAATGCTGCGATGTCATTCACTGGTGTTCGGTAAACCTGGTGCTTGACATAACCCCAAAGAAAGAAATCTAGGGTGTTATGTCCGGTGATCGTGAGGCCAATTTATGGGACCATCACGCCCAATCCATCTTGGAAATGTTGTATGCAAATAGGCACTGACATCTAACCAACAAGAGGTTGCGCACCATCTTGTTGGAAAATTAAGTCCGGAATGTCCTAAGCCTGTGGCACAGCAAATAACTATAACATATCAAGATAGGTGTTGACTGTGATAATCTTTTCACTGAAGAAAAAGCTCCTGTGATTTTATTGTGCATAAGCCCGCGCTACACGTTCGGCTTAGGATTGTCTCTAAAGGTTTCAAACACAGAACGAGGATTCTCGGACCCCTTTGTTCGTTGACAACAGCGTTCAAATGAAATATTGCCTCGTCTGAGAAAAGGACACGTTTCAGATAGTCAACATTTTCCTCCAGACAGCAATTTTGAATTATTGAATCTTCAGTTCTCTGTGTCCTGTCGAGCCTTATTTTCTCTATCTTTGAATATCAAAAACCTAATTAGCACACCAGTTTGGTGGATTGGAGTTTAGCGTCCGTTTCAGCATTGAGGCTATATGAGGTGGTAATTTTGCCATCACTGTTTGCGCGAGTAGAGGCTCCCTATCCTGCTATCAGTAACGCTTATGCTATCTCACATTCGCTGGAGTTTGGGTTACTTATCCACGGTGGGACTAGCGATAACTTGATCACGTGCTCATGAGTCTGACTGGGGTCGCGCACATTAAGGGCTCAAGTTCATAATCCTCAATGACGCCCATATAACTCACACTCAAACTCGGAGAAGCTTGGGCTTGCCTCATTAAGGGCTCGGGCTTGCTATCCTCAATGGGGCTCCCATTCTCTCGTGCTACAGCTCTCGTTTGCTATCCACTTATATGGCTCGTCGTCCTTACACGAGTATTTATTAAATATGAAAACTGGAGTCGCGAGTCTGGACTTATCTGGAACCTATATCTTACCGTGGGATCCGAACCACATTAACTACACAGGGAATCGAGGAGTTCCTTTATTGATACATGGTTAACATACGTATATTTGTCGTAAGGTGTCCCGGTGTGAGTTTGTGTGGTTCTGATTTCACGTTAAGCTGTAGATTTACGTCTCATATGGCCTCTCTGCTGAAAAGGATGCTAAATTCGTGTCTAATCCAATCCACCAACAATAAAACCCTGGTTTCCGACGCCGAAAGCGAGTATGCTAAGAATATAAACACGAAGGAGCTCTATGTGTAGGGGCTCTTTAGTCTAGTGACTCGAGCGTTGTTATTCATGTCCGCTTGGTCCCAGGTTCGCTAGGTTGAGCGTAGTTCCACCAGTTGATAACAGATGAAGTTCGAGCAGGTTCAATTCCGCGAAGGACTGTTACGCCACTGGTTAGTTAGTTAGATTTTAGCTGTATGTGTATTTCTTGTATGGAACCGATAATCTCATGCATACCATTTCTTCTTGGGCACAGGTGTCGAAATAAGGATGTTTTTTTTTTTCTTTCATTATCTCTGTGCTTTTGAGCAGGCAGGATGCCAGTGTGCACGCTTTCCACGCGCATAGTTTCGAGTTCAATTCCTGTTAAAGACAAACACACATGATTTGAAAATTACACTAAACTGCATACAGGTAACTAAAACGTTGCCTTAAAAGAGTTTTTTTTTTTTTTTTCTAGCAGAAGACATGAAAATAGAAACAACTAAACAATGAATGAAGCATATTACTGGATCATTAGACAAGTTTAATTTTAAGAGCGAAATTTTGTTTCAGAATAGAAAAATGAGTCATTTCAGTACTCACAATAGTATGTATGTCATTATAACAGTGTGTATGTCATTATAATATACAGGGTGTTACAAAATTTGTCAAAGAAGAGAAAAGTTCACATGGATCTGTGCTCAAAGCGGATATTTTCAAAGTTATAGGGTGCCGAAAAGTGGAACAAGTGAACTTTAAAGGTCCATAGTTCCACTACTATAGGACCGATCGTAGTCAGGTCAAGATATCACTGAAGAACTACTATGTTAACTATTCAAATATCCATGTTTCGCAATCTCCTGTACTTGCATAATCATTTTTAGAGAGGTTGTTTGGGAGTACTTGATCACTCTCTACCTACTTCTCTAAAAATTGGTGTGCAAGTACTGGAGCATTCATAAACATGGATATTTGGATAGTTCACATGCCAGTTCCTCAGTGATGCCTTGATCCTACTACGTTAGGTCTCATAGTAGTGGAGCTATGAACCTTTAAAATTCACTTGTTTCACGTTTTTGGCATCCTATAACTTCGAAACTATCCACTTTTGAGCACAGGTTCGTCCGAACATTTTTTTCTTATTTTAATGTGAAGAATCTGTTCCCAAATATTATGTCACATTTTTGTGACACCCTGTATATAATAATATCTGTCTTTAGTGGAGTCGAAAAGAACTCTTAAAAAAATCCGTTTGAACATAGTGAAATGAAATATAATGCTATATGTACCACCTTAGTCAATTTACTGTATTCGTTTCCTCTACAGGCCCTTGTTCAATCTCTGCTCAAGTAGTGGTGATGGAAAACATTGTGCCTGTAGGTTTTCTACGAGTTTTTTTTCATTTTCTTATACTTTCTCATTCCACCAATGCTTCTATCATCATTCACTTGCCTGGTTAGCCTCCTATATGGTGTTCTGCGCTGTTGCATAATGTAGGGTCATATTTAAAACAGCTTTTAAATGGAAGAAAATTAATTTTTAATTAGCACGCTCTAATATTATCCTAGCAAGAAAAAGTGAACATCCAATATTAATACTAACAAACATTTGGACGAATTTCGAAATGTATAAAATAAACAGTTTTCATAATATTTTGAAAAGAAATATCCCATGTTGTTATACAGGGAAAACCCATCGCATTCCTAGTGTTGGACACAACCTTAATCATTCTCTAGCTTAGCCTAAAGGGTATAATCATAGGATGTAAATGAGCTCCTCCGTGGCTAAGCGGCTAGCGTACGCGCCTTTGGCGTGAGAGGCCCGGGTTCGATTCCCGGCGGGAGCTCATGTGGTTCGGATTGCACGTTAGTCAGTTGATCCACGTCTCATATAGCCTCGCAGCTGAGAAGGGACGTTAAGCTCAAAATCAACTCAACTCATAAGATGTTAAACTGAAAGATCACAAGATGAACATAATCTTTAAATACTTTTTCGCCTTACACAAATAATATTGAAAAATTTCTTAATATGCACAACGCCATAAGAGAAACAATAATTATGAAACATTAAAGCAGTATAGCAGCATCAATATTTCAAACAAAAGTTCAAGTAATAATATTGGCTAATTTTGTTGCTTAAGGAAAGCATTTTTTCTTTCATATTTTGAGTTGAATGACCTATCAATACAAAATTAATTACAGATTTACAAAGGTTTCATGAAAGAAAAAAATACATTTAATTTAAAGAGGTATGCGTAACTCATTACATAATTAAAAATATGAAAGACGAATAGGAAATTAACGAAACGAAAGGGAGATCAACGAAAACTTAGAAGTAATATTTTAAATATTAAAAACAAAGAAACACGAAAAACGTACCTTTCTATCTGAGCATCAATTTGTAAAACTTCTCATGACAAGTTTCAACATGTTTTTAATATTTTCCACGGTCTTGGTACTTGAGGAGGGAGAATGTCCTTGCAAATCACCTTACCTCTGAAAAACGAAAAAAAAAAAAAAGACTGAAATTAAAAACATGTTTTGAGAAGTCTGTAATTACAGTAACATACAACATTTATAAACTATTTAGGGGAAAGATCCAAAAGTTAGGAAAATGGGAAAGGTCAATTTCAAACTTTCAATTCCCAAACAGAACAATATCAAAAGAAAGTTAATGTTCACATTAGTATTATCACGCTCATTACCATCGAAAGGGTCAAATTTTATATTTAACTGCTTGTACATTTACAAATGATCTTCCCGAATGCAAAAACATTACGGTAAACTTTTATACGCTGATAACTTTAATTTTTTAAATGTACCAAATCAATAAATGACCGTGAGAGCTTCAACAAAATATGGATGCAGTAGTCAAACAGGTCTAGAGTAACTTACTAGATAAAAATACTAGTAAATGTAAAATCTTGACCTTTAAGAAACGTAAATTGCGTTGCCAGTGTTACGAGAGTGATTCAGAAAGTATGCCTTCCAGCCTCCTACTTGGCCAATAATATTGCAAACACTCTGAACTGATGCTTAAGAGTACCTATCATTGCGAAATTAAAATACCGCTAATTTTACAGTAATTATGTGATATCTTCAAATAGATAAAAAAAATAATCTAAAAATGGATCAATATCTCCCTAGACGACGTTATTTTGCATGAGGTGGCGTTATCACAAGTCACCTAGTAGCTTTGCGTATGCAGTTATTTAGAAACGCGAAAATAAATGCCGATTTTCTAAATGGCTGGAAATCGAAAGCAGATAAGTGAGTCTTGATAACGGTATCTCACGAAAAATAATATTGTCTAGGGAGGTCTTGTTCCACTTTTCGATTATCTTTTTTTCTATTTGAAGATATCTCATAATTACTGTAAAATTAGTGGTATTTTAATTTCGCAGTGATGAGGCCTCTTAAGCTATAGAATGTCACTTGTTTCACCTTCCTATCCCTTCTTTTTCAACAGTAATGGATCAATCCGTGGAATCCAGTCGTGACATCCGGTTGAAACAGTGGGTTGCCATTGAATTTCTGACTGCGAAAGGTTGTGGGCCCAGAACATTCATCTCCGCCGACGAGTCGTGGGTACACCATTACGATCCGGACACAAAGCGTCTGTCGATGTTGTACCGCCAAATAATCTCTCCTCCGCAAAAAAAAAAAAAAAAAAAAAAAAATCAAAGTTGTCCCATCTGCTGGCAAAATGATGTTGACTTTCTGCTTCACCCTGTCTACAGTCATCATCTTGCGCCCTGCGAGTTTTGGCTTTTCCCCAAACTTAAATATCACCTTAAGAGGCCTCATCCCGGCCAAATTAAAATACCGTTAATTTTACAGTAATTATGTGATATCTTCAAATAGATAAAAAGATAATTGAAATGTGGAATAGAAGCGCCCTAGACAATATTATTTTGCGTAAGGTACCCACAAGTCACTTCGTGGATTTCCGTTTTCAGCTGTTTAGAAACGCGAAAATAAGTGCCGATTTTCAAAATGGCTCGAAATCGAAAGCAGATAAGTGAGTCGTAATGACGGTATCTCATGTAAAATCATATTGTCTAGGGCGCTCTTGTTCCACATTTCGATTATCTTTTATATATTTGAAGATATTACATAATTACTGTAAAATTAGCGGTATTTTAATTTTGCCGGGACGAGGCCTCTTAAGTGCCAACGCTACAATTGTGACGCGGAGGTGGAAGCAGCAGTTCGGCAATAACGCCGCCAGTAGCTACCAAAATTCTTCGCCGACGGCATGAAAAATCTTGTTTTCGCGTTGGCCGTAATGAGGACAATGTTAAAAAATGATGCCACCGTTTGTACCTGACATTGCAAGCTTTCCACTGGTACCTGTATCGGTGCTATCTGTCAAACACTGATAAAGATATCGCTTTGGAATTATTACTTTTTGAATCACCCTCGTATTTCAATATGCATTGAAAGAAACTATCTACCGATCCTAAGTTCTATAACTGGTTTAGGTGTAATACATTCGTTAGATAAAATTTAGGGCAACACCAATCACGTCAGGGTGCTGTGTCTCAGCACTAGAATAACTCCGGGGGAGGGGCGGTGGCTCAGTGGTAGAGTGTTCAACTCCGGTGCTTGGGGTCCCTTGTTCGATCCCAGCTCGTGTCGTTTGGACATTGTGGTGGACAAACCCCGTGCTCGTGGGTTTTCTCGGGGTTCTCCTGTTTCTTCCCACTTTCTTCATTCCACCATTTCACTCATCTCTCATCATCACCGTCTCCTTTAGCTTAACCGGCATAATCGTGGGACGTAAAACTTAAAGGTTTCATTTAATTTTTCACTAGAATAACTCCGCAGCTGATAAGGGACTGTGAGCTGATGTGGTGTAACGAATGCTAATGACTATGTGTTATTAAATCTAAAGCAGTAGTGTCGTAAAGCACAGAAGGAAGTGGAAGTGCTATAACAGGGGTGCTCACAAGGGGGGGACTATGACGCAAACTGCGTCATTGAAATATTTGGGGGGGTTAAATATATAAATGTGTTTGATGAGGGGGGGTAAAATTAATCGAAAAGAAGATTTTTTTCATTGAAGAACACCTACGGATAGACAATTGGGGGGGTGCGTCATAGTCATAAGGGGGGGGCACCACTGGCTATAACAATATGTTTAGAAAAGACGATCAATGTGTGTAAATCAAGAATGAATTGACATATAGATGCAGTACACAACAATGTTTTGATGAACTCCGTGACGAATTTTTACGCGAAAATGAACGAACCACTTCGTAGTTGCATTACAACATAAGATAAGCCATCACCCATGACATGTGGCGGTCCCTGCAGGACATCAACGAAGATTGACGCACTGACGGTGTACAACGCTTCCACATGTGTGGCAAAAGATGGAAGGCGATCACCTTAAAGGAATATACAGGGTGTTTATAAAAGAACTCCGGGGTTTTAAAAATTCATATCTTATTAACGATAAAAGAGAGCGAACTTTAGTTAATTTCTCTGAAACGACTAGCTCAAAAAGTTTTAGTCATACTAATTGGAAATGTTTTTATCAACAGGTGGCAGCGCTGCGGAGCGTTGACCTTGAGACGACATAGCGGCTGCGGTAGTCAGTGAATCAGTGCCGTGCCGTGTGGATTGTTGCGCTTCGTGCTATGGTGACGCCACAACAAAAGGCTCAAAGTGTTATTTGGCTCATAGAAACTAAGTCTGTTGTTACCGTACAAAGAAACTTTCGACGTAGCTATGGCGTTGACCCGCCTACGGACAAAATCGTCCAAATTCGTAATGTTCGCCATCTCACTGAACGAATAGTCAATTGCGTGGCAACCGTACCCCCAGACATGCTGGCCAGGACATGGCAAGAGATAGAGTACCGTTACGATGTGTGCCGTGCCACTCACGGGGCTCATATTGAACTTTATTAAATTGTTGAAAAAAAACGTGAAAATGTAAGCTTTCCAATCATGTATAACACATGTATGTACGTTTTTTCTACTTATTTTGCCTCAAAACCCCGGAGTTCTTTTATAGACACACTGTATATATATATATATATATATATATATATATATATATATATATATATATGTATGTATGTATATATATATATATATATATATATATATATATATATATATATATATATATATATATATATATATATATATATATATATATATAGGCCTATATGAAGACCTGAAGTAAATTAAGATCTAACTGTAAGTGCCATTTGAATAGTTTTGAGATAATGATGTTTTTCTTCGAAAATTTATGCTGTGCACATACACGACACGCATTCTATTGACAATGATCTGGACTACTACGCATAGGTTTGGCCCATAGGCCATCATTACGGTTATAACTCGAAAATTCAGAAAATGGCACTCAGATCGAAATTTACAATTTACTTTAGATCTTATATATATATATATATATATATATATATATATATATATATATATATATATATATATATATATATATATATATATATATATATATTTAGGGTGTCCCTTATTTTGGGCAATTTTGTGTTGCTATTCGCATACCCCCCCCCAAATGTATTTCATGTGACTATAAACACGCATTGGTGAGATGGCGGTGGCTCAGTGGTAGAGAGTTCACCTCCGGTGTTTAGGGTCCCGGGTTCAAACTCTGCTTCCGCCAAGTGAACTTTGTGGCGGACAAACACCGTGTGCGTGGGTTTTCTAGGGGTTCTCCCGTTTCCTCCCACTTTTTTATTCTACCATTTCATTCATCTCTCATCATCACCGTCTCCTTTAGCCTAACCGGCATAACCGTGGGATATAAAACTCAAATTTTCATTTCATTTTTTCATTGGTGAAATAGCAGCTCTCTACGAGAACGTTAACCCGTGCCGACTTAACGACAAAGTCATGAAATTACATTTCCACCTTGTAATATAATTTTGAATTTCCAACCGTGATAATGGAGAAACTAAAAGAGACAGAGAAGCGAAACTTCGCACGAAGCAACTAGAGAAAAGCGACATCTGCTCGTCTATTGGTTAGAAAGGGAGATTTTCAAACCTGTTTTGCATTACGAATACAAATTAAGAAACAGCTGCAGGTGCCGCTAGAAGAATAAGTTTCGAGTCTGGAGAGACATCACCCTAACAGCACAATCACATAGCAGGCATATGCCTATCATGTTCCCTCAGGTACATAGGAATGTGTCCAGTATGTGCCTCATGTACCTCTGAGAGAGAAATTACTTGGATGGCAAGTGATAATCACAGTCTATGTTCTCCCCTAGGTACATGTCTGACATATACCTGGGTAACGTGCCAAGTATGTTCCAGTTATGTTCCTCATGCCGTAAGCGTCAATGAACCACAAAATTACTCCCCCAAAATATGTTAAATCGCCTATATGCGTAAGGTGAGTTTAAATAACACTTTGAACAAGTAAAATAATGTACTCCAGGGTAGGCGCGAACCACCAACCTTTGTATTACTAGCCGTGTGCTCTTCCGACTTGCCCACGGGGGCAATGAAGACACTGTCGCTTCTAGAGGGATAAATTGCTAAGGTCCTTCGAATTTGGATAATCAGAGTGCTCCTTTAACCGCGTATATTCGACGATAACCATTTGGGATCAGAAGCAACAAATGCATCAATTGTGGGAGATGAATTTAGAACACCTAAATGTAGCATGCCTAGCACATCTTGTGCTGTTAGGGTATCTGAAACAGTATGTACCTAAAGGAAGTACCTAGAACATGAGAGATATATGTCCCAAGTGACGACATAAAAACAAATGACTCTTAGAGTGCGAAACTGAGCCAGGTATATTAATGCTATATTTGTGGTACATAGTTGCAAATATCAATTAGGTGTAACAAGTGCCTAAAACTGTAGGTAGCTGAAATACATACTTAGCACATGAATATCATGTGCCAAGTGTCGGGTACATAAAAAGTAGCTGGGACACATAAATGGCACATGCCAACACATCCTGTACTGTCAGGACAGTGTGTAAACTGACTGCTCAAAAATGGTTCAGACGCTTTTCTTTTCCTTTCTGAGACGAGAGTCTTGAAGACAAGACTTGTGTTGGTCATCCATTTACACTCGACAAAGTCCAGCTGGAGGAAGAAATCAAGCACAATCCTCGTCAAACCTGCCAGGAGATTGCACACAGGTTTCGAGATCGGACGAAATAACTCGATCACATGGAAGCTAAGCAAGTGGTTACTCATGTACAGTCCAAGGGAAACGAGCTCCAATGGTTGAACATCTCCTTGTCGTTACTGGCGCGCCATAATAAAGCCTTGTTCCTGGACTAAATCTTGACATGTGACGAAACATGAACCATGTATGATAACCGGAAGGGGAAACATCATTGGCTGACTTCTGGTTCGATCTCATTGGTTGCTAAACCGAACATTCACCAAAAGAAGGTAATGCTGTGTGTTTGATGGACCAGTGCTGGCATAGTCCACTATGAATATCTAGAAAGCGTGCAAAAACATAACTGTCAAGATCTACTCGTCACCAATGCAAAGAGTTTCAGCTGTACTGATTCAGAAGCAGCCAATACTGGGCAACAGAAAAGGAGTCTTCCTTCAAGATCTTGCCAAACATCATACGGCAAAAGCGATCAGAGGTGATGACAAAACACTAGGCTAAGAATTTCTGCCTTATCCACCCTATTTTCCGTAGTCGTCCTATAAAATTGTTACCTGTTTTGGCCATGGATAACCACTTGCGTGAACAGCAATTTTGAAAACGTGACGATGTCACAAAGGCTGACTCGGGATAAAATGATTTATTTTTTTCAAAAAGGGAATTTATAAGCCTCTGTCTCGTTGGGAACACGTAATTGAAGCGAATGATTATTATTTCAAAGAATAAAATAGGTGTTTGAGATTGGTATGGCTTGTATTTGATGAATGATGAAAACCGCACGAACTTACTTGGTTACCTGATAAGTTAGTAATGCTCTAAATGCAGTTTGTATATGCATATAGGGTAACAAAGTATCGCTTTCACTTAAAAAAATACATGAAGGACATTATTTTTAGCAACATAAAATTTATCTAGTATGATTACATCGATTCTACAGCCGAAATTACCATTATATTATGCACCGAAATTAACGTATACCTAGACATTCGCGCAAATTCGTTTACACTGAAAATTTCTAGATCGTTCGTACCTTAGGAATAAATCTGTAAGTTCTTTGTTCAGAGATGTACAAAATAAATATTTCTTCTTCACCAAAAAAATACATAGATGTGATTTCATGTATCTTATGTTACCTAATGTCAAGTGTTTAATGGACAGTTATGAACTATAAAGCCACCCCCTAGGGGAAATAAGTGTATATATCGTTCAACTGAAAAAAAAACGAATTCATTACAGCATGGCTTCTACTTTCAGTAAAACTAATATAGGATTTAAAATAAACATATACACTAAGAAATTATTTCATGCATGCTTTACGTGGATAAATAAGATTTGAAAAAAAAAAAAAGAACATAGCAACACATCTGTAGTAAATGGAGTTTCCTGCTATGATAAAACACTGTTTACTCTCATGGGATTCTGCCAGACGTACAATGGGATAGAAGAAAATATATGGCTCATATGCGGAGGTCTCTAAGCCGATTTAGGCTGAAATCTCACGTCTGAGGCTTATGTTTTTTTTTTTTTCTCAAAGTCTTGTTTTTGAGGTCAAATTACGTACTAAAGAAACATGCATATTACACAGTAGAAAGATGACTTTAATAATTCATAAGGATCAAACAATAACAACGAAGAAATTGTCTTTTTTAAAGAAGCTTAACTTCAAGTATTACACATTTGTAATTACTGACACACTTTCGAAGAAGGGAAAAAGAAGCTGCTAGCTACAGTAGATCTAAATTTGTCAGACACACTCGTAATACTAAATCAAGGAAACAACGGAGGTATTACATTAATAATAATATTAATAATAATAATAATAATAATAATAATAATAATAATAATAATAATAATAATAATAATAATAATAATAATAATAATAATCTGTATATAAAAATGAGAGTCACTATGTTTGTGACTTCGCACTTCTTGAACCCCATCACCGATCTTGATCAAATTTTCAACATAGATGAGATTTAAGCCGGAGTAATGGTTTTTGATCATTTCACTTTGATGGTACGACGTAGGGGAGGGGGAGATATTTAAAATGATCAAAAATGGACGATATTAGTGTCGAATTCATAGTTCTTGGGGTCGCTGTGAAGAACAGTGACACTTCTACTGCCATTTAAAATCTACATTCAGCCTTTTATGTCCAAAATGAAACGCATTCTTCCCGTGCGAAGAACGGTTACTCTGAGAGTAATAATAATAATAATAATAATAATAATAATAATAATAATAATAATAATAATAATAATAATAATAATAATAATAATAATAATAATAGTAACCAATCAATAGGTCTCATTAAACTAAAAATAAAATATGTGGGTAAGTGCGAATCTTAGTGTGATTTTTTTTTCTAGAAAATTGAAGAAAAAAACTGAATTTCTAAAGAGATTGTTATTATTTATTTATTTGACTTGAGTTTAGGATTCCTTTCAATAACGATGCTATATGATATGTGGTCCTACAGTTTAACGTGGGATCCAAACCCATATGAGCTCCCACCGACAATCAAATCCAGATTTGCCGTGCCACATGCGCGTGTGCTAACCATATAGTTCTCTAAAAACAATATACTGTTATGCCAATTAAGTTCATAATTGTCAAAGATGGACATCATCAGTACGCTTGTAAGACACATTCATACAGAGCCGGTCCTAGGTCATTCGTCACCTCGTACAAAAGCATCATTTGCCGCATCCCTTTCTCCAGAAGAAGCAAATCTTAAAAGCCATGATTTTAAATATGATAGCCCATCATGCAGAACGAAGGGGACGAAAAAAAAAACACTCGCACTCAGAAAGTATAAACTCTACAAATATAATATCGTTTTGTCTGTTTTTATTTCTTTAAATAATAATATATTATGTTAGTGAAATATAAAGCAAATACACCTACAAAAAAAAATGATAAACCTTTTTTTATAGAATTAAACATCAACCTTGAATCTCAATAGAAAAATATACCAGTATGCAATTCCAGTGCAACTAGCTCTTTTATCTTTATTTCTTCACTTTCCTTCTACATCTGTTGAAAAACTTATTTTGGAAATATCCACCTTCAATGATAAGAAACTTGTTTGTGACAAAGACAAAACTAGTTTTCATATCAAAACCGTGACAACTTCCTAAATGGAACAGGTGTTCGTTATTGATCAAGAATTGAGTTATTTTATTCGATAACAATAAAGTAATTCATGCTGGTATTTGTTTGACCATTTGCTTTAACACTGTCCACTTAAACTAATGCGACCTAAACATGATTTATGAATGTAGTATTCAAATAGGTCAGCTTAGTAAATCTAACTACCATCATCATAAAGTATGTTTCCAGCAAGAAATATTTAGTTTAAATAACATAGTTATGACAGATTTTATCGCACCTTGAAACTTAAGAGTCCCATGAAAATACAAGTGTTGAGCCGGCCCTGCGTTCATATAATTTAAACAGTGGGAAACAGTCGCTAGTGTACCGCAGGCATAATCAAGAAGTTTGAAAGAATTATAATAACGAGTGCTAGCAGCAGCATCTAATTGGGAACGACATACGTCTCTCGAGAAGAGGCAGGAAGACATGTTCTCACTAGTGATGGGCAGTTTGGTTCCTTTCCCGGAATCAATTCCTTTGAATCCGTTCCGAAGAAGTATTCGTTCTTCCGGACCGAATCATTTGGTTCCGCAAAGTTAAATGATTCCGTGGTGTTTTCGATTTGATTCCCCCAAACAAGGATTCATTCCTCTATGGATCGAATCCTTTGGTTCCGATGAGTCGAAATAATTCTGAGTTCTCATATGGCTCTCCAATTCGATTCCTCCTTTCACCTAAAGTCGTCAAACCACTCTTATCGCCTGAGATGTTGCTGCAGTTTGGTGGTGTGGGAAATTGGAATGAGTAGAAACAAAAGGAGGGATTGTGGTGTTTTGAAAGGAGGAACTGCGGTGGTCACAATATTGCGGAAAAGTGACACGAGAGCGCGTAAGAAAGATTGCTTGTTTCCAGACATGTGCAGTACGTGCATTATTTGCTTCTCTGTTGTGCAGTGTCGGTCTATTCTTTACTACTGTTTTTGTCCCATCTATATCAATCCGACTCCATTCATATCAATCTACTCGTCTGTTGTTTGGTTCCGCCATCTGGTTCCAACCGAATCCACTGATTCAATACGTAAACTTCCTGAGTGAGTCCATGCCGTGAGTGAATTCGCCCAAATAAATCCAATTCCTTTGAGAGATTCGTTCCTTTCATTCCTCTGAAGGATTCGTTCTTTCGGAACGAATCATTCCGGAACTATCCATCACTAGTTCTCACACTGGGCGCAGCTTTGTTAGGGGAAGTGTTCAAAATGATCATCATCCGAACGATGATCGACATTATTTTTTTCTTTTTTTACACGATAGATGTCCTTTCCTTTACTGATCATATTCTAGAATACACTGTACATCGCCTGAATGGTGTGGTTTTACGTATATATTCATATACAAATATCAATTGTCTATCTTAAGAGAAATTACTAGCTGAAAATTGGACCTGATAAAATTTGGGCATACCTCAGCTATACATGTTATACAGGGTGGCCCAAAAGTAGGTATACAACCCTGCATTGATCAAGTATATAACATTCTAGCTTGTAGGTTTATTTTCTTCGGCTGTTCCGTAGGTTAATGTAATAGTGGTAGGTTAGGTTAATGTATAAGTAAAAACACATTAAGAATGAATAATAAAGAAACTAAGTCTACCTGATGGATAACAATAAGAAATTATATAAAAAGCAATGAGTTGATCAGTACGGGACGGTATAACTACTTTTGGGCCACCCTGTATAAAGTTTTCTGAAATCAACGAGTCATCTCGATGAATTCTACTATTTTTGATGACTAACTAACTAACTTTATGCCCTATGGAACCCGGTGGTTCACTGCCGCGTCCACAAGAGCTCTCCATTGACTTCTATCCTTAGCCAACTGGATCCAGTTTCTACTTTGTATTCCTATTTCTGCGAGGTCCATCTTAATATTGTCCTCCCATCTGCGCCAAGATTCTCCCTAATGATTGTTTTAGATTGGAATTCCAGTTAAAATTTAGAAAGCGTTGCTACTTTCTTCCATTCTGGCTACATGACCTGCCCACCTGAGTCTCCTAGATTTGATGATCCTAACCACCTTTGGTAAACGGTAAAAAATATGCAGTTTCTCATGATGAAGTTTCCGTCATTCACTATTCCCGTTCCTCTTGGGTCTGAATATTCATCTCAGAATCTAGCTTTCAAATATTTTCAGTCTGCGTTCTTCCCTCGGGGTAAGCGACCATATTTTGCAACCAAACAGAATGACAGGCATGATTATTGTTTTATATATTTTAAGCTTCAAATTTCTCGACAGAATTCGCGAACACAAGAAATTCTGAACTGAATACAAATATGAATTTCCTGCTTTTAATCGACATTTAATTTCTTCGTGATTATGGTTTTGGTCCAGAGGCGGTTTTAGCGGGTAGGCCGGGTAGGACCCGGCCCATTTTTTTTTTTTTTTTGAAAAATATATAAACACTAAAAGATACAATAAAGAGTAAATATATTTTCCACTATTTATATTAATGTTAGATAATTACTCAACAAATAGCACTACTACTGTAAAAGTGATATTCTACTACCATTAATTAATCAAATGTATATATGTATCCATAAGCTAGGGAGAAGGCCTATCCAAAATTAAAATCCTAAAGCCGCCCCGGTTTTGGTCTGTTAATATTGGTCCTAGATATTTGAAAGTATCCACTTTATCGAAAGTATTATTTGATATTTTACGGCATTCATAATTTGCAATATAACGATCCCGACGAACTTCCATGTATTTAGTTTTCTCTGCATTCTAAACCCATGTAACTCCAAGCGTTTAATAAGACCTGTGCATTTATTTCTATTGCTCTGCTATCATCCCCTATTAAATTTACATAATCTATATTATTATTATTATTATTATTATTATTATTATTATTATTATTATTATTATTATTATTATTATTATTATTATTATTATTATTATTATTTAAGTGCAACTTCATTTCAATTCCAAGATGGGCAGGCCACAGAGGTAACACTTTCTCTTTGGCCATGATCGTACATTTATTGGTGGTTTCATTGGGAGATGGGTGTCAGGATTTATTTATTTATTGACTTATTTATGTAATTAGGAATACGGAACAAGGTGGCCTCAGCAAGGTATGTAGTATAAACTAAGTGCAGGTAACAGAACACAAGGATATATGATTAGTTGCGACGATGGTGGTAATGTTCTGCTCTGAGGCTACTAAGTGTGGGTTTAGACACTTGGAGCCCTGTTATTTAGAAAGCAAAGGAGTGCATTCATAAAATTATGTGCAATGGATGAATGGATGGCGACAATATATATATATATACAACGACTAGGGTTATAGTAAGCGGTGGCCTGATCATGTTCATGGATAACAAGAAAGTGATCTAATGGTGAATTTGCGTAACGCAGTGGAGCTGAAGTCTGGTCTAAGAGTTCATGCAGAATCAGATGAACGTTTGCTATCTGACGTTCAATATAACGAGAGCGAAGACTGTACAGATGTGGTAAGTGTTCGTATACATGTGTGGCGGTAGACCTCTTGTTTTGGCGTTCGTGGTGGTAAGGAATAAGCAATTCGTAAGACATGGCGTTCCTGAACTTACGTAGTTATCATAAAACTTCTGTGGAGCCGTTAACGAGGCCACATGTCCATGTGTAAGAACAGGACGAACACAAACTTTATATGTATAAAGAATAATATGGTGTTAAGACCCCAATTAGTGCCTTTCAAACTGTGTAATAAGTTCATCCGACGTCGAATATTAGTTTGCAAATTGGAGAGGTGGGTGTTCCAAAATAGATGTTTGTCGAAAGTGACACCAAGCTACCTCACGCTATTTTGTAATAGTGATAGCGAACCTGCAGATATAAGATGGAAACGGTCTGGATTTCGTACTAAGCAGTACTGGTTTCGTTTAAGTCCAAGTTACACCATTTGAGTTTTCGATGGATTAAATTTAAGTTTCCGTTTTAGACACCAAATGACGAATTTATAAATTGCTGGTTGTAACGCTGTGTTTATTCGATCCACTGAGAAACATAAAACGAGATAAGCCTTATCATCAGCAAACTGAAGTGCATAAATTGGTGGTTCTGGTATTGGTATATCAGCAACTTATAGGATGCATAATAATGGTGACAAAACAGAACCTTGAGGAACTCCGGCCAGTAGGATGAAGTGATGGGATTGTACTTGATTTATTTGTATGAAAATTGAGCGATTAGCAAGAAAGTTGGTCTATTATAATAATACTAAATTTTAACGTGCAAGATGTAATAACAATAGCTTCTGTTTAGTCGGCACTCTTCAAATTTTGAAATACAGAAAAATACCTATATAGGTTTGCAAGTTTTGTTTACTTGTTTTTTAATGAAAAGAAATAATAAAATTGAGAAACATGGACTATCAGCCGTCACTCTTAACTGTCAATTAATGTGCGAGTGAAGCAGAAAGCTGTGAAGCGTCAATTGCAGCCGGGACTGACTATGCATATTATATATATATATATATATATATATATATATATATATATATATATATATATATATATATATATATATATATATATATATATATAAGCATGAAAATTCAAATGGGAATATGGACTAAGGATTGAAAGCTTTCTCCCTCTATTCGACTTAATTTCAGCCTCTCAGCCTTGCAAATGTAGCACTCGTGTCTGCTTGATAACATCTGATAACGGCATCGGGAATTGAGAGAGAGAAATTGACAGATTCGCTTCTGCTCGTTGATGGCGAATGCGGGAACAGGTTTCGCGCTGTATAGAGCAAAAATGTGTCTCGGATCGGGTTTCGTGTTCGTAATATGGAACTTTCGTAGGGTGGTTAGAAATATTAGAATACATGTAAAACCATATAAATAACACAAAATGTGCTCTATATATATCCTTCCCTATCTCAGTGTGGCTAAGCAGCTAACGTACAGTCAACGACAAAAAAAAAAAAAAAAAAAAAAAAAACCTTTCCGTTTGATGAAATTAGCTTCGTAAATAACTTCAGAATTGAAAGGCAATTTGAGGACAGTTTTCAGTAAATTAAAATAATGTGAGTTTCTGTACATTCAAGCCATACCATCGTTATACGTTCCAGCTATACCAACGTTATTTCCAAAATAAATTTTATCAAACGGAAAAACAAACTTTTGTCACTGACTGCACAAGTTTCATGAGCATGTGGTTCCCAGTTCAATTTCTAGAGTACTTACCTCAAATATAAACCCGAAGTATGATGATTCTTATATAGCCTTGGTTTTGAACAATATATGAGCAAGATACATGCACTTAACAAAAACAACAGTACAAAGTGCAGCGTTTCGACGCTATACCAGTCCCCATCAGGATCCTCCCGCCTACAGTCGGACAATTTGTCCATGCCAACCAGATGCCGTGGTCGGATTGCCGGCGCCGGACACCGGTGGCTTTCCGGGCGATTCTTGACCGCGAGGAATAGTTGCCTTGCCGAGCAGTCAGCAAACAGCCGGAAATGAGCATTAAATGCGCCGGCGCCACCGTCGGAAAGTTGCCTTGCCGAGCAGTCGGCAAACAGCCGTAAAGGTGCAGTAAATGCTCCGGCAAAGTCGTCAAAAAGTGGCCCGCATAAGGAGTCGGCAGAGGGTCGGAAAGAGGCCTTTCCCACTGTTTTGCCGACTCTGACGATCGGCAACAGTCGGCAAAGGGCATTTTATTTTAGGATTTTCGACCGCTTGCCGCCTCGGCAAAAGGTCGGCAACTTTAAACAAGTAGATCATCGTGCAGCCGCGGACAGGTGCCGGCTTCCTACGGCGGACCGCCACCTTAGACGGCGGCAATCTCTCTTTCCGACCACGACTTCCTGATGGGGGTAGATCTATCTTCAGCAGGCAAAAGAATACCTCTCTTATTAAAATTATACAGCTGCAAAGATAAACACTGCATATTGTCTTTTGCTTGTTAAGTGAGTGTACCTTTCTTACAATTAGTATAGTTCAAACATAATCCCGCTGATTTCCTTCACATGTTTTGCTTAAGAGTGTAAGGCGTAGAGTATAAAATATCTTGTATGAAAATAAATCCTCATAAGTTTCACTTCGTTTCAGATACCAAGAGAGGCTTTAGTGTACGCCAGTTTGACTGCCAGGTGGTCACCTGTAATAAACAAGGATGTTATAAAATAGAGGATCTGCCCTTACAACAAAATTCTGAACCCATACGTCACAGTTTCGCCACCCCTACTCTGCCCATTCCGTTCAATAAGATCGCAATGTTTTGAGCCAACAATCATGCAGGAAAAGAGCGTAGCCAATCAGACGTATCGATGCTCAGTTGTTTTCTGGCTACATTGATTTAATAGAATGACGATACATATGGGCCGATCCTCTATTTTATAAGATCCTTGGTAATAAATAGTGCTGACAAGGGAGAAGCGGTCATATTGCATTTTTCAGTTCCATAGTAGATCAGTAATTACTGTTCTAGATATTTCCGTAGATAATTTCATATGGAAGCATTTCTGATGAAACAGTTAAGAGCGCAAGAGGAGCGTAGGTGCAAGGTTTGAGAAAATAAAGAGTAAAGGCAGGCACAGAGAGCTTGTTAAAACACAGTGAAGCCTGGGAAGTTCTGGGAAAACGTTTGCATATAAAGCCATACCGTTTGCAGTTCCACCAAGTTCCGTCCCAATAAGAAAACAACCTAGGATGTGCATTCTGTACTGAATTTCAGACAAATATGGAAGATGAAGACAGATCTGACATTATATTTTTCAGTTGTAAGACTGCATTTAAGTTTAAGTGGAAAGGGGAACAGATATAACGTGAGAGTATGGAGAACGGATAACAGGATGCGCTGGTAGAACATGAGCGGGATTCACTCCTTGGGATTTTGTATATTGTCATCTGATATGTAGGTCTATAAGCACTTGTTGCAAGCATAAATTATCTATGCTGAAAGAATGCTTGCTGCTGCAGTTACTAAAAGATAATCCTGTGTTGGTATTTGACTACGACGTTACTCCGGTATATTTCCGTCCTGGAGTGCCTCGTTATCTCAGTCGCCAACTACCACAACGGTATCAATTAGAGGACGCCAGTTCAAGTCCCTAGTACAGTGCAAAATGCACTTGATACCATCTTCGCTTCACGGTCCACCAAGTTCTACTGCGATGGAATCCATGGCCTTCCAGAACGTTGGCAGATGGTCGTCGATGCTGATGGGGACTATTTCTGATCTCCAGGTATGTCTTAGGTGACATATCGATGTTCGAAAGTGGTGGGTGAAAAAGCAACAGAACTTTCTTGGTTACCTTGGTTACCTTTGTAATTAGCATGGGAATTTATTCCCCTCTTTAGACCCCTTAAAAAATAAAAATATTTACTTTTGGCAATTTTCGTGTGGGTTAATCTCGGAAGATTACAATCATGTCAAATTTCATCATTATAGTCCTACCGGAAGTGCCTAAACATTTTGGAGTGTAGATTATGTCCCTTATAAACAACATGGGAGAGATTTTTCAGTTCCCCATAAAACCACTCTAAATTTGGAATTTTTTTTCGGTGACTAACTTAGGTAACGCTAACGAAAACGAACAAGCATACCGAATTTCAAGTTTTTATTTCGAATCCAAGTACCTAAAACTTGATATTATAGGTCCAAAATAAGGTCCATTTAAATAACATGGCGAATTTCTTCACCGCCCCTTTAGACTCCCTAAATTTAAAAATATTCACTTTTGGTAATTTTTCTGTGAGTGAGTCTCGGAAAGCTACAATCATACCAAATTTCACCATTCTAACCCTACCGGAAGTGCCTAAACATTTTGGGGTTAGAAGATGTCCCATATAATTAACATGGAGAAGAATTTTCAGTTCCCCACATAACCTCTCTAAAGTTGGAAATTTTTATTTTTAGTGATTTTAAATAATGTTATAGAAGACGTACAAGTATATCGAATTTCAAGTTTTTATTTCAATTACAAGTACCTAAAATACAGATTACATGTCCAGAAAAAAAGCCCATTTAAATAGTATGGGCAATGTCTTCATCCCTCATTTAGACCCATTAAAAATTATATATATATATATATATATATATATATATATATATATATATATATATATATATATATATATATATATATATATATATATATATATATATTCACTTTTGGCAATTTTCTTGTGCGTTCGTTTTGGGAAACTACAATCATGTCAAATTTTAACTTTCCACGCCAACCGAAAATACCCGTTATTTTATGCCAGTTCATGCAGTTTTATGTATAGTTATGATCTTTAGAACGTGCAATATGAATTTTTAATGTGCATGTGTCATTGGCGGACCTAGCCCGGAGCGTGGAGGGCCTAGGGCCCCCTCAGTGTTTCGAGTGATTAAAATTAGTAAAGCTATTATTTATATATTTTTTGAAAGTTTATAGTAAACTAATGATGCAGCTATTATAGTCTGGGTTCTTGCTGCCCCTTTCAGTCTTTACCTTCTAGATCCATGACGGGCATGTGTCTTGTTAAGTTGAGAATTTTTCACAAGAATTTTTGTTATAGGCATTATCAATGTTTCGGTTTGGAACTTCAGAAATCTGACAAGCTTACATATTAGGCTAGCTTTTGGTCGCCCTCAGACTCCCGCCTAATCTCGGCCTACAGCCTCGCGTCTCTTTGTATATCTTTGCATCAAAAGTGAATTTCGTACATTTGTTCTTTATATTTCCTGAATTTGACCTAGCTGGGGCATTCGCACCCTGATCGACGCGTTTACTCGACCTACGACCTCCCACTTCTTAAACCCATAATTCTACCAAATTTCAAGTTTCTTATCGTATTTTAACTGAGATAATATTTTGTATCCCAAGAAAACGCCTATTTAAATAACAGGAAAATTTCTTTATTCCCCCTTTAGTCCCCTTAAAAACTTAAATTATTCACTTTTGGCAATTTCCCTGTGGGTTAGTCCCGGAAGTCTTCAATCGTGCCAAATTTCGTCATTCTAATCCTGCCAGAAGTGCCTAAACATTTTGGGGTGTAAATGATATCCAAAAAAAAATTACATAGGAAAGATTTTTTTCAGTTCCCCATAAAATCACTCTAAAGTTGATTTTGTTTTATTTTTTGGTGATTTGCTTGGGTAAGGCTAACGGAAACGTACAAGCATTAGCGGCGTCTTTAGCGGGTAGGCCGTGTAGACACGGGTCTACCCAAAAATTTTGAAAAATATATAAGCGCTAAAAGATACAATAAAAAGAAAACACACTTTCTGCTGTTTATATTGATGGTAGATAATTATTTAACAAATAGCATCAACCACTACTGTAAAAGTAATTTCAAACTGTCATTAATCAATCAAATGCGTACACGTATTCATAAGCGAGGGAGCGGACCTACTCAAAATTAAACTCCTAAAGCCGCCCCTGACAAGCATACCGAATTTCAAGTTTATACTCCAATTCCAAATGCCTAAAATATGAAATTATAGATAAAAAAAGGTTCATTTAAGTAAAATGATGAATTTCTTCATCCCGTCATTAGACTCCCTAGAAATTAAAAATATTTAGTTTTGGTAATTTTCCTTGTGGATTAGTTCTAAAAGGCTACAATCATGCCAAATTTAAACTTTCCGCATCATTCGGTAGTACCAGTTATTTCATGTCAGTTCATGTAGTTTTATATATAGTTATAATAGTATATTCTTTGACCAACTAGCAACGTAGGAAACTGGAGGTAAAGAAGATATTTCTTTAACGTGCAACTGCCGAAGTCGCCCCATTAAAAAAAAAAAAAAAAAAAAAAAAAAAAAAAAAAAAAAACTTTCTGTCTGGTTCAGAGCATTCAAATTCATTACTTGTGTATATGAGTGGGACTCGTACTCACTAAATAGGAATAGGTTCAAGACGCTCTAATAAATAAGTGAATTGTATGTCTGCATTCATTGAGCCCGTAGAGAACAATACGTGCCTAGTAGAAGACGTTTAGCTTTTCATAAAAACCTAGACAAGAAAAGGAGAGAGAAAAAAATACAGTCATATGGAAGTCTTATTTTTCAAACCTTTATTTGCTCAGCTCAAACAAGGAAAAGGGACCTAGACATTTCATTCTTTTTCGTACCGTTATATGTATGTACGAGAAACACGAACTTATAAGGGGGGGGGGGGCGGAGATGAGGGAAGCTCTTTTCCTACCTTGTAACTGCACCGAATAAAAGCACGTACGAATACTATACCACCATATTTCGTTCCTCCTTGCTTTTGCTTTAGATCCTTGTACACCGTAGAACCATTTTTTTTCTGTTTTGTTTTCTTTTGTTTTCATACGTTCGAAATGAACTCTTCCATATTTCCTCGAGAATTATTTTGCAGAATAGAGGTACAGACTTAGCTTTGATTTCACCTTCTGTTCTTGCTTTTTATTATTCAACTTCCAATAACTTATAGAACCTCATATGCACTTTCTTAAGTCTACGTAAATTAAAATCCAAGCAGAATTGTCCCTGATGATGACACATTTACTTTTTCATAATAATTAGAATTAACGTGAAATTAAATTTCAATTATTATTAGCTGAACCTCTGCTATTTACGCAGTACACAGTCCTAATGTGAGCGCATGGGCGCCCGAAGAATATTTTCTAAGGGGGGCTCAAATATCTGGTTGCTATATTAGGTTTGGTACCTTTTATTTGTATTAAGAAAATTATAAGAAATGTATTTTCGTGAGCCAATGGGGGCTGGGGCCTCACCCTGCCCCCCCCCCCTTCGGGCGCCCATGTATAAGCGTGAATCTCCTCCTTACTATATCTGTGCAAGTCCCCTTACAAACACAAGTAAAACACGGGAAGACTCTCAAGGAGAGTAAATTTTTATAGACAAATATATCAATGTAATATTTTAATGTATAGAATGTTTGGGTAATAGATTATACTAAATTCAAATATTTTTTCTTGTAATTCCATATCTCAGCAAGTCTCATTGTGGGTCCACAACCAATCCAAGGCGCCAGCTTGCAATTGGTTTTGTCATTAGAATTAAAGTAAAGCGCCTGAAATGTCTATCAACCCGCAATACGTAGCTACTCTACTGGTTGCCTTTCACAGGGCTATTAACCTAGTTGTAATATTAAACTACTAGCTGAACCTGCGCTCTCTACACAGCCTATCATTCGCATTAGAGAATAAATATCCTTCTCATTCCTCACATCTGTACATGTCCCTTTACAGGCACAAGTGAAAAAAGTCTTGAATAAAAAAAAATGGCAAAGCGTATCATAAACAGGACCTCAATATTTCGCACCGTTTGCAAGATTTGAGCCTACTTCCGGTTGGAGTTTCTGATTCATGCATGACCAGTGTTTTCTTTCTTCTTGCACGCAGTATATAATAAGCAAATACATTACAAACGCAATTAATTATAATCGCAGTTATATATGGCGTTCATTGGGCAAATCACTCCAAAAATAAAGATTCATCTTACTGGTTAAACTGGAGAAATGATTATCGTTCCTTTTTCATTATTATTTGGTCATTAAATGAACGCCTGAGACATATGCAACCCCTATATACAACCAGGGTTGAAAAAACATGTTTTTTTAAAAAAAAAAGAACGTTTTTTATGTTTAAAACATGTTTTTTTGTTTAAAACGTTTTAAACGTTTAAAACAAGTACTTTGTTTTAAACAAAAAATGTTTAAAATGTTTATTTTGTTTAAAACAATAATCTAAATACGCATATATATTACATTTTTACCCTCTTAGGTATTGCTTGCCATCTATATTCTACCGCTAGATCAAATTTCGGGAACTTCCCTAATCTGGATCCGTGCAAATGTTCAATTCCGGAGAAAGAAATCGGGATTTTCCCGATCTCCGTTCACGGAATATGTAGCTTAGTTTCTTTGTGTTACGTTCTACTCTTCGTCTGCATTCTTAATCTTTAAACGCCCATTGACGCAACTGCTGCGTCAGGGCTTTAAACCTCAATGGCTCAGTCTTAAACCTCAAATTAAGGCTGGAAGATGGTTTTGGTACAAATTTATTCCTGAAAGATGCAGCTTTGCTGGTGTGCATTTTATGTATATGGGAGGAGGGTAAATATCGTGTTTTTTCCAACAGTTTTTTTGGGGGGCCATTCCCCCTCTTGGGGGATAGATTCATAAAAATTGTTACGTGAAGCAATGAAGTAGGCCACTACATGGTAATATCGTGTATTTGTAGTTCTTGCTTATATGGGGGAGAAGGGAGGGGACAAAGTTAGCCAATTTTTGGAGTTTAAGGTTTTTGACGTAAATTACATTTATTTTTACAACAAACATCAGTAGCTCAGCCTCTAATCAAGCTAGAAATACGATTTGGTACCAAAGTATTTTTGAGCGATGAAGCATTCCGTCAGTTGCATTTTATGTATATAGGGGTACGTATGTACGGCCGAAAAAGGGAGGATGAAGTTCGTTCTTTAATTTTTCATCAGGTTTTGGCGGGTATTCCTCCCCCCTTTGTGGTACATTCATAGAAATTGGTATGTGAAGCAATGAGGTAGTCCCATACATGATAGTAACCTGTATGTGTACTTGTTGTTTATAGAGGAAGAGGGGGTCAAATATGGTTAATTTATATTTATTTTCGGGACGGTCCCATATAACACAAGATATATTTCACTGAAGTGGTCTAGGAACATAATTCTTGTTCGTATACATGATGTGTGCAGCAAAAATGACGGTTTTTGTATATGGACGTGGTACTAGTGGGGAAGGAGAGAGAATGTTTAATTCAATGAATGTTTTCTGTGCATATTTTTTTTCTTTTCTTTTTCTTTTCTTTTCTTTTTTTTTTTTTTGAAAATATTTCCTACATAAAACGAATTCATTACGCAATGGCTACCATTTCTTACATTATTGTCACAAGTATGTGGCCTACACATTAATCATTTTGTCAGCGTAGGGTGGCTGCAAGAGTTGCCAGGGCCCCGCAAAGTCAATATTTTCATATTTTTAATGATTTTTTTTTTATGTCTGTTCTTTTCCTACGAATTCGGCGAGAATTTCACGAATGTTACCTCATTGGGATTTGTGGTCTATAAGCTTTCCACTCATGACTCTGTGATAATTAGGGAGGTTACCAGAGCCCCGAACGTGAAAGTCTACCATTTTGTTAAAATCCTGGCGGGCGTCTAGAGTTAATTGTGTTGTTATGCCATAGACATTAATCATTATTAGCTACCCATGTTGCAGATAGAGATGTATCTTGAAAACTGTTTAGTTAAAATATGTTATTTGCTCCTTGTAGGCTAGTCACTGCTCTTTTCTATGAGTTGTATTGTATTTGTCAGAGCATTTCTTCTAGCTTATGATGTGAGAACTGTTCATTATTATGGAAATGATAGTGATCAAAAAATATCAAAGTTTTTAATTTGTGAATTTGAATCTTAGAATAGTGTATAGTGATTCTCAGTCCGTTATTCTTGGAAATTAAGAAATGTTTAAATACTTCACTTGAATTTCTGTTGGTTTAGTTACACGCACACTGATGTGCAGAATTTCGTTCAGTAATTGCTGTTGTAATAAGAATATAACTCTGCTTGTAATTTACTCCATGCACAAATCCTGCGGAGGATGGGTTGTTTGTTAGAAAATTAAATTAACTTACTCAATCTGATATTTTAGTTGTTTTAAACATGTTCAACCACCATCGAAAAAAAAAAAAAACACTTTTAAAACATTTTGTTTAAAACGTTTAAAACAAATTGAATAAAACAGCAGACCTCGTTTTAAACATGTTTTAAACACTAGTTTTAAACATTTTGTTTTAAACATATCAACCCTGTATACAACAGCATGGTGTTGGAATGTATAACGCGTAGGATATAGTGCTTTAGTTTTTTTTTTTTTTTAATTCAACGCTGCCATGCATACCCTAAAAAATGTAATAAAGAAATAACGGCCATGTTTTTAAAATATTCAATTAGAACTGGACAATCTACATAAAATTTCCAATCGATCAGTGGAAACGTCATCTTTCTAGAGTCTGTAGTTTCCGAGATCTCATTGTCGAAAGGATTGACCACAAACATATAAATTTCCACAAGGTATAGTTTAAAAGAACTCGGAAGATGGAAGCACAATTCATGTGCATTGATTTTGGAGAAGGCTTATTAAAATACAAAGGCTTTGAACAATTTTATATCATAAACTTTATGAAAAAGATCTAGTTAACTGATTTATTTAAAGTACTCGTACTTAAAATGTTTGTCTCTGCTAAACGTGAAATCACACATAACCGTAAATGAAAGATTTGAAAGCCATAGCTATACGTTGGAGCTCGGGTGCTTTTAATTGCTATTGTAGCATTTTAATAGATAGATTAATTAATAGAGCCAAAAAGATGCTTAAAATGTGGAATAGCCAAATAAAGACTTTTTTTTTTTTTTTTTTTTTGAAAATTTGAATAACTGGCAAATCTAAACAAAATTTGGAATCGACCAGCGAAAACAGTACGTTTTTACCATTTGTGGTTTTCGAGATCTCATTGTCGAAAGGATTGGGGACAAACTTATAGACCTAGCATTTTAATATATAGATTCATTAAAACTAGTAAAATTTTGTATTGCAGAAACATGTCGCCACTCTTTTAATTCAAAGGTTAATAACAAGAATACACTACATTTAAAATACAGCTATGGTGAGGGACAACGTTTATGGCATTTTTTAAAAAGTGACACGAAATCTTTCAGTTTTACGTTCCACGTTTATGTCCGTTAAGCTAAGGAAGACGATGATTAAAGCAAAGGAATGATGATGGAAGCATTGGTGGCATGAGAATGTTGGAAGAAACGGGAGAACCCAAAGAAAACCCACATACACGATGTTGTCCACCACAAAACTTACTTGGTCCGGGATCAAACCAGGGACACCACGCATAAGAGGCAAGCGCTGTACATGGCATTTAAAGGCGGCACTACAAGGAGAGGGGTGCGATGTTGCCATATATTTGTATATATTCTCATCAATTTATTTGCCACTTGTTCACGCTGTAGTACGTCTGCTTAGCCACGCCCCTTCATCACACGGGCAATGTCGCACCTAACATTGTTTCATTCTCTTAAACCACACACTATCATTTTTGTCCCACGTTTTAGTCAACCGTCTTATATTAATTGCTTTCTTGTGCTCCAAGTTAAACAATTACACATAGGGATGCGCACGAGACGAGTCAAGACAGGATTTTCCTGACAAAATTCGAGTCGAGACACGGCTATTCCAATTGAAAAATATATATTTTTCGAGTCGAGACATCACTTTTACAGCACATTTTCGAGTTGAGACAGCCATAAATCTTGTCTCGTGCGCATCCCTAATTACACATTTCTCCAGTGTGTTTATGTTCTAAATTACAATTTGACATTTATTATTATTATTATTATTATTATTATTATTATTATTATTATTATTATTATTATTATTATTATTGTTATTATTATTATTATTATTATCGAAATTTGAGTAAATCAAAACCTCAACTTTGACCTTTAACCCTCCAGTGCATGATTTTGGCATTTGGCTTCGTTTTATGCATCTTGCAATAGTTTCAATAGTACAACTCCAAACGGCTATATCATGCATTCAGTATGCTCTACTGTAGCTCTAATTGTAATTTTTCCAATTAGATCTCATGTACTTGAATTTTGGTAGCTTGAAAACACTAAATGGTAATAAAAAAATAATTTAAAAAATTCATGCACTGTAGGGTTAACTTTAAAAAAAAACTTCTACTCACCACAATATTCCACATGTGTACTAAGCCCATGAACGTAAAGAGCGTGGTAAGTTCGAGTGAGTTTCATCTACCACATACAGATTTTTTTTTCCATTTCTATCTAATATTTGACTAACTTCTAAACCCAAATTTGATGATTCATTACTGGAGAACCAACAGTTTGCACACCACAATATTTCATACGCATACGTTCGTTTAAGTATATCGCCAGTTTCGTTAAGATTGGGTAAGTTTCATTGGTCGCGTACGATTGATTGGGAGTTTGGAGTACCTCGCAGCATCGAAGTAATAGAAGATATGGACCTAGAATTTAACGTCAGATCTGAAGCACATGAACTCCCTCCTCAAATCGAACTAAGGTATCCCACACTGAAGGCGCGCACGTTAACCGCGTAGTCACGCGGGAGCTCTGATCCGTGTTGTACAAAAAAAAAAAAATCTACAAAACACTGGAGGATACAATTCTGATTAGGTCTATTTTAAGGCAACCTATGCATTTATCATATTCTAACGACTCTATCAAGTATGAAATGCTCGTTCTTAGCACGGGGAGAATGCGTTTATGGGAAATATTTGAATCATGTTCCTCCTTAGAGGATTTGTTTTAATGGAAATGTAACGATAGCAATACAGAATATATTCTACTTTTGGCATAAACATTGGAACATCCTACCCCCACAGAATACGTCTTTAACCAAAGTGATACAATTTTTTTAAAAAAGATCTTAAATTGGGTCTGCTAAGTATCTTCCAAAAGTCATTTCAAACAAGGATATAGGATTTATACTTCTTGGCTTTCGATATATATAGTAATTTAGCCCGTCACGTACAAAGGATGACGTCCCTCGGCGAGCACACTATCCGGGGAAAGGGAAGGAAGAAAGGATTGGGGAAGGAAGAAATCGGTCTGGGACCTGTAATTTAGGTAGCATCCCGGCATTTGCTTGGTGTGAATGAGGAAAACCCAGGAAAACCTCATTCAGGGTGGCTGGCCTGAAAAAGGTTTTTGCATTTTTTTCGACCGAGTGTCCTCACCGGTAATCGAATCACTTCGAACATGTCAGACTTTTCCCGACCTAAACTATAAATCTCATAAGGGATCTATGCGAACCGTGACAGCTAGATATTTGTGAAAATTGGTATTCGGACTAATTGTTGATTGCCAATCATCGTGGTGATAGTCACTCGGTGCGGAAATGCCTTGTTTACCCGCTATGTATAATACATATATCAAGCAGTGACCGGGTGAGGCTGTGTCGAGTTACACCCCAAAAACGCCGGGAAAAGGCAGAATATGAAAATGTATGCAGGTAACCTGATACGTACGGGAGGAAGACACGTGACCAAGAACACGGCAGTACTGTCACACATGAAGTGCTGCAATCCCAACACAAACTTTTATATATATATATATATATATATATATATATATATATATATATATATATATATATATATATATATATATATATATATTTAAATAGAACGTATACAATTTTTTGGTATTAAAACAATTGGCATAAAAAACGTGAAAGGACATAAGCAAGCGGTGGGTTATCAGTGTTGCCAAATAAGGGAGATATGAAGCTTTAAAGTTGAGAAATTATGGGGTCCGTACAGAGAAACAAACGAATGTACAACAACAACAAGATTGCAGAAGGAACAAATGTTATGGAGTAAACCACAGCATGCAAAGCATCGAGTGAATAACGGGTTTGATATGTTATATCGAATGTGCGGCTAGGGCGAGAAATGTGTGTATTTTGACATACTATGTATGGCTTTTCTGTTGCATGTATTGGTGTGTGTATTATGTTAAAATATTTTGCGCCTGTATTTTAATAGTAACCTGAATGCAGTGTGCTCATCTTAATAGTTGTCTCACATGCTAACGTTTCTTATGTTCTCGACTGGCACTTATCACAGGTCATTAATCTATACGAATCGATTCTGACGTACTTTCTTGTCACATATTTGTTACCTTTTCTGCCACAGCTTTTCTGTACTCTCTTCAGCCACTACACCGTCGTTTCTATGGTTTCGAAGGCACGCAGGATTTTATGCGGTGTTGCAACCCTAAGTCAGTTCTCTTTACAGCTCTCGAAAACGGTTCGAAATATCGATTCTATTTAAACGCTATTGGAATTTCTGCGCTACAGAGAGACTTGGTGTTCACATTTCCTCATTATTTCACATGGAATGTCTCCTTTCTACGCTGCCGTGTCGCGACAAAACGCTGTAACTTGAGTTACATTGTTTTGTCGCTATAAGCATTTTTGAATTTCCCGCCACCGATATTTATGTTCACCAGGCCCAGCATTGAGCTGAGTCAAATACTTTTGAAAATATACCAAAGAGAATTTCGATGTAAGTAGGAAATTAGTCGGTCTGTGGCGATTTTACGGCTGTTTTTCTCAAAAGTGCTCCGCCAAAGTTACAACGTTTTGTCGTGACAGGGCAGTACGGCTAAAACACTCACATCTCCTTTATTTGGCAACACTGATAATCCACCTTTAGTTTATTTTCTTTCACATTCTATACCAATTGTTTTAATGCCACAAAATGGTATACGTTTTATTTGAAAAAGTATAATATTTTGTTGGGATGGCAACAGTGCTTTTGTGACAGTACTGTCGTGTTCTTGGGCACGTGTCTCTCTTTCATAGGTATCAGGTTACCTGGATACATTTTTCATTTTCTGTCTTTTTTCCGGTGTTTTTGGGGGTAGAACTCAGCACAGCCTCACCCGGGCACTGTTTGGTATATGTATTATTCGTAGCGGGTAAACAAGAAATTTCCGCACCGAACGACTATCACCACGATGATTAGTGATCCACAATTAGTCAGTGTATCAATTTTCATAAATATCTAGCTGTCACGGTTCGCATACGTCCCTTGGCAGTCATTTTTGACATTTTATTTTCACCTCCCCCACTGAATCCCTAGGAAGAAAGCAGCCTAGAATCATTATGTGGGATATTTCCCGGCATTTGCCTGGTGTGAATGAGAAAAATCCAGGAAAATCTTGCTCAGGATAGCGGCCTACAAAAGGTTTTTACTCTTTATCGACCTAGTCTCCCCACTGGGAATGAACCAAAGGCGAGAGTGTTAGCGAACACGCTACACAGTACCACAATTAATATTAGGAATTAAGTGTGCGGTTTTTCATAATCATTATTGCTATTTGCTTATTAATAAAGTTCCAGACACAATCGAATGAGAACGTTTAATGCGAAATAATAAAATAAATATCCGTACGCTATCGCAATCGCTTGATTATTATAAGGTATTTCCAAAAGTTTTCAATTATCTAACTGTGTCAGTTCGATGGATGTAGTAATTTGAATCAGTCGCTGTGAAAGCTTGCATTCTTCATGGCAATGTTCCAGCTCACACCGCTGTTGTTGTCAAGCCTGCCAAAATTAAATCTGGGTTATAAGGTGGGAGCTAAATTTCCTCGAAGCCACAATCTTTCACTGCAGCATTGCCAACAACAGTTGTATGAACTGGAGCATTGTCATGCAGTAAGCGACCTCAACGCACAGCGACTGATTAAATGACTGCCCACGAGGAATTGACGCAGATAAACAGTTGAAACTGATACATTGTTACTTCCATAAATGGCACTGTGTGCCACGAATGGCTCTGGTGTGATATTTCAGTATCACGCTGGACACTTTTAGTAATACGCTGATAGTATTATCGCCTATATCACGAAGGTCACGGGTTTGATTCTCGAACTACTGTACCGTGAGATGGGGCTGACAATTGCACTTGCGTGGGAGCAGCTACCAGTTGTTGTCGTCAGGGCCCCCTGTCGTTAGAGTCAGTTCAGTGAAGGAATCAAGGTTAGCTAACAGGAGCGTTGATGCGATCTATTGAAAATGTCTTCGCGAACTATAGTAGCTCGTGATCGACGGTTTGGTGATCACTGGTTTAGAGTTATAAACTTGGTGATTTATTCTACAGTCCTGATGTCGATGATTATTATCTTATTAGTAGTAGTAATGCTAATACAGTAATTATTTGCTGTGTTTGATGGTATGATAAAATTAAACTATAATAAATAGTATATTAGCTGAAGTGCTCAATCTTCGCACGGGTCAGATAAAATATCCCCGGCCCGGAGCCGAATAGCGTGAATTTGGAAGTTAATGCGATCGGAGTTTCACCATTGATTTCAGCGACCGCGAAAACTATGAATTCGACACTAATATCGGTCATTTTCTACTACTTTTATATGTCCCGGTAAACGCCCCCTGAGACCCCCGGGTCGAATTTTGACAAAAACGTTTAACTCTGGTCTGGAGCCTGGACCAAGGTATTCGTGACTAAAATTTGGCAACTCTCGGTCAATTTGTCTGGTTCCCAAGCCGGTTCCGGTAAACGCCCCTCTGAGAGCCCCCTGGTTCGAAATTTGAAAAAAAGGGTTTCTTCTTGATCTGGTGCCTGGGCCAAGGTACCCCTGACCAAAATTTTGTAACTCTCAGTCCACTCGTCTGGTCCCCAGGCCGCACATAGACAGACAGACAGACAGACAAACACACAAACAAACTTGATTTTATTTATATTAGATATATAATTAAATAATATTTATTTTGCAAATAAATGTAGTTCAGTGAAATGTTTTTCATTGTGTATAGAAAATATGTTTTGTTAGTGACTTTTCCCATCACATTTCAAAATGCTATGTTAATGACTTTTGTATTTAAAATAAAATCTTATCGTAAATGGCGTAATAACTTGTTCTCTGTTGTAATGCGGACAGGAGAGAAGATAATCTTGAGAGCATCTTCCCAGTGTAGAGGGAACTAATCAGGCTCAACGTTGTATTTTTCTTGGCAACAACAACTGAAGTTGGTTGACAAAAAATCGCCTTTGATGCTTTTTTACCCCTTTTCTTTTTAGTTCTTATCCAACTTCAGAATTTTCGTAAAGATCTCTCTCTTTTTTATCAAACTTTGTAAACTTTCCGTATTTAGCTCTTATCTTTATGCGTTATCTTATTATTTTCTTCTCGTTTTTCCTTCATTTCTTTCTGTCTCAGACTTCTTATTTTTTCCTTGCAGGACAAGATAATATCTCATGTCTTCTTTTAACTCTTCCACTGTGTTTATCTGTTTTGTTTTGTTTTGCTCCTCAACAAGAAGGGCGTTCTCAGTTCTAATTTTCCCCTACGTACAAAATTTAGGGGGATATATACCTCAATCTTATTTACCAGTTCGTAAGAGACACAATTTTTGTTATCCGTCAATAAAAATGATACTGAAATGATAGTATTTTGTATTTATAAAATAAATATCCACCCAATTATTTAGATTAGATTTATTGGTTTCAGCAAATAACTTTGGATTAGTTGGAAGAGTAAACCAAACTTTCTCAAGTGATAAACTTGGCAACGTAAGAGGATGGAGCTTGTCAGCGATTGGTTAACGTACTACTGTGGTTTACTTTATCTTCCTACCCGATTTTTCTTTTTTTATTCTTCTGCTCTGAGCTTCAGTATTTTAAACGCATTTTGTAATTTCACCAGCTACGTTTGATTGGTTTCTAGCGTTTAAAATCTGAAAAGTAACTATGTTTCAAAATCTATTAGGTTATAAATGAAAGAGGCCTGCACTATTTTTCATTTTAGTCATTTACCTACATCAAACTTCTAATAAATTTTATATCCAGTACGAATACAAATAGAAATATATGTCTTATCTCAGCTGTAATATGCTTTGTCATCTTAACTCGAAGAGCTCAGGTGGCCTTAACCTATATTGGAGAAACATTAACCGACATTTGCAACTTACTATCCATTTGATGAACCTGTAATTATTTAGTTCCCGTAAACATGATATCCATAATCCTAGTTTAAAACCTACTTTCACTCTAGCTAGAGCCTTCCTGTTTCAAGTGCGCCCTTCTGGCGCTGCTATCGTCGATGTGTATTTTCCCGTACCTCCCTCAAAAGAGGAGGGACACGTTGCTGCGGCCGAGATCTTTCATTAGTTGGATGCGGAAACGTTGCCACAACGAATGATTTCACAGGATTCACTGTGTTCTGTCTTGTTAGCCATTCTAAGTAGCCAACGATCGTCCACTCGTCAAGACCAAACAACTAAATGACAAATTGGCAACAGGGCTGAGGTCATTCACTTCTTTTCCCTAAGCAAAGGGAGGGTTTCCTCAATCAGATGTTGACGGAGGTGAGGCCGAAGTATGTTTCGCATATTTTCGGTGGGCACACCTGAAACAGACAGGCTCTACACATTTTCCCATTTGACTCTTCTCGCTGGTCTAGTGGCGAGAGCGCCCATCTTCGGTTGAACGCATTACTGCGATTCGAATCCATTAACTTTTCATCATTACTTAATTTTGGTATACATGTCCAACTGCACTGCTAATAAGCATGTATGTTAATCGGTGTGTAACGAAAATATTTTTACAAAATCAAATAAGAAATGTAATGCTCTCCCCGTTGGTCTAGTGGTTAGTATGCCGTATGCCTATCCGCGCGAGAGAGCAAAAAACTTTAATTTTCAATCCTTCAGTTTCATTAATCATTCATTTCCTTGAGCTCATAGGGTGTATCTGTGGGTCGTTAAAATCAAATTTCATTTCCTCAAGAAATAGGCTGAGCAGTGTTTGCAAAATAAATTATTTTATTTTCTACTTCATGAATTCTTTTATGCTGAGTAAAGCATTTGAATTTCAACGATTCTGTTTGGTACACAAACTGGATACAGTACATGATTATGCAAAGCCAACTACGTTGTTATTTTTCTGTAATATTTGTACCTCACATTACAATTGAAACAATGACTTTAAAATCAAAAAGCAATACAGGTCCCGAAACTGAACGGTGTTACAAGTTTCACTGCCACTGCCAATGTGATTTTCTTCTTATAGAGCCGTGGAGCCGCAACTGTAAATGCGCCATTCTGGATCTATAGCCCTCCGTAAACTGGTAGAAACAAGTTGCGGGGCTGAATTTGGATTTAAACGGCATTGGAAGTGTCACTGTTCATCTCAGCGACTCCGAAAACTCGACACTAACATAGGTCATTTTCGATTATATCTATATATATAAAAGAGAACGTACAAAATCCTTTGTCCGCTCATCACGCTAATACGGCTGAACCAATTTCTTTCATTTTTGGGGGGTTATTAGGATTTGGACCCTAGATGGTTTTTGTCATATCACTTTAATTTTTAATTACCAGTGTCTTGAGATAATTGACCATTCAAGTGTCCATAACGTACAAATCCTTTGTTATTAGTTCATCATAGGTAAAAATAAACGTATTTATATGCAACCCGCATGACCGTGTCACTCGGCGGGTTAACATAAATGACAGGCGATATACAGCGGAAAATAGCTTGAATCTTCTGTTTAAAATTTTTTAATTGATTTGCTTATTTTTACAGACACTTTTACAATATGCCAGCACCGGGATGACCGCAGCGAAGCGGGGCGGGTTAACATAAATGACAGGCGATATAATGTTAAGATTTACTGCAATCTTCTATGGTTTTTATCATATCACTTGAAAGCGAAAAAGTAAAAATTATCTAAGTAACAAAGTTTATTGCGTTCCGGGGTGACCGCAGCGAAGCGGGGTGAACGCTGCTAGTATATATATATATATATATATATATATATATATATATATATATATATATATATATATATATATATATATATATATATATATATAGGGTGTTTCAGATAAAAGGTCCAGTGCTTATAAATCCGAAATGGCTGAGAATAAAAAGATGAAACAAAAACTGAGATAGAAAAACGTCATAGGGCACATTACATGGTGTTATTCTGAAGACCCCCAGGGCCCTCCTTCAAGGGGGCCCAGAGGCCAACTTCAAATTTTCAAATGGGAACACGTATTGAATCATACCGCATTCAATGGTACTTGAAAAACGAAACAACTTTTGTAGGAAACAATTTTCGATTTGGGCCACCGTTTTCAAAATGGCCGCAAAAAGTGGGTCCTGTATCAGATAAAACGTCCAGTGCTTATAGGCCTAAATCAGAAACGGCTGAGAATAGAGAAATGAAACAAAAACTGAGATAGAAACGATGATAAAGCATATCAAGTGGTGTTGTTGTGGTGACCCTCAGGAAACTCCGTGAAGGGGGCTCAGCTGCCAACTTCAAACTGATACAAAACTTTTTGCGGCCATTTTGAAAACGGTGGCCCAAATCGAAAAATTGTTTCCTACAAAAGTTGTTTCGTTTTTTAAGTACTATTGAATGAGGTATGATTCAACACATGTTCCTATTTGAAAATTTGAAGTTGGCCCCTGGGCCCCCTTGAAGGAGGGCCCTGGGAGTCACCACAACTACACCATGAGATGCGCCCTATGACATTTTTCTATCTCAGTTTTTGTTTCATCTTTTTATTCTCAGCCGTTTCGGATTTATAAGCACTGGCCGTTTTATCTGAAACACCCTATATATATCTATATATATATATATATATATATATATATATATATATATATATATGCCTCCGTTAAGTTGTACCATCAGAGTGAAATGATAGAAACACTCCGAAGCCTAAACCTCATCTATGTTGAAAATTTGATTGAGGTCGGACGGATGGCTGAAGAGTTATTAAGTCACAAACATAGACACATTTATATTTATATACACGTATATATACACGTATATATATATATATATATATATATATATATATATATATATATATATATATATATATAACTCTCTCTCTCTCTCTGTCTATGGCCTATGGAACCCGGAGGTTCAATGCCGCGTTCACAAAAGCTCATGTATGTGTGTGTGTGTGTATGTATGTGTGTGTTTGTTCGTTGACGGCGCCAGTTTTAATTTCTAGCGGAGGGGACAAATTGAGGGACAGAACAAGCTTTTCGGGGGCAGGTTTTCTTTTGTATACCGAAAACGATAGTTTATAGGCTTATCACTTGACCAACATTATAATACATGTCTGGAAGGCAGACGTATCCACCACAGGCAACCGCCCCCTTCCCTCGTTTGGCGTTGTGACAATTCCAAATAATCTTAAAAATATGTTTTTCTTGGATTCTTTCTCCTATCAAAAAGATCTAATATATTTCAATCAAAAGTCTCCTTGTAGGCCTCAAATCTGGAGAACTATGTATAGTGTAGCCGAACCCAAACTATCAGTTAACTCAGTATGATATGCTTATTCCGTAGAAAATTCGAAAACTCGATTTGGGGGCCGTTCAAAAATTTTGTGGTCCCTGATGCCATTGGTGCAAAACATCCAACATGTTTCAACAAAATGTTGTTGTAGGCCTTATGTCTGGAGAACTACATAGTGTAGCCAAACCCAAACTATCACTTATCTCAGTATGATATCCTTATTCCGCACAAAAATACGAAAACTCGATTTAGAGGTCGTTCAAAAATTTGTGGCCCCTGATCCAAAAATTAATTCTTGGCCAAGATCACAATCTTTTGATGCATTTTTGGATCATTCCTAAAATTCTTGTTTTCTTTGATTCATTTTTTTGTTTATACATACTTTAATATATATATTTTTTTGTTAACGTTATGGGCGAATAAAGCGAGCTAAATAAATTATGTAGTTACTTGTATTTTACTCTCCTTACATAGTTATTTCCAGAGATACGATAATAAATACAACAAAATGTTTTCTACAACACCCACAGTTCTTCCGTCAATTAGTTACATAATCCATTTTCAATATCTTGAAGAGCATTACCGTTGGACGTTAAATTAAACAATTTATTTCTATAGTTTTAAACAGCATTACCCTTGTCCAGCAAAGAGTGAATGCTAGCTATAAGTAGCAACACCTGCAGAAACACGTCTAAAAATAGTACAAACTTGATATTGGTGTAGCAAAACATCCCAATGACTGGCTGTCATTTTACAAAAACAGGTTTGGAGTATCTCAAACGCTGAACACTCTGTCTCGTATTAAAATACTGGTTAGAATCTTGAATTCATTAAGTTAAAAGTGAAGTTGTTGCAAGAGATAATGGGTTACTTTTTCTTTTTAACATACGTTAATGAGACACATCGTATATTATTTTGAGAACATGTTATGAGAAGGATCATATTAGCTACAAAAACAGATACAAAAAGACAGTTGATTTCTTTAGCATTTATAATGAGTATTAACATCACGTATCAGATCAAATTTTCCTGTAATATTCATAGAAAAGATTTTAAATTTTTACAAAAATTCGCACAGCACTATAAATACTTGATAACAATATTATCGATTCACATTGTGTGCACAAATAATTTGCAGCCTACCTTTCAGGCCTACGACTTTTAGGATTTAATACTGTACAATAGGCACCCAGCCCCGTCTACAGCGAAACTATAGGCTGCTTTGTAATAGTTTTTGTTGTCGCATCCTTTGTCAAGAATATCAAAGAAAGGATTCGTATTATCATTGGTAAAAACAAGCGCTCCATAGTGATCTCGCAATTCGTGAAGCCCAGGCTCTACAATAATAATAGAACTCTTTTCCCTCACGTGTGATAGATCGGGAGAATTCGGTACGATTCGTGAAGTTGCCTTCCGAACGCATACACGAGAAAAAGTGAAATAGCTGAAGTGCACCAACAACGTTGCCAAACTTAGAGGGTATGACAAACGAGTGACATAAAAGCACTTACAAAAGTATAACACGAACACTAACAATTATTGAATTAAACCGTAACAATAATAATAGCAAAATATAAAATAATGACAACAATAACAACAAAACGGAACTTTGAGGCAATCTGATAACACTGTACCCTCAAGATAAGTTCTCCATATAGCGCGAGATACGACACTGGCAACATTTCATGGGTGGAGATTGACAACAGGGCTACACCCTCGTGTTCTATTGGGTGGTAAAATTTGTAATTATAGATCAAGCTTCACGAGTCCTTGCGATCACTATAGCAATTAATGTGTCACCACAAATAAAAAGTTACAGAATCTTGGGAAAGCTACAGAATCAGAAAATTGTCTATCGAGCCTCTCCCTACGGTACCCTATCGAAAGGGGAGCTTTATATAATTATTTTACAGCAAGTCAGTAAGCAACCACTTTGATGTCTCTGGTTTCTAAACCAAAGAATTCTGCTTCATTTCCAGAATATAGTCAATCGGTTGGTTTTCCACTTCATCCCCTAAAAAAGATCAAGCCAAAAGCATCTTGATAAACGTATGTAACACAAGCTAAACTGTATGCCTTCTTAGATCTATGCTGAAGAAGAGACAACCAGACCTGTCGTGTTCCAGGCTGCATTAACGATAGTCCGTTGATGTTGGTATCTACTTGTGTGGACCTGAGTAGTATTTCGTGGCTGCTTGCGGATTCTCTCATTTCTCTGATTTTACAGCTTCAATAGCTAGACAATCCACATCTTCATTTCTATAATTTTTCATTGATCCTTTGCTTTCCTTGGATAATGCGTTTTAGACGTCTAAAATAATGAGGAAAACTGACAGTATTGCAAAGCGCATGTTACAGCATTGCAAAGGCGAAAGTGTAGAAATATAAGAAAGTCTCGTAATACTACCAGTCAAATGCCTCATATATTACTACCGACCGTCATTTTTTTTCACATTTGAATTTCAGTGCAAGACGGAGTATATTTTAAAACAAAACTTGTATTTTTAAAATTAAAATATCATGTTGTAGGTTTATTTATCGTATGCGTTTCCTGATCACTATACAACAATAGTGATCAGGAAATACATACGTTAAATAAGCCACGGTAATGTGTGCACTTTGGTAAACGTCTGCAAAAACTTTCCTATTCATGAACAACAATAAACGTCCGCATCATAAAACCAATGCCAGGTGATCTCACGAAATTTGGCACAAGTAGTTTCTTTATAACATATATCACATACACGACCGGCCGGCCCTAGGCAATTTACCGCCTCCTTTCTCCAGAAAGAACAAATTTTAAAAATCATGATTTTAAGTGTGCTATCCCATAATGAACAATGAAGAGCAGAGAAAGGCACTCACACTCAGAAAGGCCTAAACACTACAAATACAATCAGGTTGGGTCTTTTTTTCTTCAAGTAATAATGTTATGTTGTTGAAAGATAAAGGAAACATATCTGTAAAGAAAAGATGGTAATCCTTTTTATATAATTCAACATCGAGCTTCAATCTCAATACCGGTATATCAGTTTGCAACTCTAGTGCAACTAGCTCTTTTATCTTTATTTTTGATTTTCCTTCTACATCTGTTTATATATGCACTTTCAATGACAACGAACTTCTTTGTGTCAAACACAAGACTAGTTATATATCAAAACTGTGATAACTAACAGAGAACAGGTGTTCGCTACTGTTCGAGAAATGAGTTCTTGTATTTGACAACAATCAAGCAATTCATACTGTTATTTGTTTGAGCATTTGCTTTAGCACTGTCCATGTGACCTTAAACGAATGCGACCTAAACATTATTTATGAATGTAGTATTCAAATAGGTTAGCTTTGTAAATTTAACTATCATCATGAAGTCTGTTTCCAACAAGCAATATATATATATATATATATATATTTAAAATAATATAGTTACAACGGATTTCGCCGCCTCGTGCAAATGCACGTGCTGAGTATAGGGTAGAGCCGGGCCTGGCTCTCTCCCGGCTAAGCGGTTAGCGTATGCGTCTTTGGCGTGGGAGACCCGGGTCCGATTCCCGACGAGAGCTCACGTGGTTCGGATTCCAGTTTAAGCTCTAGATCCACGTCTCATATAGACTCGCTACTGAACGGGACGCTAAACTAAAAATAAAATCAATCGAATTTAAATATATACTTCTAGTCACTGTTTTGAGATGAAAATTGAGGCAATACGAGAAATTTCTCGTTTCATGGACGACACTAGTTAGAAAGTTGTGCGGTGCATTTTTGAAACACACTGCATTTGCAAAAAAAAAAAAAAAAAAAAAAAAAAGTTGAATAATCTTGTACAAGACGTATGTCTTATCAAACAAAGAAATCATACACACACTTCCCTAATGACACTCAACATTCATTAGTAGTCTCTGCCAAAGACTGTATGCATAACTCGTTCATCCAAAGACAAGAGATGCGTTTATATTCTGAGTTGCATCATTGCTGAGAATAGGACTGCCTCCAGAAAGCTGGCTGAGAAAACTCTCACGACGATGCAAGACTGTCCAGCATCCAACCACGCGTCGTCAACGAGAATAACTTGTTTTCGCTTCTCTCATCAGGACCTTATTCTTTGCTTCTGAAGCTCAATGTGTTGAAAACACACGAAGAGATAACGTGACTCTGGTGCGTGTTTGTACCCACAGAATGAAATTAAAAAAAAAAAAAAAATAAATAAAAAAAATAAAACTACCTTAGCTAGGATTTCTCCAATTCTTATCACACAACAGTCAAAACAACACGTGTAGTCCACACAAGTTAAAACAACCATTTTACGCAGTGCGTTACACAAACTTGAAAGCGTTCACAATTGAGATGCGTGGTGTATTGTCTATCTCTAATCTGAGTAATGACAGATCGAGTAGGTTAGAATTTAGAAACACGCTCACGCTAGTCAATTGCAATGTTCCAATTTTGATGGAGTTTGGTTTACTTTTAAAAAAAAAATCATACAAACTTCATTGTCTGTCCCTATGTCCGTCTGTGATACACAAAAAACACTCAACAACTACTAGATCGTTAACTACGAATTTTGGTAGGATCTCCGCCTAGGTTAATCGGTTAACGTACGCGCCTTTGTAGTGGGAGACCGATGTTCGATTCCTGTCGGGAGATCATATGGTTCGGATTCCACGTTAACCTGCAGATGCACGTCTCATATAGCATCACTGCTGAAAGCGACACTAAACTGAAATAAAACCAAATCCAATCAAATCCAATGACTTTTGGTAGAATGTAAAGGGCCAAGAATTAGGAATCGATTTTGTTGATGCAGGTGATATATCTACCGGAAGTGATTGAATCAGCCATTTCTGGCTTTAATGTTGATCACTATAGAGCAAAAACGGTAATACATAGCGATAAGCGGTTTCCTATATTCGATTAAACGTCTCAAAAATACATTTTATGCACATCCCTACACAGCAAATGTGTTGAAACAACACAGAATGACTACCACTTTAGCATGTTACTCGTGTGAGCCATGGAAATAATTGCAAAGTGCCAGTTGAAATCTTAAAACATGCTTTGAAAATTAGGAGTGTTGCCAGTTTGAAAGATCAAATAATGGACGTTTCGTGCACATTAGAAGAGTCATAAATTCATACTGGTTAACTATAGAACAAAAATGAGCATACCGTTGGCTTTTGGGGAAAATTTACTATTAAAATTTGGTGCCACATGCTATAGTTTTCAGTTTTCAAAACTTCACTTTAATTCAAAATGGCGGATTTCAAGATGACTGCCGTCAATGATACCCTTATCGTATAATTTCCCTCTAGGCATAATATGTATTACCGAAACCTTTATCCACTTATTATCATTAATACGCGGGTTAGAAGCGGAGGTAAGGGACTTACGCACATAGTAAGTATAAACAATTAATATGCCTGTAACTTTTCACCAAATGAGCGCATTTTAAAACTAACTTCACCATTGTCTTCCTGATTAAATTCTAGCCCGAAATTATGTATCATATTACCCTATTCCTATTTAAAAAACTTGACCTTAATTCAAAATGGCGGATTTCAAGATGGCTGCTGTCAAGGTCATACGTACCATACGACTTTCCCCTAGGCCCTATACGTATCTACATGATGTAAATGTATACGGTTTTGGAATATATTATTTTGGAAATAAAACATTTTAATTATTAAATGTTATATTAAAGTTGTTATATAGTGTAAACAGGTGTTAATGTTTATGTGTTTACGTTAATGATTTGTAAATGCATTAAATATTATGTTTTATTACGGCTAAACGCTAAATCATCAGTTTGTATGTTATTGTAATTTGTAATATTTTGGTCAAAAAATTAAAATGTCATCAAAATGTAATGCTGTAACAGTAACACACTTTAACTGTGGCATAACCATCAAGTTTGTAAAAATTTGTTAATCTAAAAATTTAATCACAATGTAATTCGGGTAAAACCAATGCTTTACCAATAGCTGAGATATACAAAAAGTCAACAACATAAATTCCAAAATGTCTAAAAACTAAATATAAAAACCTATGGTCCAAAAAAAATAAATCAAAAATAAATCATCAAAAGTTGAATATCAACAGAGAGAACCACTTGTACTCTTATCACAGTAGTCATTCAACTGTGAGCCTAGTTCATTCCAAAAATAAATCTAAAAAAATCTAACATTATCCAATACAACCATTAACTTGAATTATGGTTAAACAATAGTCAGCAAACATAAACTATTGGCAGCACGAGCTATTCATCAGTTTAAAAACTTCAACATCAGTCCAGGCGTCATCTACTAAAAGGTATGTGTATCTCAGCTATGTTCAAGTTATTCGTAATTAACTTCTTAAATACTTAAAATATATAATCTAACGCGTTATACACAGTCTACATTAATAACATTAACACATGATATTTCATAAAATACAAATATTTAAATAAAAGTTAACTTAATGTGGTTTTCTTCTGTTCCCACTTCGTACCTACTCATTACAAATGGTGAGTAGTAGCAATCTTCAACCGTCACACATTAATTTATCCCCATGCAATTTAGGCACAACGGTTGGAGGTTGTTATGGTGGAAATTTGCTGGTTTTGTAACGGTCCTAGGGTAGCTCCCACCGTACTCAGCTAACAACCTCCAACCGTCGTGCCTAAATTGCATGGGGATAAATCAATGTGTGACGGTTGAAGATCGCTACTACTCACCATCTGTAATGAGTAGGTACGAAGTGGGAACAGAAGAAAACCACATCAAGTTAACTTTCATTTAAATATTTGTATTCTATGAAATATCATGTGTTAATGTTATTAATGTAGACTGTGTATAACGCGTCAGATCACATATCTTAAGCATCTAAGAAGTCAATCACGAATAACTCGAACATAGCTGAGATACACATATCTTCTAGTAGATGACGCCTGGACTGATGTTGAAGTTCTCAAACCGATGAATAGCTCGTGCTGCCAATAGTCTATGTTCGCCGACTATTGTTCAACCATATCCAAGTTAATGGTTGTACTGGATAATGCTAGATCTTCCCTAGATCTACTCCTTTAATGGACTAGGCTCACAGTTGAATGACTATTGGTATTGGTATTGGTCTTGCATACCTTGGTCTTGGTCTTGGTCCTGCATTGGGATTCCTGGTCTTGGTCTTGGTCTCGCGTGCAACACTCTTGCATAAACTTCAAGACCAAGACTCTTGCGCCCATCACTATATCGAAATGACATTTTTATGTCATTGGATGAGAGCGCAAATTTGATTTCATGGGGTGTGGCTTACACGTTGAATAATTCTTCATAAATATAACTTTTAGCCTCCTTAGGTATACGGCATATCGAGGATTGAGCAATATAGCATTATACAACAAGAAATAATCCATATTCACAAGTAAGAGTAATTTTGTAGTTATTTCAAATAATTAGGAGTTTCATGCCGTTATTTTGTATTTGTAATATAGGTCAAAAGTATTTGTGTAAATTGAGTTTATACAAAAGACAGAGCGGTTTTCAATTTTCACTCAAATTATTCTAAACTATTAAGTGGTTAGATTATAATCATTATAATTTTATTTCTTCTTTCTTTTTTGGCCAATATTGCTAAACATATTATTATTATTATTATTATTATTATTATTATTATTATTATTATTATTATTATTATTATTATTATTATTATTATTATAGCTATTCTGCCATTATTGACAGGCCAGTTGCTGCAATTAAGAAGCTTCGATGTCCTCAACTAGCTTCTTCGTTTTGACGTAACAATTTTCTGTTTTAATACCTTTCTTCAACTACAGTCTCCTTTGCCCCTCCCTTTCTTTTCTTGCACAATATCTTCTAGCACGTCCCTCATAATACAGTTACTCCTCAGCCAATGTTCGAACCAGTTCCTTTTCCTCCTCTTAATTACATCTAAAATTATTCCTTTCTCCCCTACTCTGCTACTATTTCTAACACCTCATTCGTTTACCTTTCAACGTAGCTAGTTCTCTCCTTTTATCTCTATGCCCATGTTTTGAAAGCCTTAAGTTTTTTCATCGCTTTTGTAATGTTCGTGTTTCTGCCCCATAGAGCACATATTGGAATCAGTAAAACAAAATCTCAATATTTAATTGAAAGTTTGTTCAACAAAAAAAAAAAAAAAAAAAAAAAAAAAAAAAAAAAAAAAAAAAGCTAATCATGGTTGAAAAGAAAAAAAATCTGACGCCTTTAGAGTGTAAAAAATAATTTTGCAATTCATGGTATTTCGTAATCTGTGCCGTCTTGATTTTCTTTCATGTGCCTCAGGTGTAGCCTTCCCAGTCTGAGAACCAGTGGAGTATTGGATCTGTTAAAAATTGTAAAAAGATTACGAAACGTTGTGATTTATCTTACAAATAGTGAAGCGTGGGCACCCATTGAAAAAAATCAAGATCATCGCCTAGGTTGTACACTATCATCATACTTACACGAAGATACACTACATTACATTTGTATAAAAACATACATTGTATTTCCATTACTATTGGCGCATTGTAGAATTTCTTATCCCTTATATCCAGAGTAAAATTTACCTATGAAAAGCAAAAGATTTCCTAAAAGCAAGACTTGCAAGAATCTTGAAAGCAAGACCAAGACCAAGACTTGGTGTTGCATTTGCTCGTCACTACTAACCTGGAACACCTTTATAACCGAGAGAATTTTACCCACAAGCATCAGTCGGAGACTGATCAAATCCCCTTCCTTAGCTTGCAGTGGAGCTGTAGGTCTCCTTTCCCTCCTGGCTTACAGTGGATCCTTGTGAGGACCGTAACTTCTCCCCCCCCTCTCTCTCTCTCAACTTATAGTAGAGCATTGGAAGATTCCTTATCACAAAATCGGCCTCGCTTGCAGTAGAGCTTTGTCGGGACTCAAACTACTCCCTGCTTGCAGTAGAGCACTGAGTATTGTACCCGTCCTCACGTAGCTTCGTGAGGAATCCTTCCCGAGATTACCAGGTCGGTCGAAGGGACACCTATATTAACCCAACCATTAGATAATCTGTACTTACTTGTATTATACTGTTTTAGAATGAAATTTTGTAATAAAATTTGGTAGTGAGAGAAAACGACTCTGGATTATGATTTACTCTACCTATACCTGCAAGCAGAATTATGCAATGTAATAAAAAGAAACAGTTCTCATGAGAACATTATTATTATTATTATTATTATTATTATTATTATTATTATTATTATTATTATTATTATTTTTGAGTGGAGAATGAAAATTAAGGGGAAATGTATTGTTGAGGCACACTGGTACGTGTTAGACATCCAAACTATGCTTGCATAACTTAATGAAAGTTTTATCGAATAAGTATGTCCGTTCATCCGTTTGACGATCAACGTGTATCAGAACCAAAGCTTTAAGAGGTACAGAATACTTGGTTTTCTGATATGGATTTAGAGCCCCAAGGATATGGTTCATCTCCACTCATATTCCTCTATTCCAACCGGAAGTCGTAGACAGGTGCCATTTCCGGTTTCAATGTAAATCTCAACTGGTCAAAAATGGTAAGATATAGCAAGAAACGGTTTTGTTGGTGTAACTTCAGGATCTTGACGCGGTAAACGGGTAAAAAACAAAGACAGAAGTTACTCTTGTAATGCCAAATCCACAGCAAAGACAGAAAGAAAAACATCTCTTGCCGTTTCGCATCTGATAACTGTCAACAAGCAGACAAGTGCATAGATGGAGAGGTTCGTTCTCTAAGATTGGCGCATTGTACTTACTATTCATATAATTGCTTGGAGAAATAAAAGGACAAATCACGAGTTGAATAAAGAATAAAATGCAATCTTTCAGTTTAACGTCCCATAATTATATACTCTCTAGGCTAAGATAGACAATAATTAAACAAATGAATGATGATAGAAAAAATGTGGAATGAGAAAGTGGGAGGAAACGGAAGTGCCCGGAGAAAGCCCACCGACATGATGTTGTCCACCATAAACTTACCTGGTGAGTGAACGAACCAGGGATCCCACGCGCCAGAGGTAAACGCTGTGTTTTTTTTTTTTTTTTTAAAGTTAACTAATTCACCGAACGTGCCTCGTTAATTTGCTTAACAACTTATTACTAGGTTTCTACTTAATTTGACTTGTTTAACTCGCTTTTTCCAGTCACCTAGAACGACAGATCCACAAACACAGAAACATCGAGGACAGTTAAAATTTCAAAGGTTCTCCCACCGGGAACCGAAACTAGAAAACATTCATTCACCGTGTCTCTCTTGAGTTAAAGATTGAAGCTAGGTTGCCGAGCTGTAAGAATCTTGTAGCTCTCATTAAAAAATCTTGCAAGCCGATCTTTCTATTTACTATTTATACAGTACAATTTTTTGAAAGCAAGAAAGATATCTCCACCCATACATCACTGCACTCTAGTGGAAAAATAGTGAACCTCCTCATTAAAAACGTGTATTTTGGGCAGCTTCCCCTCCACGTCCAAAAGAATCCGTCATTTTGGAAGCGGTAGAACTGTTTTTTTTATTATTATTATTATTTATGTCAGCGGAAGAGCGATAGCAGGTGGCAAGCAAGACGATCCAGAAAGTTGAACATGGTTTGACTTCTTGCAAGATGAACAAAAAATTTTGTATATCCCTTTTTAAATTATGTTTACATGAACAAATATTGTAGCTTTGCAAGATTTTTTATGACAGCTACAAGATTCTTACAAAGTGGCAACCTAGCTTAAGATTCAGAGTTATTTTGTATTGCAATTTCAATAAACGACACCCGTTAAAGTCTACGTGAGAAAATATGATCAATCGTTTTGTGATTTGACTTCTTCTTAACGGCAATAAGTTTCTCCCTTTTATCTTCTAAAGATTCTATACACATGAGCTTGCCACACTGTCCCCTTTAAAGTTTGGTCCTTAAGTGCATAGATGATTTAATAAATGCCAACACACAAAGCATTCCTATACGTTCTGAATTAATCGCCATGCTCACCTGGATATGCGTATTACCTTGCAGCGTCCAGTTCTGTTGTGTCCTATATGGTCGGTAGTTTAATAAGGGTAAGAGTACAAGATGTATTTTCAGCTTGGAAGATTAATCACGTCGTTACGAAGTTCGGTCATATTTTTGCTGTATTGAAGGGTTAAACCATTAAATAGGGGATTCTACTATGCACGATACAAAAGCCTAAAGCCACTGTTTCCAATGAAAGTGCTTCATAACGACCCGAGGCACTGTTCTGATAAAAACGTATGTATAGCAATGAAAAAATAATGTGTGCTAATATCTTACATGTGCATAATACGAGGGTGATTCAGAAAGTAGTGTCTCCAAGGTGATACCTTTGTGTGTGTTCGACACACAGCACAGATTTAAGCTATGAGTGGAAAGCTTACAATGTCAGCTACAAACGGTGGCATCATTTTTCAACAACGTCCCCATTACGGGCAAAACACTTGCACCAACGCGAAACAAGTTTTTTCCATACCGTCAGGGGATGAATTGTGGTGGCTGCTGGAGACACCATTGCCGAATTGCTGCTTCCACTAGTGGTGGGCAAAAAAAAACGGTTTTTCGGCTTTTAGAAAAACCGAAACCGGTTTTTGAAAACTAAAAAAAACGGTTTTGTTTTTTTACCGAAACCGGTTTCGGTTTTCTTCAAAACCGGTCTGGTTTTCACCGAAACCGGTTATCGGTTTTCTCCAAAACCGGTTCGTTTTTTCACCTGGTCCAGTTTCGGTTTTCTTCAAAACCGATTCCGTTTTTTTTAAATTTCTTCTATTTCTGACCAGAATGGTGTTTCGTTGTTCTCAGGAAACCGAATCCATTTCCACAGAAATAGTTTTATGTATTTTCGAAAAGTTTTCACCGAACCGGTTTTGGAGAAAATCGAAAATCGTTTTCGACGAAAACCGAACCGGTTTTAGAGAAAACCGAACCGGTTTTAGAGAAAACCGAAACCGGTTTCGGTAAAAAAAAACGAACCGGTTTTTGGAGAAAACCGAAATGTCGATTTTTGGGGTTTCGGTTTTTAAAGAAACCGGTTTTGCCCATTCCTATCTTCCACCACCGCGTCACAACCTGTCATAAATTGGGCTGGATTGGTATTTTCCGTACTAAGAGGGTTACATGTACTTGATTGAGTGATGGATGGTATAATGTGATCTTTAGCTTCGAAGTTATTCGTTCTTGTCATAATAATAACCTTCTTCATGGTTATATGGTTGGTTCATTGATTTTTGAGTTTGACATCCCTTTCAGCAGCGAGGCTATTTGAGACGGGACCTACTGATTAACGTGGAATCCGAACCACATGAGCTCCCACTGGGAATCGAGTCATGGCTAAATAGTTATCGTGCGCGTCTTCGGGGTTTAGAGACTCGGGTCAAATTCCCGATGGGACCTCATATATTTCGGATCCGACGTTAAAGTGTACGTCCATATTTCATATAGTCTCGCTGCTGAAAGTAACGCTAAGCTGCAACTCAACCAATTGTTAATATAGTATTAGTAGATATTTATCTGGATCTATATGCAATACAAATATATAGGCCTATAGCGCGCGCGAGAGAGAGAGAGAGAGTTCGTCAAAAAGTTCCCCAAATTCTGTTGTAGCTCTTTATTATCAAAATATAAGTACGGATTTACTTCAAAGTTGCCGCCTTCGGAACACACACTTGTTACGCCGCTCTTGCGATTGGTGGAAACAGAGACGAAATACCTCTTTTGGTATCTTCCGAAGTTCAGCCCTCGCGTTAGTTTTGATCTCTTCTACGTTGGCGAAACGGAAAAAGGCTCAATTTTAGCTTTGGAAAAAGCCAAACAAAACGATGGTGCTAAACTATTTTTAAGGCTATCAAACTCTCTGAATCACATTTTCCCCAATTGGCACATGAAACTGATGTTCGCGCGTTGCTCGATGTGTGAAATAGTGCCCACTGATCACTTTACACTCCACCGTTCAGCTACACTCCTCGTACACTGCCTGTTACGACGTGTTAATACTTGTCAAATTCATAATTACGCAACCTAAGGGCTGTACAAGATTCATTGTCATTGCATCAGAAATGCTAAAACCACAACATCCCGAAAAAAAAAAAAATGACTGATCCTCGTGTATGTATCTAGGGCTGAAAAGGAAACTATGCCGAGTCACTTTTTAACCGACATTGAGTTATCCTACTTTTTTCTTACATTAGTACAAGAGACACTAGGAAAGTTTTGAGATGTGGAAAACTGGGACGCAGAAAATAAAAAAAAAAAGAAAAAATCTGTCAATAAAAAATCGACACAATTCAACAAAATATTGTCTTGAAATCACTTTTTCTCTTCTCCTGTAAAATTAATATTTTACGACTTATACCACTTTACTTCTCAGTCTCACATACACACATACACACATACACACACACACACACACATATATATATATATATATATATATATATATATATATATATATATATATATTTTTTTTTTTTTGATTGCTCAGACGCACTCTTCGGTTTCGGCACCTGAAGATTTAAACCGAAACGGGCTATCATCATTGCAATATCATCTTTCTTCTTTATTTCATCATTCATTTTCTTTTTTGTTTTCTTTCTTTTTTTTTTTTTTTTTTTTTTTTGAGCGGGGACAAGGACAAGGACAAGAACAAGGACGAGGGTTGGGTTACGAAGCCAAACACATTAAACAGACAAAACAATCAAAACAAAACAAAATTAAATTAAAAAAAAACAGCAAATCCTAACTACTAACTACTATTTTCTGATGATTATTTAAGTCTTCTTTATCTAATCAAAACTAATCTACTCTACATTCTGACTCAAGTCGAGCTTGTCTCACATATATTGTCAAATTAAACACAATACACTGAACAAAGCTATGTAATAATATACAGAGTGTAACAAAAAATACGGCAAAATTTTAGGGGCAGCCAAAAACATCGAGAGAAACTGGGACGAGAATCGTGTTCGAAGCTCTGCCATGGAGAATCAAACCAATGCGTTTGTGCAACAAAGGCACGCATACTAGCCACCAGACCAGAGTTGAAGACTCGAAGGTTGACTTTTAAATGTTGGTCAATTCTCTAATTTAAACGATATTATTATTTTCACTAAAAATACTACAATTGTGTAATCTTAATAAAACACAGCTCCTAAACCAACTTAACACAGAGACTCCACTTACTCGAGACATGGCGGCAGACTTAATTTTTCCATTGGTAATTTTATGGAGAAACATTAACTCTGAATTATTTGTTTCCCTTTTGAATTTTCGTGTGCCCTCTCACCTTACTCGCAGTCACAACTTAGTATTGTAACATAGGTAACACTCAGACTATCAATTACACAAGGTTTTTTACACTTTAGGCTGACATTATTGTACATGATCATCAGATCATGCATATCATTTGTTATTATTATTATTATTATTAATAGTAATAATATGTAAAATGGATATAAATCTGTATCTGAAAAATTTATAAATAAATAATAAATATATTGTTAAAATTGCTACCATTTTGAAGCAAATAAGTTTGTTTCACAGGCTTAATGTTACCACGATATCTACCATTTTAAGAACGAGATCTAAACATTAAACAAATTAACCTAAGAACAAATTTAATTAAATATATTAACGTCCCTATTAAGCTAATTGATAAAATAAGCCTAACTACACCGGTTGCTAGGGAGAAAACGAGCCGAGTCTCTTTCGCAGCAAATAACTTCATTTTGTCGGTTAAGGAAGAGCTATGAATGCGATAAAATTCCAAATTTAATTACTGCATAGTGTAGCATCCGGTTTGGTGAATAATTGCATTTTAATTGTGGCTGCATTCAAGTGACGTTTCGGGGGCCGAAAATTGAAAACTCAAGAAAGAAAATTCCAACTCCATTTATTCTCGCGCCTTTAGACACTGTTGCCTTATCCTTTTGTGTGAAGAAGAGAGCCAAAGTGCTCTCTTTAATGGACTTCGTAAAATGATTCAGCGCAAGTTATCTTCTCGATGTTGGAACTGCTAACAAGCATTAAACGATCTTCAACTTCTTTTTTTCTTCTTTTTATTCATCGTTCCTCCCAAGTCACTTCCGCTTCGCCATCCCTTATTTCCTGCAGCTTCCCTTGGTGCATAATAAACGGTTAGGTTTAGCTTTGCCGAGGTGTAAAATGAATTGAAACAGCCTTTATGAACAAATATTAGGATCTATCTCTCTCCCTCTGTTTTCCTCGCCTTCTAGTTTTCTTCCTCTCTTTCTTGGAGCCCACTCTTGTTGTTTCTCTTTGCTCTTCTCCATCTGTCGTTTTTACTTCCATTATGTTCAATGCGAGAAGCTGCAATGAGATGTTATATTGCTGTGTCGTTGACGTTAAACCCTCATCTTCAATGCCCAGTCAATATTGTTTAATATCTTCCTTCTGGGAGCTCGTTCCGTTGCTGAAAACGACTGCTGATGAACAACTCGCCTAAAACACAACATATAAAAGCACCGTAACGGGTATTTTTTTCTTCTTTAATAAGCAAACTTCACGAAAGTAGTTTTCATCACACTCACATACACAATTCTATATCTCTTTTCCTGTCAAATACTCAAGAGGCAACTTAATGACCTTGTTAACGGACAATTAAAAAATACACGAAGACATAAGCTGTCTATGTGAGAGTTCTTCGCGAAGCAAAACGAGTTAAACTTTTTGGACTACCAATAAGGACTCGAAACATTATTGCAGCAGCTTTATATAATAATATATCGGGGATATTACCTTGGAATGAGTGAAAATACTGCCTGACAGAGAAGAGCAATTTTCAAACAAAAAATTTAGCTGCACAAAACATAGCAGTGTTAGTTTACGTGTATTATGTGAATTTCTCACGAAGACAAAGTATTTCAAAATAGAATCCTGAGGCGAATATTCGGATCCAAGAGAGACCGAAATGGGGAAGGGCGGAAACTTCATAACGAGGAACTACATAATTTATACCTCTTATCAAACATTGTTAGAGTGATTAAAACTAGGGTTGTCATGTTTAAAACAAAATGTTTAAAACAAATGATTAAAATTTGTTTTAAACAATTGATTTTGATTGAAACAAATTCTGATATACGTTTCAAACATTTTGTTTTAAACACGTGTAATTTTAAGGCTTGTTGCAAACATATGTTAATTGTCATTTTATTATTATTTTTTTTTTTTTTGTAAAAAAAAAAAAAAGTACCAGAGAGAGAAAATCGTCAAAAGTGTTCCTCATTCAGCAGACTACCATGGCTACAGCAGGTCAATGTGGTGATCTACAATTTATTTTGTCTCTTTTCTCCTTATTTTTAGCGTTTATTGGACTGTTTAAATGCTTATCAGTTAAGTTACGAGAAAGTGTCATAGTCGAAGGTTGGACTACTTGTAGTGTTGATACTAAAAATAAACGAAACAATTATCTTGGAAACAAACAAAGGGTTTTTTGCTAAATTATTATTCTGGAATTAAAATTTCGGAGGCATTCGTTGATACGGTACATGCTGGTTATCAGTCTCCGTACAACTTGGAATCGTTTAACATGAGTTTTAACTAACTAACTAACTCTATGACTTATGGAACCCGGAGGTTCAATGCTGCGTTCACAAAAACTCTCCACTGACTTCTATTCTCAGCCAACTGGATCCAGTTTCTACCTTGTATTACTATCTCTTCGAGATCCATCTTCGCAACGACAAGATATTTTGAACTGAATAATAGCAAGAATTCCATGCTTTTATTCGACATTTAATTTCTTCGTGAATATGATTTTCGTCTCTTAATATTGATCCTAGACATTTGAAAGTATCCACTTTATCGAAAGTATTATTTAATATTTTAACGCACCCATAATTTGCCGACGTATTAAGGTGCCGACGCACTTCTATGTATTTAGTTGTATCTGCATTTACTTCTAAACTCATGTCCCTGCAAGCGTTTAATAAGACCTCTGAATTTATTTTTATTATTCTCCTGTCATCCCCTATTAAATTTACATCATCAGCATATGCCATAACCTGGTGAATACCGTTCAACTCCAGGCCTTGGTTGCTATCTTTGATTTTCCTTATAGCGTATTTCAGAACAAAGTTGAATAATAATGGCGGCAACGCATCTCCTTGTTTCAGGCCATTTTCGATGTGAAAGCTCGTAGACAAAAATTTTCCTTCCCGGAATTTACTTTGGGGTTCATTAAAACATACCTTAATTAATCTAATTAGCTTTCTCGGTATTCCAAGTTCTGTAAGAACGTTGTATTATGTTTCTCTCCTAACCGAGTCGTGAGCCTTTCTAAAATCAAAAAAATACAATGTACCAAGGTATTGTATTCTCACTTCTTTTCGAGTATTTGGAGAATGGTAAATATTTGATCGATAGTTGATCGATTTTGTCTAAATCCGCACCGATAATCTCCAATAATTTCATCTGAGAATGGGGTTAATCTTGCTTAGAGAATATTTGAAAGGATTTTATAGTACATTGGCAGAAGAGATATGCCTCGATAACTATTACAGTCAGTTTTGTCGCCTTTCTTGTGAATCGGAACAATGATTGATTGTCTCCACTCTTGTGGCAATTATTCCTTGCTCCAGATAAGGAGAATGAGTTTGTGTATCTTGTTCCACAACTTTTCGCCTCCACCTAAAATTAACTCATCCGGAATTTCGTCTACACCCGGATATTTGTGTTTCTCTAATTTCTTTATAGCGGTTTCTACTTCTATTCGGTTGGGTTCTGGAATATACTGCAGTGTGTATTTCCTTGTCTCCACGTGCATTAGTTTTTGGCTTCGTGTTCAGCAAATCGTCAAAGAAATCTTTCCATCTATTTAAGATGCTATCCGTATCTGTGAGAACTGTTCCGTCAGCTTTCTTTAATATGTAAGCATGAGGTTGACATCCGTTCTTAAATTCGTTGATCCCCTTATACATATCCCGAATGTTTTTACTTTTACTATTATATTCAAGTTCCTTAATTTTCGCTTTCAAAAATTCGCGTTTCTTTTTTCTAAAAGTTTTAGAAGTTTCTCACCTGATGCCTATGAAATTTTGTGTAGTTATTTCATTCGGATTTTGTAGCCAACGTAATTTTGCCTGTTTTCTCTCCTCTGTTAGTTTAATGCAGTCCTGGTCAAACCATGGTTTGTTCCTATCTATTTTCGCGTGTCCCATTTTTTTCTTTTGCTGAAATTTTAATGCTATCTCTAATTTCAATCCAAGTATCCTCAACACAAGTGCACTCCGAATCTTCTAAAGGTGAGAATCTATTCGAAACTTCAATCTGGTATTCCTCTCTTACCTGGCTCTCATCTAATTTCTTTAAATTAAATCTATCCGTTTTCGGACTTGAATATTTCCTTTATTCAATGATAATCTCTCTGTTATTATCGCTGCTACCAGGTAGTGATCAGTGTCACAATCAGCCTCTCTAAACGACCGGACATCAATTATGCTAGATTACTTTCTTCTATCTACTAAAACGTGATCAGTTTGATTGTATTTTTCCGTCTGGAGAGGTCCCAAGTGTATTTATGAACGTCGCGATGTGGGAATTTTGTACTCTTCACGATTAGGTTTTTCGATGTTGCAAATTTTACAAGTCTAACACCGTTGTCATTACTTTCCTTATGCAGACTTTCGTTCTTTATAATCGATTTGAAAATATCATCTCGTCCTACTTTCACATTGAATTCCCCTAATAGAATTTTCATATGGTATCGCGGAGCAAATTTATTAAAGTAACTCAAACTCCGTCAGATAAGAAAAGGACCATACGCGCACGTTGCAAAACGTGTAAGAAAGAAATTGTTGGTTTAGTTCAAGGAATGAACAATCATTATGAAAAATGCAATGCTGTGGATAAACTGGAAACCCAAATAGATGGTAGAAGTGTTGATCCGAAAATTGCCTCTGATGATTCTAACGTCAGTGATGTGGTTCAGATGCAACCAGGAACTTCAAGTAAGAATTAATTTTGTATCATCAATTTCTTTTTCATTATATTATGTTAATTTTATTTCGTCCCTCTCTCCCACTTCCGTTCTTTTTTTTTTTTTTTTTTTTAATTTACACCTTGGCATAGCTTGTATTGAAGGGATCAGGCGAGAAAGCGCAAGGTATCACAGTCGCCAACGTAACTATCCTTTAAAGCGTGATAGGGCTACTTATTGTCACATCATTGTCGAATGTTAGTGAGACTAATGGGACGACTTGATCTACATTTGTTCGTCTGTTTGTATGCATGCACCACTCTACAGAGCGCAATTTTCGGTCTTTTAACATTAAATTTTGAAGGTAGAGGCACAAGACATCCGGAATTTGCTACATAGATTTTGACTACTATCTGACTTGAAATTTCAAAATTAGTGGTTCGGATCACACTTTAAACAATAAGCTCTGTCTTGTATAGCCTGGCTACTGATGCAAAATTGTAATGAATCAAACCAAACAAACTTTGTGTGTGTGTGTGTGTGTGTGTGTGTGTGTGTGTGTGTGTGTGTGTGTGTGTGTGTGCTTCTATCAAACTTGGGTTGCAGGATAAATTTGGCTCCAACTTAGTATTATTTAAAAATATTTTTTGATATGGGGTATTCAGAGTACAAGAGATCCAAGTCCATTTTCAAAAAGGTTCATGTTTGCTCAGAAAACGTAGTATCTTCGTAGCCAAGAGTCAGAAAGAAATTAAAGAAAAAACACCTGAAAGCGTGTAGTATGGGCTAGAGTTTTATAGGAGAACCGCTAAACAAGGGCGTTTCTCGAACGGGGGAACAGGAGGAGAATTTTCCCCTCCCTGTTCATAAATTTAAGATATTAATATTAGTTTGTGTACGTTGCCGCGTAGGAAAGAAAATCAAGTCAATCTCCGAGTGCCATAGTCAGTTATGCATAATTACGTTAAATAAATGCAGGATGTGTCAGAAAGAATATACTTACAGAAAACGTCATATCTTCGTATCTACGAAGCCGAAACGAAATTAAGAAAAACTACGTGACAAGGTGCAATCTAGGGTTTTATGTGATTGCCGCTAAAGAGGTCATCCGCCCCCTACCCTGAACTTAAGTTTTTGGGGACAGTAATGTAAATTTAGCAACCTTTTGCTGAGTAAAGTCCAAGAGAAAAAAATGAAGTCCTTACACCGAATAAATACGGATTTTGATCAGTTCTAATTAGAACACCCTGTATATGCCCTGCAATATTTTGCTATGTAGAGTCTAAAAAAGTCTGAGAACCCTTCACCGATTTTATTACAGAAATAGTGTCTTATAAAATTTACAGTGTTCTTGTAAATAATACAAAATTTATAAGTTGTTTTCCTGTGTGGAGACAAAAATTCTCCACACACAAGAAAAAAAGTAGCATCAAATTCAAAAGGTAAAATGTCCTAGCACACGCCGAACGCTGATTCACAGGATTCTCTCTTACTCATCGCAGTTTCAGGAGATAGTATAATTAAGGAGATACTACTCATTGCAGCCTCCGGAATAGGTAGCTATACGAATAGGAATACCAATGGCAGCTTCAGCAGTTGGGATTTAAGGAAATCATCTTAAGAAGCCTCATCCCGGCGAAATTAAAATACCGCTAATTTTACAGTAATTAAGTGATATCTCCCAATAGATAAAAAATATTTGAAATGTGAAACAAGAGCGCCCTAGACAATATTATTTTGCGTGAGGTACCGTTATCACAAGTCACCTAGTGGCATTCTGTTTTCAGCCATTTAGAAACGCGAAAATAAATGCCGATTTTCATAATGGCTCGAAATCGAAAGCAGATAAGTGAGTCGTGATAACAGTATATCATGTAAAATGATATTGTCTAGGGCGCTCTTGTTCCACATTTCGATTATCTTTTATCTATTGGGAGATATCATTTAATTACTGTAAAATTAGCGGTATATTAATTTTGTCGGGATGAAACCTCTTATCCCTAAGGCGGTCTCTGGAGCTAGTGTAGGAAGGTTAGCGATCAGCATTGGAGCTGATGCCTCTGTCCACTTGCTTAAAGAAATGCTTAAGAGAGAAAACGAAAACAATAGGATTGGTAAGTTATATGTTCCGAATATAATGTTCTTCGGAATTCTTCGGAATTCAGAAGATACATCAGCCTGGAAATTCAAAACGCTATTCTTCGTGAAAGTGATTTATACAGGGTGTTACAAAATTGTCTCGCGATATTTTGGGAACAGATTCCTTACATGAAAATAAGAAAAATAAATCATATTGACCTGTGCTCAAAAGTGGATAGTTTGGGAGTTCTAGGGTCCCGAAAACGTGAAACAAGCTAACAAGTTCATACCTTCATTACTTTGAGACCTATCGTAGTCAGGGCAAGACATCACTGAGGAACTGGTATGTGAACTATTCAGATATCCATGTTTAAGAATGCTCCAGTACTTGTACATCAATTTTTAGAGAGCTAGGTGGAGAGTGATCAAGTATTCCCAAACAGTCTCTCTAAAAATGTTTATGCAAGAACCGGAGATTCTGAAAGATGGATATTTGGATAGTTCACATACTAGTTCCTCAGTGATGTCTTGACTACGATCGGTCATATAGTAGTGGAACTATGGACCTTTCAAGTGTTTACTTGTTTTACATTTTCGGCCCCGTATAACTACGAAACTATGCGCTACCGACCACAGGTCCAAATGAACTTTTTTCGTATTTTGATGTAAGGAATCTCTTCGCAAAATATTCTGACAAATTTCTGTAATACCCTGTATATTGTTATTAAAAACTGTATCATTCTGTATTATTGGGACACCCGATAGAAGCAGGTTTGAAAGGTAAAATGTTGAAATTTCAAGATAAAACATAATCCCTATTCAGGTATTGATTCCGAAACGAGCTAGTAGAGAACATTGATAATGTCTAAAGACGGTGCATTAAATGATGCAGTACGTCTTAAAGGGTAACATCCCGTGTAATTAGAACAATGACTTCAGAAGACAATGAACCAACTTGGCGTTATGAGTCTATAAAAGGGATGGCTTTCATTCTTAATTGCTTTCAGTCTCGGTTGGTTGGTTTCTGTTGTCGATGAAAACAATACCATGGAAACTGGAAACTGTTATATTTCCAGATGCAAATATGCATTGAAAATCCTAATCACATGGAGTATTGAGACGTTCTTGCCTTCATTAAAAATAATAATAAAATAAAATATAATCACCAGGACAGTATGCGGCATATGCGATCCACATAGTTTATCCAGTCTTGTCATCCTTATTTAAAAAAAAAAAAAAATCACAAGAACAGTATGCATACGAGGTTTGTCCGTAAAGTAATGAGACTGGCTGCTAGGTGGCGCTCAAGACGCCATCAGCGCTCTCCCGGCGTGGAAATTTATAGCAACGGACCATGCAACAGACGCATTCGAGCTCTAACGCAGTGAGGATCACGCGCGATGCAAAAGCTGGTTTTGAGTTTTTGTCACGGCAGATTTTCAGAAATAATTTTGTGAAGCGTTGTTTTGCACATGTTGAGGTCTTCGGCGATTAATCTTACATTCAAAAGAGGTCGGAGTCCAGTACATTTTTTTGATTTTGTATCTTTCCAAACCACTCGTTGAAGGACGTCTGGATCCCTCCATGTTTTCAACGGTATCCTGTACGTTGCTGAACTCACCGAACCACCGGAAAACATGGGCCCTGGACAGGGCGTCATTTTTGTAAGCCTCCTTGACCAAAGTAACTGTCTCGGAAGTGGTTTTGCCCAGGTAAAAGGAAAAGTGTCTTTCCTGGTAAAATAGTGAAATCGGCCCTTGGTTAAAATTGGGTCGCTATTGGCCAAAAATGTTATCCTTGACCTAAAACTACATCTAAAAAAATTGACCCCCTCCCCTTACCGAATTATCGTATTATACATGCTCAAAATTGATTTTTTTTTAAGATTTGGTGGGGGCGGTCCGAAAATTTTGAAAGTTTCACAGATTGTAGATACTATCTAGATGCAAATGTGCATTAAAAAAAACTATCTGTGCGTATTTTCTTTATTTTTTCGCGTGTTGAAAATTTCAAAAAATGTAGAAAAATTTTTAGGGGGACACGTCCCTGATTTTGTGGTTAAAAAAATTGTTATACCCTTAGGTACAACATATATTTTTTTTCGGGGCCTGAAAGTGATGGCAACATTGTCAAGAAGAAATAAAACTGAAAACAAACGTGTTTTTCGCACAGTTTTCCCACCATTTTAGGGCCCTAAAGGTTATGCCCCCTTCAAACCATCCTTTGCCAAAGTACACAATTTTCCTTTCTCTTGCGTCCCTTCCGCTTTTGTCCCTTTTCGGCTGCTTCGATTGTGCCCATTTAGAAACAGAAACACCAAACATATCTCCGCAACAGTGCTTACACTTTGTGATACACTTGCACAACAAAGTTACACACAGCTCACTGCGCTGCCGGTAGAGAGCGCCACTGTGTGCGGCTACTGAAGCAAGCACTGATAGATACAAGGAACCGACCCGAGGTATGTGTTTGCAAGATTTGGTTGAAGTTGAAGCACTGTAACGGAGATATATTTGGTGTTTCTATTCCGAAATGGACACAATCGAAGCATCCAAAGAACGACAGAATTAGAAGGGACGCAAGAGAAAGGAAAATTGTGAACTTTGGCAAAGAATTGTTTGAAGAGGCCCTCACCTTCAGGGCCCTAAAATAGTGGAAAAACTATGCGAAAAACACGTTTGTTTCCAATTTTATTTCTTTCTGAGAATGTTGCCATCACTTTCAGACCCTGAAAAAAATATATATGTTGTACCTAAGGGTATAGCAAATTTTTAACCAAAAAATCAGGAATGTGTCCCCCCAATTTTTTCTACAATATCTTGAAATTTTCAACACGCAAAAAAATAAAGAAAATACGCATCAATATTTTTGAAAAAAAAAATGCACGTTTGCATCTAGATAGTATCTACAATCTATGAAACATTCAAAATTTTTGGACCACCCCCACCAATTTTTTTGTTAAAAAATATTCAATTTTGAGCATGTATGATACGATAATTCGGTAAGGGGAGGGGATAGGGGGTCGGAATTTTTTTAAGTAGTTTTAGGTCAAGGGTAGCCTTTTGGGTCAATAGCAACCCAATTTGGATCAAGGACCGATTTCAGTATTTTACTAGGAAATACTCTTTAACGGTAAAACTCCATTTGTCACGTTTCTGCCGTGACAACAATTCTAAAACAGCTTTTGCGCCACACGTGATTCTCACTGCGTGAGAACTTGGACGTGACTGCCGTTCGATGCGTTGCTTACTTAGATCTCCCATTACAAATTCCTCCGCTGGGAGCGCGCTGCTGGCGATTGGAGCGCAGCGCGCTGCTCAATCGCATTACTTTATGGACAAGTTCCGTATATAATACGCGATGTACAAAACTTTTCGATGTTAATCAAACTTGTTACCGAGATAGAACTTGACTTGCTTAGGACTATCAAAAGTTGGGAGTTTGGACTTAATTATTTTTTTTACACACACACACACAATTTTCTAGTATCATAATGAAAAACTTAATTGGTGCATATTTGAATATCAGTTTCATATTTAACCATCTGAGGACTAGGTAGAAATAGTTACGTAGAAGAGGATGTGGATTGTTTCAGTAATTTACGGTTTATTTATCGAAAGCATTATTTTCCTCATTTTGGCATTCAATGTTTTAATGAATATATTTAACATGCATATGTAAGCACATCCTCGGACGGAAGAAGTGAAAAAGACGTAAGTTACCGAATAGCAGAGGATAAACAAGCATTCAAGAGAAAAAGATGACTGCTAACATCAAGAAATGCGTCAGGGGTGCGGTGGCTCAGTGGTAGAGCGTTCACCTCCGCTGCTTGGGGTCCCTGGTTCGATTCCAGCTCGCTCCGTGTAGACTTTGTGGTGGACCCTGCTCGTGGGTTTTCTCGGGGCTCTCCCGTTTCCTCCCACGTTCTTCATTTCACTCATTTCTCATTATCACCGTCTCCTTTAGCCTAACCGGCATAGTCGTGGGACGTAAAACTTAAAGATTTCTTTTTCTTTCTTTCTTTCTTTTTTTTTTTCTTTTTTTTTTTTTTTTTAAGAAATGCGTCCTCGGACGTTCGAAAACCATTTATTAAGGGCCTTCACTACATCGAAATCAAACTACCGCTAATTTTAGAGTTTTTCTGTAATATCCAAAACAAATAAAAATATTCGAAAAGCAGAGACATAGTGAACTAGGCAATACGATTTTGCATGTGATGCTGCTATCACAACTTATCTATCTGCTTTGGATTTGCAACTGTAGATAGATTTAGCACTTTTTGCGGGTTCTGTAAATAGCGGCATACCAAAAGCAGATAGGTGAATTGTGGTAAAGGTATCACATGCAAAATCGTATTGTCTAGTTCACTACGTTTCTGCTTTTCGAATATTTTTATTTGTTTTGAAGGTATTACAGAAAAACTCTAAAATTAGCCGTAGTTTAACTTAACTGTAGTGAATACCCCTAAGACACTTGTTTGGAGCGTGGCGCTTTACGGATCAGAGACATGGACAATGAGAAAAGCTGAAATATCCAAGCTGGAAGCATTTGAAATGTGGTATTGCGCATATCATGAACTAAAAAGAAATGAAAACGTATTAAACGAAGCTACTGAGTGATAACAGATCATGAAGATAATGAGGAAAGAAGAAACAGCATGTTTGGCCATCTTATTCGGCACTTCGATTGGATCACCGTGTTGGTAGAGGGAAAGGCAGAAGGAAAACCAGGAAGAGGAAGACCAAGGATATAATATCTATATACATTTATGAAGAAGAGACCTTATCCAAATATAAAACAGCTCTCCCATAAATCGAGAAAAAAAAAATCAAAATTTCCATGTTGTCCACCAACCTAATTTTGAGGTGAGAAATAGAGAGATCTAAGCACGTAAGAATGAACTTACTTCTCTTTGTAGTTCTTTATATGTGTACGTGTTTGTATGTTCCTGCATAATTCTGAAACAACTGAAGCAATTGGGTCAATCTATCTGAAGTGGTCCAAAAATGGTGAAAATGGTTGCTCGACCATCTCGGAAAATTATAAAAATTTGAGTGTGATGAACCATGTGTATGAGAAGATCACTAACACCATTCACGTTTTCGTATATGCAAGTATTCCTAAATGGTGGCCATTTTTGTTGTCGGTGGAGTGCCAAATTTTGCATTTGCAAGCGTTTACGAAAATTACTGTTGCTCAGGACGTAAGAATCAGACGAACACCAAACGAATACGAATGTTTACAGGGGAGACTGAGGTACACGGATAATATAAACTTTTGTGTCTAAATGAATATGCAGGGTTGCAAGCCAAAGCATGAAATCACCTGAAAAACTACAGAAAATTACACATTTGAAGGGGCTGTATTTCGGAATGGCATAAAATGGGGGGTTCATAAGTTTTTTGCTGAATACTATTGCATATAAAGAGTCTGCAGAAACACCCACGGCTATGATACTACTGGTAACGTAGATTTATGGGGGTCTGAAATTTGAAGTTTGTGATTTTGATGCCATTTTTGGGACGTAATATCTCAGGAGGGCAAAGTGCTAAAAAAAATGCTGCTTATGCCACAAACTAATTCTATATGTGAATAAACTATTGAAAAATAAATCATGACTGATATTACACGGAGAAAATAGTGAGGACATGGTAAAAATACGAAGAAAGCACGTGCGTGACGATGGTCGTAGCCCGGAAAAAATTAAATGTTTGGATTATGTTCCATGCTAGATCTCAAAAACTATGCATGGTGCAGCAATTAGGCCCGCTTTTGTTAATGTTCAGTTGTGTGAAAGCTTGCAAGTGGCGTTTGTTTCAGCTTTCTAGCTCCATGATCATTTCCAGGTTTATATGGTAAGGGAGTTAGCTCCCCATTTGCACCCACGACACCCATCGTCGAACTAGACCGCCGTGTGAAGACACTTAAGAGTCTTCATCCAGGCGAAATTAAAATACCACTAATTTTACAGTACTTATGTGATATCTTCAAATAGATAAAATATAATTGAAATATGGAACATGAGCACCCTAGACAATATTATTTAACATGGGAAACCGTTATCACGACTCACTTATCTGCTTTCAATTTCGAACCATTTTGAAAATCGGCATTTATTTTCGCGTTTCTAAACAGTTGAAAACGGAAAGCCACTAGGTGACTTGTGATAACGGTACCTCACGCAAAATAATATTGTCTAAGGGCGCTCATGTTCCATATTTCAATTATCTTTTATCTATTTGAAGATATCACATAATTACTGCAAAATTAGCGGTATCTTAATTTCGCCGGGATGAAGACTCCTAATATTAATATGTCAACAAACTGACATTGAAATCCAATTCAAGTTAGGGAAGTTAATATGTTCAAAAGTTTGCGTCACATTTATACTAACTATATATAAAACTTCATGAACTGACAAAATAAGGAAGTACTTCTAGTTGACGTGGAAAGTTGAAATTTAGCATGACTGCAACTTTTAAGTATTAACCCACAAGAAAATTGCCAAAAGTTGATATATATAATTCTTAGGGGGTCTAAGGGGGGATGAAGAAATTCTCTATATTACTTAAATGAGTACTTTTTTGAACTTATAATCTCATATTTTAGGTACTTGGAATTGGAATAAAATCTTGAAATTCGATATGCTTGTACGTTTCCGTTAGCGTCACTTAAGTAAATCGCCAAAAATAAAAAAACTTCAAACGTAGAGAGGTTTTATGGGGAACTAAAAAGTCTTCCCAATGTTATTTGTATGAGATATCTTCTACACCTGAAAATGTTTAGGCACTTCCGGCAGGATTAGAGTGATGAAATTTGGCATGATTGTTGACTTCCGGGACTAACCCAGAGGAAAATTGCCAAAATGAATGTTTTTAGTTTTTAAGGTATCTATTGGGGGGATCAAGTAATTCCCATGTTATTTAAAAGGGTGCTTTCTTGTGATACAAAAGCTTGCATTTTAGATAGTTGAAATACGAAAAAGACTTGAAAATTGGTAGAATAGATTTTAGAGGCTCGAGGCCGTATATCGAGCAAACGCGGGTCTCTGGAGGCGGAGTCCCCAGCTAGCCAAAAACTAGTCTATCTTATATAACGCAACATTCTGAACATATTAACTTCCGTAACTGTGACTGGATTTCAATGGTACTTTGCTAATACGTTAAGTGCCTTAATACTGCAGTCCTGTTCGATGGTGGGTGTTGTGGGTACAAGAGGAAGCTAACCCCCTTAGCATATAGACGTGGCAATGATCATGGAGCTAGAAAGCTGAAACAAACGCCACTCGCAAGCTTTTACACAACTGATCATTAACAAAAGCGGGCCTAATTGCTGCACCATGCATAGTTTTTGAGATCTAGCATAAAACATAATCCAAACATTTATTTTTTTCCGAGCTACAACCATCGTCACGCACGTGCTTTCTTCGCATTTTTACCATGTCCTCACTATTTTCTCCGTGTAATATCAGTCATGATTTTTTTTTGCAATAGTTTATTTACATACATAATTAGTTTGTGGCATAAGCAGCTATTTTTAGCGCTTTGCCCTCCTGACATATTACGCCCCAAAAATGGCATCAAAATCACAAACTTCAACTTTCGGACTCTCATAAATCTACGATGCCAGTAGTATCATAGCCGTGGACATTTCTGCAGACTCTCTACATGCAATAGTATTAAGCAAAAAACTTATGAGCCCCTCAATTTATGCCATTCCAAAATACAGCCCCTTCAAAAGTGTAATTTTCTGTAGTTTTTCAGGTGATTTCATGTATTGGTTTCCAACCCTGCATATTTATCTAGAAACAAAAGTTTATATTCTCCGTGTACCTCAGTCTTTCCTGTAGACATTCGTTTTTGTTTGATGTTCGTCTGATTCTTATGTCCTGAGCAACAATAATCTTCGTAAACGCTTGCAAATGCAAAAATTGGCACTCCACCGACAACAAAGAAGAGCGCCATTTAGGAACACTTGTATATACATACGACAACGTGAATGATGTTATTGACTTCTCATACACACGGCTCATCATACTCAAATTTTTATAATTTTCGGAGATGATCAAGCAAACCACCTCTGGACCACTTCGTAAGGATTGACCCAATTTTAACTAAACTAGGTACATTGTATTACTTGCAATCTGGTAAAAGAGTACAGTTGAAGTAAGACCCACCTACACACCTAAAGAAGGGTGGGAGAGGAGTATGTATATATATCAGAGTTTTATTTAAGCGGTATCGCATAACAGTTTGTCACACAAAATCCTAAAAATGTAAATGACAAATTGTATCGCAAAGTACAATGCATCTATAATCATAGTTTATTACGGAAGCAGGCTATTTTTGCAACAAAGAATTGCCATTGTTTTCCTTTCATGAGAGAACGGATTTCTTTCTATCTTACGTATAGTTAAAGCTCACTGACGAATCTCTTTTGAAACTCAACATTCCTTGTAAGTGTATATTAGCTTTTCAAAGAACACAATCTCATACACATTTCAAGAACACAACCCACAATACTAGAAACTGTAGAACTAACGATAGACACCATATCCGCTTCGACATTTTATTTTATCTGAAAGAAAAAAAGATGAATGGGCTCTCGAAATCCAGGGCCCGAGCTTACTTTTCGGAAGATAGATTCCTAGCTAAATATGATACTCTCTTCTGCCCTCTTATCTTATAATTGTTTCATAGCATTGACCCAGAAATATAACTCATTTTGCTACATTTTCCTGTTATGCATTGAAATGACGAAAGAAAATTAGTGTCTGGTATAAAACGTTTAAATAATAATAATAATAATAATAATAATAATAATAATAATAATAATAATAATAATAATAATAATAATAATAATAATAATAATAATAATAATAAAGTACTACTGGATCAGACTAACAATTGGATCAATATGAGTTAGGAAATGGATACTTGTGTGAAACTAAGCTACTTCGTTTTTTTCGTGTGAGCTACCTCGTGGGTAAGCGGTTAGCATACGCGCCTTTGGCGTGGGAGACCCGGATTCAATTCCCGGCGGGAGCTCATGTGGTTTGGATTGCACGTTAATCAGTAGGTCCACGTATCATATAGCCTCGCTGCTGAACGGGACGCTAATCTAAAATCACCTCACCTCACCTTCGTTTTTATCGTAAAAATGAAGTTTCACCTCTTGAGGTGTAGTCCAAATTCCCGTTTCTTAAAATCATCATGGTTTCAAAACTTAATAAAAGAAACTTTGTATGGAAACAAGTACATTCCAAAAACAATCCCACCTTAGACAAATTGCAGAATACCAAAGTTACAAAATTTTGAAAATATAATTGTTCCGACTTTTTCATTACTTTGCTTTTCATTGTCGCACACATGGACGCAAAACTAAAATCAACTCAACCATTTGAAATGACTATTGGAAGATAGTTAGTACTCACTTCAAGTTGAATTTCTTATTCGTATCCATTTGATTAAAGACGTATTCTGTGGGGGTAGAATGTTTCAATCTTTATGTGAAAAGTAGAGTACTTTCTGTACTTTTATCATTGCACTTTCGTTGAAATAAACATTCTAAGGGGGAAGAGGATTCAAATATTTCCCATAAACCTACTTTCCCCGTGCGAAGAACGGGCATTTTAGATACTTATGAATAAATGCAACACAATTTAATAAAATTGTTTCCAATATTAGTAGTAATTTTTTGTGTAAACTATAGCGTCGGTCTTTAGCCATGTTTGAAACTAATAGCAATGCTTTTCAAGTTGAAGTTTTTTCCTCCCTTAAAATAACACAGTACCAGAACCGTATGAAATGACTGGGTATCCTTGCGACACCTCCAGTATCTTTTTCAACTCAAATCGCCATGAAAACATCGTGTGCGTGGGTTTTCTCGGGGTTCTCCTGTTTCCTCCCACTTTCTTCATTCCACCATTTCACTCATCTCTCATCATCACCGTCTCCTTTAGCCTAGCCGGCATAACTGTGGGACGTAAAACTCAAAGATTTCATTTTATTTTTCAAATCGCCATGAAACTCATCAGCTCTTCTAATATCGTCGATTTTTTTTATCTTTTGCTTTTGAAATGAAATGAAATGAAATCTTTGAGTTTTCATCCCACGATTATGCCGGCTAGGCTGAAGGAGACGGTCATAATGAAATAATGAATGAAGTTGTGGAATCAAGAAAGTCGAGAACCCGAGGCAACCCATGTACATGGTGTTTGTCCACCACAAAGTTCACTTAGTGCGAGCTGCGATTGAACCAGAGACCCCAAGCACCAGAGATGAACGCTGTACCACTGAGCCACCGCGGCCCCACCTTTTTTCTTTTGAAACAGATGAACTTTCATTTCCCATTCTTTCTAAATTCCTATCAGTAAGACACTTTTCAAATCTTTTACCTTTGACATTGTACCTAAAGGAGACTGACTAACTAAGTTAACTCTTTCAGAACAGACAGTCACGAGAAATCAACAAAAATAAAGAAATAAATAAATAAATAAATAAATAAATAAATAAAAATTAACTGAAGCGGCGGTATTGAGGGAGCATTCGTTAATCAAGTGTTAGTCATGTGATTAGGTAGTGTCGTATTAGCTCTGTACTAAGGAGGATGTACTTTTTGGTACCCAGAGTCTGCTTGCAGTTCAGCTAATACGTTCAGCTAACTAATATAACCCCAATACAAAGGTCGAGAAATAAATGTGGCAACCTATGAGAATCTATAGGCCTTATGCAGAGTCCTTTTGACGTCTGATTAACGCCATACTACGGGATTTACTAATGAATGGGTATCAAAATTGTATTCAGAGACTGATTAGGACGTAGTATTTGACGAAGTTAATCACATGTGACTAATTAATCTAGAGCAGATCATTTACCTACGGTTTAGCGTGAGAGACAACAGGTCGTATTTCGTATTTCATGTATTTTCATTTTTACAGACTACGCATGCGCTCATCTAATTTTCCGTAGTTGCCACATTTATTTTTTCTCAACCAATGCATTGGGTTTATATTAGTTAATTATACACAAATCAACGTTTTAGTTGTACTCAAATTCGACTCTGAATACCAAAAAATGCACCTTACTTAGTAAGAAGCTAGCATGACACTAACTAGTCTGTGACTAACCACCGATTAACGAACTCTCTCTGAATACCGCCCTATATGTGTGCATGTGTAGTCTCTAAAAATGAAAGTATATGAAAGACGAAACTCGAAATGTCTTCATTGTGGTTTGACATCAGAACAACTCATAAGTGGTTATGAAATCGGATTATAATTAACCTATTGATTTATAAGGGATGTGTTTATGGCATGAATAAGTAGAAGTCAATTAATATTAGCTAAAATAGAAGAATTGAAAACTCGCTGTAGAAATCAATATAAACGCCTTGAAATTGTTTCACTTATTTTATTTATTTTTTTTAAATATGTTTATGCCTTAGTTAGATTGTCGTACATCATTAAATGCTAGGTTCTATTTCTAAGCAAAAAATATTTTCTTTTTTGTGATTCTTGGGACCAATTTACTATCTTTTGTCTCTACTGTTATGGCACACATTCTTTTCTACAGCGAGTTTTCAATTATGTTGTAATTGTAAGGGAAGATCAATCAATTGTATGTATCCTCCAGAAAGCTGGATATTTTTGTACTCATCTCTCACTGTTCATTTTAAGAAACAGGTCTGCTATTGTAGAGGACTAAGCTTAATAGCTGCCTCATAGTTATCTTACCCGATGAGGTGAAAGGTTAGAAAGAAAGACTTGTAATTAATGCCTTTGTATTCTCATAAGGTAAGTTTATTGTGGCTAAACCAGAGTACCCTCTGTTCTACATTAATTAGTTATATGTGATTAAATTAGTCAACTACTACGTGTATTCCCTGCGTTCCCCTGCACTTTTTTCCCCTGGTGCTAATCAGAAACTATGAATACACTTCTGATAATCATATGTTAGTCAAGCCCTTAGTATGGCGCTAATCATACCTGAAAACGACTCTGCATAGGACAGATGTATAAGAGTGCGACAATGTAAACAAAACAATAAAAAAAAGAACGAATATAAATATAACTTCATTTTAATTACAAAGAAGACTAATTAGTTGAGTTGAGTTTGAGTTTGAAGTCCCGTTCAGCAAAAGGTTATATGAGATGTAGACGTACTGATTAACGTGGAACCCGAACCACATGAGCTCCTATAGCCGGGAATCGAACCCGAGTCTCCCACGCCAAAGGCGTGTACGCTAACCAGTTAGCCACGGAGGAGCTCATATGACTAATAAGGTATCATGCACAATGGTATGGGGTTTTCTGACACCCCAACTAAAATAAAATATATTTTTTGTGCATTAAAGAGAGAGAAAATGTTCTTACATATGGCTAATTAAACTGAGCACTTTTGAAAAAAATGAAATGAAAGTTTTACGTAATGCCGGCTAGGCTAAAGGAGACGGTGATCATAAGAAATTAATGAAAGTGAGAGCAAACGGGAGAACCCCGAGAAAATCCACGCACGCAGTGTTTGTCCACCACAAAGCTCACTCGGCGCGGGCTGGGATTGAACCCAGGACCCCACGCATCAGAGGTGAACGTTCTACCACTGAGTCACCGCGGCCCATTTAAACTGAGGACTTTTTGAGACGCATGCCTAATCTGCCAATATATAAAATAAACCTTAGTATAGTTTTAATTCGAAAAACTATGTATGGAATATCTGAACATCGCACCCAGTGCTTAGATAATAGATAGGGTGGTTAACTAACTAACTAATTACTAACTCTATGTCCTATGGAAACTGGAGGTTCAATGCCGTGTTCACAAAATGTCTCCATCGACTTCTATCCTTAGCCAAATGAATCCAGTTTCTCCTTTGTATGCCTATTTGTGCGAGATCCATCTTAATATTGTCCTCTTATCTGCGCCTAGGTCTTCCTAATGATCGTTTTCAAATTGGACTTCCAGTTAAAACTTTAAAAGCATTCCTACTTTCTTCCATTCTGGCTACATAACCTTCCCACCTGAGCCTCCTAGATTTGATTACCCAAACACTGTTATCTAGATAATCGATTCTTAGGTTTACAAAACAAATTCGTCTCTCTCAACATAGATAAGGTTTGGGGCTGGAAAGCTTTCTATAATTTCACTTTGACGGTTAAACCTAGGGAGGGGAGGGATATATATATATATATATATATATATATATATATATATATATATATATATATATATATATATAAAACTTAACTCTTGAACCACGCAACCGACCTCGAGCAAATTTTCAACATAGATGCAGTTTGAGCTTGGGATGACATTTATAAATGACCGAAAATGGACGATATTAGAGTCGAATGTATAGTTTGCGGGGTCACTGCGATGAACAGTGACACTTCCGATGCTGTTGACATCCAAATTCAGCCTCGCAGTTTGGAGGAGGAGGGGGAGATATATAAAATGATCTAAAATGACCAATATTAGTGTCGAATTTACAGTCTTTAGTGTCGCTGAGATGAATAATGACACTTCCGATGACTTGTCCCGCAACATGGGGGAGGGGAGTGAGGATAAATATAAAAAATCATCGAAAATGCCCGATATTAGTGCCAAATCCATAGTTTACGGGATTTCTATAATGAACAGTGAAACTTCCGTTGCCGTGATCGAAAATTATCGATTTCTGAGAGCGCTTTAGTAATAGTAGAAAAGTAAGACTTAACTGACTAACGGAACATATCACTATTTTCTCTTAATTTAACCCAGAGAAGCGGGTAACTCACGCTAGTAATATCTAAAGCTGTTCTTTACTCCCCCACCATTTTTAGCATCCTCTCATTCGTTTTCCGCTCGATCCAACTAATTTCCTCCATTCTTCTTCACACCCACATTTCGAAAGCTTCCAGCTTTTTTTCATCATTTTTGCGTAATACACGCAGACAGGGTAAATATATAAAGTTTCACTTGGTAAACCTAACTTCTTTTTTTTAAAAAAAATTACTAAGTTTCTCAAACTAAGCCATAAAGGGCTATGATCTCCCAGGTGCCACATGTAAAACAGTACTAAATGATATGTGGTCTGTGTATTTCCAGCGTATACTGTTCCATTATCTAGACTGGAAGCTATCATTTCTTAATTCCGGCAGTCCTCTCCGACGCATCAGCTCCTTCAGAGAAATCGAGCCAAAACCACAAGCTGCATAAAGCATGGCTATTAGCAACTGTTAACACAACCACACACATCTCACATACTGTCGCGTTCTTTCGAGAACAACTGAACAATCAACACGACCTTAACCTACAACGCATCTGAGAAATACTATAAATTATTGTGTTATCGCAAGTCCACGGACAATTTATTATCTAATTTAGAAAATTTTTTCTTCATTCGTGTCCACAGATGATTCTTCATCTGATGACGTAACGTTTTGTTCATCTTTTGATTTAACCCGGAAAAGGGTACTATGAATGCTTTCCCAAACCAAGGTACATGAATACAATAGAAGCCCCGTATCGACCAGGTAAACCCTGCTTCTTCCCATCCATTCTTTGAAATGCAAGAATGAGATAGGGCGTGACCTAAACTTTTTCGCCCTCCAGAAACAGTGTGTGTCTGTTTCTATTTTGCAAGATAAGCTTTTAACAAAGAAGACCACAGCCACACCCTAAGCTAAGAAGAGTTGGATGCACGAGCCTTCTGCGTTTCGTATTCAATGATCATTGTATTGTTCTATTTTCCAAGGACAAGGTCACTATATGATTTTTTTTTTAATTTTAATCGCTAGGTGCGGTCTTTCTGTTACGTAAAGAGCACTTCTTGGAAATCAGTTTAAAACAATAGACATGGCAATGCAATTTACAAAGGTCATGACAAATAAAGCTTTCAATTATATTCAGCGATGACCTGGGTTTGATTTCTGTAGAGCAAAAAAATGTCCAAATTCGCGAGTCTGATTCTCTGGATCAAATTGAGTTCGTGTTCAATCATCATCATCATCATCATCATCATCGTAGGTATTCTGTCAGTATTGGCAGGTCACTCGCCGCAGCTGAGAAGCTTCCATGCTCCACGGTCTTCCGCTATCCTCTTCGTCTTCACACACGATTTTTTTTTCTGTTTTGAAACAGTTCATTAATTGTAGTTTCCTTCGCCCCTCCCTCTATTTCCAGCTATAGATATACTACACTGACTTGACATCTAGTCTTCCGTTCCGAGCGCTGCTATTGGCTGAAGGAATTCCACTCCTTTTGGCTAAGGCTCTCTCGCTTAGCAACAGCTGAACCCTTATTGGCTCAACCGTGGGTATGTCGAGGGTGTGAGCTTTAGTTCGCATATTTGCCACGGCTCAAGACATTTTGGCAGCACTATACCTATCCTCTAGCACGTCCCTTATGGTACAGTTCATTTTTAGCTGATGTTCCAACTACTTTCTGTTCCTCTTCTCAGTGATATCTAAAATTGTTCTTTATTCCCGCACCATTTCTAACACCCTCCCATTCGGTTTCTGCTCTATCAACCTAATTCTTTCCATTTTTCTTCACTCCCACATTTTGAAACCTTCCGGTCGGAGGACGGGGCATAAAGTCCTAAAACAGTGTGACCACCGCTAGTACCTTCGTACTAGATCTAATACCTTTTTTTAATAATATTTTAGTGTTCTAGTACGTTCACCAACAAATCTAGTACTTTACTTCTTATCCTCTTTTGTCAGAAATACATTTGGGAGAGAAAAAGGAATATCATGAAAATTCGGCAATGTAAGAAAATCTCACTGTTCCTGGTAATATTTTTCTGCCTCCTTTCCTTTCAACAGTAGAAGTTACAAGACCAGAAGTGGGACATAAGTACCGTACGGTCGCCTCTTAAAAGGAGAAGGAATTCTGGCAACTTATAGTTCATTCTATTGGGGAAAATAGGAAGTACAAAAGTGTCAAAGAACTAAGGGTTAAAAGTAATAAATGACCACAGTAAACAATATTCCATATATGGTGATCCGTTTAAACAGTAGGCTATTAAGAAATTAAAACTCGGTTCTCTCAATAAGCCCATTTTATGATATTTCTTGTTTTCTCCCGAATCCTCCATATTTGTGTTAGTTTAGTAGTTTTACAGTGCATTCTAATACAACAATTAAGCAGGGATTCCGCCAGTAATGTTGTTTGGGGCTGTAAAGTCAACATTGAGAGGGTATAAGTGGTTTGCAAGGTTCGTATTGAATTTTGACTATCAAAGAATTTAAAGTTGGAGGTTCTTTCAAGAATGTGGGACGTTACTCCCCCACCCATTACTCCCTACTCACATGGGGGGAGAGCTGCCGGAAGCCTTCTACTAAGATATTAATATCGTAAAATGTCATAAATAGGGTGAAACGGGAGCAGATAAAATTTTAGTACTTTTTCCCCAGATCTAGGCCCCTAGTACTTTTTTTCTGCATAGATTAGTAAGAAATATTTTTCCTGGGTGTCACACTGGTCTTAAACGCCACAAGTCCTAAATGGCACAAGACCTAAAAATCATTTTGCAGCTCAAGTCCTAAATGCCACAAGACCTAAAAATCATTTCGCGTCACAAGTCCTAAACGGCACTATTTCAAATATGTTACATTTTTGAGACCTGAACCTCGATTGTACGTAAAGTTAAACTCAAAAGTTACGTCACGGACGGCAAATAATGGCTTAACACCCAAAATAAACTCATGGCCCCACAAATGGGGGTTAGTCTGTTTTGTGTTTATTAAACGTGTTTATTAATTACACTAAATTAAGAATGTTTGTAATAGAATGTGAAAGAAAACACCATTTAAAAAAATAAACTGCGTCAACGTGTTAAAATAATTAAAAGAACCTAATTAATCATCCCCTTTGTACTATCATTTGCTTAATTGGACGAACGGAGACCTAAAGGAAAACAGTTTTTGGCCCAAATCTCATAAGCAGTGGGAAATTTTAATATTATAGAAATTTACTCTTCTTCCCTCTTAGAAGTGTAATTTTCAAGACACTGAAACATAAATTTTATTACTTTTAATTAAAAGATCAATTAACGAGTTTCAGGCATCCAACTTAAGCAAATCCTTCCTTACTTTATAAATATTTTTGAATGAGTAATGGGGAGTTCGAATACTAAAGAAAGTGTCCCCTATATCGTTTCCCTTTCATTTGATTTTCAGTTGAATTTTCAGTTTTATTTTCAGTGGAAAGTTTATCTGCAAGTTTCATTTTGCTAGCTTCAGAGATTTGCGAGATACACTACTCTTTTTTTTTTTAAAAAAAAAAAAAAAAATCCTCACCCTTTATACGATACGTATTTGCAAAAATTATTTCTCATGTCCTGCTTTGGTAAGAAAATGATTTTTTAAATATTAAAATTTAACGACTTTACGTGTAGTAGTATGCCCAGAAAGTCACTCATCTTAAGTCTTTTATATTAGAGCTAGAGACTCTCTCTTAAGTCCCTTGGTTCTCTTAAAGAGTCTTAACTCTTTTAAATAAGACAGAAGATAGACACAGTCAAACAAATGAACTTTCATGAACAGTTTCCGATTTCTAATGACTAACTTATTCGTACATTTTCCACAAGCTGTAGTTCAAAATATACCCATTGTCAAGACCCACGTTTCAAAAGGTACTAACAAACTGGAAATATAATAATAATAATAATAATAATAATAATAATAATAATAATAATAATAATAATAATAATAATAATAATTATTATTATTATTATTATTATTATTATTATTATTATTATTATTATTATTATTATTATTATTATTATTATTATTATTTTCGTGTGTAATGTGTATATATTTATTGTCTTACTGAAGCTTTCGTAATCTGGAAATAAAATTTTGGTTTGCTTTTAATATGTAAAAAACCTGCTCCTCTAGAAACGTTTGCAGGCTACAGCCCTAAATGACTATGTATTGGTTTCTGCAAACGTATTGTGTTGCATATTACATTAGTAAGTTAGCGTTATTTGTTGATTTTTCTTCCTTATACATATCAACTCTGTCAAAACATACTGTGAGATATAGTAGAGAAAAGGATGCAAATGTGGAAACGTAACGTATGTTGACTGGATAGAGCTTTACCCTTGCGGCGATTGCCGTAAACAATCACCCTCGTCCCCATTCGTCAGGACACAACGCTATGAAGCGGTCGGCCAGTGTAGTTAATGGTGGTGCGTCGATTGTTGTTTACACATTTTCGTGAAGTTTTTGGAGGTAAGTGTGTAGTAATATTAAGTCTAAAGTATCATAGATGTAATGTAATACATATCAGAGTATTGTGAAAGGGAGTTATTGGGAAGGTATTGGTGACATTCAATCAATCACAAGCAAACGTGTTTTTAACTTAACTCATACAATCCAGTTTGACTACAGTGCGGGTAACTTGGAAACTTGTGGATGAGGGAAATGTGGAAACGTTTCCACATTTTCCTCACCCTAAAGTTCATTGCATTGTTTTATTATTAGTAAATAATTTATTGAAGATAACACACATTTAAATCATACAAGTATATGTTAGATACATTTTATTCATGGCCTAAGTGAGGGGTAGGGCAGAGGGGTAAGGCTTAGGAGTAAAGCAAAGTGGAAACTGACAAAGAGGAGGAAAAAAGGCAAATAATTGTCTCCACGATTTTTATTACAGGGTCCCAGCGTACCAAGTACCTCTTCAGAGGATCCCAGTTTACCAAGCACCTCTTCAGAGGATCCCAGCGTACCAAGCATCTCTTCAAAAGTTTGTGTGTCACCATATGAAGTAATGAAAATACCCTTTTTGAAGAGGAAGACTCCGAACAGAGATCGTAATCCGAGTTCTTGCGCTGTTTTGACATCGTCTCCGTACAAAATAAACAGCTCGAAGAATCCTTATCTAACCGTAAGAGAATGACTAGACCTAAACAGAAGCCGCCTGCAGGCGGTAACAAAACTAGAAAAATGCCCAAAGTTCCTCCTGCAATTAAAAAAAGAGAAACAAACAAACAAAACTCTGCAGTCTCTCTTCCAGTTGGAGTAGAAGAGCCCACCTAGAAAGACATTCTGTGCATATTTTATGGGAATCCATTTTCGAAAATTATGCGTAGTAAACTATGGATTCAATGCCAATTATGTGAGGAATTGAGTCACTCTTAGTGTGCAGGTGCCGGTTTACACATTGATTTACTGTAATTTTAGGGTGTTTCCACATTACCCTCAGTTTTTAAAAAATCGAAATATGCTAGTACATGTGCCAAATATTATTTTATTTTTTACGTATATGGTTTTTGCACTTGTGAATTATGGTCCCATATTTCTAACAATCTAAGGCATTTTGAGGCAATTTTCCAGGTTAAATTAACGATTCACTGCTTTTTTACAAATGAAATAGAAAATGGGTTTCCACATTTGCACCCTCTCCTCTAATTGTATCGCATAATAAATGTTCTTTGTTGAATTTTAAATTTACTGCGTTCTTAATGTATGCGCAATCGGTATTTAATGTTCACTTGTGAAATATCTAGTGGACTTTTGTCCTACCTTTGGAAAGTTAGAGTGGGAGTCTGTCTTACTCTTAATAAGATACACTCCACACAGTATATATTGCAATTCTGAATGCTCGCTTGGTTTCAGAAAAGTCTGGTAAAATATGCTTTTTAAACATTTTTATTTAATTCTCTTTTAGAAATTTTTCATGGGATTATAGTATCTCCATTTGAAAGAAACGAATTTCCTAATCAATGATATAATTAATTTTTAGGTTATATTATGTAATTCATGTATAACTGTAGAACAAATAATGATTATAATAATTTTAGTAGTACAAATATAGCTGTCACCGTTGGAATTAGTTACGTTCGTAATATAATTGGCAACTAGTTACTGCATCGTCGTAATTTCGTGTAGTGGTGGCGAATTTCAGAACTAAGACAAGTGAATGAAAAATACACAAAACCTAAACTGCACAAGTCCTAAATGAAATAAGACCTAAACAGCACAAGACCTAAAAATCATTTCATGGCATTAGTCTTAAACGGCACAAGTCGTAAATGGCATAAGACCTAAACGGCACAAGACCTAAATTTAGGTCTAGTGCCGTTTAGAACTTATGAATGTTACCCTCCAGTCGTTATTATTATTATTATTATTATTATTATTATTATTATTATTATTATTATTATTATTATTATTATTATTATTATTGTGTAACATTCATGTTTCTGACCCATGTAGCACAATACTCTATTATAAATCTTTTTTTCTCAACTCTTTGTTCAAGGTCCCACAAGATTCAAGGTTTTCTCTTACTCCTAAAAATTTATTTCGCCATTCCTATCTTTGTCTTTATTTCACCTTAACATTTTATATCATCATTAATAATATTACCTGGTATGAAAGCCGACACCTGTTCAATTTCCTCTCTTCCTACTTCTATATTTGACACCGACCGCTTCGTTCCAATCACCATGGCTTTTGTCTTTCTCACATTTATTTTCATTCCTTATTCTTCACAGCCCTTTCTCAAGTTTTCTAGTATATTATTGATCTTTTCAGATTCCACAAAAGTGCCATTTCATCTAGAAACCATATACACCTATTCATTCTACCTCCTGCTGAAATGTCGTCTTCATTATGTAGCCTCTTTTTCACCATCTCTTTTAGATAGATATTAAATATTGCTGGCCAAATACTGCATCCTTGTCGAACTTTCCTTCCAATTGCATTCTCCTATTCTCACACATTTGTTAGTTCATATGTAAGTTTCTTATGAGTATTCTATCTTTCCATTCCAACGCAATCTTCTTCAAATAACAATTCCCAATTCATTCAGTCAAAAGCCTTTTCTAGGTCAGTAAATACTACATACACCTCTTTTTCTTTTCCAATAAACTCGCGTTCAATAATTGAGCATTAATGCTATAACACAATAACGAACTAAAAAAAAATGTTCCAACGAGTGCTAGCCCTATTGTAGATAGCAAGACGGAGCCCTTATTGCGCGCGACAATGAAGTAATTTAGAGCAATCTGATTGAGGATTGCGAGTCCAAACTCGATCGACAGCGATCCTGAGTTAGCGTGGGCTTGCTAAGATTAATTAGTACGAATCCTATTGTGGATAGTGATCCCGAACCCTTAATTAGCTTGAGCCAATCAGGTAAATAAGAACAAGCCTCATTGATGATAGCAAGTTCAAGATCAGGGGAGTAAAAGCCGTAGCTAGTGTGTATCTCACTAAGATTAATAAGTACAAGTTTCTTTGATGATAGCAAGCCTTCTCGGCTTTTTTTCTTTCCTGTTTTCTTTCTTTCTTTCTTTCTTTATTTATTTTTTTTTGGAACATTCTACATCAGATTTATATATAATGTATGCCTGCCTTCCTATTTAAATGTCAGGCTGAATTTAAATTGACAAATTTCAAGTTGACATCTGAGATATGTAACTCACTCACTCGTGTGTAATAATTATTGGCACATTATTTGATACTTTCAGCCGCCGTTTGAAGTCGGTGCAGCATTTTCCTTTTTAGCCGTTTGATTTCGGTACATTTTTATACGTAATTATCACAGCAACTCACAATGCATAAATCACAATAGCAGCTAAACAATATTATAGCACAATACAGTGGTACCATTTCAGGACTTAACTGAGGAAGGGGCAAGACTCTACGATGTAAGTGGGGGCACGGTGGCTCAGTGGTAGGGCGCTTACCTCTGGTGCTTGGTGTTCCTGGTTCGATCCCTGCAAGTAAGTTTGTAGTGCATAACATCGTGGCTTTTCTCGAGTACACCCGTTTTCTCCTGCATTCTTATTCCACCAATTTTCCATCATGATTCACTTGTCTTAATCATCCGTCTGCCTTAGCCTAACAGATATAATCGTGAGACGTTAAACTGCAAGATTTCTCTGATAAGTTTTACACTTTCATTAGTATATTAAAATATAACTAATTATTCATATATTGAACATGCAATAGCAGTCAACATACAAATATTTCAAACTGAGGATCTGAATTGAAAAAAAAAATAAACCAACAGAACATCCTAAGTTCACAAATATATATACGAGGAGAATGCAAAAAAACAAAAAAAAAAACGATATTTCTATGCGGAGTTGACAACACTGCTGAAATTGAGCAAGTGCAGAAGCATGCCCAAGTATTCTGTGCTTGCAGCAAAGATAGAATCTTCTGAACAGAGTTGAGTACGTGCGAGTAGCAGTAAGGTGAAATATCAGCTGTAATAGAAAATCCCGCCAAATGTGAAGAAAGATCTTTCACATGATTTGTGAACACTAAAGGACAGAATGCAGTTGACATCTATCAAAAATTGTGTCCTATTTACGGACCCACAGTAATAAGCGAAGGAAAGGTCAGATAATGGTGCAGAGAGTTTTGGGACGGGCTTTCAAATGTTCGTGACGATGAGTATTTAGACTGACTATCTGGTGGAACACGTTAACGAGAAAGTGCAAGGCAATCGCTGCTTCACAATAACTGAACTCGCCAAAGAGTTTTAAGAAGTATCTGTGAAAACAGTGCATCGAATTGTGACTGACAGGCTGAGTTATCACTAACTGTGTACGAGGAGATGCCAAAAATGATGACACACGCTTACAATAGCAAATAATGACAGATGCACATGATTCTTTTGGCCGCTGGAAGGAGAAAGGGAGCAGTACGAGTGAGGCTTAACTGCATTTTCGTGCCTCTCGGTCTCTGGATCAGGAGTGTGTAGTACCACCTCGTATAAATTTTAGCAGGGGTACTTTCGCTCACCCTCTAAATTTTGGAAGAAGTACATAGAACGACCCCATTAAAATTTCTAAATTGCCAAAATTAAAAAAAATGGTATGGTAGTAGAGCATCAGGGTATGTACCTCTAAGTTTGGTAGTCCATCTCGTTCTCATTCATGGGTAGAAAATTGTCAAAAATATAAATTTCGGAGGTATTTGACATATTTTATCATATTTGATGAAGGTTTATTACCTTACATGATTATACGATTGAGTATAGGAATCTATTCCCTTTCATAAGACATGGGTATATTGATGCTCCCTACTTAAATTTCGTAGAGGTAAGTAGGACCATTCCTTAAATTTGGGAATTGTGAAAAAAAATGATGAATGTTTTCTAGGAATCAAATATATACTTCTGTAAATTTGGGAGGCCCTGCTTATTCTCTTCTGTGGCTAAAAAAAAAAAAAAAACGCCGAATATTAATACTGTCGGTTACTGACCTAGTTTGCGTAGTTTGATAATCCTTTAACACTTTATATAGTTATACTTGAGTACACGGATCTATTCTCTTTTCATAGCACATGGTTACATGATGCTCTCTTTCAAAATTGGCGATGGATGCATACGACCATTGTAATAATGGATTATGGACAAAGATGGAATCTATGCATGGAATGCTGAGTACTTCTCAGAAAATAGGTTCTCGATAGATTCTCGATAGCATATCAGCAACCAGTCTCGCAACATAACATACAGTTTATGAAATTTAGGGAAACGGTACTGTATGTTCTTCATATTTCATAAACCGAAAGTGGTTGAGGTGATACAATTTTAGTGCCAGCAATTGTTGCATGACTTGGTCAGATACATGTTCTACCTCCTCGTAAAAACTGTTTTTTGTATAGTCATCGCTATATTATGTCAGTGTATGCACATTTAGAACAATCATATCGCACCAGCAACCCTTAAGAGTAATAAAAAAAATCAACATAATGATTAATTAGGAACAAGGGCGATTCAATCTTGTGAACGAAAATCCCTGTTCCTAGTTGGTGATTTCTTTCCTTTCCCGTAAAAAGACGTAAAATTTTCGGTTTGCCTTCCTCTCTTGCCTAACATCCTAAACTCCTGCCAAGTCCATTTGATATTTTTCAAACTCGTGGGCTACATATCTTCATGCACCTATCCTTTAAAAATATCTTATATTCCATGTTCAAATTTCATATCCATTTTACTTTGCTGAATTCGTGCCAAGTTATCAATTCCGGTCTCTGAGACTTCTATAAATGTCTAAATAAGTATTTTTTTTTATGTTTTTACAGGTCAAGATTATTAGCCTTACGCCAAACTTGCAAAAATGAAGATTACCACTTGTCGTCTGTCCGTCCTGTTTATTCAATGGGTTAGCCTGAATGATTAATCGGGTTTCAAAACGATGTTTAATGACAAGTATACGACGTACGGGTAATACATGAAAAGATAGATACGCTCACCAAGTTCAAAAACTCCGCCTCGTGGCTCGCATTCGCGCTAGATGGCAGCACTGTAACGGCACTCTAAAGGTGGCGGGCTTGTATTTTAGAATATGCGAAGTGTTCGTCGGTTACGAGCCTTCAACGTGCATTCGTACGCAAATATGGAAAAGTTGCATCTGATCACCAGAGCATTTTGCGTTGGTTTCGCCAGTTTCGTAATACTGGCTGTTTGCGTAAAGGGAAAAGCACGGGACGACCGCGTGTCTCAAAGGAAATCGTGGAGCGTGTGAGAAAGAACTTTGTGCGCAGCCCAAAACAATCAATCATTCGTGCAAGCCATGAGCTGGTCATTTCACAGAAAACTGTGGAATATTTTGCGGTGGCGTTTACATTTCAAACCCTACCGTTTGCAACTGTTACAACACTTGATTTTAGATGATTATTCCAGCCGATTACAGGTTTTGTTACCAAACACAGCAAGCTATGTAAGATGATGGCTTTGCGGGGATATTGATGCTCAGCGAGGAGAAGACTTTCTACATGTTGGCCATGTGGAGTACTGAATTGCCGCATGGCCATGTGGAGTTGGAAATAAAATCGCCAAAAGTGAATGTTTTCTGTGCCATATCGAAGACAAAGATGCATGGTACCTTTTTCTTCATCGAGCAAATTGTGATAGCCACTGGTTCCATGCACCAGGATATGTGGTTGTTGCAACAACTGAATGCTGACTTCTTGCCTTTCATTTTTCAGCAGGACGGGGCAACCTTACTGGAGCACAATTGTCCGGGCCATTCTCATCAGAGAACTGCTACGTCGCTGGATAGGACGAACTGGTCTGGGTGATGTTCCTCTGTTCTCCTGTGAGGTTATGTTAAGGACAAATTTTATGTACCCCAATGCCAACAACGCGGCAAGAACTGCAGAAACACATCACTACTGCTGGGACGAACATTGACGGAAACATGCTAGTAAATGTATGGACGGAACAAGATTACCGTTTGAATGTATGCCGGGTGACGAAGGGCGCACATATTGAACATTCGTACTATGTACCAGAAGTTTAGTAGGTGTTTGTATCTTTCCATGCATTACCCGTCTTTGTACGTCGTATATTTGTAAAGAAACAGTGCTTTGAAACCCGACGATTCGTTTAGGCTAACCATGTATATTCGCATTTAACCTCTACATCTAAAGACCTCTTCCTCTATCCACAACCTGAGAACGGGACATGCTGTGGTGACAGGAATCCATGTTGGCAGTGTACTGTATTATACTTATATAATTATTATTGTTAGTTCTGAGTCCACTAGATTCCGCACAAAAAATATTCAAGAATGTGATAGCGCACTCTTCAATTGGTCCAATCATTTGCTTAAAAATTTTCTTAGTTTTGTCGTAGGCAAACAATACTTTTCTTAAAGAATGTCCGTATAACAAATAGGCCCTATATATTGCTGAATGATAACTTTGATTCTATTCTACAGAATGGAATATTTTTCTTCTTGTAATTGTTTTTAAATATCTTTACTTAAGAGCACACTTAGATTTTATATTAAAATAATAATTGGTAATAGAAAATATGTTATTGAACAATAACAAATAAAGAAAGAAAGTTTTCAATACTAAAGTAAAGTAGGACAGATGAATGTAATGAAATGAGTTGCAGAAATATAATACAAGTACCAATGAACTTTCTTTACGACCTGAGACACACAAAAATAAAAAAAAAATGATTAAATAGAAATTCTTTTCATTGAAAGAAAAAATCGAAAGCACAGAGGTGGAAGAGGTTAACATGTTAAATGAAAAGAAAGGTTTACCATTCAAATTGTAAAAAAAAAAAAAAAAAAAAAAAAAAAAAAAAGTTACAAAATAAAATTAAAAAAGTAATTGTTAATATTGAAGTGTTTTTCTCAATTTATTATTCATTACAAAAAGAAATGAAATTGAAATGAAATCACGTAAAATAACTTGAAATCATAATAAAAAATAAAATGCCTTGTAAGTTTAGCATTAATATATGCATTTTTTTTGTTTTATTTTGTAAAATCGAAATAGTCTTTACCAATCATTAGTGGAGCGTATACAGCAAGAAGTGGATTTATTTTATTCATTAATTGTTTGTGGTATTATAGATATGATTACAAATTTTGCGGGAAATAAAATCTTCACACAAAACAACCCTTAAGCAAACACGGTTAATTAAGTGTTTTTCTTAAAACTTATCGATTGAAGAATTCCTTGGATTATTTGTATATATGCCATTACTTTTATTTGTTTTTTTAAATGTAAATATAATAGAATTTTAAACTTAACAGAATTATCTGCCATTTTGCAGTTTTTTGTGTGCTTGATTAAGTATCAGTGATGTCACTCAGACAAGTTGAAAGCATCACAAACCGTCCTTTTCCGACTAAAACAATACGTTGTGTTTATATTGATGATCCTTTCTTTCATTTAACAAAAGCATTTTTCATTTTGTACTGAAGCTCTTTCGCATTTTTTAAATGATGTATGTTACATTCGGTAACAAATTCAGATCTCCAAATTTCGTATATATAGATCACATATGTATTCGAAAATATTCATATTTGTATTACAAAGTGAATGCTTGTTTTGAACATTCATGCAACACTAAATTTATCATTTAATAAGGCACTAGGTTGGTCGTCCGCCTAGTTTTCCACAAAAAGCATAAGAATTGCTACGAAAATTTAAAAATCATCAATTTCAGGAACACTTTAAAAGGATATAATAGAATAGGGTAAGGTAGAGTAAGTTAGGGATAACTAGAGTAGGGTAGAGTAGACTAAGTTAGGGATAAGTGGGGTAGGGTAGGCAGTGCTGGCTACACCATATGTGCAACATGTGCATCTGCACGGAGTGGCAAGTTTCGAGTTGCGGCAAAATCTGTCTTAACTATTTTTTGTTGGAAACAGGGTAAAGTTTACTAAGCTGAAATATTTGAATACAGCATTCATAAACCATATTTCGGTCGCATTAGTTTAAATTTACATGGACAGTGATAAAGCAAATGGTCAAACAAATCTCAGCTTAAATTATCAGCTTGATTGTTGTCAAATACAAGAACTCAGTTACCGAAAAGTAGCAAACATCTTTTCCATTTTGTTGGTTATCACAGTTTTGATGTGGAAACTGGTCTTACATTTGTCACAAACAAGTACTTTATGATTAAAGGTGAAAATAAGTTTTCTAAATTATTTTTTAACAGATGTAGAACGAAAATGAAGAAATAAAGATAAAAGAGTTTGTTGCACTGGAATTGCAAAGTGATATATTGATACTGATGCTCGATATTTAGGTCTAACTCTATAAGAAGGATTACCATCTTTCCTCTGCAGGTGTGTTTGCTTTATCATTCACTAACATATTCTATATATTAAAATGCTAGGTTTATATGTTTATCACCAAAGAAAGGTTTATGTTTGTCTCCAATCCTTTCGACAATGAGCTCTAGGAAACCACAAGTACTAGAAACGTGCCGTTTCTGCTTTTCGATATCAAATTTTGGGTAGACTGTTCAGTTTTAATTGAATTAAAAAACGTAGCCTTTATCTCTTTATGATTACACTGGAAGTGTTGAAATTAAAAAAAAAAAACATACCCTATGAGTTATACATTCCAACACAACATAGTTGTATACAGGGGTTGTATCCGGCAAAGATGAATCTTCATTGTTTGGAGTGCTTTGCCCAATGAACACTATATATCACTGACATTACGAGTATAATTAATTTTGTTTGTAATGCATTTTCTTATTACATACTACATGCAAGAAGAAAGAAAACACTCCAACCGGAAGAAGCTCAATCTTGCAAATGGTGTGAGATTTGAAAAAAATAATCGAAAAATATCCCCTTTATGGTACCCCTTGCCGATTTTTACCAAGACGTCTTTCACTTATGTCTGTAAGGGAACATGTACAGATGACGTAAGGAATTACAAGGAGATTCATGCTCATATGTGAATGATGCGCTATGTTAAGAGCGCAGGTTCAGTTAGTAGATTATCATTTAAATAAAAAAAACAGACAACGAGATCGTATTTGTAGTGTTTAGGACTTTCTGAGTGCGAGTGTACTTCTCCTGCTCGTGGTGGGGTAGAAAATATTTAAAACTATGACTTTTAAGATTGTTTCCTTTCTGGAGAAAGGGAGGGGGCGTAAAATAATACCATTGGACGGGGCAGCAAATTTCCTAGGGTCAGCATTGAGGTTAGGATCGTGTTAGCTTAGGGTTAAAGAAGTTTGGACCCATTTTGTTAAAATTAATAGGGTGTAATTTCTCGTCTAATAGTAAGGATATGAACTGGAGTATCTCTGTACACCTGCAGCCATGTTCATAACACAAATACTCGTTACTCTCCCACAATATACCCATGCGATAACTTTGAGCGAAGTACTTCTCCGCAAGCCAAATAGTTCCATGTTTATAACCGCTTAAAAAAAATACAACTTTCTCTCTCCTTACATATTATAAAGACACAAAGAAGAAAACTATCAATTTCTTCCAGTTAAATTTTCAAAATTTTGCTACAAATGGACGACCAACTTTGGAACTTAATCCTTTAATAGTGTCAAAAAAAAAAAGTACAAAATATAGAAATAACGAAAATACACAGTTTTAATACATGGTCAAATCTATGTGATTCGGAATCCAGAAGTAATGGGAAGGGACTTTGTATAAGGAGGATGCATAAAAAAAGTTAGGCATATGCATTACGTGAAACAGATTTTTCAGGGTCACAGTTGCGGAACTGGAAATGTACTCCAAGCTGAAAGTGCGCGTAATCATAAACCTCTTGTGGGGAAAATGGCTAAATTTCACAGACATTCAATTCTCTGCGATCTGTCAGCGCTGTACGGACCGAATGCAATGTTATGTACGGAACGAATGCAACCATAGTGAAATTGAGCAAGCTCACACAGATCTGGAGAATGATCGGGAAAGAAGCCCTTTCTCGTTGACGAAACATGAAAACAACAGAAACGTGGAGGAAATTATACGCGCAAATCGCAGGACGACTAATGTGGAAATTGCAAAGGAGATGTATATTTAAGTAGGCAATGCTCATTCCATTGTCTGAGGCTGTTTCCAGTATCAGAAATTGAGGAGTTCTATGTAATAAGGGCCGATAACGAAAAACCGTGTTCTGAAAAAACAGCGTGTCAACATTTCAAATGTAGATTTTTTTAATTTAACGTTTGTACAGGTTCACCCTACAAGAGAAACATAGATTTATTGTTTCCCTTCCAGAAAATACAAAGAAACTAACAGTTTGTTTCACTATAATATAAATATGAATGTTTTGAATGAAGCTTACATAAGCCCTTTTTAGAGAGAACGACAGTGCAGAATTCTCGCGTATATGTATCGCAGCAGTCGTATGATACACTTTGTGAAAATGAAGAAAGAAACGTAATTGAAAAGTAAGAAACAGAGTATAAAGTAAACAGAACGATATATGTGTAACGATAGTACATTAAAGAGGTCAATTTATTATGTAGAAACTGGATATGTAAGAGTCCTGGACACTAGAAATTTAAAACTGTATATTTCCGTACATAAAAAATAATAATTACAAAAATACAAAAAAAAAAAAACACCCTCTTTATTTTTAACCATACCAAGTACGTGTTAAGGTGAATGTACAAAAAAGTTTCAAAAGTTTCATAGTTGTAACATTTGAGCAATGGCACAATTCGTAAAAAATCCTAAAATTGGTTTGTATGTCCATTAATGTTTGACAGTGTAGCCTTTTGCAAGGTTACCTAAGATCTACTGAAAGAGCGAAAATTAAGCTTTCATTTAACACCTGGATGAGCCCAATAACTTCAAAAATGAGGAGGTTATGGTAATTTAGATCCATTATGCTGAGTACCAAAAAGTGAAATTGAAGCAAAATTCACATTTTTCAAAAATTTCTCCCCGGCCCATTTGTCATCAAAAAAAAAAAAAAAAAAAAAAAAAAAAAAAAATCGGAAAAAAAATAATTTAACATAATTTCATTGCTATTTATATATGAAAAAAAAAATGAGGAGAATCTGAGACATTGAAGCACGGTCATGTTTTAAAATTAGGTGATTTGACATGGAGTGACCCTCTTACCATTTTAACACTCCCATTTGTTTTCCGCTAATTCGCTCCATTCTTCTCTATACCCTCATTTCTAAAGCTTCCAGTGTTTTTCATCATTTCTGCAGTTTTCAGAAAAATAAAAAGGCCTGCGGTGGCTCAGTGGCAGAACGCTTACCACTGGTTTTCAGGGCCAATGGTTTGCTCCCTGTTAGCGCCAAGTGGGTTTTCATGTGGACGAACATTGTGTTCGTGAGATTTCTTGAGGTTCTCTCGTTTCTTCATTTAGAAATTAGCATCGGACTCATTACCAACTTCTCCTTTAGCCTCATACGTTTAGAAAGTAAAGTAAAATAACATGTTATATGTAGAATCTATATTTCATCTGTATTTCTTATGTAGAATCTATATTTCTTGTCGTTACTGTGTATATGGTCACTACGTCAATCAATACATTAACGTTTCAGTTTTTAATTACTATTCCACTTTCAACAAGGTCATAAAACCATGTTTTACGTTGCCCTATTGCTTTGGTAGTCAACACAATTTACAATTTCCTTTCACAAATATGCCTCAACTGTCCGTATATCTTGACGTCAGAACTCTACACTGGAAGCAAATATACTCTGTTCTTTCGTTTTGTGTATGCATTTTCACTTCAGCTCTTTTCTTCTCTCTCTTTTTTTTTTGTTTATTTTTCTCTAACAGTTCGTGTCATTTTCCGTTTACATAAATTTCCTTTTCAGTGCATAGCATCACCTGTTTCCCTTGTTTTTAGTGTTTGCTCTGTAACCAGCAACACCCTCTCGTCGAGCATTTTCTTTCCTTTTTTTCTTTCTTTCTTTCTCTCGTAGAGTGACGATGGATGACGTCAATAAATTTCCTGCCTCATGTAACATTGTATAGTCCAACCAAATGTAATATGATCTCCTTCTCATCTAAAACAGATTTCAATATTATGATGATTTGGCAGACATTGTTCCATTTAAATCTTATACATGCAAAAATCAATGCTAGAGCTCCGTTGTGGCTATATGTTCAACATGTACGTCTTTGACCAGTGATACAGTGAGTCAAGATTTTTCAGTAGATCAGTGGGTCGTGGGTCAATAGGACGTGATCCACTGCGAAGCATCACCACCGTGATCGACTCTGACCCACCGATACACCATTACCTATTCTGACCAACCGACCCACTCCGCTTAGTGCATTGAACAGCATCTTGTGAACACCTATGAATTTGTCTGCGATTTACTTTCAAGGCCTCCATTTGTCTTCGTTTTTCATTTGTTTCTGTTTACTTGCCTAGTGAAAAAAGAACTTCAGGCACAATTACAAATATTAGGATATTGATATTTGTAATTGTAATAATAGCAATAGGACTTACTACTTGGCATTCGAGACACAAATTTTTACACTTCTTGTATTTCTTCTTTTTTTGCGTTAGCCTATTTTACCTTGATTTGAGACTTTCAAATTTCATACTATTTGCCACTGACAAGTATCTGCAATTAAAAACGGTATATGATAACTAAATTGAAATTCATCGTAATATGCCTCATAACAAACACTTTACCATTTTATATCGTAAAGGTCAGATCCACTTGGATAGCAACTAAGCGGTGCTTGAGCTATTGACTGTAGACATTCAAACACCGATTACTGATAATTTCACAGCACCGTTTTATTGCAAGAGTAAATTCATAGTCAGTGGACAGAAGGGCGTGGATCATGGGTCACTATTGATGACGATGGGTTTTGGTGGGTCAGAGTGGGTTATGGTAAATCGTAGGTCAGAGTGGTTCACGATGGGTAGTGGGTTACGGTAGGTGGTGAGTCATGCGTGAAGTTTCCATTAACCTACGCCATCTCTGAAGTGAGGCATGGAATTCCACCAGGAACGCGGATTAGGGGCATTAACTTTGTACAACAGATTTACCGTCCCAAACATTTTCCCAAGTTATCCAGTAGTTGCCTGCAATGCATCCCGTCTATAATATATTCATCTTGCCACGGTGTAGCGAGGTTGCGTATTGCAATGATCCCAAGAGCTATCGCTATCACAAATCTTCCCATGCCGGGCAGGGCTTTAAAGGTAGGAGCCAGACGAACAGAGATATTATGGTAATGGGCAGCAGCTCTACCGTTACAACACTGATACTGAAGATCATTGACATCGGCAACGCTCAGATGTGGACAAAAACAGACAGGGACAGGATGTCCTCTATGGCTGTTTCACTGCGAGGTGGAAGGGCGTAGGACACCACAACCTTCCTCAGGCCCTAGAAAACAGTAAGGAAAAAAATAAGAAAATGTATTACGGAATACGATACTAGTGTTTCACAGAGGGTAGTCCCCGGCAGTAGAAAGAAACAAAGTGGGTCCTTCTCGGTTGTCATCAAACGAAACCCCTGCAGGATAGGAACCTGGAATGTGCGATCGCTGTTAGTGTGGAAAAGTGAAAAAAATCTGAAGAAAGAAATGGAACGCATGTAGATATCTTGGGATTGGTGGCCTGATGGAGGAGACATGTGGAGCGGGAACTTCAGAATGGTTTATTAAGGAGCGATAAGCAGTACAGCAGGAGTCGGTTTCGTTTTGAAGAAGAAGATAGGACAGAAGGTCATAGGGAGCTGGAGATACAACGAAAGGATAGCAATGTTGAAGATAGCAACCGAAGCGAGGAATATGATGAAAATCCAAGTATGTATGGCTACGTTGAGATACACAGATGAGGAAGTAGATCAAACCTATGAGCAAATAGAAGGATTGATGTAAGTTGAAGTCCATCATGAATGGCTGAAACGCAGCAGTCGGCGGAGGCAAAGAAGAGAATGTAAATGCGAATTTCAGCCTAGGAGAAAGGAATGCGAGAGTGTGCGACTAGTTGAGTTCCACAAAAGCCACAATCTGACTGAAACAAATACTCTCTTCGAACAACCACTAAGAAGACGACACACATGGACAAGACCACTAGACAAAGGAAGATACCAAATAGATTATTTACTGTGAAGAACAATAAGAGTTACCCAGGTGCAGACGATGACTTACGTTTAGACAATAATTTGACTTTGATGAAGAGCGTACCTCGGCTAAAGAAGAAAAGAATGGTAGCACCAAACAAAAGATGTAATACACATGAAAAGGGAATTTGCAACTGCAACAGACAAAGAGATGTCTAAGGCAACTTTAGCAGGTGATGACATCAACTCGAAATGGGAAGCCATGAAAGCAGGGATAATAAAAGAAGCTGACGAGCACATAGGGGAAGAATAGAGAACCCAATATAAACCCTGGATAAAAGTAGATTTATTGGAGAAAAGAAGACAGTCCAAGATAACAAACAAAGAAGAAGAATACGGAAGGTGCAGAATCTCATCAGCAGAGAAGTAAAGAAGGCAAGAGAAAGTAGATAAACAACTTGTGCAAAGAAATTGAAGAAGATATAGTCAAAGGTAATACAGAAATGACTTATAGAAAGGTACAGTTCGGTGGGAAAAAGAAACGCACAGACATTATCATAGACAAGGACAGTCTAGAATAATAGAACGCTAATAGAAGAGAAGCAGATGAATAGAAGATGGAAGGAATACATTGAAGAAATTTACAAGGGAGACAAAGTGAACGAAGAAGAGATAGAGGAGGAAGAATACGACAATAAAAATGAGTTAGGACCATCAATTTTACAGTGCATATTTGACAATGCTTTGGAGAAAATGCAACGTGGTAAAACCTCAGGAAAAGACCAAATACCAATGGAAGTAATTAAGAGTTTTGGAATAGCAACAAGGAAGAAAACATTTAATCTTATTAATAAAATATACATTTTGGGGTATATACCAAGATACTTCGAGAAAAGCATATTGGTACCTATCCTGAAGAGAAAAGGCGCACGAAAATGCGAAGAAAACAGAACGTTAAATTTGTTTTCCCATGCGTAAAAATTACTATGCAAAATTATTACACAACGAATGAAAGGAAAAATCAAGAACGGCTATCCTAGGACCAGTTTGAATTCAGGAGAAAAAGGGGAACAAAGGAAGCAATACTGAGCCTACGGTTGATCACGGAACAGCACATCAGAATAAACAAACCAATTGTGATAGCATTTGCAGATATAGAGAAAGCTTTTGACAACGTAGATTGGAATATCATGTTCAGAACGTTGAAGAATCTGAAAGTGGATTACAGAGTCAGAAGAATAATATACCAGTTTTACAAGAACAAGACAGCTGTTATAGGAAGAGATCAGAAGGAAGCAAGAATAAGTAAAGGAGTAAGGCAAGGATGTAGACTTTCGTCTCTCCTGTTCAACGTCTATATAGAAGAGGCTATTAAATATTATATATATATATATATATATATATATATATATATATATATATATATATATATATATATGTGTGTGTGTGTGTGTGTGTGTGTGTGTGAGTGGGTGGGTGTAAAATTTGCATCTGTAGGTCTCAGCTTCAAAATTAACATTTTTTTTTTGTAAATACTGTTACCTTTGTGTTTCTACAACGAAATAAGTATTTACAAAATAAAATATTAATTTTACTGCACAAATATATTTGTTTGTGTTGATTTCGTTCGCAACATGCTTTCCGCACATATATAATTTTGGTTTGCATTATCCGCTGATTTCTCTACACACAAACGGAAACACATGCTTTCGGACTAATATGCAAAGAAGAGAGGTAAATGTTTATATTTACTTTCGTGGATAAGGGGTTAATCCTGTTGTAGACCTTTTCTTTCGTTTTATTCATTTTTTTTAAGTTAGTTTTCTCCCTCGTATTCACACTAAACACGAAATACAATAACATGTAGCTTATATACCTTGTTAGTGCCGAAATGCATTAAAATAGCGCTGTCGTATGCATGAATCTTTCACGGAGTAATTGCAAGTTATAGCGCGAGAGGAAAACGGCCTTTCACACAAAAAGCCAAGTAAAAATGCTTCTCTAAGAGAAAGCGTGCGTTGGAAGTGGAAAACGTGGGGAGGGGCGTGTTTACCTAACAATTTTCCCCAGAGTGCATCTAGGTTTCCGGTAATCTCTGGTTGGCGCTGAGTAGATGCTGCTTTCCCGCTTTTCCCCTCCCCCTTTTCATTTTGGGGGGAGGTGTTGAGAAAAAGTATGCGAAATTCAGCAAACAACGAACGAGAACACCATATGAAAGTGTGAAATCGTAAACAAGAGGGATGATTTCAAACTTGTTACATACAAGGTTTTGCGGTTAAAATAACATAAACAGCAAAAGGCGGGAAAAAACCTGTAGATATTTCAAATCACAAATTTCAATTTTTTTCTGATATACACAATAATCACCTTTTCACTCAATGATTCTAAAACTATTCATGGAGCCAATAGGTAACGTGCATTAACAAAGCGGTTTCCTCAAATTAAAATTTCGTGCTTCTTCTGACAATTTCACTTTATATACGTGTGACATACGCATAGCAAATGTATTTCTAACCAATCAGTAATATATTACTTACTTGTCCATCATGATGAGAAACAGCACACACGTTCCTGTAACTTACTCAAGCAGTATCAAGATGTGTGAAAGTTGTCGGAATTAGAAAGTTATCCTAATCTGACTATAGAAGGATATTCCAGATAACATTTATGGTGTGTCAAATTAATGAAAAGTCTAAAAAACTAAATGTGCCGAATCGTTAGAAATTCCGGCATATGTTGAGTTGATTTTAGTTTAGCGTCCCTTTCAGCAGCGAGGCTATATGAGACGTGGACCTACTGATTAACGTGGAATCCGAACCACATGAGCTCCCGCCGGGAATTGAAACCGGGTCTCCCACGCCAAAGGCGCGTACGCTAACCGCTTAGCCACAAGGGAGCTCATTCCGGCATATGTGCATCTTAATATAATAATTGCAGCCCCATCGCTTTCTTTCCTGCTAGATCAAATTTTAAAGAACATGAAATTTCCAAAATTCCTTCCAGAATGTTAACTTGCGTCACAAATTCTATGCAGTGTCCAAATTCCAAGTTTCTAAATTAAGCAGTCTGGTCTAGTTGCTGATCAGTCACAAAGCACTTCTTTTATTTTATTTTTTTCTCTTTCTTTTCTTTTTTCTTTTCTTTTTTTTTTTTTGAAAAAGGCTTTACGATACAAAAAAAAAAATCTAGCTACATCTTAGTGACTGTCATGTGAATGAAATTTCATACACACAGCTCTCTCGAGCAGCATCATTTCATTTCTGTCTCTGTTTTATAGGTGTGTATGTAACTAATGGATAAAGACGACAAAATTTAATGTCCATGCCACATGTATGCAAAACCATACACAGAGTAAAGCACACATTTGTGTGTCTAAAATAAAGGTAGAAACAAACGATTACTGGTGAATTGTTGCTGGTGGCGCACAAATGATAAAGGTTAACGTATATGGTGGTATTCAAGGTGTTAAGATAAAACGTAAATACGCACAAATGATCTTTGAATATTTTACGATGTAAGACATAAAATCAATATCAACTGTATAAGACACATTTTTTTCCTTTAAAAAAATACTACGAGAGGGTGTCGAAAAGTTTTAATTATCACCATTAACTACTAGAGAGAGAGTGCTGAGTTTTATGTCTCTTCTTAAGACTTCTTTCTCTACGTAATCTCGTGCAGAGTCACGCATTTCTCCTATCGTTTTTGACTAGTCGAAGACCGTCTTTGTAGAACGTTGCAGATTGAGTCATTGTTATTGTTCAACCTCCAGTATTATGCCATCTGTGTTGCTAAAATGGACTCTGAAGTTGAATCTTCCTGTGTACCCCTAAAAATGTAATAACGGACACTTTTTTTAAATATTCAATTAGAACTGGACAATCAAAATTTGGAATCGTCCAGTAAAAACGGCACGTTTCTTGCACTTGTGGTTTTCGAGATCTCACTAAGGGGCGCGGTGGCTCAGTGGTAGAGCGTTCACCTCCGGTACTTGGGGCCCCTGGTTCCATCGCAGTTCGCGCCGTGTGGACTTTGTGGTAGACAAACACCGTACTCGTGGGTTTTCTCGGGGTTCTCCCGTTTCCTCCTACTTTCTTCATTCCACCATTTCATTCATTTCTCATCATCACCGTCTCCTTTAGCCTAACCGGCATAACCGTAGAACGTAAAACTAAAGATTTCATTTCATTTTTAATGTGAGATTCAAAAACCTCTGTGAGAGTGAATATCAGGATCAATTTTATCTTGATAAATTTCGTAGTTATCTACAAGATCATTTTTTTATGTTTACACATAATATTTGTGTTTCTTCAAAAATTATACATGATTCTTTACACCAGTGATTGCCAAACCGTCGATCGCGAGCCACTAGCAGCCCGCGGGGACATTTTCGGTAGATCGTGTTAACGCTCCGGTTGGCTAACCTTGATTCCTCCACTGAGCTGACGCTAACGACAGGGGGCGCTGACAACAACAACTGCTTGTTTCTCCCACGCAACTGTCATGGTCAGCCTTATCTCACAGTTGATTGTATACGCGTGGAGTTGTGCACGTTGTATTTTTCGTGTGTAAGACGTTTGCTAACTTGGATGGTTTGATTTCATATTTAAATTAGTAGCTCACGGTAGGATTTTAAAAACGGTACAAAAGCCCAGAAGCTTCAAAATTTTGGCGAATACTGCTTTAGACTCTCTCCCGTATTTTTGTTTAACTCAACGATGTTGTTGTTTTGGTATTTACCTGACCTTGGACATAATACACGTACAATATTGTAGAATTGATGTTCAATAAAAACATTCTTTATATGCCGTTTGTACAATTAGTTTTCGTTAAAATTAAACGTATACTTGTTTACGTAGTAGCTTAACTACATGTTACTATCATGTGCATGTAAATATGTATTCAGTTCTTAGACTTCCTAACTATGGTATGCATAAGTGTCGGAAGTGTTATAAAATGACTTCTCCGTCCGTTCGTCTGTTGACAGGTATCAGGGAAAAAACGGCAAGAGATATTGAGATGCGTTTTATTTTCAGTTGATTCAGCGTCCCAAGGAGGCATGCCATCTTTTCTATTAACTCTCTATTCAAACTGAAAGTAACGCGGGCACAGTGGCTCACTGGTAGGGCGTTCACCTCTGGTGCGTGTGGTCCCTGGTTCGATCCCAGCTCGCACCAGGTGGGCTTTATGGTGTACAAACATCGTATTCGTTGATTTCCTCGGAGTTCTCCCGTTTCCTCCCACTTTCTTCATTCCACCATTTCATTAATTTCTCATCATTACGGTCTCCTTTAATCTTGCCGGCATAACCGTGGAGCATAATACTGAAATATTTCATTTCAAACCGAAAGTCGTTCAAATTAGTCATTTCCGGTTTATCGTTAAGAACGAAAACGATATAGAGAAGCGGTTTACTCCAAGCGATATATCATGATTATCCACAACACTATATCAAAACAGAAAGTGGTTCTAATTTATTATTACTTCCAGTTTTAATACCAGTTTCAACGTTTATCGCCATAGATCAAAAATGGTAGTAGACAGCAGGAAGCAATGTTATACGCATGATTCAGCGTATCAATACAACATATCATGATTATCAACAAAACTATTGAAAGCAGAAGTGGTTCAAATTTACTATTACTTCCGGTTTCAATACTCGTTTTCATAGAGTATAAGCGGTAAATGCTATAAAGATGCGTTTTCTTTGCAATCGAATCAGAATCTTAAAAATAGGTTCTATTTCCTGCAATAGCCCTCTATTCAAACCGGAAGTGGTTGAAATAAACGATTTTTTTGTTTCAACTTTTATCGCCATATAAAAAAAAACACGGTAACAGATAGCGAGAAGATATTTTTTAATAAGCAATTCAGCGTCCCAAGACAACATATCATAACTACTCACAATACCCTACAAGAGATTGCAAATGGTTGAAATTTACTAGTATTCCCGGTTTTAATACTGATTTGCGGAGAACAAAAACGGTACATACTATAAAGATGTCGTTCTTTTTTATTTTTTTTTTATTTTTTGTTTTGCAATCGATTCAGTGTTCCAAAAATAGGTTTTACCTCATCTCTTAACCATTTATGCAAACCGGAAGTGGTTGAAGTAAACGATGTTTGGTTTCAACCTTTATCAGCATAGAACAGTAAACGATACCGAGTAATGGCTTTTTTCGATAAGGACTCAGCATCCGAGGAACACTTTCTATCTTATTACTCTATTGCAACCAGTGCTTATAGATACACTACTTCAAGTTTTGAGTATTGAATTCATATAGTATTGAAGTCTTGGCTTCACACTGTGAAACGATACTCACTTTTTTAAAAAAAATTTTTTTTGCATGCATGGAATTCTTTATAGTTTTGTTTTCTATGACACGGATTTTATGGTAGATTATATAGCTCAAAGTTTGATCTCATTTCAAAGATTACTCTTAAATGAGAGTCGTAAAAGTAAAGTTCCAATCATAGATCATACAAAATGTCTTTTTTTGCACGAAGAAGAAACAACATCGGCTCAGTAATTAGAACCAGATAGTCAGAAGGAAAAATGCAGTGCAATATCCTCAAAACAGTGTTAACATTACAAATAAAAGTTGAAAAACAGTAACGCTTGAAAAAAAAAAATGTTAATATGAGATTAGGACGAAGATGATTCCCTGTTGTATAATATCATCCTAACATGGTCTGCAACCAGCCCGTCATAACGTGTTGGTGAAGAAAAAAAAAACTGAGCCACAGAATGACAGATTCAGTGTTATTGGAAATGTGCAAAACCACGTAATACGAGAATTAGCAGTCAGATCTTCCCTTGTTATTGTCGCAATCAAATGTATAGTTAGTGTATTAAGCTAGTTGACTATAGAATACGTTGCGGTAACTACTCGTGCAGAAGCCTTACTGAAATGTGGACTTGCATGAGAAATGAAGTTATTTACTATGATTGGCTCATCTTTTGTGCAATTCTGGTTAAGATTTTTTTTTCTTGTACGCAACGATTCAAATTATGAATACTTTGTTATCATATCCACCATCAATGCTCACGATGTGTACTAGTTATCTGAAACACCGCGAGAAAGTTAAGGTAGAAAATTACGGGCAAGTCGGCAGCAAAACCTGTGAAATTTAATTGTATTACTCCTGAAATGGTATGACACACAATAAAAGAGAACGAAATGAATATTTAAATAATTCAAGGTACTTCAGGATGGCGTTAAATTATGAATAAATAGTCAATATTTCGAGTTCATAGCCTACAATGAGGAATCTTTAATAATTTGTGGAACTTACCACCACGATCCGTTATTACGAGGGGTAATCGGGAAAAAAGTTACAACGCATATAACTTTTGTTCTGTTCACTGCAACTTAACGAAAATTTATTTGTAGATTAATAATATGCTTGTCTTATTACAGGTATAAGGGCTTCGGATTCTGATCATGTATACCTGAGAACCGGACATTATAAATGGTGACTCGTCAAGAAAATTGGTCAAAAGTAGAAGTGAAATCAGTAGTGGTGTTGTGGACCAAAAACTCTATACCTGATGACATTCATAGGCAGATTTTGGAGGTATATGGAGGAGGCTCAATTTCAGTGAAGCACGTAGCGAAGTGGAGTCATGTCTTTAAAGAAGACCAGACCAGTATTGTCAATGATAATCCTGGACACAGCGGTAGACCAAGTACTGCAATCAGTGACGTGAACTGTGTTAATGTAGATGAGTGTATCCGTGTGGACAGAAGAACCTTACGCTCAATACGAGCTGAGTTTGGACTACAATATGGTGTTGTGCAGAACATTGTGGCTAGTGTCCTTAAATAGGGAGTGTTCGCAAAGCGAATGCTACGAGCACTATCCGTGAACCATAAGACAACCAGAATGTGGACGGTGCTGAATATCCTTCAGCGTTATGCACCGCAAGAGAACAATTTTCTTCACCAGGTAATGACTAGCGATGAAACAATATTGTATCTGTTCACTCCATCAAGGAAGTAGGCGCATGTATCTTCTCTATGGAAGAAGAAATTTGAAGTAGTTGCTTTGTCCAGGCAAGTTTTGTGCACTGTATTCCGGTACGTGTCAGTTGTGCCGCTGATCGATACTTTGGAACAGGGAGAAATCGTAAATGCTGAAATATATTGCAGGGGACTTCTGAAATTTCCGGATGCCATCGAACAAAAACACTCTGGTCTCTGCCGTGGTCCGATTTTTCTGGATGATAATGAGAACCCCACTTAGCAAACAAAAAATATTGAATGTGTCCAAAGTTTACGCTGGAAACGATTAGAACACCTTTACACCCTTGATCTAGCACCAGTGACTCACGCCTTTTCCCAGCTCTAAAACAAAAAATGGATGGTCACCATTATCTGACATGTCACCATTGCTGCCTTACGGCGGCTACGAGAACTTAGCGTGGATTTCTGGGCAACCGGTATGGGAAACTCCACCTACTGTTGTGAAAAGTGTTTAAATGAAAAAGGTGGTTACTTTGAGGACTTCTCTTGAAAAACCATGCAAGTACAGTAGAACCGTTCTCGTCCACCCTCAGCTGGTCCGCTACACCTGGTTGATCCGACCGTGCTCGAATTGAACTTGTCCCGACTCGTCAGTGATTCATGAAAGCCATTATTGTTTACTGCCGTCGCGGCATTGTTGTTTACTTGCTGTTACCGCATATCCGCTGTAGTGTTCCGTAATCTCTTGTATAGTTTCTTTCGTTGTGCGTGTTTTCGGCACCGCACTGTGCAGATTTTACGCGTAGTGCTTACTGTTCGGTTGTTTTACTGTACAGATCAATACAGTCATTTTTGAGTTTAGAGATTGTTTATTTTAATCCGTTTTTTTTTCTGTATTTTCTCATAATCTGACCATTCTGCGTTCCGACCATATTCCCAGTCCCAAAGGTGACGAATTAGAGGAGTTCTACTGTACTTAGATAGAATACTTATTGAAACACTGTTTCGAAAGAAATTGAATTTTGAATCCCTTGTGCCTTCGTTTCTGTCTATTATTAGGCACTAATGCACTTTGGATATGTGCTGCCCTGTCCGTCTCACTTCCATTGTTGCTGTAAGAGAGGCCTCTACAATTTGGATATATGTAATAATTTAGCGACTTTACTTTGTAATACTTAATAATAACTGTGGGAAATTTTCATTTAACATGCAGATTTGAAGTATGTAATAGCCTCATAATGCTATGTTTTAAAACAAATACAAATTAATATTGGGAAATTCATTACGTAATATTATAGACTAACTGAAATGATTTCCGCCTGTCGGCTTTTGTAGCAAGCAACTTCAGTGCATTTTACTGAATAAATTAACCCTCGCACTACCAACGGAGGATACCTTGTACCCACCATAGTATATTTTTTTCGTTTCTTTAAAATTATATATATATATATATATATATATATATATATATATATATATATATATATATTGTAATATCCTATGTGATGTTGTAAACAAACAATTCCATGCATCAGTCTTTACAAACACCACCACGTGATTCGGCAAGAGGGTCTCCCACAAGATGGATCTACAGTCACATGCAGACGACGGCTTCTGGCCCCTCCCACGGAGCAGAAGACGACATCGGAGCAGCAGCGCCACCGCCACCCAAGGATCCCTATAAATTGGATGGACGAAGGCAACTCGACACCAGTTTTCTGGTGACCCTCCTCTAGTCTGCTGCGGGAATTTTGGAGTAATCTAATTCCAGGCCTCTAGTCTGCTACGGGACTACGCCTATCCTATCTCCTGGCTTAGCCTGCTACGGGGTTCTGTCTGGGAATCCTAACATTAGCCGCTTAGCCTGCTACGGGGCTCTGTTGGCCACTTAACCAGCCTCTGCTTGCTACGGAACATTGGTTCCTTAATTCCCCTCTCCTTAGCCTGCTACGGGGCTCTGTGGAGATCCTGTCTGCGACCTGCGGTCAAAGACTACCTATTTCTAACCTTTCATATTAGAGAGAATATTTTGTAAAAATACTTTTATAATGGAAGCTTTTATAACAAAACTGGTAGTGGGGGTCGATTCCGGACACTCTTTTTATTAAATGCTCTACCTACAACCTATATGAGAAAAAGTTTTTAAATATATATATATATATATATATATATATATATATATATATATGTGTGTGTGTGTGTGTGTGTGTGTGTGCTATTGCTCAACATCTTTAGCTAAAGCATATACCTTACTGTGGTGTAAATTGAACGTTAGTGTCTCATAAATTTTGCTATATTAAGTTGTTGGTCACAAAGTACCCCGTCGTTAGTAGGAGAATGTGACTGACATTTAAAAGTGTCACTCCTATGCTCAAATAGCTGTCACTCTTATTTCGTGTACTGTTCACTTCAGTCACTGAAGATTTTTTGTGAGAGTTTGTAATTTGTTTCTTTTGTGAGATGCATTTAATCTTAACAGGTGAGTACAAAATGCCCCCCTCCTGGTAGTTCGCGCTGAAAAAGAAATGCCTAGGTATTGCGAAGGTTAAAACTATTAAGATAAATGACCCTCGATATATACAGTGGACTCTTTTTAATTCGAAGTCCAAGGGGACACGAAAAAACTTCGAGTTATCCAAAATTCGAATTATCCAACAACATTCATTTTCACATATATAACAACAAACAAACCAAAGTACTGTAGATCAAAAACATATTCATATGGTGTAGACTTTACCTTTAAAGCAGCTTATTATTTGTCTGATCGAATACTGCAAACTAACAAACGACATTGATTCCACATAATTCAAACTACGTGTACAATGGAAAATATATTTACGTACAACACTACAATATACATTCAATAGCCCAAATAATTAAACACCAGTAACAATTTGAATACTCTGTTCTCACTTTTAGGAAGTCATAAACCTCATTTACTTAAATTTGATTGTGTACGTTCAATAAATCTTGAATTTCACGTATTGCGTGGAATACGATATTAACATTTGGTTGTTCTTATCAATAATTCATCTTAAATTTTCAACCAATTCTGAAACAAGATGAGATTGGCACACATTCTCTATCTTTACTTCTTCCCCAGCTCACCTTCATCTTTATCATTACATATATTTTCAATTTATCTTTTGTATTACTCTTCCCTATGGCTGCATCTGGATAACTGAAAACATGTTAAAACTGTATTTCTCTGTTTACATCTGTCCAACATTAAAATTTTTCAACTGTATTTACTTCAAATTATCCAAACCATATGTTCAAAAGTTCGATTTATCCACGATTTTTTGCTATTATTTTCAATACAGTTTTCAAGGGGAATGGACTTCTGTTCGAATTATCCAATATTTCGAATTATCCAAGTTCGAATTAACGAGACTCCACTGTATTACAATTTACGAACTCAACTAAATATGTTGGACAAAACAGTGGCAACAATCTTTCTCACATCAGAGAGCCCTGTCTCAGCACTACAAGAGCTGATAAGAGAATGCGAGGCTATCAGTTGTGGCAAGTGATAACGACTGTGCGTTATTCAGTCGTGCTGTAAATAGAAGAGGAACATGTAAGTATCATATCTATGTTTGGGAAAGACATCAAGATTGCAGTAACATGCGAACGCTGTTTTCAGACACTTTGTGACAACTTTTTTTTTTTTTTTTTGCCACAATGAAGAAACCACTTCACGGGAAGCACTACGACATAAGAGAAGACCTCATCCGTCACATATGGTGGTCCCTACAGTGCATCGACAAAGATTGACGTGTATGACGCCTTTCACAAGAGTAGAAGAATGTGATAGAGATAAAGTGTGTGTGATTACATTGAAGGCATGTTAAGGGTCTTCACTAGAGCAAAATTAAACTAATTTTATCTGTAATATCTTTAAAAGAACTAAACATATTCAAAAAGCAGAAACGTAGTAACTAGACAATACAATTTTGCATATGATACCGTTATCAGAGCTCATCTATTTGCTCTCGATTTGCAACTGTAGATAGATTTAACAGTTTTTGCGAATTCTGTAAATAGCGGCATACCAAAAGCAGATACGTAAATTGTGGTAAAGGTATCACATGCAAAATCGTATTGTCTAGTTCACTACGTTCCTGCTTTTCGAATATTTTTATTTGTTTTGAAGATATTACAGAAAACTAAAATTAGCGGTAGTTTAATTTCGCTGTAGTGAAGACCCTAACTGGTATTCTTCAGTGCGTACGACTTATAACAATGTTGGTATTACTATTTAAACTAACCTTTGTTTAAAACTATACTTTACTAGTAGGATTTGTAGTACTAAGACTCAACAACTTTACCAATGTATGCAAGTGTTCTTTTTACTTTAGAGCGAGCCTAGAAAAGAAGAAATTATGGTGATCATGGCAAAAATTCTAATTCGACTTTCCAGCAGATTTATGCGTTTTATGCCTCCTATACAGTGAGAAAATTCCGTTCTCCGGACAGTGATATATTGTACAAATATACGGAATCATCCTGCTTACTACAGAAATCACTATGGAACATACGTTATCCAAATGCAGCATACGCACTGCCCTTAGATGTAACATCATGCCGTTGTTGGATGTCTGACATCTAATAGTTTTCCGTATATCACATGCATATACTTATGTTACAGTCCTCAGCTATATGTTATATACGTTCATTTGTATGTGAGATCCTGACCGTCTGTATTGTTTCATACGGAAAGTACGTATAGATGGAACACTTATACGTAAAGTATTATAAAATATGCGTTTTCAGTTATACGTCTGCTGTACGTTAAGTCCAAAACTACATAAATTACGCATGTAACCTGCCTTTTTAAGTACGCCACCTACATTTTTTTTTCTCAGAGTACCTATGCCGAAAAACGGAGTTTTGGACATCTGTCCGTTCGTTCATTGGTTCATCCATCAGTTCGCTCGTCTGTTCGTCCCAAAGTAAAAATGTTCACTCATCTAGTGGCCAAACCGTTCAACAAATCGAGACCAAATTTAAATCTTAACGATTGTATTAGATTTCCTAGGGGGCGCGTTTTTTTCTTTTTTTTAATTTTCTCCCTATACTTAAAAATAAGAGTGGTTTACTGAAAGGAGAAAATAAAACTTTACGATTTATTTTTCGAAAACGGCTCTAACAATTTTGGTCACATATATAACAAATCTATGTTCTACTATACTCCGCGTAACCCAAGTTGGCGTATGGCGTTAGCCAATAAACTCAGAGTGCACTATTACTAAACCTTCAGTGACGGACCTAATCTTTCCGTCCACAAATACGAACAAAATCAATTATGAATGATTAGATTCCTCTCTGAATGTTTAGTAGCAGCGCACTGCGAGCTTATTGGCTGACGCCATATGCCAATTTGGGTGCAACCCTATAATATGGCAACCCTATAATATGGAGTTGTTTTTCGCGGTCAAAAGGGGTACTTTATTCTAAGGTTTAGTTTTTCCCGGGCGATTTTCTCAAAAACGACTTAGGCGGTTTTGTTCATGTATATATATAAAAAAAATATTACACTAATAATCTGACAATATGGCATAACTCATTTGTTCTTTAAAAATATCACATGGGATGATTTAATCTTGGATGTTAGTTTTTTTTCTTGACAATTTTCTCGAAAATGACAATTTTTTTTTTCATATGCCATAAATAGATGTTTTAAAAATAACGCTAATATAAGATAGTCATTGAAAAGTATACAAACGGTAGTTTACTTCTGGGGCTGAGTTTTCTTGGAATGAAGTTTTATGAAAGCACAATCTTGTTCGTACTTCATAAATAAATGTTGCAGCATAACATGATTTAGCTTAAGAAATTGGAGCGAGAATGTTTAGTGCGGTGGTCCCTAAATTTTATTTGCATTGTAGTCTATTTTGAACGGGAATACATTTCTACACAGACTATTTTTCTGTAGTCATTAGCTATCTATCTTGAGAAGGATGAGAAAAGTAATGCGGGACAAATATATATGCTAGAAATGAATACTTAGGAAAAAGACATTTCTCGTTTGCATACAAATAGGAATTCATTATTTTGCTTCCTTCTCGCAGATTGTTGGAACTATTCTTTATTCGCAGTATGTGAGAGCATTTCGTAAAACATCTCGACAGTATTGTTTCTATTCAATTTATTGTAGTACGTCAGTCGCTTTTATTTTGAGGAGAGTGCATTTGTTTTCGTAAGCCCATCTGTCTCAGTTTTCCATAAGTACAGAAAGGCTGGAAGACAAATGTTATTCGTTCTCTGCCGTCTGTTTTGAGACGGATATTTACTGCTATTTCTCGTACGTATTTTGTGCAACACAGAGCAAGATTGCATGCATTGTCCTTTGTCACCTACGCTAGGTGCTTTCTCCTCTTCCAACAATGCAGTGTCTTTCGTCCCCCCACCCCATCCTCCTCTTTACCTCATTGTTGGTGTGTGTGTGTGTGTGTGTGTGTTTATGTGTATGTGTGCGAAAATGCGAGTGGGAGATTTTTGTCTCGAGAGAGGCACGAGCGTGGAATTCCTTACGTTCCCAAATGAACAAAAGTTGTGGGTACGGAAACATGGACAGGATACATACGGAGAAACAGTGTTGCAATCAGTACAATAGAAACGGTGTACACAGTACAATGGAAAACTAGTAATTCCTCCATTAAGAGTGTGTCGCTCTCCCTCCAGTCCGACGAATACATACCCTGATCTTCTTCAACCTTATTAGGGAGTATACTTGCAAGGAGTATCTTGTAATGTGGTACTCTCTTCAATATATATGGTTAAGAGGCCTCATCCCGGCAAAATTAAAATACCGCTAATTTTACAGTAATTATGTAACATCTTCAAATAGACAAAGATAAGAGCGCCCTAGACAATATCATTTTACATGAGATACCGTTATCACGATTCACTTATCTGCTTTCGATTTTGAAAATCGGCATTTATTTTCGCGTTTCTGAACGGCTAAAAACGTAAAGCCACTAGATGACCTGTGATAATGGTACCTTACGCAAAATAATATTGTCTAGGGCGCTCTTGTTCCACATTTCGATTATCTTTTATCTATTTGAAGATATTACATAATTACTGTAAAATTAGCGGTATTTTAATTTCGCCGGGATGAGGCCTCTTAAGGAGGAACTGTCATACCAGAGTACGTTTGTTTTATCTTGGCACACTTCCCGCCAGTGCGCTTGGTTGGCTTTTAAATATTTTCTGCTAGCACTCACGTGAACGTTTTAATCCAATAGACGTCTTATTGGCTTTGTCGTGTAGGTGACGTTAGTTTCAGCCAGCCTATCAAATGAGATCATTGGTATTTGGTGAGTAATTGAAGTGCTTAGTTGCTACACACACACACAAGTGTGTTACATTGGTATGTGAGTAGTTTGTGGCGTTTTGCTCTTTCCTAGCGTATTGTAACTCACAACTTAACCGTGGTGTGGCGAGAACGCGTTGCAGACAGATCCATCTTTTAGGCGGGAAGCGTGCCAAGATAAAACACGTACTCTAGCCATATCCCCGTAGGTTGTCACAAACTTAACAAGCTGCAATTTACAACTACATGAACGGATAGAGCTGTGATAAGATTATAAAAATAAAAATTAATAATGTATACTACTTATACAAAAACATGTCAGTCTGTATGTAACGACAATTCCTAATAGTGCAATAGTCAGGTGTTGGTACATAAGCTACCTGCCATCATGAAGTTAACAGATATCGATAGTGAGCAATTTGCAAATTTACAAGGTAGCCAAGAAAGTTCCTGCCGTTGCAGAGCAGTGATAAGCAAAGAACAATATAGTGAACGGTCGAAGTAATCTCCATCATCAACAAACACCTTTTGCCAACGTCCCACAGCTGCAGAATATCCTGGTGATAAAACTTGGAGGTCGTGGATGCAAAGACGTCCGTGAGTGTGTTCTGTATATCTCTCATTTGTGAAGGATCTCTCACGGAGGTGGTTGTCGCTAAATTACGCAGGTGGTAATTTGTTGGCACAAGGTCCAATGAATAAGGTGCATGATACAGTATATACCAGCCAAGTTGCTGAAGGATCTTCCGGATCCTCTTTGCCACATATGGCTTGGCATTGTCGTCCAGGAACACCACCCTTGCGATTCACCAATGCTCCACCTCACTTATAAAGGAGTAGTACAACCACTTTTGAGATGGCTGCGCATCAGTGGGCAGTGAACGACGTTCAGATAGGCTCTCAACAAACCGGAATGACAATGTCATTGATTGAGCAAGTGCGGTCTGTGGTCTTGCATGACTGTCGTATCATAGTCCGATAAATTGCGAACGATGTACGGGTAAGTATCGAATCGGTGCATTCAATTTTGAACGAGAATTTGGGTATGAGAAGAGTGTCTGGGAAATTTGTACCGAAGCTGGTAACAATTGAGCCCATTCTGTGCATTTGATTCAGGCTTTCATCGCTAAACACAACATTCCTGTGTGTTGTCAGGATCCCTACTCACCCGGCATTGCTCCGTGGAACGTTTTTTAAAGCTGAAAACACCACAAAAAGGGGACCCGATTTGAGTCAAGAAAAGACGTCATGCAGAGTGCGACGGCACGGTTGTTCACCAATCAAAAAACTGCATTCCAGAAGTGTTTTCAACAATAGCGGGAGCGCTGGGAGAAGTATGTGCATTACCAAGGAGACTCCTGTGAAGAGGATTACTGTTTCGGATTTTCAAATCAATAAATGTAGTTTGACCAACTAAAGGCTCAATACTTTTCGAACACACCTCGTATGTAATGATGCTTTCATTGCATAGGCAGTTACTTAAGTACGTCAATTATAATTCCACTGATATAACGCACTTGTATTTTCTATACTGTTAAGTTGCCAGAGTCTTCACAGTGGGTTTTTAATCATACTGGGTTGGTTTATATTTAGAGCGTTCGCTTTCTTCTCTTCAAACAAGGTAAGAACTTTTTAGAAAGATTACATGCAAGCTATTCTAAGGGTAAAATAATCAGACTGAAATTGAAACTGGTGAAATTGAATATTTTTGTTGGAAAACAATTACCGAAACTTTTGAAAACTATTAACTGAACTTTGACGATGTGTACTGTTTAATAAGCTGCAAACTTTCCAGACTGCGTGACATCCTTTGAAAGTCCACGGAAACAGTTTTAAGTGGTTTGCCTTCTGACATAAGAAAACAAGAACTTTTGCAAGGTATTACAAGATCCGGAATAAAAAATAGGAACACGATTATCCGAGGCTTCAGTAGATGTTATCAGGTTTGAAAATCGATTGTGTTGATTTTCCTATTACGTGAGGTGCCCATGTTACAAATATATGGAATAAAGGAAAAAACAAAAAGAAAAGGAAAATAAAAAAATAAGAAACTAGTTTATGGTGCAAAACCTGCCAAAATTCTGTTCTATGTAAAATAAGATATACAATTAATACATTTTCAATTTTCCTAACAAATTGTAGTGGACCCGCGTTGAGTAGTCGCTATCGCTGTCAGTTTTGGTGCAAGGGGTCCCAGATTCGATCCCCGGTGGGGACACTCGGTCGAAAAGCTGTAAGAGCTTTTTTTCAGGACTCCCATTCTGAGTGAGGTTTTCCTGTGTTTCTCTCGTTGCAAATGCCGGGAAGGTATCTAACATATTGCACAGAGGGAGGGAAAGACGTATTTGATGTACTCAAAAACTTAGGTTATATCCGTAAAACCTGTAGTTTTTGGACTTTACGTACAGCAAATGTATGTTTTGTAACACTTTCCGTACAAGTGTTCCGTCTATACGTACTTTTTGTATGAAAGAAAGAATATTTGAAGTATACATATGTAACAAACGTATACATATGTAATATACGAAAAATTGCTACATCCGACAGTGGCATGATGTAACATCTAAGTGGGAAAAAGACAGTGCGTATGTAACTTATGGATAAAGTATTCTCAATACAGATTTCCACAGTAAACATACGGATCCCGTATATTTGCACAATTTACCGCTGTCCCATAACGGATTTTTCTCAGTGTGGTCCCAGGTCACTTCCTTCCTTTCCCAATCCTTCCTTCCAATCCTTTTTTTATTTTTTCATTCGTCCAGTAGTGTGATCTCCGACGTGACGGGTTAACACAGCCATAAATGCCGAAATAACACAAATCTAATTAACAATCCCCCCAAAAATGTATTAAGTAAACTACACAATAGGTCTATTATTAGGGTAAAACAAAAACAAATGCTCAACAATGAGACATAATTAGCAATCGAATGATCTCTTTGATATGGGTAAGTGTACATCATCATGCTTAATTTTCTAAAATGAAATAAAATGAATTCTTTCAGAGCTCCTTCCTGGCTAAGCGGTTAGCGTACGAGCTTTTGGCGTGGGAGACCCGGGTTCAATTCCCGGCGGAAGCTCATGTGGTTCGGATTCCACGTTAATCAGTAGGTCCACGTCTCATATAGCCTCACTGCTGAAAGAGACACTAAACTAAAATCAATCAATCAATGAATTCTTTCAGTTTTACATCCCGTGGTTACTCTCTATAAGCGAAATGAGACGGTAATTATGAGAATGGACGAAATGGTGGAATGAGGAAAGTGGCAGGAAACGGGAGAACCCCAAGAAAATCCACGCACACGATGTTTGTCCACCACAAAACTCACATGGTGCAAGCTAGGATCGAACCAGAGACCCCCACATACCTACCACTGAGACACCGCGGACATCTTAATCTTCTACAATATTGGGAAAAAACTATTTTCTTGTAAACCTAAAAATCGATGCTGTATGACAACTATGGCAACTGTTAACATGCAACTGATATCACCTCCAGTGTTTTTTCCAGAAACCATGTTCCGGGGGGACAATTGCTTATTCCGGGGGGCACTGCTGATACTGTTCTATTTATTATTATATTATAGACGTATTATTTTGGTCTTCTCCGGGGGGGCACTTTCAGAACTCCGGGAGGGTGGCAGTGCTCCCCCAAAAACAGGTCTGGAAGAAACACTGATCACTTCCCTCCCCGTTGAAATTTCACTATTATATTAAGAAGACGACAGTACACAATGTGGCCACTGGGAGATAGATTCAGGTGTTCATTAAGTTTCAAACTAGTTTATTATGTTATATTTTATTAGAAATAATAAGCCATAAACTAGTTTATTATTTATTTACTTTTACTGTCTCTTTGTTTTCGTTTCTTCCATATACCGGGTTACGACTAATAATTGAACAAATTTCATAAATTCAATGTAGCTTTATTACTGGACCTACTATCACGGAACTTCGCAAACGTATTGGGAAAATCGAAAAGACTTTTTACTGTTTCAGGGTCGCTTCTGATTTCTTCCACGAGAGCGCAGCAGTGAGCATTTATTCAAGATGGCGGTAGGCACAGAGAACACTCATGTTGTTCTCGAGTTTCATTCACATCAGTCTGTCCTAACAGTGCAACAACACTTTCGAACGAAGTTCAACAAGGATCCATCAACTGCCAAGTCCATTGACACACACACAAGAAAAAGAAAAACTGGCATAGGATTAGGTCCGGAGAGCATGGAGGCCATGACAGGAAATGCCCACCACGACCATTTCTTCAGTCACTGTAGGCCGACCAGTTGATTTGTTCTTACGGAGGCATCCTGATGCTATAAACTGTATATACCATCGCTGAATGGACTTGGCAGTTGGTGAATCTTTGTTGAACTTCGTTCAGATGTGTCGTGACACTGTTAGGACAGATTGAGGTGAGTGAAGCTCGAGCAAAACATAAAATTTCCCTGCGCCTATCACCATCTTGAATAAATGATCATTGTTGCGCTCTCGTGGCAGAAATCAGAAGCAAATCTACAACACAAGAAACTTTTTGAGCTTTTCAATATGTCTGTAAAGGTGTCCAATAATAAAGCAGATTCGATTTCGCTGCAAGATGTTAGCCCTGATATTGGCTTTCGCACATGACGTCATAGGTTTTCGTAGTAATCGGTATATGTTTATTTCTGCTTTGTTTGCCTGTAAGTAGCAGATTCAGTAAGGAAAGATCATATAGAATATTAACTTTACTTTATATTTGTCTGTTGTTTATGTGCTTCTTTTGTAGCCATTAGTAACTTAAAAGCAAACACATTTATTTCATTTCAGTTTCTTGGGCTACTGCATCTAGGTTTAGATATCAATTTCCTTCACTAATGTTTTCCCTGTGCACACCACGATTTTACGACTCATTCCCCATAGGCAAGTTCACGATCAGATTCAAAATTTCTACACAGCTCACGTCAGATCGAAAGTTGTAGTTCCTTCGTCGCAAGTAGAAGGCGACACTGTGTACTGATTACGTGAGATTTCAAGTATTGCAGCACAGTGATCCGGTTTTAGTGGTCGGAAAGTGACTAGTTTCCAGACCATGTGCCACTTCCACCAGGAGAGATGCTCTCAGCTTGTTCAAGATTGCACTCACATTCAACTCTCCCTATAGCGTGGGCCTCTACATTAAGACTTTGTACAGTAAATATAATTTAATTGGCCAATCGGAACGCATAATTATATATATATATATATATATTCTTTCATGTATAACAAAATATAAATTATGTTTACTTACCTATGTAAATTGCATGCTCCATCAATGTACTTTACTAAAGTAAGCAGCTAGAAGATTAACTCAATCGTCATAACGCTGATGTGCAGCAATATTGTCAACTGTAACTCACCTGAAATAAATAGAAAAGTAATATTAGCTTACATTATATACGAGGGTAAGTCAAAATTATCGGCAATGTAGCTATAACTTTTCTTACATGGTTTATACTGATCTCTGTCTTCGTTTATTTTATTGTTATGCTGTTGTGGTCATGCTATGAAAGTTTGAACCTAATTCCTCATTTGTCTTTCTCTTGTTGCAGATAGATCATGGCTGCTCCATTAGAAGTTTGCACCAAATAGAAACAACGAGCAGTGATCCGGTTTTAGTGGTCGGAAAGTGACTAGTTTTCAGACCATGTGCCACTTCCACTAATAGTTGTTCGTCTGTCTAACAAAACCATGTCATTTGTACGCTCAATGTTGTCATCATTTATGGACATAGATGGTCGTTCGGCTCCTTTCTCGTGCGTAACACTTGTGCGACCATTTTTCAATTTTCCAATTCATTTCTAGATATTCCGTTGCGGCAGGACACTGTTCCCGTCTTGTGCCGAAAGTCTTTGATGGATCGTAGCCCCTAATACACCTTCCAACCACGAAAACCGGAACTTAATGTATTGATCTACTTTTCAGCCTGTCACAGCGTGACACTAGATTTTTTTACATCGTTATTCTTCTCTGTTGTCGCCAATGTAAGACAATGGCAGATATAACCGAGTTAAAAAACTCTTTTGTTTTTGCATTTACACACACACACACACACAAAAGTGACCTGTTCATAACTCATGCCATTGCGTACATATATATCCCAATCATAGCATTGTAATTTTTACAGTATTTTGAGGTCATACAAATGACTGTAGAAAATTTTGAACATGTTTGACAAATACAATTATCAACTCAAAACCATTTCTTCTAATGGCTTTCTGTTGGAAGTGTAAAGGAAGAAGTGTTTAAAATAAGACAAATTACGGTTGTTCTTCAGTAAAAAGCATTTGCGTTTTTGCATTTACGTACTACTTAATTGATGTAGCAGTAAGGCTAAAAATAAATGAATATGAATTAAATTTGTACGACAAAACATTGAGAGATAAAAAGTATTATAAAATGAATATTCTACATTGATACACATTCGTCATTTTCTCTTTCTTTTCTGTGGGGGTTCCTCTCTGTTAATAAGGAATTAGGTTAATGAAAATACAATTCTTTCAACCACCTTAATGGAAGAGTTCTAATTAGATACAATTATAAATATATTTATCTTTTGCGTCGCCAAACGCGGAGAAGTACTTTGCGTGTAAACTAGTTTTCTCCCACGCGCCTGTAAAGACCTTTTAGACAGAGGGAATTGGTATAAAGTCCTTCCAGAAGAGAAAGTCAGCAATTCATAATTAAGACCTGATGACAGGTCATGCGTCTTCATTAATCTTCGTATGACAGATGATAAGTAACGAGATCTCAAAATTAGTCCCTCAGTTGAAATGAGGTGTTTGTTTATCTTCTGACTGTAGAAAATGTTTTACTAAAACTCTCCGAAATAAATCTACATCAACGACGGACGACATATTTCTCACTGTGGGATGTCACCTTAAAACAGCGAGACAATACACGCTGGTGCAAATCAAATACAAACAGTTTTGATGGATAAGTATTGTCACAAATTAAGGATACAAAATCATTATTTTCTTTTTCCAAGTATTTTACAACAAACACATAATGAAACACAAATGAAAAGAAAAAACCTTAGACTGCTGCCACATTTAAGTTCAAATAAAAGTAACATAGACTGAAATGAACTTAATTTCGTATCTTAAAATTTCTGCTTAATTTTACACAAACAAATCTGCGACTCACACAATGTTATTAATCATAGTGGAAATGTGCTCCAAGTGCGGTAGCGCAAATGTCTCGTATATTTCTGAAGAGAAACCTCACAAGAGTTGTCAAACTCTAATGCGAAATATTTTCCAATATGGCAGCATCGTAGATAAACGTTGAACGATTAGCATTGGTTTTTAAATTCATCCAGTGGCGTATTTATGGGGGGGGATTCCGGACTTAAGCCCCACCCCCCGAAATCTTACTTACTATAGTAAAGTATATGAATTATCTTGAAGAATTTTCACATTTTCAGGCAAAGCCCCCCCCGAAAGTTAGCAAAGCCCCCGAAACAAAATCATAAATACGCCACTGAATTCATCAAACAGTTACATTGATTATTTTTGAGATGGCAGATAAAGATGGTAGACATTGATACGAACTCCATCTATTAACATTGGTACATGTTACATCATGCTCTAAGAACGCTCACGTATTTAGTAAATTTTGCATACTGTACGACGTATATGTCTACACTCGCCCATGGTATGCAAGAAAATAGATTATATGATTATGGTCGCCCATCACATGCATGGCATAATTCATTATATGACTAATGTCGTGTTTGGTAAGCAGGACAAAATAAACTATATGATTACGGAAGTCCATGGTACACACACACACAAAATATATATATATATATATATATATATATATATATATATATATATATATATATATATATATATATATATATATATATATATGACTACAGACGCCCAGTGCCTGTATGGCAAAATTAATTATATTACTACGGTCGTCTATGGCCTCAAAATAAATTGTATGACAAAGATTGCCCAGGTAAACAAAACAAAAACCAGTTGAGAATGCTCCAAGAGCATCGTCAGAACGAACTTAAAAATAATGGAGAGATGGAGCGGGAACGATAACTATCATTGTTCCTAGATGAAAAAGTAAATCCTTTAATCCGCACCTTCTCTTTCTCGCAAAATTTAGCAAAACATCATCTCTCTATGACTTACACTTCTCGAGATATGGTTTCTTAAGTATCTAGAAATTGGAACTTTTTTTGGCCAATATCTGAAGAACGGTAGCCAGTTGGCCAGTAGGAGTTAATCAGTGGCCACCGGTTACTATTTGGTACTAAAATGTTTACCATCCTCTTAGGCATTGATCAACACCAATACGATCTCTGTGGGACTTAAGGTTCCAGAGATTTGGCTCCTTAAATCTCCCAAAATCGGAACTATATTTTGGAGAATATCACGAAAACCGTAAGTCATAGAGAGATGGTATTGGTGATAATCAATCCCTAATAAAATGATACAAATTTTCGTACCGATATTAATTGATGCGCAGTGGCCAACTATCCGTTGGCCAAACCAGTGGCCAGTTGGACAGTGGCTACCGGTTACCATTTGGTACCAAAATATTTACTATCCTCTTAGGTATTGATCAACACCAATATCATCTCTCTACAACTTAAGGTTCCCGAGCTATGGTTCCTTAAATACCTAGAAATTGGCTATTTTGTCCAATAGCACAGGAACGGTAAGTCATAGAGATATGATATTGGTGTTAGTCTATACCTAAGAGGATGGTAAACATTTTGGTACTAATATTAATTTGTGGCCACTCTCTACAATTTAAGCTTCCCGAGCTATGGCTCCTTAAATATCTAGAAATTGGCCATTTTTGGCCAATATCACGAGAATGGTAAGTCATAGAGAGATAATGTTGGTGTTAATCAATACCTAAGAGGATGGTAAACATTTTGATACCGATATTAATTGGTGGTCAATGGCCAACTGGCCATTGGCCAAACCAGTCGCTAGTTGGACAGTGGCCACCGGTTACTGTTTGGTACCAAAATATTTATTATCCTTTTAGATATTGATCAACACCAATATGATCTCTCAATGACTTACGGTTCCCGAGGTATGGCTCCTTAAATCTCTGGAAATCGACAAATTTTTGGCCAATATTTCGGGAACGGTAAGAGTGACGCGAAAAATTTAATCAGTTTCTTAGATAGTTTTTGATGCTCTATCAAATTCAGGGTTCAAAATTGAAAAAAAAAAGTGCAAATAACAGACAGACGGACAGACACACACACAGACATAGAGAATTCAGTAACGAACTTTCTAAGTTCGTTGATAAATTACTTGACTACTATCTTCTGTGGTAAGCAGAACATAAGTTGCATTGTCACGGTCATCCATGTATGCTGGGCAAAATAAATTATTTTAATACTATCATGTATGACACTTAGTACAATATAAGTGTATGACTATGGTTATATTTGTTGTATGCAGAACAATCGAAATGACATGATTTGGGTCGTCCTTGCTATACAGCCCAGAAGGAAACTTAGAAAACTAAGGTCGTATATGATAGAAATATTCACCTAAAATGAGCTGACGTTGTAACCATCCTGGATGGTTCACAACTGAAATTATCCAAAAACTCGAAACTAAAGCAAAGCATCATAGTAAGTACAAACTTACCAGCACAATTTACTTCTATAAAAATTTGACGAATTTCGAAAAGACATTAAGAAAGCTATTAAGGCAGCATCAGTTATCCAAAATTCGGAAACAACAATAATTTTAAAGAGCTTTGAAAATATTAAAAAATAAAAAATAAAAATAAAACATCTCCCTGGGTGCACAAATGAAGTCTGAAAAGAGGGATATCCATCACAATGAAGAAATAGGTAGTACCTGTGCTCAATGTTTCTTCTCCGTATTTGTGTCTTGATCAGACCCGAATGTGACACTGGCAAACATCATATCAAGTAACAAGAATGAATTCAGCAGCGCTATGTGTTAATGAAATTCACTTATACGAAATTACAATGGCAAGCAAAACTTGACTAAAGAAACCAACTAACAAAACAAGTTCAGAACAGATATAGGACCTGGTGGAATATCCTCATATACATTGTCTGTACGGAAATATTTAAGTACCCCGTATAGATTGATTTCAACCTCACCTTTAAATCATACATTTATCCTGATAAATGGAAATCCTCGTTCGTCCATCCGATAACTAAATCTAATAATACAAATGAAATTAATAGATTTACATCAATTTTATGTACTTTTCTGAAAGAACTTGAACAGATATTGTATAGTAAAAAAGTTCTTACTAATAGTCTTATTCCAATTGGACTGAAAGCGTTCCTACTTTCTTCCATTCTTGCTACATAACATGCCAACCTGATCCACGTAGATTTGATTACCTTAACAGTGTTTCGTGAACTGTATAAATTATGTAATATCTCGTTATGAAGTTTCCGCCGTTCCCCAGTCCCGTTCCTCTTAGATCCGAATATTCGTCTCAGGATCTCGTTCTTCAATACTTTCAGTCTACGTTCTCTCAGAGTAAGCGACCATGTTTCGCAACCATACAGAACAACAGGCATGATTATCGTTTTATATATTTTGAGATTTAAAGTTTTTTGACGGAATTCGCTACGACAAAAGATATTGAACTGAAAAACAACACGGATTCCTTGCTTTCAGTTGACATTCCATTTCTTTGTGGATATGGTTTTGATCTGTTAAATTTGATTCTATTATAATGAAATAATAAAACTGGTAACATGCGTTAACGAAATTCTTGCACAGCACATCACGTGATGCGTTGATTTTAGTGCATATACTTATGAATTTCCGAAATATTTTCGTGGCATTTTCCTTTACTCAAATAACCCCTTTTGCAAGCAAGATAGTTAGCAAATATAGGGTGTCTATTTTGCCTGATGGTCTACACAGTCGTCGAGTAAACTGAATTCACGCCCTGGGTGTGGTTCGGAGCTTATGTTAAAAGAAGATCCCCTCTTAACTAACCTTGGTATTGCATAATGAGGCAGAACACATAAACCTAAAATAAATTTCTTGGCTATAAGTTGACAAATGTTTTACCCAAGCCAAAATTATCCACTATTTTACACAACTAAAATAATACATATTTAAGCTGAAAACCGCATGGTCAAAATTCGTATCTTGAAACCAAAGAAATTTATGTCCACTATTAATACTATCTTGAAAGATTTCTCATAGAGAAGCAAATATTTCCCCCGGTACTTTTCAGCAACTATATATATATATATATATATATATATATATATATATATATATATATATATATATATATATATATATATTGGCTTCGTCCTTTTCTACTGATAAAATGAAACATCAAAAATATGTTCAAAGAATGCACAGAAAGACAAGAAACTATCCAGCAATAGAAAAAGGGAGATCATAAAAGGGTCCCTTTATTCTGCAGACATCAAGCATACTGAGAAACACATTTTATCCCTGAACGAGCTATAGTACAATGATAGAAACCGAATCGAACCGTACATGTTACAAATTAAATTTGTTCTTATAGCAAGCATTCTCTGAGCGAGAGGAAGCTGAAACAGACGAGCGAAACAAAAAAAAAAAAAAAAAAAAGTAATATCAAAGAAAGGGAAACAAGAAGAAAAGAAATCATGAAGAGAACGACATATACGAAAAAAAAGAAAGAAAATAAGAAGTCATGGAGGAACTGGAAGAGAGGGGAAAATGAAAACATGAATTAGAATGAAAAAAAGAAAACGGAATAAGAACAACGATTTGGAGGAAGAAGACTCAAATATTTCACATTCCCATTTTTCCTCGTTGCTTCTGTGGATTTTCCAATATCGAAATTCTTCTCTTTTCCTTTTCGTTTATTCCTCTTTCTGTCATATTTTGTCTTATATTTGAAGTATTTTTTTCTCTGATTCAACCTTTTTGTTCTTCATATTTTTTCTTATTTTTTTCCATTACATATATTCTCTTTGTTCTTGTCTTTACTTATATTCAAATTCAGCCACTTCTTCCGTGTATTATTTGAACATTTTGAGGTGTCAAAAGTATCTAGTCATTGTTTCCATCTATCCATATGACTTTTCTCGCAATTTGTAATATGAAAAGAATGTAGCGAAGAAAACTACAATACTATTAATGTTTACAGAAAAATATATCCGAAGATGAGACACACTATAGTGATCGGAAGGAACCGTGAAGCTTTATGTAGATCTACCAAATTTACCACCCAATAGAACGCGAGGATGAGTCCCTCTCGTTATTTCCCATTCATGAATTTTTGCCAACGACGTCTCTCACGTGGGTGGGGATAAATTTACATTGAAGTTGCACAGCCCGATCGTGACGTAATGTCACGTGGCATTACCATTGCAGCGTGTCGTTTGTGGAGGGAAGAGTGTTTTTTTTCTGTGAGTTGTGATAAAGGTTAAATAAAACAGGTCCTGTAGGGTTTCTAACCCCTTCGCTCGCTGACGCTCGCTCAGCTATGTTTCGTAAATCACTTTTTATCAATAAAGTTGTGTGTGCAGAGTGGACTAATACCACGTGGCATTACGTCACGATCGGATGGTGTAACTTCAATGTAAATGTAACCCTCTCACGCTATACAAAATTCAGCCTTTTATTTCGGTGTAACGTGGTCAAGATGATGGAACACAATATAGTTAATGAGATAAAATCTAACATGTTTACTAACTCCAATTTTTATTTTAAATGCAATATTCTTTAAACATTGGATATAAATATTTGGTGGATAAGATGGAGATAAATTGAGATTCTTTAGGGCAAATCTTTGTAAGTGGGTTTCGAGAAACCCGATTTTGATGGCTCTAAACATTATGACGTTCCTCCCAATAATAATTGGTAGGATGTATACTGCAGGAACACATAGTTTGCTTATTTTAAAACTAACTCTAATTAACTCTATGGCCTATGGAACCAGAGGGTTCAATGCTACCTTCACAAAAAATCTCCACTGACTTCTATGCTTAGCCAACTGGATTCAGTTTCTACTTTCTATTCCTATTACTGCGAGATCAATCTTAATATTATCCTCCCATATGTGCCTAAGTCTCCCTAATGGCTGTTTTCCTATTGTATTTCCAGTTAAAACGTTGAAAGACATTTTTTTTTATTCTGACTTTATGACCTACACACCTGAGCCTCCTAGCCTTGATAACCCTAACAATTCTTGGTAAACAGCATAAATTATGCAGTTCCTTGTTATGAAATTTCCCCCATTCACCATTCCCGTCCCTCTTGGGTCCGAATATTCGTCTTAGGATCTTGTTCTCAAATACTTTCCTTTGCGTTCTTAATTCAGAGCAAGCGACCATGCTTTGCAACCATTCAGTACGAAAGGCATGATTATCGTTTTATATATTTTAAGCTTCAAATTTCTCGACAGAATTCGTGACGGCAAAAGATTTGGGACTTCATAATAACACGAATTCCTTGATTTTAATCGACATTTAATTTCTTCGTGGATAGGGTGTTGGTCTGTTAACACTGATCCTAGTTGAGTTTTTCCGTGGCTAAGCTGTTAGCGTACGCGCCTTTGGCGTGGTAGATCCGGGTTCTATTTCCGGTGGAGCTCATGTGGTTCGGATTCCACGTTATCAGGTCCACGTCTCATATAGCCTCGCTGCTGAACCTGACGTTAAACCCAAAATCAACTCAATTAATTCCACTGATCCTAGTCATTTCAAAGTAAGTAGTAAAGTTCCTTTGTCGAAAGTATTATTTGATATTTTGACGCATCTATAATTTGCAGTATTACAATCCCGGCGAAATTTTGCATATTTACTTTTCTCTGCATTTATTTCTAAACCAACGTCCCTGCACGAATTTAATACGAGCTCTGCATTTCTTTCTAGTGTTCTATCATCCCTTATCAGATTTACATCATCAGCATATGCCGTAACTTGATGAATACCATTCAGTTCTAGGACTTGGCTACTATCTTTGATTTTCCTTTAGCGTACTCCAGAACAAAGTTGAATAATAATTGCGACAACGCATCTCCTTGTTTCAGGCCATTCTCGACACGAAAGGTCGTTGGTTCTGCCAATGGTAACACAAATAACCCTACTTCAGAAATAACACATAATTATATCAGTGTCGTAAGAATTCAGTGAAAGAGTATAAACCTAATCTATATTTATTTGTGAGGACCAGCACAGTGCCTATGAATTCTCTCCGGACTTTTTTCATGCTCTCTGTTTTTTTTTCTTTATTCTTGTTTATTTATTATTACTTCTACTTTATAATATAAAAACATAACACATCACCATTTATAGCCTACATATGAGCGCATCTATATGATCCTTCGACTTCCGGTCTAGGTAGCTACTTTTCGTATCGTTTTTTTGAAGTTCAAAATACCACAATTAAATTTGGCATTTGCAATTTCATATGACACGTTTTGTTTCAAAGCTGTGTGAAACAAGAACTCGCTGAAAGATCTAGTAGAAATTGACAGCCTCACCCTACAAACACGGTGTATCAGTCAACTACTGTCGCTCCACTGCTAGGTGAAGCTCTCCGCAACAATTCTCCACAATCATCTGACTTGGGCAATTTTTTCTACGTAACTACACAGTGATTCTTGATTCCATTTTATCACTTATCTCCCATTAATGGCTTCTAGGTTTCTCCTTCGTTTTGCTGTTCTTAATGCATCGATTGTGTTCATCGATCATCATTTTTCTTGGCACATATTCCTTACACTGCCACATAAATCTTTTCAATTTTGTGATAATATCAGTCACTTTTGTCGTATTTCTGATCCATATTATATTTTTCTTATACTTGCGGATGGTTTTCAGTATACATTTTTCCGTGCTTCGTTGTGTAGTCTGCAAATACGTCTGTTAATATTCTTTAATGTATCAATCTATGAATATCTTCGGTCTGTGATTGACGTAAGTTTTCACATCTTCAAATTCCATATTTTCAACTTCAATCGTTAACTTCATTGCAAAGTTGTTGAATATTACTTTCTTTTTTTTTCCATATTCATTTGCAATATGACTTCTTTGTTCTTTAAATTTAACTCTTCTATATATATATTGCTGTCTTGGGTTGCTGTTTGCAAAGAGAACGATGCCATGAGCAAAACAGAAAGACTTAGATGCATACGTCTATACGTATGCTTGTATTCTCCTTGTTTCCTTCTAAAGGTTGACTCATACATAGGGTGCCATGTTGCCGCTGCTTTCTACACAATTTCTCACGACGGATTACAAGCAGGAAAACGTTTTTCGTGTGCTTCGTGTCGCTTCGGGTACTCCGAAGGAAGCCGATGGATCGCGGCAGACGAGCCACGACCGAGTTGGTTTCCCTTCAAGGCGGTCGGTTGGATCGCGGCATAGGAACGACATACTGTGTGGATTAACCTTTAAAGAAAAATTTATATCTTCCTCGAGTGCAGCAAAACAGTGTTTCAACAATAGTTGAAATACGTTATGCAGCTCCTGAATCTTAGTCTGAACACGCTTGTATTGTCCTACCAGATTTCCTCTGTAGAGTTTGATCTTCAGATGTAGTTTATACTCTACCATTCGGTGATTACTTCCTTTATTGGAAGGGATTCAGAGCATTGCAATTTTCAATAACATACCTTGTGATTAACATGATGCACTCAATGTTGCTTCTCCTTCCTATTGTGTGTTCCATTGTCTTGAAGAATAAAATCACAGCGTTCATCTCTCGGCTTTGATGAATACTACTAAAATGCTTCCGCGTAGGTCTCGATCATCATATTTGAAATTTCATATTGATTTCTCGTATGATATTGTTGTCCTGTTTTAGCGTTGAAGTATCTCATGAAAATTTCCATACATTTTCTTTTTAATAATTGTTAAACTATCTTTTTTGAGAATACTTCAATTTCCTCTTCTGAACAACAGGCGACGTTGTGAGAAATTACACTTGAATTACTTGCAGTTTGAATCTCTGGGAGCGTTTCGTAACAAGCCTCGATCCTTAGTTAGAGTTAATATACATCAGAGATGGAGTGGCTCAGTGGGTCGTGGGTTAAATAGGTCAAAATTTATGAGTGGGTCAGTAGGTTGTGGGTCAACAGGCCTTGACCCACTGCGACTCACCGAGTCCCACTCTAACCCAACGACACACTGTGTTCAGTGCATTGTAGACTGCATCTGAACACTGGTGAATTTGTCTACGTTTTAATTTCATGGCCTCAATTTTTCTTCCTTTTTCATTTGTCTCTATTTACTTACTTGAGATGAGTATATCTAAGTGAAAAAAAAAAAACTTTAGGCAGTTTTGGATATTTATATTTGTAATTGTAATAATAGCAATAAGACTTACTACTTGGCTTTCGACGCACACTCGAATTTTACACTTTCTTTTACGTTGGTCTACTTCACATTGAGAAGAGATTTCCACATTTCATCTTATTTTCCACTGAAAAATATCTGTAATTCAACAAGGAAATAATTATATATGATAATTAAATTGAAATCCATCGTAATATGGCCCATGGCAAACACTTTACCATTTTATATCGTAAGGGTCAGATCGCACTGGTATTGTAACAGAACAGCGCTTAAGGAATTTACCGTAAAAATTGGAACTCGGATTAGTGATAATTACACAGCCTTGTTTTATTACAAATGTAAACTATTTAGTCAATGGAGAGAAGGGCGTGAGTTGATGACCATCGGTTTTGGTGTATGACGAGTCAGAGTGAGTCATTGTGGGTGGTGGAGCGGAGTGGGTCATGGTGGATGCTGGGTCGGAGTTGGTCATAGTGTATCAGAGTGGGTCACGGTGGATTGTGGGTCATAAATCTAGTGGATTGAAGGTCAGTGGGTTGCTTTTATTGATCCACGCCATCTGGTATACGTACAGGGTGAGCACAAAATCTTTCTTCAGAACAAGTATTTCTTCACATGTTGGGGAAAGCGACTTCGTGCCCACGCTTTATACTGGTTTATTTTCATAATCTTTTGTAATCGGCGAGACTTTCTGTACAGAACGAGACCTATAATTTAGAGTGCGGAATATTCCGATCAGGAATCAAACTCAGGAATTCGTGCACCAAAGACATTCGCTAGGGACTAGACCAACGAGTATGGCTGAAAAATCTCTGTATTGATCTCGTCACCCACAAAATTTAGTACGCGTGTTGTTAGATTTAAGAACAAAATTATTAAACTTTACACTTTCATAAAACGCAAAAAAAAGATAATAATAAAAAATAAAAAAGACAAGAAAAAGTAAAGAAAGAAAAATGAAAATGTGTAACGTTGTTAGTTTTCTAAAAAATCAACAATTCATACATCATTTAACGATATCTCCATCCTTAAACATTCTTTTTTATATGTCTGATAAATCAGTAACTGGTAAACATAGCTTACGTAAGTCATGTGTCTATTCGTGTTTATGTATGTGCAATTTATGCCATTAGTGTTCATTAATAAAGTATTATTTCTTATGTCGTGCCATTTCAATTTAATTCACTTTTTTTTATCGCTGCACCGTAAAAGAAAGTGGAGTTCAGTACGACCAAAATTTCAATCTACATAGTAAATTGAAAATCTTGATAAACTTTCTAATGCTTTATACGACCAGAAAAATCTGTTGTAGCTTTATCGTGACAAATAAAAAAGGTACTACGTAAATATGTATTATATAATTATTTTCTTTTCCCTTAAAAAAAAGTATTTTATCATGGTTATGGAAGTCAATATGAGTGAAAATCACGCGATCTTTCATGATAGGGACTTTTTATGTTATTTGTATGTCGAATCCTGTTCGTTAGTACTCCTTCCTTATAAATGTACTGTAAAGTATGAAATCTTAGTTAATTGCGAAAAAAAATGAAGTCGAAATGTTCATTAAAGTTCTTAAAATTCACGTGTTGAATTGGAATTCAATTCGCTGAAGGCACTAAATGCGCCATCTTATAAAAACTATCGGATTGTATGTATTGATGAAGATACAATAAACGTTTGAATTTGGTATAATGCATGTCACTAACAAAGTGTTGCTACTAGGTTTCTTAATAATGTGGAAACCTTATTTTCCAATTCGATCTTTCTATTCCAACGCAGCCTTCATTTATCGAAGAAATTTTCTGAAATGTATTCAGCGTCACAAAAATGTATTTTCTCTCTAATCTCTCGAAAAACTGGAAGTGATAGAAATCTGCTATAGGTATATTATTTTCGGAACAGGCGTGAGCTTTCGTACGCGCACCTCTGAATCGAGTCGTAAAGCATGACGTTTCAACAACAGCACGAAAACAATTGGCTAACAGCTCACACATACTGACCAGAGCGCAATCACTGTGCGCAACTCATCACGTGACAGAATTTCCCCTCTCATATTCCGGCTCGCTGACTAGCTTCGCGCCAGAAATCATAGCTGTTCCGAAAATAATTTGCCTATATCACTTACGGTTTTAATATTAACTGAGAAAACGTCACGCCATAAAAACAAACTTCTTCGTACGGTGATATGTGACGCTGGTACGTGTTTTAAGTTACAGAGCAATTGACGATATTTTTAACCGGCTTCGAAGAAAAGGAGATTCTCACACAGGAATGAAGCAATTGGGAGGAGGAAATCTAGAACACAGTGTATGACGTTGGGGAAGGTTCGGCAAGCTGTATACAAAATGGAAAGTAATTTGTACAGAATGAATATGAATTGCGAGAAAAAAGGCAAAACGTATGCGTGTTAAAAACGTAGACGAAAGCAAGAGTAACTAACGGTTGCTGTACTGACTGTGTGGCCGACTGATAAAGGCAGTCGACTCTAGAGCATGGGTTAACGGGTTGAAATCCCACAGCTAGCTTCCATTTCTTGTGTTGGTTGAAAGTTTGGTTCACGACGTGATAGCCGTTAACCAACGAAGCAAATAGCATGTTTAGTAAATGAGCTTGATACTACCGTCAAACAGCTAACTGATCACGTGCAAGGAAGTTCGACCGACCGATGCTAGTGTTTTGTGTAATGCATACTTTTTCTTTCATTATTTTACTGTACTCTGCCATGTCCATTATTAAACAAACTTTTCTCTGTATTTGTTTCTATAGTTTCACGCCTTGCACGATCCCTATATCGTTACATTTAACTGATACATACTTTTGTACCCTCGTTTGCACTCCGATGTGTATCAACATGTTACCACCATTCTTACGATAATTACGGATTTCCAGTACAACAGAAACACAGTGTTATATCATCATTAATTTTTCCACAGAAAGAAGTGATATTCGACAGTGAGATTGGAACCCATGACTCCACACTCTGGAGTTGACTGCCTTTACCACACGGCAAATATAGCATCCACTCTCTTGCTTTCCTCTACTTTTCCACGCGTAGAAATTTGGCATTTTTTTTTTCTCTCACAATCTGTATTCATTCGGCATAAATTACTTTCCATTCCGTATACAGCTCGCTTCACCCTCCCCAACGTTATACATTTTGTTTTTGACTTCCATCTCTCAGTTGTTTCATTCCCGTGTCAGTCTGACCTATATGTATCTATGTTTGTTCAAGATTATCTCGAGAACCGTTGGTTATATTTCGATGAAGTTTTCACTAATCGAATAAGCTAAGATTAACCAACGAAGGTTTAAATATATAAACGAAAAAGTAATAATTAAGTACTTACTTTTAAAATCAAATAATTCTGCAACGCCTAATGAGAAAATACATCCTAAAATATACTCAAACAAGAAATTCAACAACGTAAGGCGGGTTGCATACAACCAAGGTGTAACAAATATTTTCCACCAGTTTTCTCCGATCTGATTACTTAACACTGATGATGGATATTTAGCTTACTGGCGTTTTCATGATTGTTTACGTGCCGGTGTTGCTCAATTTTTGCCAGAAAATCATGCACTATTTCTCTGTGATTAGTTGCCCACTGAGAAAAGTATCTAGGAGGTTGAAGTTTCCAGAAGGAAAGTGACTGTTTTACTGACTTTCGTGTCTATGTTTGCTGTTTGATGTGCCTAAATATCCACGTAAAAAAAAAAACTATATAGAGTCATGATGTCCCATCGTAGAGGCTCACATCTGGTTTCAAGAAAAAGATGTTTGATCTCAGTCCATGTGAGTTCCTGACAAATGACATTGAGAGAAAGAGAGAGAGAGAGAGAGAGAGATTTATATGTGAGGACAGATAAGAATACGTTCACGTATGCAAGGTTTGAATTAGAGAAACAAATGATCGGACAGCATCCATATTCTGAGAAAAATTGGGATTTTGTGAAACATAAAAATCAAAGTTTCTCAATTAGTTTCCGCTTTGAAATGCTTTGTTATTATTATTATTATTAACGTCCGTATTTTAGTGGTATTATTATTATTATTATTATTATTATTATTATTATTATTATTATTATTATGCCGTTTAGTGTCATGTTTTGAAATCGGTTCACATTTTTTAGAGAAAGCTTTTAATCATCATAGAAATAGTGAATTTGAAATGAGTATTTCTTCTCATCAAAGCCGCCCTCTTTAAAGTGTTGTTCTTAGCAAAACTGTTTTGAATTATTTAAAATGAGATTAGAATGAAACCAAAATGAACACATCGGTTGCTTTATTACTTCTCAAGTAGCTCACCTTGTTCTCAGAGCTTTGCGCGTAAATTTACGAGATATGAAGCTAAAGAAATAGAATAAAGATATAAATTACTCCTTGGTCTTCATGATATTGTATTTGTTTCCAAGATAATTAAGTGGGGAGCCGAGCAACTATTCATCTCCAGGAGAGAGAGAGAGAGAGAGAGAGAGAGAGAGAGAGAGAGAGAGAGAGTAGAAATCCAATAAATTTAAAGTAGAAGTTCTGTGTGTGGGATGGGACTCTCCACGGTGCGAATATGGTTTAAAAAAATACCTGAGACCCGACAAACATCGCACTGTTGATTACACATACAAATTCTAACATTAAAAAACATATTGTACTTTTAGTTTGCGTATATAATTTTTTTGCCATTGATATAGTCATAACAGATAGTAGTGTCATGTGTAGGCTACCTGAAGAAACCTCGTTTCATGGCGTGAAAGTTACTGAGTTATTACTTAAACCGGAAGTGGTAGTATAATTATGCCACTGGTTTAGCACACAGATTAGAGTGGAGATGGAACACATGAAACGAAATTAAATAAAATCTAAGTTTTACGCCCCACGTTTATGCCGACAAGGCTAAAGGAGACAGTTGTGATCAGAAATGGTGGAATGACGAAACTGGGAGGAATCAAGAGAACCCCGAGCAAACCCACACACACGGTGTTTGTCCACCACAAAGTTTACTTGGTACGAGCTCAGATCAAACCAAAGACTCCATGCGCCAGAGGTGAAAATTACCACTGAGCTACCGAGGCCCTCGAAGATGAAATACTTTGTAGCAACGACACCTGGGGTATATGATAAAAACTGGAAGGGATTTATGGAAGCAAGGCACATTAAAAACAATGGGGCACGGTGGTTCACAGTGGTAGAGAATTTACCTCTGCTGCGTGGGGTCCTTGGTAGGTACGATCCGCAACCTAGTAAGTTTATGACTGACAACATCGTATCCGAGGGTTTTCTTGGGGGTACTCCTGTTTCCTTCCGCATTATTATTCCATCAATTATTTCATCATTATTCACTTGCTTTGACCATCCATCTCCATTAATCTAAACGGCATAATCGTGGGATGTTAAATTGAAATATTTAATTTTCCTGACAGTACATCATGTGAAAGCGAGATTGCCCCTCAACACTTCCGCAATCTACCGTAATTTCGCAGTCTCAAACAAGTCTTTTTTCTGTATGTATTCATGGGTTACAATATATTTGGAGCAAAGAGTTTGGTTCAAAATAATAATAATAATAATAATAATAATAATAATAATAATAATAATAATAATAATAATAATAATAATAATAATAATAATAATAATAATAATAATAATAATAATGATTTTAAGTGCTATGAACAGAACATAGGGAAAACACAGTACTATGCTAAAACTATTATATACTAATTTTAAACAGAAAATTTGAAATACAGAATGAATATTAGAACAGGATAAGGCCATAGGCGGAACTAAAGGGGGAAAGGGAGAGCCGGACCCCCCAGAAGCAAAGGTGGCCCTCCCCAGAATTTTTCTACTGCACGAAAATAACGTTTATTTACCTCAATTTGCACATAACAATTTTAGTGATGCTTGTATTCGACATATTTAATAGTGTCTATACTCGTCCGCCCATTAATCTTTTTTCTTTTTTTTTTTAAAAAAAATATGGTCTGGTCCCTGGATGTAATAAAATCCCTAAACCAATGTGATAGTGGGCAGTATAGAGACCTCTCAATTTGCGATATATACGTTATTTGTTCTTTGATAGCTACATTAACGTAAATTATTATTTTTTTTTGTATTATTTCAAGTAATTAACATTAATGACGTAGTAAGTTTTCTTGTTTATATATGTATGATAAACCATCTTAATATTATTTTATTTATAGGATAGTAATGTTTGAATAGTTAAGATTCTCAGAACAGATTATTAAGGTAAAAGGTAAGAAAGAAGAAGCCGAATTCTTGAACTGCTAAACTCAAGGATTGTTGCTTTCTACATATATGCATATAATACCCATTCAGAAGTCACTATTCAATATCGTTTGTTGCTTTTCCTTATTATTATTATTGTTATTAATATTAATATTAATATTAATATTAATATTAATATTAATATTAATATGAGCGCACCCAGGAATTTTTGTGCAGGGCGTCGAAAATTTGGAGGGGTACAATATTGCAAGACACAGACACGATGTTATTCTGCACCCAAGTAAACGATAAAAATTTCCAAATAGTGGAAGTTGTGCACCCCAGGAACACTTCGTGCTAACCTGATATTTTAGTTTCATACTGTAAAAGTTACGTGGGTATCGCAGCAATAACAAGAGCCAGAGAAATTTTAACCGGGCAAGTCGTCGTCTGTTGGTGCGGGGGGGGGGGAGAGGGCATGCACCAAGGGATTTATATTATTGTACTTAAGGACAACCATACAGAAACAATAGCTTGCTTCCTCATTATCAATAGAATGGGAATTTTTGCATTGCCAAGTAACTGTGTAAATACAAGGAATATAATGTTTTGTAAAACAGATAATATTGCAGTTTTTTCTCATTATTTGTTGAAATAGCATGCAATGAGTATGGAACTAGGCATATCTATTGGTTTTTAAAAAAAGTAGAAATTCATAAGTTTATTAGGGCTACATCAAATATGTAAAGTATTGATGCATCATATGTAAAGTATTGACCCTTGGTACATAAAAATTAGTGTTGCTTGGTATTTGGATCACCCTATTTATAAATAAAAGTAAATTTAACGAGAGGATCGCATAATAAATTAAAGTCATCAGAATGCAAAATGTAGAAGCAATGCATAGATATCTTATATATACTGGAGGATTTACTTGTTGCTTCTACTTATGCGCAGCAAGAAAAACTCTCCAAATGTCAGGGAAAAAAATTTGGGAACCGGTCAAAACCCCCACAGCCAAAACCCCCACACTCAAGAAATGTCAAAACGCCCACACAAACGGTCATAACCCTGTGAACGTCACATTATCTGTGTTATAAGATGATTTGCATATCTAAATTTTTCGTGAAATTATGAATAATATTTTAGCTTAATTAGGGATTTGCATATAAAGAATTTTAAGATTTAATTAATTACCAGCGGGTGCAGATAACTTTTATTAATATTTCTATGTATATTTATGGTTTATTGTATTATGTAAATGAATAGTAAGGAACAACAAGGCAGGACTTAAGCGAGAAGCAATGAGAATTTGATATTATTTAATATCATCGTATAAGAAGATAGCGAATTTTGTATTTGATATGCTAGTTTGCATGGATAGAGGCAGAGAAAGCTTCCCAGAGAAAAAAAAAAAAACTCAAAGAAAGCAGGTGTACTCAACGGAGCGTTGGACACCCAAGTTGAGTAGATTTTTGAAATCAATATATCCATCTGAATAAGGATAGAGAAACTATGAGATTCAGATTTTGCTTAGGTGTATTGCTAGTTGAATTTCTTAGTGTTGTTATAGGGAGTAGCATACACTAGAACCGCCGAGACAAAATTCCTGCGAAGACAATGCATGAAAAACCATATAATTTTTAGCAAGTCTATGAGAGAAACCTGCATACAAAGAGGTGCTATTTTTTTTAAACACGCCCCTTTTTAGCATCTAGGACTCTCAAAGCGTCGTTTTGCCAACGGAACTTGCTCAAAGACAGGGATGTTGACTATTTTAAAATTCTTGACGAGTCCACTTGATCGAGAGGGGAAGCTGTCTAGAACGTTGTTTGTATTGGTTCCATGACATCCGCTAGATGTCTCTGTAAAAATATAGTTATCGTCTGCACCGCTGATATGATTTGAATGATAATATGTGTTATGTTATGTAAATAAACTTTCTGGGTGTTTCCGTAGTATTAGACATATGTAGTTCGATATATATATTTTGTTTTGTCAAATTGGCTTGTACTAATACCAGTTTTAAGACCTGGTAATGGTTATGGAAGGTATGCAGGGAGACTAACACATACCTCAGTTTTTTTTTTTTTTTTTTTTAATCTAGCAGAGAATGCAATACTGCTGCAAAGGAGAAGCAAACTTCCAATCAGTTCTACTAGGTTTATTATAATGTGTCAGGCTACTTCAGCCTTATTTAAAGTCAATTTAATTTGTTTATATTTAGCACAACTCATTTAAGTTGTTTTATTAACGTAATTAAGTAATTCAAAATTACAATCCTCAATGCATCTATTTCTATAATTCACCATGTTCAATGTCACCTTGTTCAAACATTTCTTGGTGTCGCCGATAGATGGCTTCAGCTGTCAAGGTGTTGAAGTAAGCATGTCAAGTGACATAGTTTGAACAATGTTGGTGTTTGATTAATATTTTGTGTAAATACAACATAGTGTGTGTGTGTGTCAGATATTAAACTGAAGCTTAATTATTAAGCAATTTAACACACACAGTGACATACAACGATGCCATTGAAGTGACAGACAAAGTGGAAAAGAACATAAACAAGTGTGTTTTTTTTAAGTTAATGAGGTCACTGGAAATTCGCAAGTGAGGGAGGCTCCTACACCCCTATTCTAGTGGAGCGGGCTACTTTGGTTTGGCCCAACACAGCAGTTGAAAGAAACAATGAAACTGCAAAAGAATAAAAGAGTACGCGGGACAACCAGAGAGTTAGTTGTTGTTAAATCGCGAGACAGTGCAGATCGAAGCACTGCAAGTCGTTATCGTGTGACCATCAGCTAGTTTGAACTCTGACCATTCAGAGATTTGTGTATAAGAGTAGTGCGTGAGTTACAGACTAATATTCTGTGCGTGTGTGCAGTAGCATGGGAAATCATAATTAGTTTACATCAGTATTTCTTCGTTTTTCTCCGGACTAGCATTCTGGTAGAATGGGAGAGTAGGAGATACCGATTGTATATATATATTTAAAGTGTGTGTTCACAAAAGTGAGATGAGGCAAAGTACGACGTATAGCACCATTTACTAGTGAGAAGAGACAAACCTTTACATCATATTTCGTAAAGTGCTTCGCACCGGTATAAACGTTGCGACATGTATACGTCACACGATATATCCAATGGTCATGATACTGATAGTGAATTAGAATGCGAGTAACATTATTTGTGAAGAAAACGCATTGCCGTGTTGTGTAGGAAGTCACAATGCTATTATATAGTATAGCTTAAGTAAAACGCATTACACACAAGAACTGAGTTATTTTTGCTTGTGTGAAGTAGGCGGGTCTTGTGCAGAGAACGACATGAGAACTTTCGTAAACCAACAAATCTATTTTATCGTTGTATAACACCAAGGACTACCCTTTTGAAATCGCCACTGGTGTTATGGAAATCCCTTGGCAGAGGCAACATGACGGTTAGCAGAACCTAACAACACGACAGGAGGAAGAAAAGAGGATGGTCCACAACATTGGAAGAAACACAGCCCGGAAGTGAATTCTATAGTGAAACCTGAGACACTTCAAGAAAGAAGAACGCGCCGCGATAAATACGAAAGTGCACAAACAATAACAATATAGAGCTCAAAGTGTGAGAAAGAAATAATTTTTTTTATTTTTTTTTTTTTTAGGTCTCATAGCGAGACCGCGCGCGCGAGTGCATTTTGTAAATATAATTTCTGTGTGCTCTACAATTACCGAAAGTGGTGAATTAAAGCAGGATTACCACAGGAATGTTGGCTTCCTTATTGTCGCAGTTGGCTGCAAGGTAATGTGTTACCCTATTTTCTTTCTTGTTTGCTTTTCAGGCCAGAAGCTGGGTCTATCTATGGATCGTAATTGCGATAATCATATTGTGGGTATCTTTCGCATACAGGATGGGTGTTAAAACCATGTCAACCTGGAAATTAGAGTGTCATGCCTAGTAGGAATCTTATTTACTTCTTTTCAAAATTTTAACTTTTATTCATCTTTAGACTCTACCGACTGATTGATTCCATTAAATTAACTTTGTGGCAGGAGGTTACAGTAATTTAAAGTAAATATTAGTTTAAATATTCAGATTCCTCCCACATTTGCATTTTTGCATATTAATGATTTTAGTAATGTATTCATATTATGCAAATTCACCAGTCCTCCGCTCACAAAGAACTTGGCTGCCTTACGCGTGGGGCACGACACACACACCATCCTGGATGTATGTTTGTTTTAGAAATGTCCTTTGCTAAATTTTGCTTTTGATAGTAAATGTTGTGGCAAGAAAATTAAAGTAAAGCCTTGTTTTCTTTTTCATTTTCGATTCAGTAAAGAAGGTTGCCACAAGAAATGAAAGATACCCAACGTTTTTACGAAATTTAGTGCAAGCCAGACGCGGGTAGCAGTAGATGTGTTTTTCTTTCAGGTTGTCGCGCTGCCATCCAGAAAGTTTATTATTTCTGTGTATATTATTGTTGTGTTATATGCATTTATTTTGTTGAAGTGTATTGCCAAATTTTAAACCTTTTTGAGGGGAATAACAATTATTGAACCAAGTTTAGACATATTAGAGAACCTAGTTACTTATTTAGAGTTCATAATCACTTAATGGTAGTAACGCGAAGCCAAGCTAGAGCGATGGAAGGCTTTGTAGGCGACAACATTATTGATGACCAATATGCGCAAGTATTAGAATTTCCATCGGAGTCTCAGGACACCGGAAGCGATTCAGTAAGAAATGTAAATACCTCTCTCCAGGAAGTAGTTCCGCCTGGAGAAGGTACAGTTAGAAACGAGAGGGCTAATGAATCGGAGCAGGTTAGGGAACCGGTTCCCAGCACCTCGGCGCAAGTCACATCGGTATCTGACCCGTGTCTCGCGTCACTTTTTCATATGATAAAGGAAATGGCTGAAAAACAAGAGAAATCATTAAATGACATTTCGAGTAAATTAGAATCCCAAGAAAAGAGGCATGAAAAAACGTTATCAGAAGTAGCAAGTAGGCAGGAGAACGCTAGCAGAACCATGTTAGAGAGGTTAGAGGCTGTTCAAGAGCGGATCACTGACAGTTTCCGGCGTGAAATGATGCAAAACGTGACAGAGCTAGAAGCAAGGATTGATTCCTCAGCGGAAGCTCTGGAATCCAAGATAACAGCATCCTGCCAGGAACTAAAATCATCAGTTGAGGCAACCGAGAATAAAATCAGCGAACTAGAGGCTCACACTGAAAGCAGGATAGGCGAGATATCTGAGGTCCTTGGTTCAGACCTCGCTCAGGTCTCTCGCGATGTCAACCATCTACGTGGTGACATGGAGAGAGTGGGGGAAAATGTAGCCGCCGTTTCTACTGAAATAGACAGGGTAAAAGCTACAGTAGATAGTTCAGTGGGCCACTTACAAACTAAGTTGCGTCGAGCAGAACAGAGATGGGAGGAACAGCTGGAACTGTTAAAGGAGTCGGTGCGAGAAAACAGTTCCAGTTGTCAAAATACAGCCTCTGTCTCGCATGAGAGAATCGAAACGCCGGTCGCTGGACCGAGCCATGCGGGACAGTTCCCTGAGCTGCCCAGGCGTGAGAACTCAGACGAGCAGGCTGCCCCTCCCCCTCCAAACGTAAACAACGTAAGCAGTAGTAATAGCAGTGTTGCGAATTGCCAGGTAGCATCAGCCTTAGGGCTGTTACATCGAGATCTGTCACTTCCTGTGTTTACAGGAGTGGAATCAGAAATACAGGCCCATAATTTTCTAGTTGAGCTAGATAATTATTTCGATTTAACGGGCGTACCTGAAGAGAGACGGTTGGCCTTCTCCTCCCACTGCTTCCGTGGCATCTCACGTCAGTGGATGCAGGTGACTTTGAAGAAATGTGCTAATTACCAAGATCTTGTTAGACATTTCAAGAACGCCTATCTTAGCGAGGAGAAACTGGCTAATCTCCGTGCCTCTATTTTGACGTCACGCTTCGAGACACGGGGAAGCAAGAAGCCGACAGAATACTTGTTGGAATTACTGCATACCAACAGTATTCTCGACCCCCCATTACCGCCCCAGGTACTTTTGCGTGTTCTTCCACGGCAATTGCCATTTTCGATCTATAGATGTATTGTGTCATCTAAACCACGATCTATAGATGAATTGTTGAACATTGTTGGTGAGCTTCAGTCTACCTATCAGCCACCAAGTAATAACAACACTAGGAGGGGAATAAACACACTGTCAGTAGAGGAAGAAGAAGAAGATGTAGGAAGATCTTCCCCCCCTCCACGAAACAGTAGGCCGAGTAACCCCACTCGTGACAGGAGGTTCCATAGGGACAATGGGCCTTATTATAATAGGGGTTCACGTAGAGGCAATGGAAACAGGAATGGAAATAATAATGGCAATTGGCGTTCGAGAAACTCCAGTGGTCAGGAGCGTGACACTGGGGATTCCCGAACGAGAAGTCAGGGAAACAGAGGACAACGACGTGGAAGGAATAGGGGTCGTGGACAAACTCGTAATAGTAATAACAGAAATAGTGACTATGCTGCGGAGGTTAATGAGCTCCGAGTTCATAATGATAGGACTGAACAGTCCACGAGACAAGTCTCGTCTCGTGGGAATTCACGTTCAAATAGCCCTGGAACTAGTCAACGCCACTGAGAACTGTCCGCATGTTCTCAGAGCGGTGACTTGAATACTGGAGTACTGAATATTCAGGATATACCGGCGAATTATATTTCTGAGGATATGCGTAATTGTGTTATTGCATGCAACAATATTGTAGAAGAAGAAAAAGAAGAAAGTAGTGAAACATTTGTAAAGACTTTAGAGACACTAGAGAATGGGGATTGTGAAACCTGTAGACGTATAATTAGCACGACACATTTCGATCGTGAAGGAAATAACGACATTCGTCAGCCCGAAATTATGCTTTTACAGAGGAATGGGGACAAAATTAGAATAAACAAAGAGTTGTTTGAAGAGACGAATGCGATTTTTAGGAACCTTTTAGATAGTTCGACCGAAAAGCTACCCAACAACAATTTGGTTACACTTCCTGAGGTAGAAGTAGGTCTATTTAACAGCAAAATCCTGGCATTATTGGACAGTGGCGCGAGCATCTCAGCTATCTCATTGCAATGTTGGGAAGAAATACGTAAGCGAAACCCCCCACCAGCGTTCATTAAGTCAGCGAACATTAGAGTCAGTTCAGCGTTCGGTCGAGCCGTCGCTTCGATCATCGGCCAAGTATTGTTAGAGTTAGTGATTGCAGAAAAGGAGTACTATACTTCGGCAATAGTAGTGAAAGGGCTGAACCGTGAACTCATTTTGGGTTCACAGTTCTTTGTAGAAAGTAGAGCGATCCTAGATTATGAGAGAAACGTCCTTTCGCTTAACCATCCCCACCATATAGAAGTTTCTTTTCGAGACATCGAAATTGAGGAAGAAGACCTTTTCATAAGAAAATTATCCTGGGAGTTCGAAGAGGATGTGGTCGATTGTGAGAATCCCACACTGAGTAGTATGTGCGCGTCGAGGAGAGGACCGCTGACTACAGAGCAGTTCGAGCGAGCGTCAGCAGGCGGAGGCCACCAGGGAGAGTTGGCTACCCTGCGCAGCCAGTTGGAAGATGGGAAGTTCCCAACTGCAGCCGAACTTGCAAACGTCGTTTACTCGCCACAGGAATGGGCGAAGGTTCGAACCCAGGCTACCCCAGAAGAAATTAGAGATCATGTCGAAAAGTATACTGATTTGAGTGGGGAGGAAAAGCAAAAGTTGTACGACGTGCTCTACAAACATCGTAGCATATTTGACGAGAAGCCCGGTACCATAAGGGATTACCAGCATTCCATTGAGGTGACCGATGATCGACCCATGAAGACAAGGATGTATCCTTATCCTCTGCGACACCGAACGGCTGTAACCAACACCATAAATCGTTGGTTGGCGTGGGGTATAATCAAGAAGCATCCCACTTCTTATCTAAGTCCACTCGTGATTGTGCCGAAAAAGAATGGGACCTTGAGAACTTGTTTGGATGCGAGAAAGCTCGGTGCTATTACGCGCGCAGAATTCGACCAGCCGATCCCTGCGCTATGTACACTGCAAGACTTATGTGAACGGCGCTGGTTCTCTAGTTTGGATGCAGTCGATTCTTTCATGCAAATTCTAGTTGAGGAAAAGAGCCAGAAATATTTAGGTTTCCTTCACGACGGAATTACGTATGTATTCAAGAAGCTTCCCTTTGGGACCAAGCAAAGCTTAGCTTCATGTGTGCGTGCGATCAACTCCATTCTCGGGGATGAGTGTCGTGACTTTTGTGGCCATTATGTTGATGACGTAACTATATCGTCATTTTCTTTTGATGAGCATCTGCGCCATCTTGATATTGTGTTAGGGAAGTTGAAAGTAGGTGGCCTAACTTTAAGATTGAAAAAGTGCCAATTTGCCCGCCGGAGAATTTCCATTCTTGGTTATGACCTCTCCCCTGCTGGAATTGAGAAGTCGCAGGAGAAATTGGAGAAGGTAATGGAATTTCGAAAACCGAGAAACGTGAAAGAATTGAGAAGTTTTATAGGGTACTGTCAATTCTATAGAATATTCAGTACACAGTATTCAGAAATTTTATACCCATTGTTGCAGTTGTTAAAGAAGGGAGTGAAATATCAATGGTTGCCTTGTCACGACGTAGCGTTTCAAAGGATACGCGAAGTCTTCAGAGAGAAAGTAGTGCTGAAGAAGCCGCTCCCTGACAAACAACTTATTTTGGAATGTGACGCTTCCGATGTAAGTTGTTCGTCGCATCTTTATCAACTGGATGACAATGGAGAGGTCCGTGTAATAGGAATGACGTCACGCATCTTTAATGCAGCAGAACGTAACTACGGAATTTCAGAGAAAGAGATGGCTGGTGTAATTGATGGCGTGTGTAAATTTAAACACTATTTGGTAGGCAATTTCTTCAAAATTCGCAGCGACCATCAATCGATACGTTTTCTGCTGTTATGTAGACTTACGTCACAGCGTTTGATGCGTTGGGTACTAACTTTGAATATGTTGACATTCGAATTTGAGTATGTAAAGTCTAAGGACAATTTAAGCGACTACCATTCCAGGTACCCACCAAATACAGGAGTTCAATTCGATAAGGCAAAGAAATTGGTTTTGAATGAATCTCTGATGACAATACTGACCCACATTCCAAGTCAGTTAAGGGAACTTATTGCAGTGTTGCCAGAGCTGCAAACTTCTGACCCTGTATTTGGCGACGTCAAGAGAAAGCTGCAGAACCAGGAAAACTCAGGGAAAACAGCCAGCGAGAACCACCAGTACTTGCTCTCAAATGGACGGCTATGTAAACGTGACCGTTCCGGTCTACGGATTTGCATACCGGAAGTGCTTGTGCAGCCATTGTTGGAATATTACCACAATGAGCGTGGACATCTGTCTGCTAGCAAGCTTGTGCCAATGTTAACTGAATATTTTGTTTGGCCGAAGATGAGGAATGCCATAAAGAAATTCTCAGCTTCCTGTGGTCTGTGCCAGAAAGCATCCCCCCCTCACATGTACCGTTCGGGACCACTGAACCCTGTTTTAGTGCGTCGCCCTGGGTACATGGTTTGCCTGGACTGGTTGGGGCCTCTCCCTGTGGGGGTAGGCAACGTGTCATACATCCTTGTATGCGTGGATGCTTTCTCCAAGTTGATTGGACTCTATGCGTGCAGAAGGGCCACCACAGACACAGCGTTAAAGAAGCTGAAGGAGTTCCTGAAACTGTGTCCGTCTGCTGAGGTCATCTTGACAGACAATGGGACACAGTTTTCAAGTGCCAAGTGGAAGAAGGAACTCTCGGACTTAAACCTTAAGCCCATCTATAGTACTCCGTACTATCCCCAAGGAAACATGGCTGAGGTGGGTGTAAAATCGACAGTGAGAATGTTACGAAAATTGTGCCACGACAAGCAGAGAGAATGGCCCAAACATCTTGAGAAAATTGAAAAGTGTCTCAACTCAAGCGTACATCTGTCGACTGGTTTAAGTCCATATCAAGTGCACCTGGGAGAATCACCGTCGAAAGAACTGGCGAGATTATTTGAGATCCCAGAAGTAGAGAGACACAAATCGTTGAAATATTACGTTGAGCTAGCAGCAAGTAATCTGAAGAAGTCAGCACAGCGAAGAAAGAAGGCCTTCGATAAACGTCGCGAGCCAGCGCGTTTCGAGGTTGGAGATTTGGTACTGGTGAGAGCTTTTCCCAAATCTGACGCTTTCTCTGGCATTACCAAGAAGATGCTCCTCCTTTACACGGGACCTTACCTAACACTCTCCACTGCGCAGAATAATGTCTGCACGCTCGGTGATCCTGAGACTAAGGAAGTATTAATGAAAAGAAACGTGTTCCACCTGAAGAAATACGTTCAGCGTGAAGCCACGCCTCCTCAGGACACAGCTGACCTGATGACGTAGGAAGCAGGAAATAAACACAGCACGTCATACAGGATGGAGAGCTGAAGAAGAAAGAAACACTCCCAGACGCACCTCTTTACGTCTGACCTTCAAAAGAGTAGTTGCGCGGAGTGTAATACAACAGTCAATGATATAATGAAAGAGATGAATTTTGTATAGAATTATGATGATAAAGTGATTATGACATATTAGGGATTATTATTTGTTTGTTATTAGTGCTTAGTTTACCATTTTATTATTGCTATGATATATTTATGTATTTAGGAAAATTTCTGGTATAAAGTTAGTATATACGGAATATGTATGTGAGTTATGTAAAATAGGTTAGTACAACTGCTGAGAAAATGCAACGATTAAGCGATTAACGGTTGCATTTCCTTAAGAGGGGAATAAATGTGAACGTCACATTATCTGTGTTATAAGATGATTTGCATATCTAAATTTTTCGTGAAATTATGAATAATATTTTAGCTTAATTAGGGATTTGCATATAAAGAATTTTAAGATTTAATTAATTACCAGCGGGTGCAGATAACTTTTATTAATATTTCTATGTATATTTATGGTTTATTGTATTATGTAAATGAATAGTAAGGAACAACAAGGCAGGACTTAAGCGAGAAGCAATGAGAATTTGATATTATTTAATATCATCGTATAAGAAGATAGCGAATTTTGTATTTGATATGCTAGTTTGCATGGATAGAGGCAGAGAAAGCTTCCCAGAGAAAAAAAAAAAAACTCAAAGAAAGCAGGTGTACTCAACGGAGCGTTGGACACCCAAGTTGAGTAGATTTTTGAAATCAATATATCCATCTGAATAAGGATAGAGAAACTATGAGATTCAGATTTTGCTTAGGTGTATTGCTAGTTGAATTTCTTAGTGTTGTTATAGGGAGTAGCATACACTAGAACCGCCGAGACAAAATTCCTGCGAAGACAATGCATGAAAAACCATATAATTTTTAGCAAGTCTATGAGAGAAACCTGCATACAAAGAGGTGCTATTTTTTTTAAACACGCCCCTTTTTAGCATCTAGGACTCTCAAAGCGTCGTTTTGCCAACGGAACTTGCTCAAAGACAGGGATGTTGACTATTTTAAAATTCTTGACGAGTCCACTTGATCGAGAGGGGAAGCTGTCTAGAACGTTGTTTGTATTGGTTCCATGACATCCGCTAGATGTCTCTGTAAAAATATAGTTATCGTCTGCACCGCTGATATGATTTGAATGATAATATGTGTTATGTTATGTAAATAAACTTTCTGGGTGTTTCCGTAGTATTAGACATATGTAGTTCGATATATATATTTTGTTTTGTCAAATTGGCTTGTACTAATACCAGTTTTAAGACCTGGTAATGGTTATGGAAGGTATGCAGGGAGACTAACACATACCTCAGTTTTTTTTTTTTTTTTTTTTAATCTAGCAGAGAATGCAATACTGCTGCAAAGGAGAAGCAAACTTCCAATCAGTTCTACTAGGTTTATTATAATGTGTCAGGCTACTTCAGCCTTATTTAAAGTCAATTTAATTTGTTTATATTTAGCACAACTCATTTAAGTTGTTTTATTAACGTAATTAAGTAATTCAAAATTACAATCCTCAATGCATCTATTTCTATAATTCACCATGTTCAATGTCACCTTGTTCAAACATTTCTTGGTGTCGCCGATAGATGGCTTCAGCTGTCAAGGTGTTGAAGTAAGCATGTCAAGTGACATAGTTTGAACAATGTTGGTGTTTGATTAATATTTTGTGTAAATACAACATAGTGTGTGTGTGTGTCAGATATTAAACTGAAGCTTAATTATTAAGCAATTTAACACACACAGTGACATACAACGATGCCATTGAAGTGACAGACAAAGTGGAAAAGAACATAAACAAGTGTGTTTTTTTTAAGTTAATGAGGTCACTGGAAATTCGCAAGTGAGGGAGGCTCCTACACCCCTATTCTAGTGGAGCGGGCTACTTTGGTTTGGCCCAACACAGCAGTTGAAAGAAACAATGAAACTGCAAAAGAATAAAAGAGTACGCGGGACAACCAGAGAGTTAGTTGTTGTTAAATCGCGAGACAGTGCAGATCGAAGCACTGCAAGTCGTTATCGTGTGACCATCAGCTAGTTTGAACTCTGACCATTCAGAGATTTGTGTATAAGAGTAGTGCGTGAGTTACAGACTAATATTCTGTGCGTGTGTGCAGTAGCATGGGAAATCATAATTAGTTTACATCAGTATTTCTTCGTTTTTCTCCGGACTAGCATTCTGGTAGAATGGGAGAGTAGGAGATACCGATTGTATATATATATTTAAAGTGTGTGTTCACAAAAGTGAGATGAGGCAAAGTACGACGTATAGCACCATTTACTAGTGAGAAGAGACAAACCTTTACATCATATTTCGTAAAGTGCTTCGCACCGGTATAAACGTTGCGACATGTATACGTCACACGATATATCCAATGGTCATGATACTGATAGTGAATTAGAATGCGAGTAACATTATTTGTGAAGAAAACGCATTGCCGTGTTGTGTAGGAAGTCACAATGCTATTATATAGTATAGCTTAAGTAAAACGCATTACACACAAGAACTGAGTTATTTTTGCTTGTGTGAAGTAGGCGGGTCTTGTGCAGAGAACGACATGAGAACTTTCGTAAACCAACAAATCTATTTTATCGTTGTATAACACCAAGGACTACCCTTTTGAAATCGCCACTGGTGTTATGGAAATCCCTTGGCAGAGGCAACATGACGGTTAGCAGAACCTAACAACACGACAGGAGGAAGAAAAGAGGATGGTCCACAACATTGGAAGAAACACAGCCCGGAAGTGAATTCTATAGTGAAACCTGAGACACTTCAAGAAAGAAGAACGCGCCGCGATAAATACGAAAGTGCACAAACAATAACAATATAGAGCTCAAAGTGTGAGAAAGAAATAATTTTTTTTATTTTTTTTTTTTTTAGGTCTCATAGCGAGACCGCGCGCGCGAGTGCATTTTGTAAATATAATTTCTGTGTGCTCTACAATTACCGAAAGTGGTGAATTAAAGCAGGATTACCACAGGAATGTTGGCTTCCTTATTGTCGCAGTTGGCTGCAAGGTAATGTGTTACCCTATTTTCTTTCTTGTTTGCTTTTCAGGCCAGAAGCTGGGTCTATCTATGGATCGTAATTGCGATAATCATATTGTGGGTATCTTTCGCATACAGGATGGGTGTTAAAACCATGTCAACCTGGAAATTAGAGTGTCATGCCTAGTAGGAATCTTATTTACTTCTTTTCAAAATTTTAACTTTTATTCATCTTTAGACTCTACCGACTGATTGATTCCATTAAATTAACTTTGTGGCAGGAGGTTACAGTAATTTAAAGTAAATATTAGTTTAAATATTCAGATTCCTCCCACATTTGCATTTTTGCATATTAATGATTTTAGTAATGTATTCATATTATGCAAATTCACCAGTCCTCCGCTCACAACCCCCACACAAATGGACAAATCTCCCAAACGCACGAACGGTCAAAACCCCCACAGCCAAAACCCCCACACTCAAGAAATGTCGAAACGCCCACACGATCGGTCATAACCCCCACACAAATGGACAAATCTCCCAAATACACGAACGGTCATAACCCCCACAGCCAAAACCCCCACACTGGTAGTCGGTCATAACATCCAACGGTCATAACTCCCACACAAATGGACAAAACAGCCACACATAGCAACGGTCACAATCCCCATATAAATGGACAAAACCCCCACACAAATGGACAAAACTCCCACATGCAGAAATAGTCACAACTGCCACACAAATTGACAAAACCCCCATATTCATGTATTGCCCTTGTACTTTTTAATAACATTTTTTATTCCACTTAAACTGATGTTGCAACTATTCTTCTTGGGCGTCATAAAGAGCCGCAACAAAGACGTGAAATGACGATCATTTCAGAGTGTGGGGGATTTGTCCGATTTTCTGGGAGTTTTGTCCGTTTATGTGGGGATTATGACCGTTGCTATGTGTGGCTGTTTTGTCCATTTGTGTGGGGTTTATGACCGATTGTGTGGGCGTTTTGACATTTCTTGAGTGTGGGGGTTTTGGCTGTGGGGGTTTTGACCGTCCGTGCGTTTGGGAGATTTGTCCATTTGTGTGGGGGTTATGACCGATCGTGTGGGCGTTTTGACATTTCTCGAGTGTGGGGGTTTTGGCTGTGGGAGTTTTGACCGTTCGTGCGTTTGGGAGATTTGTCCATTTGTGTGGGGGTTATGACCGTTTGTGTGGGTGTTTTGACATTTCTTGAGTGTGGGGGTTTTGGCTGTGGGGGTTTTGACCTAGACTCAAAAATTTGATATACGAGAAACATGTATATATTGCCTTCCAGTTTACTTGTTTCTTTCTATATGCAATTGCTTTATGTTGCCCAAGTTAAAAATCTTTTAGGTTTACGTCCTACTGTTATTAAATGAGACGGTAATGATGAGAAATGAATTAAATGGTTCAATGAAGAATGTGGGAGGAAACGGGAGAACCCCGAGGAAACCCACTTACACGGTGATCCCGATTTAATCTGCGACCCCATGCACCAGAGGTGAACGATATACCACTGAGCCACAGCGGCCCCTTGCCCAAATTAAGTATAGAAAATGTTTCAATGATAGGAAGGCTAAATTGGTTCGAAATTCAGGAGGGCTGTAAGTACCATGTCCCCGAACACACAATTTCCCATACTTTACCTATATTCACACAGGAAAAAACTAAAGAACTACGTAGATTGATTTTATAAGAAAGAAAATAATACAGATACAATATAAGATAAATTCTTTACGCCTCATGAATAATTTTTGTATTAAAGTAAGCATAGTTTTATTAAGAAAGTGCAAAAATGTCTGTCAAATTACTAAGATTGCATTCAGTCCAGATCAGATGGACTTTCCATGAGTCACCTTGGTACAGACAAAACACAATCATTAAAAAAAAAACTTTTTTGAAGATCTGGATTCGATGACACCTCGTGGGTGCCCCTAGATGTGACCATATTACCCGATAATTGATACTAACGATGCAACTACAACAGTACGCTAAGAAGCTCGTATGTAATTCAGGAATATTACAAGAGTTGTTTTATATATGCTGCAATACGCTGAATATATTGCTTATAAAATCTGATTTAATGATTTAAACTAAAAGTCCTTTTATACGATTTAATTCGCTTTCTTTCTCTGCTAAAACATTGCGATTAAAATAATCATCATTCAATTCTGTTGGTTAAATCTTTGTTTCACTAAATATTTCTTGTTTCAAATTTTACAATCATTTCTGCTTGTCCACCAGGACCACCTATCATAGGTACTCCCAAAAATTTTAAATTGTAAGGTGTGTAATTTAATATTTAACTGTTATAGGAAAACGAGTCAATCAAGTCCGTCTACAAGTCTTCTTCTAACTGCAATTATTTAATGTTTAAGTTTTATGAGAGGTTAGCCAGCTATACAGTATTTGTCCGATTCGGTAGTTTACATATATTTTTTTGGAGTTAAAAATGTTTTGTGTATAAAAAATGATTGTATTTTCTTGTTCGCAAAGGTTTGTGTAATTAAGCTGCAGCATTAGTAAACGACCATGATTTACTGTAGAACATAAAATGAAAAGATCTTACACTCTAAATGAAATAACTAACTCTATGGCTTATGGAACCCGGAGGATCAATGCCACGTTCACAAAAGCTCTCCACTGACTTCCATCCTTCGCTAATTGGATCCAGTTTCTACTTTGTATTCCAATCTCTGCGAGATCCATCTTAATATTGTACTCCCATCTGCGCCTAGGTCTTCCTAATGGTCGTTTTCCCATGGGTCTTCCAGTCAAGACTTTGAAAGCGTTTCTACTTCCTTCCATTCTAGCTACATGACCCGCCCACCTAAGCCTCCTAGACTTGACGACCCTAACAATGTTGGGTAAGCCGTATAAATTATGTAGTTCGTCGTTATGAAGTTTACGCCATTCCCGTTCCTCTTGGGTCCGAATATTCTTCTCAGGATCCTGTTCTCAAATACTTTCAGTCTATGTTCTTCCCTCAGAGTAAGCAACCATGTTTCGCAACCATACAGAATCACAGGCATGATTATCGTTTTATATATTTTAAGCTTCAAATTCTTCGACAGAATTAGCGACGACAAGAGATTTTGAACCGAAGAGTAACACAAATTCCCTGCTTTTAGTCGACATTTAATTTCTGCGTGAATGTGATTTTCGTCTGTTAATATTGATCCTAAATATTTGAAAGTGTCCACTTTATCAAAAGGATTTAATATTTTAACGCATCCACAATTTGCCGTATTACGGTCCCGACGCACTTTCATGTATTCAGTTTTCTCTGCATTTACTTCTAATCCCATGTCCCTGCAAGCTCTTAATAAGATCTCTGCATTTCTTTCTATTGTTCTCCTATCATCCTCTAATAAATTTACATCATCAGCATATGCCATAACCTGGTGAACACTGTTCAACCCTAGGCCCTATTGCTATCTTTGATTTCCTTTATAGCGTATTCCAGAACAAAGTTCAATAATAATGGCGACAACGCATCTCCTTGTTTCAGGCCATTTTCGACGTGAAAGCTCGTGGACAAAAATTTTGCTACCCGGACTTTACTTTGGGATTCATTTAAACATATCTGAATTAATCTAATTAGCTTTCTCGGTATTCCAAGTTCTGTAAGAACGTTGTATAATGTTTCTCTCCTAACCGAGTCGTACGCCTTTCTAAAATCAATAAATAGTTGATGTACCGGGGTATTGTATTTCCACTTCTTTTCGAGTATTTGGCGAATGGTAAATATTTGGTCGATAGTTCATCGATTTAGTCTAAATCCGCACTGATAATCTCCAATAATTTCATCTGCGTATGGGGTCAATCTTGCTAATAGAATATTTTAAAGGATTTTATAGGATGTTGACAGAAGAGAAATGCCTCGATAATTATTAGTCAGTTTTGTCGCCTTTCTTGTGAATTAGAACAATTATTGTTTGTTTCCACTCTTGTGGTAATTCTTTCTTGTTCCAGATAAGGAGAATGAGTTTGTGTATCTTGTTTCACAATTTTTCGCCTAAAACTAAAATTAACTTAGCCGGCATTTCATCTACACCCGGAGATTTGTGTTTCTTTAATTTCTTTATAGCGATTTCTACTTCTATTCGATTGGGTTCTGGAATATCCGGTTCTGCGGTGTGTATCTCCTTTTCTCCACGCACATTAGTTTTTGGCTGCGTGTACAACAAATCGTCAAAGAAATCTTTCCATTTATTTAAGAGGCTATCCGTATCAGTGAGAACTGTTCCGTCAGATTTCTTTAATATATACGCACGAGGTTGATACCCTTTCTTAAATTCGCTGATCCCCTTGTACATGTCCCGAATATTTTTATTTTTACTATTATCTTCCAGTTCCTTAATTTTAGCTTTCAAAAAATCGCGTTTCTTTGTTCTAAAAGTTTCGGAAGTTTCCCGCCTGACGTCTACGAAGTTTTGTTTAGTTATTTCACTCGGATTTTGTAGGCAGCGTAATTTTGCCTGTTTTCTCTGTTCTGCTAGTTTAATGCATTCCTGGTCGAGCCATGGTTTGTTCCTACGTATTTCTGCGTGTCCTGATTCTTCTATTGCTGAACTTTTAATGCTATCTCTAATTTCAATCCAAGTATCCTCAACACTAATACACTCCAAGTTTTCTAAAACCGAGAATCTATTCGAAACTTCTATCTCATATTCCTCTCTTACCTGGCTCTCTTCTGATTTCTTTAAATTAAATCTCTCCGTTTTCGGACATTGACTATTACCTTTATTGAACAATAATCTCTCTCGTATTATCGCTACTACCAGGTAGTGATCAGTGTCACAATCAGCCCCTCTAAACGACCGGACATCAATTATGCTAGATTACCTTTTTCTATCTGTATTTACTTGAAATACAAAAACACAAATAAATATTAGGCAGTGACTGATTTTTAAAGATTTATAATTTTAAATGATGTCATTGCTTGTTTATTTGCTTGTGTTCCTGTTAGGTGTAAGAGCAAACTGAGAACATGATACCGTTTACGAATAATGTACTTTCGCCAGAATTGCACGAGTAAAACAGCAATAGAAAATTATGAGTTTTCATAATTAGAGTAGATTTTAGGTGGTTATTTAGTAGCAACAGAATATGGAAAACATACAATTTTAAACAAATTTCTGATGTAATAGATTTTAACTGAACTATGTGTTAGAACTAAATAACTTGAAGAGATGATAGTGAGTGAGGGATAGTGGGGATTTAGAAGGAAATATAGAAAACAATGCAACAAGGTCTTCAAAAGAATTCTTTCAATTTTCAGAACTAAGGGGCCATGGCCCCTTTAGAAAAATATCCTAGTTACGCCAATGGATAAAGCCCTTGTCAGAAGGTTAATAGTTTCAAATTATAAGGGTCTAACTAATTTGCGAAATAAGATTAAAATAAAAAGATAGTCGATTTCATAATATACCAGTAACAGAACTATGCAAATTAAAGTTTCATTCAACTACCATTTAAAGAATAAGTCAAGCTTGCTTACAAATGAAATGAAATCTTTCAGTTTTACGTCCCACGCTTATGTCGGCGAAAGGAGACGGTGATGATGAAAAATGAACGAAATGGTGGAATGAAGAAAGTGTTAGGAAACGGGAGAACCCCGAAGAAATCCGTGCACACGGTGTTTGTCCACCACAAAATTCACTTGTTTCGAGCTGGGATCGAACCTACACACCAAACGTGAACGCTCTACCACTGAGCCACCGCAGCCTCTATCAACATTGCTTAGAATTGCATATCCAGCATGCAAAAATCATGGTCACTTATTGTCATATTTCAACATAAAAGATTGGTTCTTTGAATAAAAGATTATAACGTAAAGATACACTGAAGACACATAATAACAATTAAATTAAAATTGTTAGCTAGATCCCTATTCGTAACGTTAAAACACTTATTTTTTGTAAGACTTGCTCTGTCATTTCACTTAACATATTTTCATTTTAAATATCTGTAAGACATTGCCACTTTCTTAATATTTCGCGTTTATAACTTAGTACTATCATTGTCGATCGATTTCTAACACAATAGCCCATATTCATAAAAAGAAGGATAACCTTATACGTGCAAACTATGAATCTGTATTCATAAACAAATCCATCAATCTGTATTCATAAAGACTCAAGTACAACATCTTACTTTTAGAGCATAAACATATCCTATTAGATTGATCCTTGTACTTCACATCGAAGTAAAAGGGTATTCATAACCTTTACCTTTTATTTTAATTAAAAAGCATATCCTTCAAAAATTATGAGTGTGGTCAGCAGCAAATTCACCATTGCAGTTAAATGTTTTAGAGTGTGACGGTGGATGTTGTTCACATAAAGATGGGTTGCCACGTTAGAAGAACTTGTAGCTGCCATATAAAAAAATTAAAACCCTACCATATTTCACCGTGTACACATAGTCTTGAAAGGGTCATAAAACATTTTTTCTATCTTGCAAGGAGTCGAACAGTGTCCAACTTTCTGGGACGTCTTGCTTGCTACCTGCTATCGCCCTCCCGCTGACATAAAGGAAAAAACAGTTTCGTCGCTTCCGAAACAACGGATTCTTTTGGACAGGAAGGGGGAGTGCACCAAAATACAGGTTTTTAATGAGGAGGTTAATTTTTTGTCCACTAGACTGCAGTGCTGCACGGGTGGTGATATCTTTCTTGCTTACAAGAAGTTGTAAAATCTAAACAGTAGATAGAAAGAACGGGTAGCAAGGTCTTTTTTATGACATCTACAAGATTCATGTAAAATGGAAACATGGTCTTAGAGATGTTAAGCATTACAAAACCCAGTTACCTATATTTGTTCGTGATTTTAAACAACTATATAGTTTTGAAGAAAACAACTTACTGTGGTTTACACAGAGATTTATTGGTGCAAATCCAGAAACTCGGGAGGTGCGCTGTCCTCCGTACATAAAATGAAAAATATTTAAGCTATCTCGCTGATCCAAGCTATTGAAAAGGAATCAGAGAGGGAGCTTAATGTTAAGCCACATTGTCACGTTAGAAGAACTTGTAGCTGTCATAAAAAAAAAATCTTGAAACCCTACCATATTTCACCATGTACACATAGTCTTGAAAGGGTCATAAAACATGTTTTTTTTTTTTTTCATCTTGCAAGGAGTTGAACGATGCGCAACTTTGTGGGACGTCTTGTTTGCTACCTGTTATCGCCCTCCCGCTGACTTAAAAAAAAAAAAAAAAAAAAAAAAAACAGTTTCGCTGCTTACGAAACAACAGATTCTTTTGGACAGGGAGGGGAAGTGCGCATAAAATACACGTTTTTAATGAGGAGGTTCACAGTTTGCCCACTAGGGTGCAGTGCTGCATGTGTGGAGAAACCTTTCTTGCTTTCAAGAAGTTGTAACATGTAAAGAGTAAATAGAAAGATCGCGTTGCAAGTTTTTTTTTTTTTTTTTTTTTATGACAGCCACAAGATTCATTTAACGTGGAAATGTGGCATTTAGTCAGGTTTACGGTATCTCAGACTGTAAATGCAGTGGTCGACAACATCATTACGCAAGCACATGAATGGATAAAGTTCCCATTTACCAACAGTGAAATAATGCAGGCTAAACAGATATGGCAAAGCAAATTTAGGTTTCTCACAACAACTGATGTAGTTGACTTTACAAACGTAGGAATACTGAAATCAAAATTCCATGGATATGAGTACAAAAACCGGGAAGATAAACCTACCTAGTCTGAATGTACAGTACATGCAACTTGTGACGCCAGAGAAATGTTCACGAGTGTTGACGTTAGCTGGCCTGAATCTGTGCATGATTCAAGAATATGGAAAAATTCACAAGTCATGTTACTATTAAGAAACAAAGTGAATGTTGTACTACTTGATGAGAATGGGTACGGGATGGAACAATGCTTCATGGCTCCGTTTACAAATCCTGCTCCTGATGTTGAACTGGAATATAACAAACTTTTGAAAAAGGAGATTGTAATATTCGAACGATGTTTCGGAAAAGTGAAACGCCGATTTCCGGTCTTACAGTACGTTTGCCGTGCAAAGTTGGAAAATGTTCCAAAAATAATTGTTTCACGTTCTCCATAATATTGCAGAAACTTTAGCTGATCCGGATTTCGAACCAGAGGAGGAAGTATCAGAAGATGATGATAATCATAATCAACTCGATGATAATGATGAACTTGTTCTTCGTCTTCAAGAACAATAAACAAGAAGGAATTTGACTGTAATTGTAAACGGCCTGTAATGATTACTGTGGCATAACTAATCACACGTGCACATGAAATTTAACTTTACAAGCAGTAAATTTATTAACAAACAGTTTATACACCTTACACTATAACTCCACAAGCAATTTATTTTCATCAGTTACTATAGTCTGTAAGGAAGATTCCTTACGCTGTATCATTTTCAGTTTTTTTCGTAGTATTTTAAATAAGCGATTAATTTGTGTATCTAGATGCTCAATTGTTTTACATCATTTACTGTAAACAATGAAGAATATCCTTGCAAGTAAAAGGTAATCATTATGAATGCGGGGAAAAAAAGGACATGATTATGCCTCTACCTTATACTCTAAAGCACTACCTTTTTATTTCAGCCTTATACTTGGAAGAATATCCTTTAAGAATACGGCCAAATAACTCGGTACTCTTATTCCTATATTTTCTAAACGATAATTGCAATAATAATAATAATAATAATAATAATAATAATAATAATAATAATAATAATAATAATAATAATAATAATAATAGGGTTGCCAACTGGCCGGTATTTCAGAGGCTTGGCCGGAAATATTGCTATTATTTTGATTAAGGCCGATGACCAGTACAAACTTCTTACCAACCCCTTTGTGACTGGTATTTCGAAATCTGTAATCCAGAATAAAACATCGAATATCGAAATTCTTCAACAATTCATTTAGAAATACGAATTTCCGTTGTATTATCCGATATGTTCTTTAATCTTCGGAAGTTTTTTTTTTTTCACATTTATATAAATACGAAATTTAAAAACAATTAGATTTTATTGAGAAACATAGTTTTCAACAATAAAGACATAAGTGAATAATTCGTCATAATTGTTCGGCATAAATGTAGCGATAAATCTAAATTGTCGATCGATTGTTGGGAATTAGCTCTTAGGCATTTCGTTAGTACAATGTTTGTGACATTGTTTAGCTTCATTTTTCGAACTGCTGCATATGATAACTTTCTTTAACTTATTTTGTATAAACTACGGGATATTTTGTTTTCAAAATACCCTGTTTCTTGTCTTAACGACGGATATTTCGATTTCGAAATGGTACTAAAATAACTTTTGTAACACTTTTTGTTTCATGTGTCTTCGATAAATAGGAGTGAAGAAATGGACTTCTTTGTAAACCCTTACGAAAACGCTTTAAATGTGGTTTAAAGGTTAAAGGTAAATTACCTCCGTAGTTTAAAGGTTAAAGAATTTACCTCCGTAGTTTAGAGGTTAAACTCCTAACTTCCTTCCTTAAGACTTTTTAAAGCAATTTCCTGTAGTTGAAGTATAGGTTTAAAAAGTAAATTCCATTTTGTAAATCTGAAACTGTCGCGTAAGCAGCAAGACACTTTTGTTCATCTGTTTCGATGATTCTAAAGCAGTACCGTAGCAGTTATTAGCAAATACAATAAAATGATCAATACCGACTTCAGTTTCCATTTTTTAGCACAATGTCTCTATTAAGCTTATCAGTGAATGTACTTAAGGATTCGCAGAATACAGGTGCTAATACACTTTTGTTCACGATAGTACATTTTCTTCCCATGAATGGGCCTGAAAGAGTTACTTCAGACTTAGGCCTACATCATAAGGAATTTTGAAGGGGTGCTGGTACTTTCATTTTCCAGAGATGGCAACCTAAATAATAATAATAATAATAATAATAATAATAATAATAATAATAATAATAATAATAATAATAATAATAATAATAATAATAATAATATGTGGTATTGTTTTTTCCCTTATTGTTAATCAAAAGTAACGAGGTAAAATCCACAGTTTTCAAATAAGAAAAAAAATACAACGTTGAGCAGTAATAATGGATTTAAAACAAAAACAAACCCGGAAGCTAGGTCGTCGAAGAGAACACACAAAAGGCCATAAATTTTCCGAGCGTCATTTATACACTCAAGTGTACTTGTCTCTCCTCGACGCTCCAACATGTATTATTTCGTATTTGCGTTTCCCTATGTCCTGGTGCCCTTCACTCAAGCACAATTTATCAGCGTGACTCTAGGCTGGACTAGCCCTCATTACTGTAGCACAAGTCATCAATCTGAAACAATGTGCGGCCTGTTTTTGGTTGCTTATATTCGCCAGGGAAGGATTAGCAACGGAGACATTCGCGTCCGGCGGGGAGTGATGTAATTGGCCAACACGCTATTGGACACCGACTAACGTAAGCGTACCTACAGGGAGACACAACGACGCCGTAGCAGGACTTCGCCCAATTAATTCATTAATCTGGGAGGATAAGATATTATGGGAGCTGAGAACAAAGACAGAACAAGATGCCTCGCAGAAGAAGGATGTTTCTATGTTTATCTTGGTTGACGTTTCATTGAGGCTCCGGAATTCTCAACAATGCCTTCGTGGATAATGAGGATTGCTTCTCCCATTATTCCTGACATTGTTTGATGTGAAAAACATATTTGTGACAACTTGGTAGAGCTTTCCTTATCAAGATCATATTTGTTAAGGCGTTGTTCATTTATTCCCTTCCCTTCTCTCACATTTTTCCTAACCATTCACGGTTGGTCATCCATCTCAAGTTTAATGGGACACTCAGAGTAACTCAACGAGACTATAAACACAAGGAAAAAAGGAAATAATAATAATAATAATAATAATAATAATAATAATAATAATAATAATAATAATAATAATAATAATAATAATAATAATAATAATAATAATAATATATACATATAAAAATGTAAGTGACTATATTTGTTACTTCATCACTCTTGAACCACCTGGCCGATCTCGATCAAATTTTCAACATAGATGTAGTTCGAACCTGGAATGTTTTTTTTTTTTTTTTTTTATCATTTCACTTTGACGATGCAACTTAGGGGAGAGGGAGGAGAGATATTTAAAAATGATCGAAAATCGCCTATATTAGTGTCAAATCCGTGGTTCTTGGGGGGTCGCTGAGATGAACATTGACACTTCCGATGCCGTTTAAATCCAAATTCAGCCTCGCAATTTGGGGCAGGGGAGGGGATACATACGAGGGTGGGCTGATAAGTTCTCGGCCCGACCCAGAAGGACTTGAGCTGCAGCCATGAAAGTGTGAGGCTATTCAACATAGTCCCCTCGAAGGTCAACACACTTGGCTCTTCGATGCTGCAACTTCTCCAACCCCTCCAAAAAAAAAAAAAAAAAAAAGGATTTTTCAAGGTCTGAAAAAAAAAAGTGTTCCGCAGCTGTTATCACCTCTTCATCACTGTGAAATTTCTGTCCTTTCAGTACTGTTTGGAGTTTTGGAAAGAGACAATAATCAGAAGGGGCAAGATCTGGCGAGTAAGGTGGGTGGTCAATGCACTGAAACCCTAGGTTCCTCAGAAAATTCATTGTTCTGTCAGCCTTGTGGACGGGAGCATTGTCCTACAAGAACAAGACACCTCGTGTCAACTTTCCCCGGCGCTTTTGTTAATAGCGTCCTTTATCTTAGCCAGCAGACTGCAGTAATACTCTGCAGTTATGGTTTGGCCCTTTGGAAGGTAGTCTGAGAGCAAAACACCATCCTCATCCCAGAATATTGAGGCAAGCACCTTCCCTGCGGACTTTTGTGTTTTGAATTTTTTTGGGCCTTGGAGATCCTGAGTGGCGCCACTCGCATGACTGCTGTTTAGTTTCCGGATCAAAGTAATGCAACCACGTTTTATTCTGGGTAACAAGCCGATTCAAAAAAATCGTCCTTGGAGTTCGCAAAATGCCGTAAAATCACCTGCGATGATCTCACACGTTCGCATTTCTAAGCCGCGTTCAAACATTTCGGAATCCATTCATTACACCTCGCAACTCCTCTTTGGTGAACTTGACATCTGGCTACGCCATGGTTCATTCAGTTACCTGTAAAATAAAAACCGTTCATGGTAGAATCGTGAAATTTGGTACTTCAACATACAAAAGATCAACATTTCACATGACATCAATTACATCATGGTAGTACATTCGGAAAGGGGTCGGGCCGAAAACATATCAGCCGGCCCTCGTGTATATATATGACCGAAGAATGACCGAAATTAGTGTCTAATCCGTCGAATCCATAGTTTTGGGGGTCGCTGACACGAACAGTGATACTTCAAATACTGCTTAAATCAAAATTCACCCTTGTGTGTCCAAAATGAGACGTATTCTCCCAATGGGCTAGTTTTATTCTAGTTGAGAATGCCAGTTTTAATTAAATATCTTTATGCAATGCTACGGTTATATGTTTGTCCCCAATCATTTAGACAATGAGATCTCGAGAACCATAAGTGCTAGGAAACGTGCCGTATTCAAGAGTCAATTTCAAATTTAGTGTAGATTGTCCAATTCTAATTGAATATTTAAAAAAAAATTGCCGTTATTACATTCTCAGGAGTACACTGGTAGCGTTGATTTTTTTTAAAAAAAGCAGCATATTCTACGAGTTATACATTCCAACACCACATAGTTGTATACGGGGGTTGCATACCTCTCGGGCGTTTGTTTCATGGCCAAATTATGATGAAAAGCGAAGGATGACCATTCCTCCACTCTAAGTTGAATCTTTATTGTTTGGAGTGTTTTGCTCAATGGACACCATATATCACTGACATTATAATTAATTGTTTGTGTAACGTGTTTGCTTATTACATAGTGCATGCACAAAGAAAGAAAACACTGATCATACATGAATTAGAAACTCCAATCTGAAGTAGGCTCAGTCTTGCAAATGGTTCAAGATATTGAAAATATAATCGAGAACATCTCCCCCTTATGGTACCCCATGCCGATTTTTATGAAGAGGTCCTCCACTAGTGTCTGTAAAGAGACATATACAAATGTTGTGAGGAATAACAAGGAGATTAATGCTCATATGTGAATGATGCACTATATAGAGAGCGCAGGTTCAACTAGTGCTTTTATTATAATTTCCGAGTAAATTTTTTTATAGTTTATTGAACATAGAATATTTTACTTATAACGTACGAGTGAATGGAGTAATGGACAGATAATTTGTTTCAAATTCCATAGTTGTAAAAATGAACATATTGTGGTACACGAAACGTCTTCAGGTTTGAGGTAAAATCTGCAATGCTTCCCACAAAAACAATTGATGTCAAATGCAAAATGAAATTTATTTAAAAGTTCAAAACTTGCTTCTGACTTCTGTGTGAAGATATTTCTTAATTAGTTGAATATATATTTTTTTCATGTATTTTCTCAAAGAAGTGATGGAATTTTTTGCGTCACTCTTACCGTTCCACAGATATTGAACAAAACAATTCTGATTTTGGGAGATTTAAGGAGCCGTAAGTCATAGAGAAATGATATTTTGCGATTTTTCTTTTCAATTTTGAGCCCTCAATTTTGAGCATGTCTCTTCGTAAACCAACATATCGTAGAAAGCTTTAACAGAACTCTTGAACAAAACATATGGAAAAAAATTTAGTACTTAAGGAAATTATATATGAATAGATATATTAAAAAATTGTTTAATTAGTATAATAATAAAGTACATAGAACAATTGAGATAAAGCCTGTAGAAGTTAATAAGAAAAATTATTTATTTTTAAGTTCGTTCCGTTAATGCTCTTGGAGCAGTCTCAACTGGTTTTATTATAATGTTTGAGTACAATTTGATTTAGTTTATTGCAATATACGATATTTTACTTGTAACGTATGATTGAATGGACGGACAATTTCTTTCAATCCCCGTGGTTGTAAAACTGAACATGTTGTGGTAGATGAAACGCCTTCAGATTTGAAGTAATCAGATTTCAAGTTTGTGGTAAGAATGTTTCCCACCAAAGTAATTGATGTCAAATGCAAAATGAAATTTAGTTAAAAGCTGAAAACTTGTGAAGATCTTTCTTAATTAGTTGAATATATATATATATAATTTTCCCGAAATTTAATTATTTGTCTGACAGAATTCTATCTCTGAAAGCTTGTATAGTACATTTTTTTTGACCCCGCGAAGTTTACATCCCCCACCACTCATTAAGTGCTCGTTTATAAGATAATAAACCTTTCTCGCTTCGTATTTTAATTTCCCATTGAGTTTAATTTTTCTTTCGGTTGTTGGTCTGGTGACATATTAACAAGTGAGATTCTTGGCCAGTACATCAGAGGCCAAGACTAATGTTTAAAAAAAAAATTCACAGCATGCAAAATAACATGGCAGTTTGGGTTGGGTTCCAGTGACGCTTCTTTTTTTTAACATAAGCCTAGCATATTGCAAGTTGTAGGTAAATTATTAATATGCTTGGAAGCACTTTAGGGAGAAGAATGGTCGGATGGTCTTCATCACAAGAGAGTAGTGTGGTGCATTTTAATGGAATATGTGCTTTTATTTTAACATGGAATAGCCATAAAAGGAATTCCAGTTCCTCTTTCTCAAATGAATGAACGCATTTTCCTGCTTTTTTGCACATTCTTTCTGTCTCGTTCTATATCATATATTCTCTCTCTTTTTACACGCACACACACACACACACACACACACACACACACACAGAGACAGACAGAATATCACATATGGAATTGCATAAACTTATGCATGCAAAGATACTCATACTAATACATTCAGTCTTTCCTCCTTCTGTACCGTATGCGAAAACGTATTTACTCAACAACTATATAGTATGCATATATGCATATCCATTTTTCTTCTCTTGCATTCTTTCTTGTTCCTTCGTTTTCACATATGCTCATGCATACACATAAACTACGTAAAAAATATAGAGAGAGGGCAACAGGAGAATAAAAGAAAGGGAAAACAAGAGAAAGAATCAAAAAACAAGATTGAAACATACAATGTGTGAGAGATAAAGAAACGAGAAATAATATAAACGGTGGAATAAAGAGATAGGACAACTGGAAAATATAATGAAAAACAAGTGAAAGAATTAACAAGAATTTTTGAAATGATCCAAAAACTTGGATTAAAAGATTGCGATCTTGGCCAAGAATTAGTTTTTGGATCAGGGGCCACAAAATTTTTGACCGACCCTAAGTCGAGTTTTCATATTTTCTACGGAATAAGCACACCATACTGTTAATTGATAGTTTACGTTTGGCTACACAGTATGTAGTTCTCCTTATGTGTCTAAGGCCTACAAGAACATTTTTGTGGGCCAGTAATTAGTTTTTGGATCACGGGCCCCAAAATTTTTGAACGACCCATAAATCAAGTTTTCGTACTTTCTACGGAATAAGCACGCCATTCTGTTAATTGATAGTTTGGGTTTCGTTACACTATATGTAGTTCTCCAGATATAAAGCCTGCAAGAACATTCTGTGGACCAATAATTAGTTTTTGGATCAGGGGCCACAAAATTTCTGAACGTCCCTTAAATCGAGCTTTCCTATTTTCTACGGAATTGGAAGATCATACTGAGTTAACTGATAGTGTGGGTTTGGCTACACTATATGTAGTTCTCCAGACATAAGGGCTACAATAAAATTTTTCATTGAAATATATTGGATCTTTTGATCCAATGATTTAAAAGAAACATTTCAATTACATGCATTACCTCGTAGTTTGTCGCTCTCGACGTAACAGGAAGGTATTTCAAGATGTCTACGACCACCAGACATTTATCAAATACGCAACGTCTTGCTTAATAGTGATTTCTAAAGTAGCATAACATTATCGGTATATTCACGACACGCTTTTATTAATTTGCTGATCCACGGATTTCTAAAGCATTTTTTTTCTTTTTAGTAAGAAACATAAAATCAAGCAATATTGCGATAGTTAAATGACATGTGACACTATAAGCAACCATGTGGGAAATAAGAAGACTCCTTTAGCACCCCGGAGCTGTTTACTTTGAAAATACAGTAATGAAAGAAAAATGAGGATATGAGTTGTAAAATAACTAGCTAATTATTTGTTACTAGTTTTGACTATATATATACCATATATATATTTTTAAATCCCAGGGTATGACAATTAATAGATAAAGTCAGAAACCGATTCATTGTACATCTTTATCTTTCTCATCTTCTAGGAGTGGCCCTAAATACTCGTCCCAAAATTTAAGAAGGGGTCATCACTGTGTCCATATGTTATGAGAAAAAAAAGACCCTGTGCACGGTATACGGACAAAATCTCGCGGCCGAAACATCGCCGCCCAAAATCTCGCCGGCCAAAACCTCGCGGGACAAAATCTCGCCGGGCCAAAACCTCGCGTGGCCAAAACTTCGCCGCCCAAAACCTCGTGGGACAAAATCTCGCCGGGCCAAAACCTCGCGTGTCCAAAACCTCGCCGCCCAAAACCTCGCGGGACAAAATCTCGCCGGGCCAAAACCTCGCGTGGCCAAAACCTCGCCGCCCAAAACCTCGCGGGACAAAATCTCGCCGTGCCAAAACCTCGCCGCGAATGAAACTTTTCTTTAAAATTTACCCAATGTGTTTCCTAATATGCAATTCCACATTACAAATAATAATAATAATAATAATAATAATAATAATAATAATAATAATAATAATAATAATAATAATAAGATACAAAACATCGTGTGCGTGGGCTTTCTCGGGTTGTTCACGTTTCCTCCCACTTTCTTTATTCGATCATTTCCTTCATCCTGGTCATCTACGTCTCCTTTAACCTATAGGACATAATCAAGGGACGTCGTAAAAACTCATATATTGTTTCATATTTTCATAAATATTATTAGATTTTTGTTAAAATTTTAAGTTTTTGGATATTCCAAAGTTCACGAAACTAACCTCGTTAGTTGTCATTACTTTCCTTATGCAGACTTTCTTTCCCTATAACCAGTTTAAAAACATCCTGTCGCCCTACCTTCACATTGAAATCCTCTAATACAGAAATAGAATTTTCATATGGTATCGCGGGACTTGGTCAAATACCCGTGATACTTCTTCTGAAACAGCGTCTTTTATACCGTCATCCTTATCATCTGTTGGAACATTTACATTTTGGTCGGGCGAGATTTTGGGTATGGCGATATTTTGGGGCGCGAGGTTTTGGCCCGGCGAGATTTTGGCCCGCGACGTTTTGGGCGGCGAGGTTTTGGCCAGGCGGGGTTTTGGCCCGGCGAGATTTTGTCCCGCGAGGTTTTGGGCGGCGAGGTTTTGGACAGGCGAGGTTTCGGCCTGGCGAGATTTTGGGCCGCGAGGTTTTGGGAGGCGAGGTTTTGGCCAGGCGAGGTTTTGGTCCGCGAGGTTGTCGCCGCGAGGTTCTGGCCGCGAGGTTTTGTACCCAAACCCCTGTGCACACCCATTTAACGATTTACGGTAATATAGTCTCATACAAGAGAATAAAACCTCCAAAATTTACATTTTTTTGGGTAATTTTATACCCATCAAATGGAACGAGATTAACCTAAAAGTGGATCAACCTACCGTAGGTTATTAGGCACAGCTCTTCCCAAGGTGAAATTCTTATTTTGATAGCTTAATGAAGCTTCAAAACGTAAAAAGTAGTTAAGTGATACATTCCTTGCAGTGGGAATTTCCACTTTTAAAGATAATGAGTTGGAATTACTCGACTAATTTGCTTACCAATTTTGCCCAGCACTGAGTCCGGGGTAGGGTTGCGTTTGGCCCAACCCAAGGTACCTCTAACTCACTCGCTCTAACGATGGAGCCTACTACTTTCTGCCTGAGACTACATTATAACATTATAACGTGTGCCCTCACGTTGTATATACTGTCCTACATCTCGAGGCTGGATCATTTTTCTCTGCTTCCTTGACCCGTGCGTCCACCCGTTCTCTCTCCTCTTCGATACACTTGGTCGTGCTACACATTGCTTTCTGCAGATGTGAAATCCGCCGCTCTTTATCACATATCGCACAGAACGGTACGTTTTATCATTTGATGGCTGTACCGTTAGGTCTTTGCCTGCCGACTTTGACTCTGTTATCTTGTATCATCCTTAGTGTTGCATTATTAATGCCGATCAGTGTGAAAAGAAATCGCATAGTTTACTCTGTAGAAGCGTACCGTAATTTCAAAATCTGAAACGAAGATCACTTTGTTGGGAGTAGATATGAGTTTGGGCGGAAAGTATATTGGAGGCTAGCACATATGCGGAAAATGAAGAGCTATTAGAGAGTTAGCCAGCGTAAAACATTTGGACAGGTAGGCCTACTAGAACGAAATGTTAAAAAGTGTGTACGTGGGTTGTTTATCTACGCTACTAAGTTTCAAGTGCACATTTTATTTGCCACTTTGAAGTCAATAGCACATTCAGTTGATAAAAGAATTTTATGGGGTTTGAATATCACTTAGCACCTTACTGAATATTGTATACAGAAAAGTAAGGGGGCATATCAGAGGTAGATTAATTTCAATAACAGAGCAGCGGTACAGATATTTGTAGGGTGCCATACCAATTGGTCAGAAAAGAGGTTTATTGCAAACAACTTACCTTCGAGATTATTCTATCCATGGAACCACCTATCTACCGAATTCTTTAACACCAACAGATAGAAACACAACTTATGAGCCGTAACACTAACTTAGGAGGTCACCGAAGTGCTGTTTTAGTTGTACGTTTGTTGATTACAGAAGACAGTTGTGATGAACCGGCAATATAGTTGTAACTTCAGGTTAGCAAACCTTGTGCCTGTCTTGAAAAGTTGCTACTTGCATATTGCAAGTTGTAGGTAAATTATTAATATGCTTGGAAGCACTTTAGGGAGAGGAATGGTCGGATGGTCTTCATCACAAGAGAGTAGTGTGGTGCATTTTAATGTAATATGTGCTTTTAACATGGAATAGCCATAAAAGGTATTCCAGTTGCTCTTTCTCAAATGAATGAACGCATTTTCCTGCTTTTTTGCACATTCTTTCTGTCTCGTTCTATATCATATATTCTTTCTCTTTATACACACGCGCGCGCACACACACACACACACACACACAGACAGAATATCACATATGGAATTGCATAAACTTATGCATGCAAAGATACTCATACTAATACATTCAGTCTTTCCTCCTTCTGTACCGTATGCGAAAACGTATTTACTCAACAACTATATAGTATGCATATATGCATATCCATTTTTCTTCTCTTGCATTCTTTCTTGTTCCTTCGTTTTCACATATGCTCATGCATACACATAAACTACGTAAAAAATATAGAGAGAGGGCAACAGGAGAATAAAAGAAAGGGAAAACAAGAGAAAGAATCAAAAAACAAGATTGAAACATACAATGTGTGAGAGATAAAGAAACGAGGAATAATATAAACGGTGGAATAAAGAGATAGGACAACTGGAAAATATAATGAAAAACAAGTGAAAGAATTAACAAGAATTTTTGAAATGATCCAAAAACATGGATTAACAGATTGCGATCTTGGCTAAGAATTAGTTTTTGGATCAGGGGCCACAAAATTTTTGACCGACCCTAAGTCAAGTTTTCGTATTTTCTACGGAATAAGCACACCATACTGTTAATTGATAGTTTACGTTTGGCTACACAGTATGTAGTTCTCCTTATGTGTCTAAGGCCTACAAGAACATTTTTGTGGGCCAGTAATTAGTTTTTGGATCACGGGCCCCAAAATTTTTGAACGACCCATAAATCAAGTTTTCGTACTTTCTACGGAATAAGCACGCCATTCTGTTAATTGATAGTTTGGGTTTCGTTACACTATATGTAGTTCTCCAGATATAAAGCCTGCAAGAACATTCTGTGGACCAATAATTAGTTTTTGGATCAGGGGCCACAAAATTTCTGAACGTCCCTTAAATCGAGCTTTCCTATTTTCTACGGAATTGGAAGATCATACTGAGTTAACTGATAGTGTGGGTTTGGCTACACTATATGTAGTTCTCCAGACATAAGGGCTACAATAAAATTTTTCATTGGAATATATTGGATCTTTTGATCCAATGATTTAAAAGAAACATTTCAATTACATGCATTACCTCGTAGTTTGTCGCTCTCGACGTAACAGGAAGGTAATTCAAGATGTCTACGACCACCAGACATTTATCAAATACGCAACGTCTTGCTTAATAGTGATTTCTGAAGTAGCATAACATTATCTGTATATTCATGACACGCTTTTATTAATTTGCTGATCCAAGGATTTCTAACGCATTTTTTAATTTTTTAGTAAAAAAAAAAAAAACATAAAATCAAGCAATATTGCAACAGTTACATGACATGTGACACTATAAGCAACCATATGGGAAATAAGAAGACCCCTTTAGCACCCCAGAGCTGTTTACTTAGAAAATAATGAAAGAAAAATGAGGATATGAGTTGTAAAATAACTGGCTAATTATTTGTTACTAGTTTTGACTATATATATATATATATATATATATATATATATTTAAATCCCAGGATATGACAATTAACAGATAAAGTCAGAAACCGATTCATTGTACATCTTTATCTTTCTCATCTTCTAGGAGTGGCCCTAAATACTCGTCCCAAAATTTAAGAAGGGGTCATCACTGTGTCCATATCTTATGAAAAAAAAGACCCTGTGCACACCCATTTAACGATTTACGGTAATATAGTCTCATACAAGAGAATAAAACCTCCAAAATTTACATTTTTTTGAGTAATTTTATACCCATCAAATGGAATGAGATTAGCCTAAAAGTGGATCAACCTACCGTAGGTGATTGGGCACAGCTCTTCCCAAGGTGAAATTCTTATTTTGATAGCTTAATGAAGCTTCAAAACGTAAAAAGTAGTTAAGTGATACATTCCTTGCAGTGGGAATTTCCACTTTTAAAGATAATGAGTTGGAATTACTCGACTAATTTGCTTACCAATTTTGCCCAGCACTGAGTCCGGGGTAGGGTTGCGTTTGGTCCAACCCAAGGTACCTCTAACTCACTCGCTCTAACGATGGAGCCTACTGCTTTCTGCCTGAGACTACATTATAACATTATAACGTGTGCCCTCACGTTGTATATACTGTCCTACATCTCGAGGCTGGATCATTTTTCTCTGCTTCCTTGACCCGTGCGTCCACCCGTTCTCTCTCCTCTTCGATACACTTGGTCGTGCTACACATTGCTTTCTGCAGATGTGAAATCCGCCGCTCTTTATCACATATCGCACAGAATGGTACGTTTTATCATTTGATGGCTGTACCGTTAGGTCTTTGCCTGCGGACTTTGACTCTGTTATCTTGTATCATCCTTAGTGTTGCATTATTAATGCCGATCAGTGTGAAAAGAAATCGCATAGTTTACTCTGTAGAAGCGTACCGTAATTTCAAAATCTGAAACGAAGATCACTTTGTTGGGAGTAGATATGAGTTTGGGCGGAAAGTATATTGGAGGCTAGCACATATGCGGAAAATGAAGAGCTATTAGAGAGTTAGCCAGCGTAAAACATTTGGACAGGTAGGCCTACTAGAACGAAATGTTAAAAAGTGTGTACGTGGGTTGTTTATCTACGCTACTAAGTTTCAAGTGCACATTTTATTTGCCACTTTGAAGTCAATAACACATTCAGTTGATAAAAGAATTTTATGGGGTTTGAATATCACTTAGCACCTTACTGCATATTGTATACAGAAAAGTAAGGAGGCATATCAGAGGTAGATTAATTTCAATAACAGAGCAGCGGTACAGATATTTGTAGGGTGCCATACCAATTGGTCAGAAAAGAGGTTTATTGCAAACAACTTACCTTCGAGATTATTCTATCCATGGAACTACCTATCTACCGAATACTTTAACACCAACAGATAGAAACACAACTTATGAGCCGTAACACTAACTTAGAAGGTCACCGAAGTGCTGTTATAGTTGTACGTTTGTTGATTACAGAAGACAGTTGTGACGAACCGGCAATATAGTTGTAACTTCAGGTTAGCAAACCTTGTGCCTGTCTTGAAAAGTTGCTACCAACGAAGCTTCACAGTACGCAAGAATTATTTTGTGCGCAATTCCAGAAAAATAACGTAAAGATTTCAAGGAAATTTATTGATGTATTTTCAATGGATTTTTGCGGGAATCACCATAATACGAAAGTTGCACTGCCCGGTTCCCCGGCGGACCAGTCCACCTCTGGTACCGATACTTTGAAAAATGATTGTGTGGATTTAACGTTCCTTTTTTAGCACCGAAGTTATACGAGACAGAACCTTCTGCTTAAAGGATACAACGCAATACTTAGAAATAGGGTTGCCCGCGAGGCGAGATTAGACAGAGGTTTGGGACGAGACACAGATCTTCGAATAGAAACATACATTTTCCGAGGTAAGACATCACTTTTACGAAACCGTATCGATAAGAAATAATCCAGATTCTGATTTCGTAGGCAACCCTATTCAGGAGCTTTATTTAAGACTTCATTCTCCACCTAAAATTAAATCCAGGGCGACGCGCACATGAGGGTTGTAGGTCTGCTGCTTAGTCACAAAGCTACACTTCTACTCTGGAACGCTGTTCGTTAAAAAAAAATCACAAATTTGCCGAGGAGTAAGGTGTGTAAATTACATTTTGAATGTTTTTCTTTCTTTTCATTTAGCAGAAATAATTCTACAGGATATTAGAAGTATGTATGAAAACAATATATTTTGTCATTAATAAAAACTCAAGTGTTTATTATAACAAAAAATTATGTATATTTCATACGAGGATTCACAATAAGTCTATTCGGTATAAGAGTTGTTAACAGGTCTCGATTCTAACGGATCCAAAATGTCCACTGGTTTTAACGGGTCAAGCGGAACATATAGGTCAAATAATCCAAAAGAGTCATACAGGTTACAGTCCAAACGAGTCATACAGGCCAATGATCCCAACAGGTAATACGGGTCAAACGATCCTGAGTTTGCATTCGAACGGGTAAAAGCAAATGCATACGGTAACGAGCAGGTCGGTGGGCAACTCATCCACGGTGATAACGCGCATCCGTACACGCGAAGAAGAACATGTGCTAAGATCGAATAAGGCTGGGAGAAAATCCCGCATCCGGCATTTTCAGTAGATCTTGAACTAATTGACTACTGTCTTTCGGATTACTGTCTTTTCTAAACCAGCTTTCCGGGAAAACACTACAAGATGAAGACGATGTACGACGAACAGTGACCCAGTTTTTTTTTCCCTCTAGGACCGAAAACTTCTTCCAACGAGGGATTCAACAACAGGTTGACAGGTGTTGTGGAGTCCAGGAGGTTATTTTCCTGACTGACAGTAGTGCTCTAGGTAAGTTATCATTCTTTTCCCCAAGGTGCAAAAAATACATTACTCTCATGGGATGATCGGGTATTAAAAATTAGCTTGAGCAGAATGAGAACTGAGAAGTTTCCCATTTTTCTTAACATAGTAGTGAATATTCAATTTGTTACGAATTAAGATTTTTCAAAACACCAAACAGCTAAATGCAATTAGACTTACATATGTTTTGTATTTATTTACCCAACTAATTTACCGCAATCATGAACTAAACTTTGTAACCTCGAGCTATCATGCTAGCTATTACTTGTTCTGCGTGATACAGATAAAATAATGCACAGAGGAGACATCAACACAAGCAAAAATTACCAACTTTTGTTACTAACAACATGAAAGATGAATGAAGTGTTTGTATGAGTGAAAATGAATAGAGCGAAATACCTTCGAGCTAATAAAGAAAATAGTGAATTGTCACTAAATCAATCTTCTTGTCTGTAAGCCTATAATAGATAAAATACGTAAGAGAACAAGTGTGCTTTGTTTCATATTGCAATATTCTATAGGCAAGGTTAAATGATGTACACGGAATCTTTTTAGCACTTCACCCTTTTATTATAAAAATGTCTTATATAAATTTTTGTGCATAGCTTCTGTTAGTTTTCTTCAAGTCTTTGAATACTCTAACAGTGTAAGATAAGAAAAATCCTTTCGGCATCAGATCTTGTTATGGTTGGGATTTTGTTTTAGCCCATTGCGGTCTCAGGCGGGATAGGTTTACACTCCGTAACCCATGGTGGTCTCGAGAATAAGTATTAGAGGTTTACACTTCGTAGTACACGGTGACCTCGGGAGTAGGTATTAGGATAGAACTCTGTAGCTCATCGCGGCCTCAGAAGAAGGTATTATAGGTGAGCGATCATCACTGGCACTAATAACTTCTTGGTCCCATCCTTCACTTATAAAGCCGTCCGTTTGGAGGGAGGACCTGTGGAGGGGTTCTCGGGTTTCTTCGTGGGATTTCCGTGCCCTATTCTTTTCTTTCTGAAAGGTGCAATTTTTATCTGTCACCTGCCACTGTTTGTTTATGATCGTAAAGCACGTGTTTATGGTGAAAACATGTGGCTTATAGTATGTAAGGATGTATGGATCCTTTCAATACTGTGAGATCACGGTAGACTTTCCGGATCTGTAAATCTAACTGTAATAGACGCGTAAAGTCAGACTAAACATTTTCTTTGGACGTTGAGTCCATACCAAAACAGTTTCTAGCTATCGCTTAAAATTATTATTACGTAAGAAACAATACTGAAACCGAAATTACACTAGTCTTTGTTTTCTCCAGTTATAGAAAAAAAAATAACAACTGAGGTGAAATCTATTCTGGGGACTTTGAATCAAATGGGTGCGGCACGTAAAACCGGCCCATCGTAATATTCTGGTATATTGTGTTTTGGCAACACTTAAATAATCTACCTTCCTACCAAGAGATGGCGTGTCGAGGTCGGGTCGACTTACGTGACCTGCAGCAGTCACGTGCAGCCGCATCCAGTGAAACTTGTCGAAACCAGTTGAGAAAAAGGCCTTGTGTTAAGCCGGGTGAGTGGTAGTGTGTGATAATGCCGTATTCGATACCCGAGCGTGTTGCCTCCTCGGTCACCAGAATTGTCCACGTGTGACTTTTACTTATGGGGACTGTTAAAGGGAAGAGCATACGAAACAAATCCACACACAATTGAAGAACTCAAGACCAGGATCCAGGATGTCACCAATAGCATTACAACACAAAAACTGACAAGGGTATATATGAATCTCCTCAATCGTGCTCACATGTGTGTTGAAGTGGCTGGAGGACACTTTCAGCACCTGCTGTGAAGGCTGCTGTGAAGGTGAGTAGTCATATTCAATACATTACACTTCATTTATGTGTTGTAGTTAATCATATTCAATACATTACATTTCATTTTATGTGTTCACTTTACGGGTCGGTTTTACGTGCCGCACCCTGTAATAGTGTAGGCAAATTAGACAAATTGGTGGAAAAAACTCATAAAGAGACAAAAATTGGCAGAAATGTGTGGAATAGTGGTCTAATCAAAATACTAAAAGTCCCGGGAAATACGAGTGGAGCTTCAGCCTCCATATTAGAAAATGGCCGCCGCCGATGTCTTAAAACTAAGTTTTTCATTATTCTGTACACAAAACGCCAGAAAATCGTCAGAGACAGATAGAAATCATCGGTACAGTCATGTGAAACAGTGATCCAATCAACATACTAAAAGTCCCGAGAAATCAGAGTGGATCTTCAGCCGCCATATTAGAAAATGGCCGCCGCAGAAGCTGTAAAACTATAATTTCATTATTCGGCACACAAAACGCCAGAAAATCATCAGATATAGAAATGTTGGCACAGGTGTGTGGAATAGTGGCACAATCAACATACTAAATGCCCTTGGAAACCCGAGTGGCGTTTCGGCGACCATCTTTGAAAATGGCCACCGCCAGCTTCACACTACAAAGCTGTGAACCAGCAGCGATGTATGAAAAGGAACAACAATTTTATAACATATACTTATTTATTGATTTTGTAAACGTTAATACAAAAATTTGAAAATGGGTAGTTATTTTGTCTGTCTAAAACGATAAATGCATCTGTCTCGCTAATATATTCATATTTCAACTTTCGTTTTTTTACTATCCATGTATTGACAAGCAGCGTGGGCTCATTTGCTGACTCAACTATCGTTCCCATTCACATCTCTCAAGAGCAAAACCAGTTCACGCTGTTGGACCCGGACTCGGACTTAGTGATCACCAAACTTCCAGACGAACTACTCACAATCGGCATAAAGCTCACTTGATGACGAAGTACGAGAGATTCATTCAGTTTCTAGATTCAGTACACAAGGACAAGCAAATGGCCTACTTATGGATTCACCATTTTCGTCATGTTCAACTCTTGGAGCAATTATACATGCTGAAAGAAGTGGAATTATGGCATTACATCTTCAGTATATTAATGGCATGCTTCCCACGCTGCAGGACATTTAAACTATGCAAAGTCATGGCACTAGTACCTTCAGGAAATGTGTGCCATCCAAAGCAAAAAGGTCCACAGATGAGTGCGGGAAATACTGTGATAGTGGGTATTTTACCATCAGAAGAGCTAATAAATTCTTGAGTGGTTTGTGGATCGACTTGACTATAGAGTAATGCCTCATGCGGTCAGTTAAGAGTATTGGAGCTCTGTCTAACGGTAGCAAAGTGTCATACCGTGTTGTGATTAAATGGAAAAAATGAAATAAAATTTTTGAGTTTTACGTCCCACGGTTATGCCGGTTAGGCTAAAGAAGAGGGTGAAGATGAGTAATGAATGAAATGGTGAAATGAAGAAAGTGGGAGGAAACGGGAGAACCCCGAGAAAACCCACGCACACGGTGTTTGTCCACCACAAAGTTCATTTGGCGGGAGCAGGGTTTGAACCCGAGACCCCAAGCACCAGAGGTGAACGCTCTAAAACTGAGCCACTACGGCCCCCCGTGATTAAATGGATTTTGAATATCCTAGCCACAACTGGATTTAGCAATAGCCTCGAAAACTTTTGTGATTTCAAATACAAATCGGGTGAGCAACACGTAGAACTTAACATTCAAGGAAAGCTCGTGACGATTTCGATCTTAAGAGTTTGGTCGACTGGTTTCGATGCTACAATCCTTTCCGTGAACACAATGAACTTATAAAGGTAACCAAGAAAGTTCTGTCGCTTTTTCACCCACCACCGTTGAATATCGATATGTCACATGAAACGTACCTGGAAGATCAAAAAATAGTCCTCGTCAGCATAGATGACCTTCTACCAACATTTTGGAAGGCCATGGATTTCATCGTAGTAGAACTTGGTGGGCCGTTAAGCGAAGAAGGTATCAAGTCGCGTCACCTCTACTAGGGATTTGAACTGGCGTCTTCTAAGGTGGTTGTTCAAGGAATGGAACAGGTGATAATCGGATGATGCAATGTCCGAGGAGTATGGCGGATGCAATAGTGCTTCCCATCCAACGCTTAAAATGGTGTCCCGGGTCACCCTAGCTACCTGGAGCTTAGCGCTGTCTTGTAACAGGAGGGAGCCTTTGCGATTTAGAAGTGCTGGCTCTAGAGTTTTGAGTCTTTCATGAACACGGCTCAATTGCTGACAGTACGTAGTTGCATTGATGCTCTGACCAGCTGGTAGCAGTTTCCCATGCATCATGCCGTGAGTAGTCCATCAAACACACAGGAGGACCTTCATCTAGTGCAGTCTTAGTTTCGGCTGTTTTGGAACCGGTTCATGGAATGCTAACCAATGATGACGGCTCCGTGGAGCTTCGTACAGTACCTACTTTTTATCACATGTTAACAACCTGTCCAGAAATGGCTCCTTACTCAGGTGAGACAGCAAACAAACACAGGTGTCTGCTCGCGTTGCCTTCTGACCCGGAGTCAAATCATATGGGACCCATCGACTCAACCTGTAGTGCTTCGCAAGTTGATAGAGGTACTGCAAAATGGTTTCTCCACTCACACTGAATTGTAGTCCCAGTTCCTCACATGTCTGGCAACTGTTCCTCTCAATTGCCATCTGCATATCTTTATTTTATACATGTGTTGGTCTTCCGGTACGTGGTGCATCTTCGAGTGTTTCGTCACCGTCCTTAAACTTGTTAAGCCACCGCTGCACTGTCAGCGTAGTCACGACACCCTCATCAAAGGCCTGGCATATCTTTGGCACCGCTGCAACGGAGTTTGACCCAGTTTCAACTCGTACAGTATACATGCCCTTATGACACTATTTGGAGGTCCCATGTTCACTGTCTTTACGCAATTTCGCGGTGTAACTCAACTGCTACAACTAGGTAGTATATTGGATATGCCCACACCAACAACTCACATTCGCCTTATCTCCATTCGCATTCAACTCATGGTGTGAGAGTCAATGGAACACAGACATACACAAAAAACGACGTATCGATCACTACCGGCATCACAGGTGATGATACAATCATCTGTGTTGTAGCTTTCGAGATTGAGATGATAGCATTACGAAGTAATATTGGAAGCAATTTCAAAGATATATATATAACTAAAGCGATGCGCTAAGGCACATTCTTGGCAGCAGTGACAAGTGGTGAATATATACGCGATGTGGCTGTACCTGTAAACACTACACTACTGTTTCATCGAATGGTTAGAGTCGTAAAATGTGACGAATATTTGCATGAGTTCTTCCTCTAGGAACTGGTACCAAGAATATTGTCTCTGATGATATTTCTTTAAGGAAAATGAAGAAGTCGGTATTGTTCGGAGTTTTAGATTTCATCGATAAGGCAAAACCAGGAAGAGACAATCATCCCGAACAAGGTGTCACTATCGGGGGCATGGATTTAAGGGTAATTGACTAGGTATTTATTGACTAAACTGGATTAATATCTACCATATTCGTGTCGAATAAGGTCGTTTTACGGTACTGTTGGCGGCAATTTTCCAATATGATGGCCTCAGCTCTACTCGCATTTCGCAGGACTTTTATAAGAATTCTAAAACTTGTTGCACATCTGCTAGCAGTGATGCAAGTAAGAGGTCAAACGGGGCTTGTACCCCAAGCGCCGGATTGGGGGCGCAAACTGGGCAAATATTTATCTTCACTATAAGGCAAGTAAATGAGTTTTAACAAATAAAAGATCATAAAAAATACCTCAGAAACTTAACAGGACAACAACGACTCACCAAATTTAGGATCATATCCATAGAGCATAAGGTAACTTCAAATCTATCTCTTGATGGCATTGTTAAAACCTTTGCAGCCAAAAAAGCCCGCAAAGTTAAGTTTTAGTTCCAGCATTTTGAGTTTTCATTTAACTTACATTGATTTAAGAGATTTGCAAAATGTCCGAGTTTAATACTCGGGACAACAGCCTGACTGTTTGTCATAATTACATAAATATTCTATTATAAAGCAATATACCAACATCAGGTGTAGTCAGGGAGCGTTTTGGTTGGTTTGATCAGGGGAAGGGGCGATAAGGCGAGTTCTTGCTCGAGCGAAACCATCCTAGTTGCGTCGCTGCCTGCTAGCTCCAGCTATCAGTTGTCAAATAACATTAAGTCTCATGCGCTGCAACTTGCATGCCGTAAGATTTTGGACAGCTCGTGCAGAAAAGGCTCACTACTTTTTAACTAACTCGCTCACTAGAAGTTAAATGCCGCATTCTCAAAAGGTTCTAACTGACTGCGGGTGCACGAAAAAACAAAAGAAAAACTATTGGATTCCTCTCCCCGCTCACTTCAAGTGTGGATATCGTGGATACATTCAAACTGAGCGCTACGATCTTTCAGTTCTTCCCAGTAGAGGCACTAGTAGTGATTGCTAGAAGAAAAAGTGGTCACCTGGTGGCGAGAAGGGGAAATACTTGGAGAAGAGGGAGGAAACAGCCACCTTAACATCTGTGCTTAGTCAACTGGATCGAGTTCCTGATTCGTATTTCTGCGAGATTCGTCTTAATATCCTCCCATTTGCTCCTAGTTCTTCCTAATGATCGTTTCCCGATTGAACTTCCAGTTAAAACTTTGAAACCGTTCCTAATTTCTTCCATTCTGGCTACATGACCTGCCCACCTGAGCCTTCTAGATTTGATGGCCCTAACAATGTTTTGTAAACGATATAAATTCTGGAGTTCCTCGTTATGAAGTTTCTGCTATTTCCGATTCACGTCCGTTTCCGATGATTTGCCTTGGGATTTTATTTTCAAATGCTGTCAGTCTGGGATTCAGTTAACCAACAGTGTACAGTACAAAAGACATAATTATTGTTTTAAATATTTTAAGTTCAAGCTCTTCGACAAGATTCGCGAATACAAAATAATTTGGACTGATTAAGAACACGAATTCTATGCTTTCAGTCATTTTTTACACTCCTGTATTTGTATTTAAAGTGATATTCAACGAGCTTAAAAAGTGTGTTACTTAATTGTACTGTGTGTGCGCTGAAAATTATATATATATACATATATATATATATATATATATATATATATATATATATATATATATATATATATATATATATATATATATATATATATATGTGTGTGTGTGTGTGTGTGTGTGTGTGTGTGTCTATATATGTTATTTCCGACTTTTTTCAATTTTGAGCCTTACATTCGATAGAGCATATGAAACTATCTGAGAAGCTGATGGAATTTGTAACCTCACTCTTACCGTTCCCGAGATATTGGTCAAAAAAGTTTCGATTCCAGGAGATTTAAGGACCCATATCTCAGGAACCGTAAGTCGGAGAGAGATGATATTTTGCGAATTTTTCAATTTTGAGCCCTCCATTTTGAGCATGTATGTTTGTAAAACGACATATCGTAGAACGTTTCAACAGAACTCTTGAACAGAACATGTGGAAAAAAATTAGTACTTAAGAAAACTAAATGAATGGATATATTATAACAATTGTTTAATAAGAAAAATAATTATTTTTAAGTTTGTTCTGGCAATGCTCTTAGAGCGCTCTCGACTGGTTTTACTAATGATTAGTTAAAATAGAAAGAAAGATCTAATTTTGTGTATAATTTATCATTAATTGCAGTGCATTAGCTTATATCATATTTATTACGTATTTTAGTGCAATATCACAAGCCGGTAATTATTGTGAGCAAAATTTCCATGATTATGCAGGTGAAAAATACCAATCCCTACACAATTGTTACAAAAACACCCTGTTTTTAAGAAGACAAAAAAAAATGTATAAGAATTTTATACCTAGTAAAAGGAAGAGGTAGTAATGGTATTTTTGGATATTTGCCAGTTTGCAGATCTTTTTACTTGGAGGCAATTTTGCAGACTCACTTTCACACACACCAGATGTGGGAAAGAACATCCCCTAGTTCTGTGATGCGAAAGACCTGTGGGTGGAAATCCCGCACCCGCTGCAGACACAATCTCCACCACACAGCAAACCGAATCCAATTTGATGAGAAGGTTAGAGTGGTAAAAAAAAAAAAAAAACTTTCTTGAGCTCTCTAATCTTTGGGTGAAATGAACGGTAAATTCCATTTCTAGTATTTTCCTCTACTACTTGCCTTGTGCTACTATTCACTTTCTCTTAGGACCAGAAGAACTTAGGAGTTTTCCATACTTTTTTTTCTGTATTATATTACTTTCTGTCCTTTCTCATTTTCTCTTTTTTCTGTGTGTTTTATCCTTCATTCCCTGTTTTTCTCTCCGTTTTAAGTTCACACTAGCTCATACAATCAACCTTGTGGTTTCTTCACACATTTATAATGTTGTAGGGATCTTAAATAGAGAGGAAAAGTTGCCTAAATGGTGTTATAACGAGAACATATGCCCAGATAGATGTAGCAAAATCCTCTAACCTTATTCCTGGCACGGTATTATTTTCTGCACCAATACTGCTGCAGCTATACGTTAGGGTAATAACCAACTTCGTAGATACGAGTCTAAGTCGGGACATTGAAGTCCTTACAGCATGCCACACCTATCCCTGCTGGCGCTCAGCATTTTCAACACTAAATTTTTTCAACCTCTTTTATAATAAGGGCTACTTCGGTAGCCATATGGCCTCGACGCTGAGTATTTGGCGTATTTATCGGAATCGATCAGTGACTATGTGCAAAAATTGGCGAGCCTGAGGCACTACAGTCCGGCTCAAACTTCCTGACGTTTAACCTGGTGCGTCCAGGATTTAAACAACAATAATTCAGCCCCTACTTAAGCTAGAAAGATAATTTTGGTATCAATGTGTTCCAGACGGATGAATCTTGCCAGCGTTATGCATTTTATGCATGTGGGGGGTACCACAGCGAAGAGGGGAGGGTAAATTTAGTTTTTGTTGCATCAGGTGTTTTGGAAGCCATTCCGCCCTGTTGGGGGCACATTCATAAAAATGTAGAGGAGGGGCAAAGGTGGCCAATTTTTTGAGTATTTGTCTTTTTAACTAAGTTACATTTAGTTTTTGGACGGTTCCATATAAGACAATCTTTTAACTGAATTGGTCTAGAAGCATAATTCTTGTTTCTGTATTTTCTACCTACAGTAGCGAAAAAAAAAATATATGCATATAACGTGGTACTATAGCGGGAGGGGGGCAACGTGAAGGTCAGCATCAGCGTTTTTAGGGCGTTTTATAAGAATATTGTTCTGAATTTTTATCTCGCTTTATTTTTATTTATTTATTTATTTATTTATTTATTTATTTATTTATTTTTGCAGCAATAGCTACCATTTTTTATATTATTGTCCCAAGTGTATTGCCTAAACATTAGCTTCATTTTTAAGCATAGAGTGAGTGTAAGTGTTGCGAGGGTCCCCAAATTATATGTTTCCATATTTTTATAGGATTTTTGTATCATCTTCTTCTACTACTACGAATAGAGCTGGAATTGCAAAAATATTATCTGGCTGGAATCAGTGTTCCATATGCTTTCCAATGAGATATCGATCATTACGCTGTGATAGTTAGAGAGGTCACCATGGCCGCCAACATAACAGTCTACCATTTCGTTCAAATCCCTGCCCGGTGTATAAAGGATAAGGCGTGTCCTCCTTTTCACAATATCCAATGAAAGTTAGGCGACGTTGCCTAATAGCTTTGTTCCTGGATTAGGAGAAAGCAATTTGAAAGGTACGTCCTTATGATATATGTCGCTATAGCGTAAATAAATTTGTAAGCACAAATTTGTTTTCCCAATATTTTAATTTCTCGCGTTAATGTTTCACGTTGAAAAGAAGCACAAAATCCGACAACGTCGTACCAACACACTATTGGCTTACGGACGTCAAAAGGTTTGAGCCGAACTTAAAGTTGCACTATCATCGTCTTTGGTTGACGTCACTAACTGCGAATTATCTGAAAAATTCAATCCTTCAAAGAATATAAATGTAACTCTCCCCACTGATCTACTGACTATCGCTTGCGCCTTTGGTGCACGAAGTATGAAGATTCCACGATGGAAGAACGCATTATGGTGGTTCAAATTTCACCTTAAATGTAGGTTCACGTCTTGTATAGCCTCACTGTCAGCTTGCTATATAAATGTGCGTTGATCACAACACTGCTTGCGGATGTTTCTGCTACTCCAATGGATAATAGAGATTACTGAACGTTAATAGTAAACAAATGCCATTTTACAATTCAGTTTGTTTGTAAACGTTTCAAACGTGATTTCTCCGACAGTGTTGGGTATACTTTTCAAATAATGACCTTTACGTAACAAGAATTAAAACGTCTTTTACAAGCTATGTTATTTTACACATGCTGCCATTTAACAGTAAAGGTTTCGCCACTAGACCACCGGAAATGGGGTTACACATCTAATATTGCTCATAGTTCAGCCTGCTGAGATTGATTTCTCAGCATAATTGGTAATTGAGGGTATTCATAACGTTTATTTACTCTAAATGTACTCTTGTTTGAAAATTCCTCTGTCTCATGGGTAACATTTGAGAACGCAATTTCTCCTAACGTATTGAGCGAAATTTCAAAATAATCATATATTGTCATAACTAGTATCAAATACAGTAGTAATGGCCCCACTTGGTCTCACTTTGGACTTTGACCCCCACCTTAGTGACGTCATAGGTCAAAGGTCAATGACCTTGGCCCGGGGTCAATGACCTAGGGGTACCTAGGGCCACCCCCTCTAAATTTTGGCAGGGGTACCTTGGCCCACCCCCTAAATTTTGGCAGGGGTACATAGGACCACCCCCCTTAAATTTCGGAAATTGCCAAATCTAAAAATTTGGTATGGTAGCCTAGGACCATAGTATGTACCGCTATTAGTATTGGGTGTCTATGTCGTTCCCTTTTATGGGTAAAAAATTGCAAAAAATTCAAATTTCGGAGGTTTTTGACCTAATTTATCCCCTTGGATGAGGTGTTATTACCCTATATGGTTATATGGGCGTATACAGGGGTCCATTCCCTTTCATAAGACATGGGTATATTAATGCACCCCTTGAAAAATTTGGGAGGGGTACCTTGGCCCGCCCCTTAAATTTTGGAAATTGCCCAATTTCAACATTGGGTATTATAGTACAGGACCCTAATATGTATCGTGATAAATTTGGGTGGTCCACCTCGTCCCTTCTAGGGGTACAAAATTGCCAAAATATAAACGTAAGCAATACGTAGTACCACGTGTTTGGTTTTTGGTCGATTTTATCCCCTTTGATGAGGTGTTATTACCTTATATGGTTATATGGTCATGTATAGGGGTCCATTACCTTTCATAAGATATGGGTATATTTGTGCACTCCTTTAAAAATTTGGGAGGGGTACTTTTGCCCACCCCTTAAATTTTGGAAATTGCTCATTTTACATATTTGGTATTATACTACAGGACCCTAATATGTATTATGATACATTTGGATGGTCCACTTCGTTCCCTTCTAGGGGTATCAAATTACCAAAATATAAACGTAAGCAATACGTAGTACCACGTGTTTGGTTTCGACATAAGTTATCCCCTTGGATGAGGTCCTATTACCTTATATGGTTATATGGTCATGTATAGTGGTCCATTATCTATCATAAGACATGGGTACATTTGTGCACCCCTTTAAATTTTTGGGAAGGGTACCTTGGCCCACCCCTTAAATTTTGGAAATTGCCCAATTTAAACATTAGGTATTATACTACAGGACCCTAATATGTATCATGATAAATTTGGGTGGTCCACCTTGTTCCCTTCTAGGGGTACAAAATTGCCAAAAATATAAACGTAAGCAATACGTAGTACCACGTGTTTGGTTTTTGGTCGATTTTATCGCCTTTGATGAGGTGTTATTATCCTATATAGTTATATGGTCATGTATAGGGGTCCATTACCTTTCATAAGATATGGGTATATTATTGCACTCCTTTAAAAATTTGGGAGGGGTACCTTGGCCCACCCCTTAAATTTTGGAAATTGCCCAATTTAAACATTTGGTATTATAGTACCGGACCCTAACATGTATTATGATAAATTTGGGGGGTCCACCTCGTTCCCTTTTAGGGGTACAAAATTGCCAAAATATAAACGTAAGCAATACGTTGTACCACGTGTTTGGTTTTGACCTAAGTTATCCCCTTGGATGAGATCCTATTACCTTATATGGTTATATGTATAGGGGTCTATTCCCTATCATAAGACATAGGAACATTTGTGCACTCCTTTAAAAATTTGGGAGGGGTACCTTGGCCCACCCCTTCAATTTGGAAATTGCTCATTTTATATATTTGGTATTATAGTACTGGACCCTAATATGTATCATGATAAATTTGGGTGGTCCACCTCGTTCCCTTTTAGGGGTACAAAATTGTCAAATTTTAGTACAACCACGTGTTTGTTTTGGCTCAATTTATCCCCTTGGATGAGGTCCTATTACCTTATATGATTATATGGTTATGTATATTGGTCCATTCCCTATTATAAGACATGGGTATATTGATGCACCCCGGGAGGGGTACTTTGGTCCACCTCTTTATTTTGGAAATTGCCCAATTTAAACATTTGGTATAATAGTATAAGACCCTAATATATATTATGATAAATTTGGGTGGTCCATCTCGTTCCCTTTCATGGGTACGAAATTGCCAAATTTTAGTACAACCACGTGTTTCGTTTTTCACCTAATTTATTCCCTTGGATGAGGTCCTATTACCTAATATGGTCATGTATAGGGGTCCATTTTCTATCATAAGACATAGGTACATTGATGCACCCCGGGAGGGGTACCATAGCCAATCCCTTAAATTTTGGAATTTTTTTAATTTAAGCATTCGCTATCATAGTACATGACCTCAATATGTATCATGATAAATTTGGGTGGTCCACCTTGTTCCCTTTCATGAGTAAAAAAATGCCAAAATATAAACATAAGCAATATGTTGTATCACGTGTTTGGTTTTTGGCCCAATTTATCCCGTTTGATGCGGTTCTATTACCGTATATGGTCATATGGTCATGTATATAGGTTCATTTCCTATCATAAGACATGAGTACATTGATGCACCCTTTAAAAATTTGGGAGGGGTATCTTGACTCATCCACTCAGTTTTAGAAATTGTTTTAATATAAGCATTTGGTATCTTCGTACAGGTCTTCAATATGTACCACTATAAATTTGGATGGTCCACAAAATCAAATTTCGGAGGTTATTGACCCCTATTTAGCACGTTATATGGTTTATTACCTTTATATGTTTATGTTCTCTTTTAAATTTGGGAACTATAAAATAACATAATTTGGTAAACGTTTTCTAGGACCCATTGGTGTTCCTCTTATGGCCAAATATTCAAAATTTAAAGGTTATTGAACGGCTTTATTATTGAATACCTACAGGATTTATTACTTTTTCATAAGACACAGGTGTATTTGTGTACCAATCTTAAATTTCGGGAGGGGTGCATTTCTTATTGTCATATCAATAATTGGTAATTGTTCTTTGGGTATCTCATTATGATCACGTGATCAGTTATTGACCTATGATGGGATTAGGAGTCCAGGACATTGGTACATTTAAACTTTGTAGGATAATTTGAGAATGCGTCATTATTGATTATTACAGCCAAATATAAACGTAAGCAATACGATGTACCACGTGATTGACCTTGATGAGGTAGTGTACAGGGATACATAGCTAACCTTATTGAATCTTATGACTCATAGTCTTAAGGGAATACATGCTACAACACTGGCAAAGTTATTGTTGATGTAATTTGATTGGTTGATCACTATCTTTCGTGCAATCTGATTGGCTGATCACTATCTTTCGTGCAATCTGATTGGTTGCTGATTTTCAAATCTTTGCTGCATTCAGTTCTAAGTTTTGTTTAACATTTAAAAATCTTGGTTTCGTTCAACATTTTGCACTCACTGATAAATATGATCAAAACCGTTTATTTGTTAATCGAATAGTTAAAAACCGGATAAAGTTTGACGGTTAACCGTGAAACGTAAAATTTTTAGTTTGACATTTTTTTGTTTGAAACTTTTTGTTTGAAAATTCTTGCTTTCAAATTTTTGTTTGAATTTTTGTTTCAAAATTTTGTTTGACATTTTTTTGACAACTTTTGTTTCAAAATTTTTTTGTTTAAAAATTTTTCGTTTGAAATTTTTAAAAATCTTTTCGTTTCAAAATTTTGTTTAAAATTTTTGTTTGAAATTTTTCGTTTCCAAATGTTTTCGTTTGAAATTTTTTGTTTGAAAATTTTTGTTCGAAAATTTTGTTTAAAATTTTTTGTTTGAAATTTTTTGTTTCAAAATTTTTTCGTTTGAAATTTTTTGTTTCAAAATTTTTTTTTGTTTGACATTTTTAAAAGTTTGTGCACCCATTAATAAAGAACCGGAACTGTTTAGAGCAAAAACCTTTGACAACATTGTGGTGCAATAGTACACGTCAGAACATGATAATGCAACGTCATCAGTTTTTCATCATATATAAGTATCGTTCGAGTTAGTATTCATGATAACATCATCATGGCTACTTGTCTGCAGTTTCTAAACACGCGTGATGTGATGAAATCATTTACCAAGATTACTGATTTACAACAGAATCTACCTTATAGAATCTTAGCTAGCCAAATGATCCCTACAAAGTTTGGATTAAGAATCGTAGTGAAGCTTGAAAATAATAAGAATATAATTTTACCAGCAAGATATTTACCCATGGAAGCATCAAAACAAGAAGAACTGTTACGTTTCTTAAATACTGGATCTATATCTTTATGTTACAAAGGATTCTTGGGTCGAAGTCATCAATTTGAATTTAGTACACAGCCAGATTCGTCAGCAATTGTGATGAAATCATGAATCAGCACATGAGACATAGTTGTATGAATGTGGTTGGTCGGCATGACGTCAGCAACTGTGATGAAATCATGAATTCAAACGTCAGCACATTCCTTACCAATGACGTCAGCAATAACTATAAACCAGCAAATACAGTGTCATCCCACGAAATCATTTGAGCAAGGGCTTTTCAGGAGGAAAGATGTGTACGTCTAACGATAAAGAGTTCATCTTCGCAAGCTATTATCCAATAAATATATTTCAAACAAAACATGTGATGATTGGTATCAGTGCTAGAACATTTGAACCAGTGATTCGACTGGGCAAAGCAGAACAATTTGGTGTACAACTGACCTTTGAAGAATGGCACGAATCGACCAAATGAACGATTATTTTCATGATGAGCTAAATGTGACCATAGTCAAATCATTAGGCTCAAATCATGAGGTGGTGCTGCGTACAGTTCTCGAAGAGAAGATGGTGCTGTTACGTAAAAAGAGTACATTCCATGTCCCTCGCAATATGGTGTATCTAACACAAACGGAATGGAACAAATTCATCAGCGTATTTCAGTGTGTGAAACATGCAGTAGAAGTGTGCAACAAAACTAGTATATTCCTGAAAAAGTACTATTTTGAAAAATGTGTTATGCATATTGTACAACATGTATCTAGATATTGTGATGGTTGTCAACATCGTTCGTGGGTGCATACCTGCATTGATAAACAGTTTATTTGTGATCAAATGGACATTGAGTTTCCACCAATTGATATCGCAATAGACCTTAAAAGACTTCAATTGGAATTAAAATTATACGCTAAAGACAAACTAGTGCAAGAAGTTCAAAATACATTGTATCGACAATATCCAGAACCACTATCTGGTATGGATGTATGTGGAGTGTAATAAAATGATCCATTTCAATGAATTGTGTTTTTTCATTTCAAGAACAAACCACATGTTCTGATGTGTACTATTGCACCACAATGTTGCCAGAGGTTTTAGTTCTAAACAGTTCCGGTTCTTTACTAATGAGTGCACAAACTTTTAAAAATGTCAAACAAAAATTTCAAACAAAAAATTTTCAAACAAAAAAATTTGAAACAAAATGTTAAAACGAAAAAAATTTCAAACAAAATTTTGGAAACGAAAAATTTCAAACGAAAAAATTTTGAAACGAAAAATTTCAAACGAAAAGATTTTAAACAAAAAATTTTCAAACAAAATTTTGAAAGAAAGTTTTCAAACAAAAATTTCGAAACAAAAATTTTTAAACTAAAAATATCAAACGAAAAAATGTCAAACCAAAGTTGCAAACTTTTTAAATGTTAAACAAAACTTAAAACTGAATGCAGCAAAGATTTGAAAATCAGCAACCAATCAGATTGCACGAAAGATAGTGATCAGCCAATCAGATTGCACGAAAGATAGTGATCAACCAATCAAATTACATCAACAATAACTTTGCCAGTGTTGTAGCATGTATTCCCTTAAGACTATGAGTCATAAGATTCAATAAAGTTAGCTATGTATCCCTGTACACTACCTCATCAAGGTCAATCACGTGGTACATCGTATTGCTTACGTTTATATTTGGCTGTAATAATCAATACCAATGACGCATTCTCAAATTATCCTACAAAGTTTAAATGTACCAATGTCCTGGACTCCTAATCCCATCATAGGTCAATAACTGATCACGTGATCATAATGATTTACCCAAAGAACAATTACCAATTATTGATATGACAATAAGAAACGTACCCCTCCCAAAATTTAAGATTGGTACACAAATACACCTGTGTCTTATGAAAAAGTAATACATCCTGTAGTTATTCAATAATAAAGCCGGTCAATAACCTTTAAATTTTGAATATTTGGCCATAAGAGGAACACCAACATCTACAATGTGTCCTAGAAAACGTTTACCAAATTATGTTATTTTATAATTCCCAAATTTAAAAGAGAACAAAAACATATAGAGGTAATAAACCATACAACGTGCTAAATAGGAGTCAATAACCTCCGAAATTTGATTTTTGGTAGTTCTTTACCCATGAAAGGGAACGATGTGGACCATCCAAATTTATAGTGGTACATATTGAAGACCTGTACGAAGATACCAAATGCTTATATTAAACAATTTCTAAAACTGAGTGGATGAGCCAAGATACCCCTCCCAAAATTTTAAAGGGTGCATCAATGTACTCATGTCTTATGATAGGGAATGAACCTATATACATGACCATATGACCATATACGGTAATAAGACCGCATCAAACGGGATAAATTGGACCAAAAACCAAACACGTGATACAACATATTGCTTATGTTTATATTTTGGCATTTTTTTTACTCATGAAAGGGAACAAGGTGGACCACCCAAATTTATCATGATACATATTGAGGTCATGTACTATGATAGCGAATGCTTAAATTGAAAAATTTCCAAAATTTAAGGGATTGGCTATGGTACCCATCCCGGGGTGCATCAATGTACCTATATCTTATGATAGAAAATGGACCCCTATACATGACCATATAATCATATTAGGTAATAGGACCTCATCCAAGTGAATAAATTAGGTGAAAAAAACGAAACACGTGGTTGTACTAAAATTTGGCAATTTCGTACCCATGAAAGGGAACGAGATGGACCACCCAAATTTATAGTAATATATATTAGGGTCTTATACTATTATACCAAATGTTTAAATTGGGCAATTTCCAAATAAAGAGGTGGGCCAAGGTACCCCTCCCGGGGTGCATCAATATAACCATGTCTTATAATAGGGAATGGACCAATATACATAACCATATAATCATATAAGGTAATAGAACCTCATCCAAGGGGATAAATTGAACCAAAATACCAAACACGTGGTTGTAGTAAAATTTGGCAATTTCGTACCCCTAAAAGGGAACGAGGTGAACCACTCAAATTTATCATAATAATACATGTTAGGGTCCAGTACTATAATACCAAATATATAAAATGAGCAATTTCTAAAATTTAAGGGGTGGGCCAAAGTACCCCTCCCAAATTTTTTAAAGGATTGCACAAATGTACCTATGTCTTATGATATGGAATAGACCCCTATACATAACCATATAAGGTAATAGAACCTCATCCAAGAGGATAAATTGGGCCAAAAGACCAAACACGTGGTACAACGTATTGCTTACGTTTATATTTTGACAATTTTGTACCCCTAAAAGAGAACAAGGTGGACCACCCAAATTTATCATAATACATGTTAGGGTCCGGTACTATAATACCAAATGTTTAAATTGGGCAATTTCCAAAATTTAAGGGGTGGGCCAAAGTACCCCTCCCAAATTTTTAAAGGAGTGTACAAATATACCGATATCTTATGAAAGGTAATGGACCCCTATACATGACAATATAACCATATAAGGTAATAACACCTCATCAAAGGGGATAAAATCGACCAAAAACCAAACACGTGGTATAACGTATTGCTTACGTTTATATTTTGGCAATTTTGTACCCCTAGAAGGGAACGAGGTGGACCGCCCAAATTTATCATGATACATATTAGGGTCCTGTACTATAATACCCAATGTTTAAATTGGGCAATTTCCAAAATTTAAGGGGTGGGCCAAGGTACCCCTCCCAAATTTTTCAAGGGTGCATTAATATACCCATATGTTATGAAAGGTAATGGACCCCTGTATACGCCCATATAACTATATAGGGTAATAATACCTCATCAAAGGGGATAAATTAGGTCAAAAAACCCCGAAATTTAAATTTTTGGCAATTTTTTACCTATGAAAGGGAACGACATAGACACCCAATACTGATAGAGGTACATACTATGGTCCTAGGCTACCACACCAAATTTTTAGATTTGGCAATTTCCAAAATTTAAGGGGGGTGGTCCTATGTACCCCTAAAAGGAAATGAGGTGGACCACCCAAATTTATCACGATACATATTAGGGTCCTGTACTATAATACCCAATGTTGAAATTGGGCAATTTCCAAAATTGAAGGGGTGGGCCAAGGTACCCCTCCCAAATTTTTCAAGGGGTGCATTAATATACCCATGTCTTATGAAAGGTAATGGACCCCTGTATACGCCCATATAACTATATAGGGTAATAACACCTCATCCAAGGGGATAAATTAGGTCAAAAACCTCCGAAATGTAAATTTTTGGCAATTTTTTACCCATGAAAGGGAACGACATAGACACCCAATACGGATAGAGGTACATACTATGGTCCTAGGCTACCACACCCAATTTTTAGATTTGGCAATTTCCAAAATTTAAGGGGGTGGTCCTATGTACCCCTGCCAAAATTTAGGGGGTGGGTCAAGGTACCCCTGCCAAAATTTAGAGGGGGTGGTCCTATGTACCCCTAGGTCATTGACCCCGGCCAGGGACCATGGGTCCTGAGGCAGGGACCCAGGGGCCAAAAAGAGAGGCAAAGTGACGCGATTACTACTAATACGTTTTCAAACGATATGCTATTTGGCTCATGTTGCTATTTACGAAAAATTAAGGTTTCGCCACTAGACCACAGGGAGTGGGGCAGTGCGGCAGAATATACATATATATAGGGTGGCTCATTTAAAAATTTGCCGCCCCCTGTATCTTGTAATAGAGAGGTTTGTTTGAAAAATTCCGAAACACGTCCACTTTAGTTTAGAGGGGGACGAATAATTGGGTGTCTTCCCACTTGCGACAGTCCTATTAGCGACAGGAACTGTTAACTGTCCTATGAGCGACCGATTCGATCTATTAACTGCCCTATGAGTCACCGATTCGTTCATACTAAGATAATGGAAAAAGATAAGGTTCCCTCTTCTTTAACTTGTTTTATGCTAATGTGATTTAGAACCTAACAAAATGTACTATGAAAAATTTCGCTCTACCTGAATTTAATACGTGAGAATGCTCTCATTATATTAACAATCTTTTATACGTTTTTCCTAATATTATATTTTTGAATGAATTTCTATGAATATATTGACTCTATCAAGGGGAAAACTAACTAAATATTTAGAGTAGCTCCGGCTTTTGTATGATTCTAATATATTTAAAAATTTAATGTTAAAATGATACGGAGCATAAGTTTAGGTTGAATATGTTTATGGCATAAGAAAGAAATCAGAAAGAGGTATGGGCGCCAGAAGAAAATTTTCTAGGGAGGGAAATCTTCATGGTTGCTGTATCACGTCTGGTATATCTGGTATTTAATATACGTAGTTTGCTATATTACGTATACGTTTTTGTGAGCCAGGGAGGGCACCAATGCTTTCCCATCGGGTGACCATGGAAAAAAGGTGTTCACCATTTGAGGATATCAAAGAAATCTAAAAACACGGTGTATTCGAAGAAATTATTACACAAGTTACAAATCTCTGGCAGGACTTTACAGTTCGTCTAGTTATAAGGGATTATTTCAGATTGCTTCACGACAAGCCTTTATGTATAAGTCAAAACAAAGGAGGAACGCAAATTACGGAATTTATTTTACGTTTCAGTAGCTTACAATAGCGGAATGGCAGTTTAAAGAGTTTGTTTACCTTTTGGATTGTTTTACCTTTAGGAATATACTTTTCATGGAAATATCCCTGTTGTCTCGTTAAGTTATTTGATATGTTTTATGTCAAACCTAACTCAAAATTAAAATAAGTTTGATTTGCACTCTCAGTAGAGGAAAAATATATTTGACGAACAGTATCACTGGCACGTACATATTTCATACCAAGGTTGTTCGGGCATTAATAACGCCAGAGGAAAACATATTTTACGAGATGGAATCATATCATCTTCCATCACCTCAATGTGAATGAATCGGTCGCTCATAGGACAGACAACAGTTCCTGTCGCTAATAGGACTGTCGCTTCTGGGACTAATTCGAATAATTGTAGGAATTCTGCCACACCCAGGGGTGGACTGGCCATAATCAAACACCGGCCCGATGGCCGCTGCGCCCTCCTCACATCAGTGGCTTTGCGCTCTCCTCGGGAGTAGCTAAGACCCGTCTTTGCCTCGGGAAGGCGCACAGTTTCCTCTCTGAACACATTAAAAAAAACAACAAAGCTATATAGATAATTATTTTATAAATTCGCTAGCCTTTGGCCAGCTAGGGCTCCACCCCAGACCCCGACATTTGCTCGGCATGCGGCCTCGCTCTTTCTGTTTTCGGCGTGGGAAGGCTATTAACGATATTAGATTTACCCCTAAATATATAGATTTGACTCTAATATCGGTCATTTTGGACGATTTTTACATATCACCCTTACCAACCCCACGCTTCGCCCCAAATCCCAGTATTTGCTCGGCTTGCGGCCTCGCTCTTTCTGTTTTTGGCTTTGGGAATGTCATTATATTGATCTTAGGGACCCTGAAATTTATAGATTTGACTCTAATATCGGTCATTTTGGATTATTTTCATATATCAACCCTCCCACCCCCACTGCTCCGCCCCCAGATCCAGTCTTTACTGGTCCTCTGGCCAGTTGGGTGTTTATATATCTTTCTTTGGGCTTCTCCAGGAAATTCAGATATTTTTGAAAGAATCCCTGAAACGACTTGAGGTATACTTGGAACAAAACCCAAGCGTCCGTCTTGAGTCTATTGGGATAACTCGATGGAGAAGTAAAAGCAACGTTGCTGTAAACATATTTGGACACTTTCATTACTGAGCACCCGCCTCAAAGGATGCCAGACCAAGAAAATCAAAACCAGTATATGTGGAACTCGTAGCAACTTTAAGTGTGATTGGCAACTCGCAAGAATTCAATTCCAAAGTCAGACATGATGCAATGTCTCTCATTCAAAAGTTGTGCTCCTTTGAGACTATCATTGTGGCTATGATGTTTTTATTGATTTTTCAGCATACCACACCTTTATCAGACTACTTGCAAACAAAAAACTTACAGTATGTCCAAGCATGGCGCCTGATATCCTCAACTCAAAATAAGTTGAAAGAAGCTAGGGACCAGTTTGACAAAGTCTACAAAGCAGCAGAACACTTTGCAACAGAAATGTCAAATAGTATTGAAGGACTCATTACAGATGTTCCTAGTCTAGAACAAGTTATTATAGAAACAGAATTGCCTGGGGTAAGATGTAGAAAAAGAAAGAAAATGGCAGGGGAATCAGCTTCTGATGAAGTAATTGAAGACAGTAAATACAGATTTTAAGTAACCGTTTTCAACTGTGTTCTAGACCAAATTTCTAACAGCATGCAGGAACGACTTGCTGAAAATCAAAACTTATACTTAGGTTTAGAGTGTTTTGATCCTAAGAAGTTCAGGAGTTTAAGTCTGGCTTCGTTGTCACTGAAAAGAATCACTGAATTAATTCCTGATTGTGAAGAGGGAGAACTTAAAGAAGAGCTTCTTTCGTTTTCATCAATGTGGGAAGAGTTTTCAAAATCCCCTTACGAAAACCAAGAAAAGAATCAAAAAGCTGTTGAGGTTCGTACGATTGAAGACTTGATTGAAGAGAACAAGTTTTCTGAAGATTTCATGGAGGATGAGAAGGAATATTTGGGACCGACTGACGATATTGTGGATTTAAGGTCTATAAAATGTGATGGATTGAAGTGCAATTCTTGCTTTAAGTGCACCTTCGATGTGATTCTGCAGTACAATACTTACTCAAGACTCTATACAGAATTATTCAAAGTTTATAAGTATCTCCTTACATTGCCGGCAACACAAGTGTCCTGTGAGCGAGCATTTTCAAAGCTCAGATACATAAAAACAAGACTCCGTTCAAGACTTACAGATGAACATCTGGAATCATTGTTCTTGATGAACTCAGAAAGAGACATTCTGACCAAAATAGACAACAATCTTATTATTGACAAAATGTGTGAGAAAAGCAGGGAGATGCAAAGGCTCCTTCAAGCATAAAGCAGTGACTTTACTTTCATTTTCCAGTTTTGTTTTTGAATTTGTTTTTTTCGTTAGGTAGGTATATAATTCTAAATTTACTTTTGTTAATTTGTAGTAAATGTTTCATGTATACTTTTGGCTTAAGTTTAGAGTCCCCCCCCCTCAGTCTGAAGGTGCCCTTGAACTTTACAACATACAAAAAAAACTGCTTAAAGTATTAAAAATTGTTACGTTTTACTTAACTTCAGTACTCCGTGGACTTCACAAAAATTTAAAAGGTTTTCTTCATTATTTTTGCGCATCCGTTACAGCTGTTCGCCATATTTTACAACTACCATGCTGCTGAAACCTTCCACGAATGCTTCCGCATCCGGCAAATAGTACTAACTTCCACATATCTTTTCTTGTATTAAACATAACTCTCCTGCCGAACTTACATTCCTAAACATCAAATAAAAACTTCAAATTATCATTTCTTAACTCGTTTCTCCGTAAATTTTCCTGATTTTTATAAAAAGCGGAGGGGTAACTCTAAATTTAACCCATACTTTTTATCAACGGTTTTCAAAATAGATGAAAAATAAGTTAATGTTATGATGAACACATCTTTAAAAGGACAGAAGTATGAAAAATAGCATAAGCCCCAAACTTAACTCAAACCTTCAGTTATAATTAGGCTGTTAATAAATGTAGCCGAAGAATTCAACAACTGGTGTGATTTTTTTAGTCTCAGTTAAAGTGTGCAGATTTATATAGGCCTAATATATTTAGTACTCAAAGTCTCTTTGTTTGTTTATGAACATATTGAATTTGTATAATTGTATCGTGATTAACTGCAATAGCTACTTAATCTTTTGTTGTACTAATTTTCCGGGGGAAGCCCCCCGGCACTTCCTTTTAATAGGAGGGAGTATTTGATACAAGCGAAAGCCTCGAATAGACGGCGCCCTCCTAGAGTAGGAGACCGCGCCCTTTTTACATAGCCAGTCCACCCCTAGCCACACCCTATATACATATAGTTTTATTTCTAAAAATAAAAGTTCCAGGGCGCTGGACTGGTTAAAAGGTCGCATACGTTTCAGGGTATTATTATTGGTAGGACCTCACTCACCCTCGCCCCAGCGAGTGGAGTTGTCAATCGCTCTCGCGCACCCTCGCCCTCGTGACAGAAATTTGTCCTTGCTCTCACGTAGAGACCTGCCTGGGCCGGGCCCGGCCCGCGGGCCGGGATTGGGCGGGCCGACTGTTATTTCTTTGGGCCGGGCCGGGCTTGGGCGGACCGACACTGTTATTTCTTTGGGCCGGGCTGGGCCGGGCCGGGCTTGGGCTGGCCGACACTGATTTCTCTTCAGGTCGGGCCGGGCTGGGGTCGATCAATTGCAATTCTTTAATAATTATTGACTTTCGTTAAACGATAATTGGAATAAAGCCAAACGTTTAAGAAGTGTGTCCGTGAAAAATGTTACAAAGAATGCAATAGCTATTTACAGTTTGTGTTGCTTAGCGGCTCCACTTTCACTATAGAGGATTGCGGTAAATTGAGCTCTGACCTTGACCTTCACTGAACTCAAAATATAAAAAGAAGGGGTGGGAATGTTTTGCCTGTCGCTAAACAATATTGTCATCTTCATTTTATGCTAAAAATAAATTAAGTTAGATGTTTGTTACAGGGAATGGAGTTTTTGTTCTCTCGATGGCAGGCAAAGTTCTAGGAGGCAATGGTATCATTCGGAAGGCAAGCGTCAGGTTGTGAACCAAAGTTTAGAAAATGTTTCTGAGGGTTAGGTCAAATTTAGTACTAAATTTTGAGAAAGATTCAGGCTCGAACTATTTTTTTTAATTATCGGGCCGGGGTCGGGCCAAAAAATTTTAAAATTTATCGGGCCCCGGCCGGGCTTGGGCCAAGAATTTTGAAAAACTTATCGGGCCGGGCCGGGCCGGGCCTAGGTACGTTCGGGCTGGATTGGGCTCGGGCCGAAACATTCGGCCCGTGCAGGTCTCTACGTCTCACGCACCCTCGCCCTTGAAGTGGCAGTTGGCTCTCGCCATCGCGAAGGAAGTTGTCCATCGCCCTCGCCTCGTGATGGAATCTAACCAGAAAAGAGGAACAATAATACAAATTTAATATTATGCAAATTAATCTTCCACCAATCAATTTCATCGTCTTTAATCATTTAAGCAAATAGGCTCTCTTTCAATAAATCTGATATTCTTTGCCAGTAAATATACTATGCTGATCTAAGTCTATTGTTAAGCCACAAACACCAGTCCACAGATAGAGTTCCAATATTTTCTACAGCAATAATAATAATAATCGCGCCCAACAGAGTCTACTGCAAGGGAAACCCGAAGGATCCACAGGTAGTGGATAGAGGAACGGTCTCCTGTGGAGGTCGGCTGCGAATGCTGAATAAGCAGCCCCTAATCAGCGACAATGAGGACCAGGATATGCTGGACCATCAAGTGATAATGATGACCCAATCAAATAGCGGAATGCCCATACTACATGGCGAAGAAGTGCTGCTATCCAATAAGCACTGCTCCTAGCTGCCTCGCAAGGTTAAGTTGAAGGAACACCAAAGGCTAATTGTTGATTGCCAATGACAGTCATAAACCAAAACACATGAAAATGGAGTTGAAGAAGAGAAAAGGAATCATCAGGAAAAAGCAAGTGCCTGGGGAGCGTCAGGGCACGTTTAGTGCCGATGCTGACTACTAAAGCCTTGGTGACAGTATGTTGAATCAGTGAACACCTGTCAGGACACCCAAACAGCCTATAGTTAGGCAGATAAGTAGTACCTAACACATAGCAGCTACACCTGCAGGAAGTGTTTTGCATCCAACAACAACAAATGCAGGGAAACCAAAAAAGCGCATGGAATGGACGAGTGAAATAAACGAAGAATCAACGCTCTTATAGTACATAACAAAGAAACTCAAAACAGTTAAGATACGATACAGGCAACCAGTTTGAATGTAATTCAGAAAAAAAAGAAAATATCCAGAAACCGAAGTAAGCGATCATGAAACAACAGACCAGATACAAACCATAAAAGTAAATAACCTAATACCAATAATCACATAATAGAAAACGAAGAAACACTGTAACAAAAACTTACTGTTTACAGCAGTATACTAAAAAGATATAAGAAGAGTCTAGCAACAAAATAATAAGACCTTTTACATACAACGATAAGTTGTAGAAGAGTCTGGCAGCTAAGTAAAACCCTGACCAAACAGGACAACCACAAAAAGCATGGAAAATTATGAAATAACGGAGCAAGAAGTTAAAGAAGTAATAAGAAATAAATCACAACTAGAAGGCGGCAGGAAATGATAAAATCCATAATCATTAGTATAAACAATTCGATACCCTTCACACTGTAATAGCACACTATATCAGAAAGTTCATAGAAAATCCCACAGAAAAGTCAAAATTTCTCACGAGACGAAGAACGTACCTAATCCAGAAGAAACGAAAAGACAACTAGCTCAACAAGTACACATCAACAACGTGCATAAACACCATATATGAAATAATGACAGCATGTGTTGTGAACAAAATAAGAAAATACTGCGAGGAGAACAATATAATAGCGGAACAGCAGAAAGAATGGACTAGTAAAAAGACGCTGAAATGAGTAGTAGCGGTTGTAAGAGGTATTTGGATGTAGAATATCGCAATTACAATTGTGGTAGACAGTGCCACTACATCAACTCATCTTTTCTGCAATGTCTTTGGGGAGTTCCTAAGTTTTTCCGGTAGGTGGCAGCACAGAAACTGGCCAATGACATGGATCTTATAAAATAGAGGATCTGCCCTTACAACAAAATCTTGAAGCCATACGTCACAGGTTCGTCACCCCTACTCTGCCCACTCCGCCCAATAAGATCGCAATGTTTTGAGCCAACAATCATGGCGGAAACGAAAGTAGCCAATCAGACGATGGCGAAAACGAGAGTAGCCAATCAGACGTGCCGATGCTCGGTTGTTTCTTGGCTTCATTAATTTAATAGGATGAATATACACATAGGCAGATCCTCTATTTTATAACATCCTTGGCCAATGAGCTATATAATCGCAAGGCCGAACGAAGGCCTTCTTCTCTTTCCGCAACTACCCGTAGAGTAGCAGCGGCAGCACCGAAGACCTGATGGACCTGAATCAGTAGAGGCTACAGCCAAAAAAGACTGTGACGAAAATTTCTGCATAAAGGCTTTCGTTCAGTGTTACTGACACTGAGCAGACCACAAGAGTGAACAAGTGTGGCTGGCGTATTGGACCTTATGATAAGTATCTACCCTTTTTCTTCTTACCTGTACAGTCTGAGTCGATATTATCTGCATGTGAATTTTTAAAATATATGAAACCTTTTAAAATTTTTGATTATTAATTCCGTAAACGAAACCACCTTCATCACTTCACATGCCATTTATGCAACTGAAACAAACGCACCCTCTGGTTTTCTTAAGCGCAAATGCGATGGTGACAATCACCCACAAACTAGAAGAGGAGAAGAAATACAGAGAATAAGAATTATGAAGCAAACAGGAGAATGTAAGAAAATGATGACAAGAAGAAAGGAAAAGTAAGAGAATTAAGGTAAGAAGCATGTGAGGTAAAGTCTTAGAAATAAGCAATAAGAAACTAATGAAAAATCAAGATATAAGAAAGGATGCTATTGTAGAATTGATGGAGACACGAAAAATGTGAAACAAGTAAAAACTAAAGTAATAAAAAAGTGTGAATGAAACAGGAAAAAGAGTTAAATAAAAGTAAGAAAGAAGAAGAGAAAAATTACGAGAAGAACATAAATCTGAAAAACAAGAACAAGAAGAGACGGAGATAAAAAAAAAAGTTATGAAGTTATAAGAGACTTGGTAAGAAGTTTGGCTGGGGTGAGCGTAATTAGCCAATTACTCTCGTCATTAAGATTCAAGCAGAGTTTTCTTCTTAGCCTTTAAAATGTATGAAGAAAGAACATGGAAATAGAACAATGGATGACGTGAGGAAGTGTCCTGGTAATGAAAACTGGAAGGCTGTTTTATATTCTTCCTTGTGGCAAGACTTCGGACGTCTTACGGATTAAAGACAGTAACATTCTTCGCTATGTTCTGGACGGAGATGACGTGGATCAATGAAAAGTTGACCTACGACTCACCATGAGACCACTCACTGTGACCCATTCTGACCCACTACCCACCGTGACCCACTCTTGCCCACCCACCAAAACTCATCGTTATCAACTTTGACTCATGATCCACGCCCTCCTCTCTACTGACTGAAGAGTTTACACATGTAATAAAACAATGTTGTAAAATTACCACTAATCGGAGTTTGAATTTCTACGGTCAATTCTTTAACCACCGCTCTGTTACAATACTGATGGACTTGATATAAAATGGTAAAGTGTTTGTCATACGATAAATTTTTATTTAATCATCATATATCATTCTTGAATCACAGATATGTTTTAGTTAAAAAATATGATAAAATTTGAAAGGCTCAAATCAAAGTAAAGTATGCCAATGTAAAGAAAAGACTGTATAATTTTCCATATAATTAAGCATACCATATAAACTTAAAATTTCAGTTTAATTAAGCTTACAGTATAAAGTCTGTTTGTTTCTCAATTTTATGATTTGATTGCCTTGTGCTCTGAAATCTTCAATAAACACAAGCTTCAGCAATTATTGTAATAGAAAGCAGTGGATATATAATGCAAAGCACTGTAGTTTTTGTTTCTCAATTTATTTCTAAACTAATATAAACCGTTTTCGATTATTTTTTCATATGAACACACTACCAATTTCCCATAGGTAGAAAGTGGCCTTCGTAATTAAAAGATAATTTAAAAAATACTAGGACATGTCCTGTTTCTTTTAATAGTTAATGTACTGAATTTCAACTCCCTAAGTTGAATGGTTTCTGAGATACTCAATTTTTCGCAGAAATTAGGATCTCATTCCCGCTTTAGGATATACATTCCCAATTACTCTCGTCAAGACCAAACGACTGAATGACAAATTGACAACAGTCGTGACCATTCACTTCTTCCCCCAACGAAAAGGAAAGGTTTTATCCGTAAGAGGTTTGGCGGAGGTTGGGCCAAAGTATGTTTCACATTTTTCGAAGGCACACTTGAAATCGAAACGTTCTAGTTTCCTCAATAAGTAGAAATTGCAAAATCTGTAAGACGAATGAAGCGATAGTTCGAAATATTATACCTTGGAGAATATGTAACACAAAGTAACACATTATCAGCGGAAGATTAAGTTCAAAGAAACAGCAAGAACTGTAAAAAGTACGACTACTAGAACATTTCTATTTCAAGTGTGCACTCGGAAAATATGTAAAACATTTCTCGGCCCCGCCTCCCTTGGCTTACGGGAAAGAAGTGAATGACCTCAGCTGTGTTGCCAATTTGTCAGTCGGTCGTTTGATCTCGACGAGTGAAGATCGTAGGCTACTTACAATGGCTAAGAAGACAATGCACAGCGAAGTTCGTGAAATAATTCATTGTGTCAACCAACAACTGAAAGATGTCGGTAGCAACAACTTGTCTCTCCTCTTTGATGGGAGGTACGGGAAAGAACACATCGACTGTAGCGCCAGCGGGGACACATTTGAAATAGCAAAGCTGTAACAGGTCGTCCGTTTCGGATGGATGTGTTGAATAAATTAACAAGGCCTCTGCAAGGAATGTGCATGGGTAAACAGCCAACGATGCTCACGTAACAAGACACTTAGTAGGATGTCCAAAACTTTCACTTTATCGTAGTTTCATTCTTCAAGCAACCTGAAAATGTTTAATTCATTCGGAGACACCCTGTATGTATTTACAACTTGAATGTCGAGATACATTACGAGATATTTATTTGGTATATGTTTCAGTATATGACTAAAATGATCGTTTTCTCTTGAACTCATTTACTAGTACATGTTTAAAAGTGAGGTATCTTATTGAGGATTCAACTCACTTTTCGTACTTAAACACAAAGCAGAACTAGGGCAAGCTTGCTGTTGTGTGTACACGTGGGTGATGATGTATCTATATACCATCTAAATCCCGCGAATGCTTTAAGAGCTGGTGTTGTGGTTTGTCTAAAGGTAGGTATTAGTGCTTCACTGCCTCTAACAATGACCTAATGCTTGTTTGTAACACCGAGATGAGGCGTGGCGGGGAGGGTACGATCTTTTCTAGATTTACTCGACGAAACCCACACGACTTCACCTCACGAAAGTCGAGAGTCCTTCTGTACCCACCCGCCATGTCTGTATCCAGCGAACCTTTCGCAAACCATCAGGCAGATCGATTTCGGTTCAAAACATTGCAACCATCGATTGGCTCTTAGTACGTCCACATCGGTCAAATTTGGTTTCCGGCGACGCTATGTTTGTGGTTTGCCTATGGCGGTAACGGAAAGATCAAATGAGAAGAAAAAAGACAAAGAAAGAGTCAATTGTGTGCATATTAGCTTTTATACCTATTGTTACAGTCGCAGAGCTGGATTTATTGAAGTCTGTAAAGTGTCGAATCTATGTTTTCATTAAATCTTATTACGTCAAATTTATAAATAATACTTACTTTCCTCCCATTAAATTTTCATTTGGAACTATTTTATCTTTCCTCCTCTATATGTACTATTCTCCTTACCGTTCCTCTTTCCACGATGTCTAAATTTCTTTTTTTTTCTGAAAAATAAATATTTCGTATACAGGGTGGGCCAGAAGTGAGGTGACAGTCCTGTAACAGAAAAGTATGTAGGGCTAGAGGTCCAAATTGGCCATAGACGATGAGTAGGAGTAGGGGAACCTAACAAACACACGAGACCACCACGACCGCCATCTTGAAGTCCGCCATTTAGAAAATCACTTTAATCTTTTAAATTGAAAGGTATGCATGCGCCTCATGTTTTAAGATGGTATTTTGATCAGGAATGCAATGTTGTTGCCAATTTTGTCATATCACTAACCGTTGATGGCCTGTTTTTTTCGCTGCAGATTCCCGTAACTGAACAATGGTGCTGACGATGCGGAAACGTATTGAGATCATCCATTTGTGTGTAAACCGCAGCTTGCGTGTGGTGGCTGCAGAGTTTAATGCGCTAAACTCCGAAAGGGAGCCCATATCCCACAATAGTGCGGCCTAACTCATCACCAGATTTCGGGAGACGGGATCTGTGGACGACAGACATCGTAGTGATCGTCCGAAAACGTATACAGATGAGGAAACTACAGTAGCTGTCCTCGCATCCTTCAGTAAAAGTCCCCCAGGTTTATCCCAGGCGTTTATTCCAGGCGCGTGGAGTTAGTCGAACGTAAATTCAGAGGATACTTTCCACTAATAAATGACACCCATACAAGATCCATTTTCAGCAGCATCTCACAAGGACGATCCAGACCGTCGGGTGCATTTTCCTAGAAGGTGAATCGGCTGTGGGAGACCGGTGGAGTGGTTCCACGCTCTCCAGATCTCACGCGTTTCGACTTCTACTTCTGGGGCTACTTTAAGTCCATGGTATACGCCGTCCAGGTCCGCATTTTACATCTCGTCAAGCGGATTGAGGATGCATGTGCTTCTGTGCGTCCAGAGATATTGTTGCCTGTGAATGAGGAAGAAAGAGGGGTGCAGTACACAGCATTGTTGCACACGGTGGTCATTTCAAGCATGTGATGGTATAAAATAGATAAAATAGGCCAGAGTTCATCCACGATTAGTGATATGGCATAATGAACAACAGCATTGCATTTCTGATCGAACAAGTCCTAAAACATGTCCAGCATGCCTACCACTCAATTAAAAAAATAAATTGATATTCAAAATGGCGGGCTTCAGGATGGCTGTCATGGTGGTCAGGTGTGTTTTTAGTTTCCCCCACCCCGCTCATCATCTATGGTCAATGTAGACCTCTCGTCCAATAACAGACTTTTCTGTTAAAGGACTGTCACCTGACTTTGGCTCACTCTATATAGTTCCGTATTAGACTCAGTAAATGAAATATTTGAAGTTAAATCTTTCAGTTTCAAGAAGGTTTGTTCATGACGGGGACAAGTAGCTTCTGCGTTGACGTCTCCATTAAACTTGAGCCAATCAATTTCAAAATAGTTTGAATAGTTCAACAGTGTTCACTTTATTTTACTTTGTGAAATATCTTTGACCGACCTGCTTCTATTGAGAGCTAAAACGAGGACTTTAAATTCCAAATACAAGGTGTGATCAAAAGGTACGGTGAATGTAGTTGCACAGCGCCATCTATCGATGTTGTATCCATTTCAACAAGCAAACCCGGTGGCCTAACCCCTTGGCACAGTCAGAGTTGAGCTTGAACGAGTTGCGACATATTAGTTGGCTTCCAGACGCAAAATAGTGACGACGAATTAAGAGTCTCTGTCGAGCACCAACATTAAATTTTGTTCCAAGCTGCAAAAAGGTGCCAAAGAAGCTCACGAAATTTCAAAATCAGTATATGGCGATGAACCAGTGGAATGGAATTGAAGCGGTGAAATGGAATTGATGAAGCGGAGGAATGGAATTGAAGCGGTGGAGTATTTTGAAAACTAGCAACGATCGAGACGTCCTTCGACGTCAAAAACAGACGAAAACGTGCAAAAATTGGCACAAATTATTTGTTCAAACAGGCGAATGACTATACGAGAGCTTCCAGAAGAAATAAATATCTAGTACGGGCCCGTGAAAAGCAAACCGATTAAATGGGCAAATGGCTTCTTTCTTCACCAGGAAAACGCGCCGTGTCACATCTTGTTTTTGACCCGCGAGTTTTTGGCCGAAGAAATATTCCTGTCTGTCCACATTCGTTGAGATCTTCATATATAGCACCATGCGACTTCTGGCTCTTCTAAAAAAAATAAATAAAATAAAACCGTGCTTAAAGGAACATGTTTTGACACCATTCCTGGCATTAAGAGAGCCACGACAGAGCAGCTGAACGCCCTTCCGAAAAAAGCCTTCCAGAAATGCTTCCAGTCATGGATTCAACGTTGGGATAAGTGCATTGTTACTCAAAGATAGCATTTTGTAGGAGGTTAAATCAAGTTCCATGTAAGCTTATTATTTTTTTTTAATAAAATTATTCCGTGTAATTTTTGATCGCACCTCGTACTCATTCCTATTTCTAAACTGGTACGATTGTACTAGGATAAACAACAAACCGTAGTTCAATTCACAGTTTTACAAAAAAATATCAAATTTTAAATTGATAAGAATGTTTAAAGAGCTACAACAATGAATAGGATAGTCGTTGGATTGCATGAGTCTCACATTACTGAATGATTGTTTTAAGTTTACTTCGGCATGTTCGTTTGGTCGGTTCCGTTTGGTCATCCATTACTTGCGACGTGATTCCTACTTTTCCATTCCCTTCCGCTTCTCCATTCCGTTTTCTTTCCTTCTCTACTAGTCCTCATCTCCAAGCTTCCTAGGATCCTACGTATCTCTTATAGTTTCAATTGTAAGATTTTTTTCAGATACCTGAAGGTTACTACAATTCATCTTTACTAATATCTACAAACTTCAGTTTTTAGTCTTTACCGATCTCGGCCAAACTTGCCATAAAATGTAAGTAAAACACCTTCACGACATTTCGGATAAAATTGATTATGCTGTTCTTGGAAAAACAAAGTTTCACGTTAGTTTGGAACTCTACAGATTCAAATTTAGGAAGTATACTAGGTAGGATATCAACAAGCATCATACAAGTTTTGGTCAAGGTGTATCATTCAGTTCCTTAGCAAAAAATGCGTTAATCTTGGTTTTCCTCTCCTTTAGCCTAAATGGCATAATCTTGGAACATTAAACTGAAAAAAATGCCATTTCACTTAATGTTAGTTTTGGTCTTTGATTCAGCCAAAGGACATATCCATCCAATGTATTGTTGACTCCATACTTTCTTGACCGGTGAGTACTAGGGTTGATGTGGATATGTAGAAAGCTAGTAGGCCCTATAGGTCACGAATACGTTGGTCTCGATGTCGCAAAGTGAGATGTGTTCAAGCAGGAGTCGAAAGACTGATCGACGGTCCCGGCAGTGTTGTAGTCGCTTTTCGGGTTACCATGTATCACTGGAGAGTCTTCCGGTGAAGATCTTTGATTCTATACTCATCTTCTAACTCTGTTACGTAATTCTATATCGCCCACTATCCATGAAATCACAGAGGTCCAGCAAGGACCTCACAAGAAATGACGAGAACCGGTTCAGAAGCAAAGATTGTTTATTTCTGCGGCGCGTATCTGGATTCTCGGTCATTGTGGATATGCAGACAATGGGAAGACACGCTCGTTTCCGAATATGCTAGTCCGTGTGTCACATCTGAAATTGTTTCAGTTCCAGAGTTCAAAACGACCAAACACTGCTGATCGCTCTCAGCTATTTCGACCTATGCGTCAGCTGAGCTTGGTTTGGTTCCTGTTTAAACCCATTCTTGAGCTTAGTTGTGATATCGAGCAGGTCCGTAACTAGGAGTGTGCTATGGGGGAGGTACAGTTCAGTTTCTTCCCTGACATACACACAAATCAAGTTCAGCTGACGCGTGGGTTGAAATAGCAGAGAGCAATCAGCAGAGTCTGGCTGTTTTGAGCCCTGGCACTGGAACGACTTCAAATGCGACACTGGGGTTTACATATTCAGAAAGTAGCATGTCTTCCCATTGTTCTCATACCCACAATGCCCGGAGGCCCGTCACTCACCGGAAACACGCGCTCCCACACGTAAACCATCCGTGTTTTGTCACCGATTCTCGTTACTTCTTGTGAGGATTCTGCTGGATCTCTGTGATTTCATGGGTAGTGCTTGATATTGAATTACGAAGCAGAGTCTAGAGATGAGGATAGGCCGAAAGATCTCAACCGGAATCCTTTCCAGTAGCGCACGGTGACTCGAGAAGTGAATGTAACACTGTCGGGACCGTCGATCAGTTTCTCGACTCCTGTTCGAACACATATCACTTTGCGACATCCAGAATAATGTATTCGTGACCTACAGTACCTATGGGCTCTCTAAATACCCATATGACCCTAGTACTCACTGATCAGGAAAGTAGAGTGTCACTGGAAATGTCCTTTAACCTATCCTCGAATCTCAAGCATAAACAACAAAAATATCTCTTATATTGTTCAACTATACTTTCTTGACTCGAATGTTGCTTTCGACTTTTAACTTGATCAAATTTTCAAATTGATATTATCCGATCTTAAACATTTGACAAGTTACAAATGTGACAGTCTCTATAATTGACCAAACTTAACCTAATATAATAGGCAAACTAACTGCTGTAGATTTTTGGTGACCTTCACTAAATATTTACTCCAAATCAGTCAAATCCTTCGTGGGAACAAATTCTCACTTTCGTTTCAACTTGAAAACTTCTTTGATATTAACTAAATTTGACAAGTTCCCTGAATTTTGCCATTTTCGTGCACTTTTGGTTAGTGTTACTTCACGGGACTAGAAATGCATTTTTAAGTCCGAAATTAGACGAGAAACGTGACAACTCTCGTCTTGTTTATATACAATAATGGAGACGAGGTGAGAAGTATGATAAAAGTTTGTCTCGTCTCGATAATTCATTTAAATATTTAAAAGGGAGACGAGAGGAGGAACTTGAGTAATAATAGCATTGTAAAATTGTTATAAATATGTTTGTGTAACTTGAAACACAACATATACAGATTAGTATGATAGTATTGTAACGTAGTACCACAAGCATCGCAAACGGTGCATCGAAAACAAACTGCCTTAAAAACATATTAGGATATTTTTTTGCGCAATCAAGTCCTTCCTCCCAACTCAAGTGGAGCGTGGAAAACCAGTAGGCTACAGATCTGAGAGATTCCACCCTTTCGATCGCCTCCTCTCCTCTGTTCTCCCACAAGCAGCAGGGAGATAGGTAGAAAACATTTTTAGTAACATTAAAAGTATGATTATTGCATGTAAGGTTACCTATTTAAGGGACTATTCTGTGAGGCAGGCTAACACGAAAAAGGGTCAAGACAGAACAGGTGAACAGAGGGTAACACCAAACATCGTGACTTACGCTATGTTGCAAATCTCACATGGACATCAATCAGCGTACATATTAAAATAACGAAGCATACTTAGCTTGTTCTTATACAGGAATGAATGTCCATTATTATGTTACTGAATTTTTCTTTGTAGTAACTGGAAAGGCACGCGATTTCACGACTAAATTACAGAGCCGCTCCTGCTTAGCAGATTTGTCACTGGAGGAATAATTTTCCAGCATTGATCCGACATTATGAAACAATTCAGAATCTTCCTGAATGAAGAGGTAGCAAACTTGTGGTCTATAAAAAAACAGATAAAATGAAGTCTAGGAACCAATGTGTTATCAAATATGACTAAATTGAATGTGCCACTTTGGCTGATCATAACCCTTCATGCGTTGTAACGCCACTGAATTTGGCTTTAGGTTAGTGTATTTCCTCTTCTGCCCGATTTGGGTCTTAGTTGCTCATTTTCATTCTTCTGATCCAGGCAGGACATGATCGCTCCGGTGGCAGTATGCACATAAAAAAGAAAAAAAAAGAGAGCAGTGATCCGATTTTTGCACTGATTTGCTTAGTCATCACGATAACTAGGTTTGTTGTGTATGATTTCGTATCAAAAACTACAACTGATTTGACGAGCAAATGCAACATTATTGAGAATCACGTAATCAAAATTATCTATCGAGATTGTTGAATGTTTGAGTCTGTGATTTTAGTATTTTCTGCGGAATGAGCACATCATACTGAGTTAACTGAGAGTTTGGGTATGGCTACACTATATATAATTCTCCAGATATAAGGCCTACAAGAAAATTTCTGAAATATCTGGAATCTTTTGATACAAAAATAATAAATAAATAAAAACGAATAAACAGTAATGATACTTAATGTATTTCTTTCCGAAGTTTTCAAGTGGAAATAAACCAAAAACCACAAATACTAATAATGTTACCACATAAAATAAAATATATCAGTAACAGTACTAACTCTTCTAGTTAACAATACGAGACGACCAAACACTGAACAGATGAGAAGTGAGGTCTATTTATATAACATGAAGGTAGAGTCGTATTGTTCTTGCGAAATACATTTCAGGAGTTATGAAGAGTTGTAATGCCGACGTCGTATTTTAATTTACTTGCTGAAGAGTTAGATAGAAGAAGAAAAAAAAGAACAAGGGAATTCTTCTTGTGGAGAGTTTGTGAAGCTCCGGGTGTAGAATAACGTTGAAGCTGGCTAGCAAGGGCACTAACTTCTGTAGATTTATTGCGCAGCTTGAGGAGTCCAGAATGGTTATGCTTTCCAGTCTGGACAAAACGAGGCTGGTGACGAAGATAGACGAGCACGTTCGAAATACAAAGGAGAGAAGAAAACGGGCCTTACAAGAGAGAAGAGAAAAGGAGAGAGGTAAAACGAGCCAAAGAAGACAAGCATGCATTCATCCTCTTAGCTAAACATGTTGCATTTCTCCTCACTGTCTCATAATGAGAAGTGTGCGGTTCCTTTCAATCTCGGATGTACAGGAAATTAATTACTAAAATAAACTGTTGCGAGTACTTTACATGCTCTCGTTTCCGACTCATTTATTCAATCAGTAACTTCCCATCACTACTAATCTTCTCATTATTACTACCGCTAATACTAAAACAAGTTTTATTCAGCATTACCCTGACTTTTACCTTTGTTATCACTATTCTGTTCACGTGAAATATTTTATTGTATTAGTTAGGTATACACAACCAAATGCACGACACTAATTGGATAAAGCTGTGAAGTCTTTAAATGTTCCATAGAATTATTGTGTAGATGGAACCAGTGTAAACTAACTACGAGGCTATTTCCAGAAGTTTCTGGTCTGACACTGCAATATTGACTCGCTGGAAATAAGGCTGCCCTCACACTAGGATCTTGTGAGCCGCTCATGTCAACACGTAGTGTGAAGGCATTGAATATTGCTGAGCCGCTCAAAAGATCGTGGTACCAAAATGGCAGCAATGCTAGAGCCAGAAGCTGCTGCAACTTTGATCTGGGTTAAATTGAAAGAAAAAAGGGAAAGAAGAAATAGAACTATGTGAATTCATTCTGTAAATCGATCAAGACTGAAAAAAAAATGTTCATTTTTACAGTCTGTTTTCTAAATTGGGAGAAAATGAAAGAAATTTTTTCATTTACTTTAGGATGTCTATATCTTCATTTCACGAACTGTATGATAGTATAAAGTATGCATTTCATCAGAGTAACACCAAAATTAGAAAATTTTCGACATCAAATGTAGACTATGTACGCTTTTCTCCATTCCAACTGAGTTTACGCTCAGGTGTGAAAACCGCGTGCTATTTTCTTCCCCTCCAGCAGTCCACTCGAGCCGGCTAGTGGCGCGCCATGGCAACGGGGGGTGATCATAGCAGCTCAGAGCCGCGGCTCACTTGCACTGAAACGCATGTGTGAAGGCGTGCATTTAAGACAATGTAAAGCTAGCAGGTGCAGCTCACGCGAGCGGCTCAGAGGATCCTAGTGTGAAGGCTACCTAAGACGTTCATGGCACAAAATGTCATCTATGGAAGAAATATTATATCAGATTCAACTGTTTAATTGCATCAGTTTGGAGGTAGTCTTTGGATCAGTTTCTCTGTGATGAGCCTGCAAACTGCATGATAATTATCCACTTCACATGGCTGTTGTTGCTAAGGCTGGAGCGAGAGGAAGTGGCTTCGAGGAGGCTCAGCACCCATATTTAGCACTTGCACCCTTGAAAATAACAGACTTGTGGACTGGAGCATTGTCATGCAGGATGCTAGATCAACTCACAGCGACTGATTAATTGCCTCCAAGGAATCGACACAGCTAGACAGTTGAAACTGATGCATTGTTACTTGCATAAATGGCACTATATGTCATGAGCAAACTATTATCAATGGCGCGATATTTAAATGTCGTATCAGTTTCAATGCAATCGGAAACTTTTGGAAATGCACTCGTATACTTCTAGCATTCCTTTATTGCCGAATGGGCTCGCATGATACTATTATGAAAAAATGTTATAACTTTAGATTTTGTAAATATGATTTTAGTAATACTTGAACGATTAAGTTTCAAGAATAAATATTTTTCAAATCTTGCTCTAATAGTAGTCGTTAAAGCTTTACGTTTACACCAATGCCACATATGCGGCATTTCTATGAACAATTTAACCCGAGAAAGCCCACGCTAATTTTACCCTTGAAAGGCCCAGGGGGTGCCTCTGAGGCTCCCCGCTGCATATAAAAGTTACCTGAACTCACCGCGACCATTTGTATTTTCCGTCATTAATAGGAAAAGCTAGTCACTACTTTGCTATGAAATCATTTGTCAATGGTAATAAACAATAAGCAGTATCAAATAATTACAAAGGTACATACTTCAATAAGAGCCTCTGAGACACCCCTTGGGCTTTTACGTTAGTATAAAAAATAACTCTATTTTTTCTTAGGTAAAGTAAAGAAATGCTTAAGAAACGCAATCAGAGGATGTTTTTCAAAGAGACACAAGAATTCTAGAGCGCAAGGCACTGGACGAAATATCTATTAACAATAATGGCATTAAAAATTGAGGAGGGTGCCTCCGAGGCACTCCTTGTCCCTTTACGTCAATATAAAAAATAACCCTATTTTTTTCTGAAGCAAAATAAGAAAACATATGAACAACTCAATCAGGGGACATATTCCAAAGAGATAGGAGAATTCTAGACCGGAGGACACGCGACGAAACATCTATTAAGAATAATTGCATTAAAAGTGGACCAGGTTGCCTCTGAGGCACCCCCTGGGCTTTCTCGGGTTAAAGCTTTCTCATAGGTGAATCTTGCTCATTTGGTCAGTGGATGCTCTCTGGTCTCATCTAGATTTATTATAATGCAAAGTTTACATTTGTTGTTCTGAGCTTTTGGTCGAGTTATCAACCCACAGCAATCGCTATTCCGTCAAAATGTACAACTATGATGGCTCTGCTAAGCTATTCTTCATACGCACAAGATTAATTTCTTTGCAGGCAAAATGTATTTTTACCAGACAAATTTTGCTCAAAGGTTATCTTAAGAGACAACTCTTTTGTTTAGAATCGCTCAACTTTGAGTTTCTTGAAGAGTCTGCAGTACGCTGCGTATACTTATTTCCTTTAGCGCCTAGTAGGTTTCCGTTGTGTGGCAATACCTTTGTTGGCGCCATTAGGTTTCCGGTTTTGTTTCCTCTCTCGATTGCCTGAGCCAAAATCCTCTGTGTCTCAATGATGTTACAATCTGTTGGTATCATGAACTGGCTACAAACATCATTGAGAACAGTGTATACCATAATTAACTGTGATTTGATTTGGAAAAGCGGCCCTAGAGGCGTGTTCAGTTCTTACAGGGTCAGTCCTTAAAGTAGTAGGACTGAGTCAATTAAAAATAAGATATTGACAGAAATAACACTTACTCTTAATATTCTTCGAAATATGATCCTCCTACATCCACACACCGCTGCCAGCGGGATTTCCAGTTTCCATACGTTTCCTGGAAGGCGAAAACTGGAATGCTGTTAAGCTGTCTCGTCACGGCCTGTTGTAATGCTTCCACCGAGCCGTGATGATGCCCTTTCAGGGTGGTTTTTAGGCGAGGGACGAGGAAAAAGTCTGGTGGGGCAAGGTTGGGACTGTAGGGTGGCTGAGCCAAGGTCGCGATGTTATGTTGGGCCAGATACGCCACCACTCGGAAGGCTGTGTGGCTCGGAGCATTGTCATGAAGCAGTCGTCAGGAGTTGGCGATGGCTGGGAGGACGCGGACGATGCGTTTCCTCAGCCGTTCCAGGACCTGGGGATAAAAAAACTGCATTGACAGTCTGTCCGAGTGGAACAAATTCCCTGTGGATCACTCCCTGTGAATCGAAAAAGCAAATGAGCATGCTTTTCATTTTTGATTTCGTAATGCGCGCCTTTTTGAGGCGTGGGGAATTTCGGGTGTGCCATTTTGCGCTTTGACGTTTGGTCGCAGGGTCATACTCAAATGTCCACGTCTCGTCCCCAGTCACCACATTGTCCAACAAGTTTGGATTTTCACTCACTTCTTCGAGAAGGTCCTGGCAGATCTGTTTGTGAACGTCCTTTTGCTCGCCTGTCAGCACTCGAGGCACAAATTTTCCTCATTTGCAATTGTTCGTGCACAATTTCGTGAACTTGGGTTTTAGCAATGCCAAGTTCATCGGCAATCATGCGAACAGTTAATCTTCGTTCACTGTCCAGCAAATTCTTCACTCTTGCAACATTTTCCTTCGTTTTGGAGCTCGAAGGTCGTCCTGAACGTGCAGAGTCTTCAACTTCTTCTCTCCCCTCCTTAAACACCTTGTGCCACTCAAACACACTCGATCTTCCAATGGCGTTATCACCGTACGCCGTCTTGATCATTTTATGAGTCTCTTTCCCAGTTTGACCGAGCTTCACGCAAAATTTGATGGCGTAACGCTGTTCCAAATGATTGGCCATGACGCAGCGTGACGAGGTTCACTCGCATAGGTTACGATGACGAGTGATCTTTACCCTGCTATGGCTGGCAGCCGACTGGCGCTGCTTCCTATCTTTCCTTAGACCCACCTGAACAAACAACAGGTGGAGTAAGCGCCGTCAGTCTGTAAAAAGAAAAGAAAAATCAGTCCTACTACTTTAAGGACTGACCCTGTACAAAAACGCATTCAAGAACGTCGCACCAATTGTCGAAAACTTTATGTAATGTCGGGTGAAAATTAAAGTTCGTTGTTACAATAAACGAGACATATGTTCATCTGGGATTCAATACCGCGTAAGTAACATTTCACCAATTTTACAGGAGAGACTAAAAGACTAGAAACTAGCTTCAGCCTCATTGTAAGGGGTATTACTTTGAGGGGATAAACAGAGTCGTTTGTCGTGATATAGGCGTACTACTTAACCCTTTCTGGATCCTGGCATTTTGGGCTATTTTTTAGACTTTCAGTCAAGCAGCTACTGAATCGTCACTATTTATCCTTGGATCATGGTTCATACCTCATTCTCTTCAGAATAGAGCAGGCTTTCAAGTGGTATCACCTCCATGCCCATACCATATACCAGGAGAGGGAAAATTGATGTCAAACCGAACATTTTGATGGGGAATTTTTTTGTCCAGCTTTGGGACCCCTAGCTTCCCCCTGTGTGAACGTAGAGACCTCTAAAAAATCTAATGAATAGTACTTGGTAAATTAAATGTGTGTTCCAAATTTCAAGTTTCTATCTTGAATAGTAAGGGTGGGATAAATTTTATCAACAATTCCCACCATGCCCAAAACTACCGCAAAACACCATGATCTCAGGGAAAACATTTTTTGAGACATCCCTAATTACCCTAGGGTCATGTTTCGCCCATCATTCTCTTCAGAACAGAACTGCCTTTCAGACAGTATGACTCACGTGTCTCTATCATGTATGTAAAGGGGGGAAATCCCGAAGAAAGGGATTTTTTGGGTCTAAAAATCCCTTTTTCCAAATTTTGCTCCTCTGGACCCCCCCTGTTTTTAGGCAGAAATCGAAAAAAAACTTCTGGTAAATACTACTCGGTGGACTGAATGTTTGTGCAAAATTTCAATCTTCTACGTGAAAAAAAAGGCCCGCCAGAAAAAATTCTCTACTATGCCCCACTTTTACCCTATACAGAAGTATATTTGGATAAAAATTCACTGAAACGGCCCTAATTACCCTAGAATAATAATTCGACCGTCGATCTCTTCAGAATGGAACTGCCTTTCAGACGGTATGACTCACGTGTCCCCATCGTGTATGTGAGGCGGGAAAATTACGAAAAACGGGATTTTTGGGTAAAATATCCCTTTTTTAACCCTTTGCCCCTCTGGTTTCCCCCTGTTTTAACACTGACATCGGAACAAAAAATCTAGTAAATACTACTCGGTGGACTGAATGTTTGTGCAAAATTTCAATGTTCTACGTTCAAAAATAAGCCCCCCCCCCCAAAAATAATGAACATAGGCTTAAAAAGGGAAAAAACACATTTTAAGATTATGACGTCATCACCTCCTATGTCTGGACGCAGGACGGTCTGAAACCATATGTAATGTCTTCTACAATGTCTCTGGACTTGAAAAAAAAAACCGGACGAAAAAGCTCAAATAGAAGAGAAATAACGCAATGTACCATGAAAAATGCGTATGGTACAAATTGTACCAAGGATCCGGAAAGGCAATGCACCATCCTATACTGATTTTAATTGTATCAAAAACTCAAATTCACCAAAGTTGGAGATGCACGGTGTTGAATATCAGACGACGAGTGTTTATATTGATAGCTATCACAAGCCATGTGCAATTTGTTATCGACCAGAAGATGAGAGGTACTTTCAAAGATGGTTCATTTGAATGCAATGAAAGTTTGAAAGCAAGACACTTTTGTATGTTTCATGATCGTTACTGGACTCGTACAACAGCAAGCTCACCATGCATCGTGTTGAAAAAAAAATACGATGATTAATTCATAATATTATTAGGCTAACTGCCTGGAACCCGTTTATGGCAATGACATTCCCCATATCTACGGGAGGGATCAGAATCGTGTGTGGGTGCATTAAGACAAGGCATTAACTCACACAAGATACGACAAAGGAAACCATATTAGTGAGATTTCATTTGCGTACATTCAAATGAAGTCACCTGAAACCTCACTGATGGATTATTGACCTTGCGGCCTACTTAAATGAGACTTATCTTACAGGAAATTAAGCACCAATGAAGAACTCTGGAAAGGCTATCAGAAACAGCGGTTACAAATAGACATATCTAACCTTCGTGCTCTGCCGTGTCGTGACAAAACGCTGTAACTTTGGCGAAGAAGTTTTGCGAAAATGAGCCTTAAAGTTTTCATCCGAAAATGTGATCTGTATCGTGTAGAACCAGTGTAACTAGGCAATAATGGTCAACCAATCAATTTTCACCAAATTTAATCACACAACATGCATTTACGTAACATTACATGTAACCACGTGTTTCCAAAGTCAAGATACACTATTTCTACACGATACAGATCACATTTTCTGATGAAAACTTTAAGGCTCATTTTCGCAAAACTTCTTCGCCAAAGTTACAGCGTTTTGTCACGACACGGCAGTGCTGGTCTCTTACAGTGGAAATATACTGTCTGATAATTGTCAAAATGCAGAGCTACCTAATAGATCAGAATACATCGAAAACAAGCTCTGTAGAGATTAAAATTTAAGGGTTAATGAGGTATAGCCTAAAATATAATTAACTGTACTATGTATTGTCAGAGGCATTTTGCCGCCCTGTGCAATGGTATCATTTACCACCTTCCTTTTTCCAGAAAGAACAAATCTTAAAAGCCGCGATTTTAAGTGTGTTACACCATCATGAACAACGAAGGGAATGGAAAGTGCACTCGCACTCAGAAAGTCCCAAACACTATAAATACAATCTCCTTGTGTTTTTCTTTAATAATAATAATTATGCTAGTGAAAGACAAAACATACACACTTGTGAGGAAAGATGGCAATCTTTTTTTATATAATTCAATATCGAGCTTCAATCTCAATATACCAGTTTGCAATTCCAGTGCAACCAGCTCTTTTATCTTTATTTCTTGGTTTTCTTTTTACATCTGTTTTTTTTTTTAATTGTTCCATCTTCAATGATAAGGAACATGTTTGTCACAAAGGCGAGACTAGCTTTCGTCTGAAAACTGTGGTGCATAACTAAATGGAACAGGTGTTCGCTACTGTTCAAGAATTGAGTTCTTGAATTTAATATGAATCGAGCAATTCACACTGAGATTTGTTTTAACTATTTCCTTTAGCACTGTCCATGTGACCTTAAGAAAATGCGACTTAAACATGATTTAGCAATGTAGTATTCAAATACAAGACGAGCTTAGTAAATTTAACTACCATCGTCATGAAGTCAGTTTCCAACAGGAAATATTTATTGTAAATAAAATAGTTATGACAAATTTAGTCTCCCGTGCAAATGCACGTGTTGCACATACGGCCCTGTGTATTGCCGTTGCACTAATATCATAACGAAGAGTTTAATGACGGTATATTTCAAAATCAGTTTCTTCATAGTAGGTGGCACGGTTCTCGCAAATTATAAATCTTAGGTTTAAAAAGTAATTAATTTTCTTCATTTTCTTGAAACCTGTGCTTGAGCTTTTACATTTATGCATATATCGTTTTGCGCATCTTAATGAGTTTTATCGGTTAGTGTATATCTAAACTTCAGACACGTTCTTTCCTTAACCTTTTGACTACCAACGGGATACATATGTCCCATGCGAATAATTCAAACATTGTTATGAATTTGTTCTTAGAAATTAAAAAAAAAAAAAAAAAAAAAAAAAGTACAAAGTTGTTCTCCCATCGGGTCAGATGTGATCAGGAAACTGTGTTTAGTTTCCGAACTGTGTACAGATGTCAGGAATATCCTGAATTAAAGGAGTCGAACATATAAAAGAATGTTCACATTAAAAATTATGTTCAAAGGGTTAAACGCTAAATCTCTCTATATAAAATTGAAAATGACTATGTTGAGAGTTAATAATTCTTAAACCACTCGACCGATCAAATTTTCAACATACATGAGTGGGGCCGCGGTGGCTCAGTGGTAGAGCGTTCACCTCTGGTGCTTGGGGTCCCGGGTTCGATCCCAGCCCCCGCCAAGTGAACTTTGTGGTGGACAAACACCGTGTGCGTGGGTTTTCTCGGGGTTCTCCCGTTTCCTCCCACTTTCTTCATTCCACCATTTCATTCATTACTCATCATCACCGTCTCCTTTAGCCTAACCGGCATAACCGTGGCGCAGGGGGGAAGCTATAAAAATGTTAAAAAATTAGCGATATTACTGCTGAATCCATAGTTTTCGATGCCGCTGACATGAACAGTGACATTTCGGATGCCGTTTAAATCCAAATCCAGTCCCGCAACTTGAGGGAGGGGGAGATGTAAAAAAATGTTCAAAATGAGCGACATTAGTGTCGAATACATAATTTTCCGGGTCGCTGAGATGAACGGTGACATTTTCGATGCCGTTTAAATCCAAATTCAGCCAACAATAGTAACATTTAATTTTTGAGACAAAAAAAACTTCGTCTATCAGAGGGCGCTCTTATAATAGTAAAAAGTGACTGACTTATTGAACATATTGCTATTTTTTCTTATTTTAAGCCAGCGAAGCGGGTAATTGACGCTATAGTCCAGTAGGTATAACGTCGTTGGATTCCCGCGCTTGGACCTGCTCGTCACTTGAGGTGTGGTAAGAGGGTAGCCAATCACCACCAACCGTCTACTGCGCTCAGCGAGCCACGAGTAGTGATGGGTAAATTCCCGGGAAGATATTTTTCGGGAATATTCCCTGGGAATATTCCCGGGAAGATTCCCAAAATGGGAATTTATCCGGGAATTTATGTTCAATCAGAAAGAAAATTGAATTCCATTACTATATTATGATTTCAAAGTTGAATTAATTTTTATATCACAGCATATTATTACTGTTGTCCACAGAGGATTCTTTAAAATGTATATTCTGAACGGTACCATGTTACTTTATTAACACTTTGTATATTTAGAAAGTACGCATAAATGTATATTTATTTACAATATGTTCTATCAATTAAATATGTGTGAAAAAAATATATATAAATTACATAGTAACAGTTTAAATTTATATGTAAGTGGATTTGCTCAACTTGACTCTATTGCTGATATTATAAACACATTAAATTTATAAATGTTATAAACTAATTAGATTAGGTAAATGCTAGAAGATACATGTCTCACCAATTTATCAAAATTTGCGCATACATATTTATGTTCACAAAATTTGCAACATACTTAGGCCTACTTATCTTTATATTTTAGCACCTAATATTGCCATACACGACCTTTCATTCTACCTATTTCTCGAAATTCCATACGTTAATTCACATGTAAAAGAAGTCCGAGTACTTCTTCAGAAATTCGAGTCAGAGAGGGGAGACAGACCGACGTCTATTACTAATGGTAGTTCAGGGTTTATTAATAGTACTTCATCTCTATTTCTACATAATTCTAAATTACTTTACAAAATGGTTCCTTTTCATCATTTGTAAATTAGTACTTTGCTAATTTTGGCTGTTCTTTAGCATTGGGGACCAGATTTGATCCTACGTTTTTGTGATATTCTATTACGATGCGTTTGTTTTATGGTTTCATACGTTAAATTACGTTACGAACATTAAATTCAAACAGCGTTGCAGAGCGAGCGTTAGCGAATGAAGGTGGGTTAGAGCCCCGCATGGCACGTTGTTTTCTATCTTCGTTACCAACAATTCACTTTCTTTTCTCACATAAATCACTTCCACTTACCTTTCCGTTTTGTATAAATCCCCTACTGCCCTAAAAAAAAATGTGTTCGATACTTTCTTGACTACTTGAACATCACTATCAACTCATTTCCTCCGTAAATCATCCTAGTTTTTGCTAGTTTTGGCCCCCCAATTCTAAACAATTACCTTACTTTTAGTGCAAATGAAAATGGAACAAAAAAATTATATTATTAGTTATATAAAGTACAGTCAAAGAATTTTAAATTTTTTAACCTCCAAATTCTTTAAAACCTAGAATTAAATCATAATATATTAAAATAAAGTAATTAGTAATATTGTTCTTATAATTTGGAAGATAAAGTAAAGAAATGGAAATAGATTCCTTCCCGGGAATTTATAGGCCAGGGAAAAAACCCGGGAATATTCCCATTTTTAAATTCCTTCCCACCGGGAATATTCCCACTGCCCATCACTAGCCACGAGTGACCAAGCTGGCCACTCCCCATAAACGTCACTACAACTTTTCGCGGGAAGCCAACGAAGTTATACCTTCTGTACTATAGTAGTGTTATATTGCAAAATTTTAATTTCATAGAATCAAATAAAAGAGCTTTAAAGGTATTCATCACATAAGGTCCTATAACATGTAGGTTTAGGATTGAGAATTTAGATATCTGGGCTTTCGACATCTATGGCCATGTTAACCCGTCATGTTTGAGGGATGACATCCTTTCGGAGAGCACACTATCCGCAGAAAGGGAATGAAGAAAGGATTGGAAAAGAAGCGGCCTGGGACCATCCCGGCATTTGTCTGATATGAATTGAGAAAAAGCTAGACAAGCTTCATTCAGGATGCTGGCCTGAAAAAGTTTTCAACACTTTTTCGACCCAGTGCCCCCGCCGGGAATTGAAACCGGAACCGCTTTCACCAATCGCAAGAGCGTTAGCGACTACGCTACACGGGGTCACCCGTTAGCAAGTAATCTTCAGTAAACAACATTTTCTTTTTTGTAGTTATATTTTCAGAAGAATTGATTTTTTTTTTGAAAAAATATCAATTGAATATTACTTATTGATTAGGGACATATACATATATATATATATTTTTACCTAATACCAGAAATAGGATTCCAAGACAAGAAAATACACCTCCTGTAACTTTCATATCAATCCAACACCTCAGTCAATTCAATATAGAATCGTCTTTGAGAGTGAGTTATGCTTACAGACTTCAAACAAAATATGAAAATGACATTTCCGGAAATTCATTCTGACGCCTTAAGGAGTAATTTGTCTATTAAAGTTGAAGATGTTGAGAATATAGCATGCTTGTTAAAAAGGATTTTCCATCTAAATAGAACTCGCTTTTAGTTAGTCTTATGACGAATGTCTGTGATTTTCTCTCACTTTGGGACTGAATGTAAAATGATTACTTTGAGTGAGCCTTTTCTACTTTCATGTACTTTGACGGATTTAGTGCACCTGCTTCTTTTGTAGGTAAGCGCACAATGAAACGAAATGTTATTATAATCAAAGAAAATGGGAAGTTACCAGGAAACATCATTCAGTTACCAATGAAATGTTTTACAAAGTTTATCTGTTTCTGGAATTACAAACTTCTTAAGGTGGAAATTTCACAGAGATTAAAAGAAAAGTACATTGAATGTAAATAAGTAAATGCGAGTCTGACTTCTTTGTAGTTAATTAAAAAAAAACGTAATATCTCTGGAATGTTTGAGCAAAATTGATCTAAATCAATGGTATAATAAAGTTCTTTTTAAGATGCCAAAAATAAGTTACTTTCAACAACTACATGAAATGTTAGTTGTAAGGCATGGTTAGTGTTGTTTTAGCAATTAATAACAGTTATTGCCATTTTCCGAATTTTTGACGAAGCAAATATTCTTTGTGTGTTTTTCCGCATTCCAAGGTAAAATAATAATAATAATAATAATAATAATAATAATAATAATAATAATAATAATAATAATAATAATAACTAGTTGAGAATGCTCAAAGAGCCTTGCCGAAACGAACTTAAAAAGAACTGTGTGTTATCTACACCAAATTACTTTTATTAAAAAATAAAGGAAATAATAGTCTATTTGTCTCTTATAACTAGAGGAAGAATAATTGCATATGAGAAGCTGGAATGCCTAAAAAGCAAGTTGCTCGACCCATAAGTCTCTATATTAAAACAGTAAGATGTTGAACGATTCGGAGCAGAAGGGGAACACCAAGTATGTTATAAAATAGAGGATCTGCTCATACGTAGCTTCATCATATGAACTATATGAAGCCTAAAAACAACCGAGCATCGTCCGAGCTGGCACGTCTGATAGGCTACTCTCGTTTCCGCAATGATTGCTTGCTCGAAACATTGTGATCTGCTGTGACGTATAGCTTCACGATTTTGTTGCATAGGCAGATCCTCTATTTTATAACATCCTTGGGCACACGGATTACAATCTAAAGCGACCGCAAGCGACAACGGAAGACGAAAATGTTTAGATTATTGAAGCCTAACGCAACCACTCTTTCGCTGCTGCAACAAACCTGAAAATAACTTTAGGTCTGGAATGCATTGCAGAGATATGTAACTGTACTTATATTATTTGTTCTGTTTTGCAGGTCAAACTAACAGATACACATATACATGCTCGCTTAAAGTTCGCAAAGACACACATCACCAAGCCACAAAACTTCTAGAACCGTGTAATCGTGAATGATGAGAAAGTGTTTAGTTTATACGAAGGAAGAACTCTGTTAAAACGTTCTACGATATGTTGCTTTACGAAAGCACATGCTTCAAAATGGAGGGCTCAAAATTGAAAAAAAAGGAGAAAGAGAGAATCGCAAAATATAATCTCTCTATGACTTACTTTCTATGACTCCTTAAATCTCCCAAAATCTGAAGTTTTTTTGGCCAATATCTCGGGAACGGTAAGAGTGACACGAGAAATTCCATAACTTCTTTCGGATAGTTTTGGATGCTCTATCGATTGGACGGCTCAATATTAAAAAAAAAAAAAAAATGCAAACAACACACACACACACACATGCATACATACACACAGATATAGGGAATTCATTAACGAACTTCTTAAGTTCGTTGAAAATAGCGGGTTTCGCACTAGAATGTAGCTCAATAATGTTCAATTGCTGATTTAAATATTTCAAGGATTTATTTTACATTTGCAAAAAATTGTGAATCAGTTAGATGATCAGGAAATCAAAGTGGGTTATTACCAACGAGATGAAGTCAGGGGTGACATCTGGTGGCAGATTCAGCCAATGATATCAGAGGTTTTGACAGCCACCTTCAGAAATATTCAAAACCGTAATTAGTTGTCTCTGGACGCTCATGGAGGACATTCCCAGAATCCCCGTGGCAGTCTCATTTCGTTGCTTACATATGCAGGTATGAACAGTAAATATGTTTTATTGTCTCCTGTACTTTATATTTAAATCAACATTTTCCGGAGCTACCTCCTAGTGAACACCTTGTGTATTTGTCCTATGTGAGTATCAAGCCCATTTTAATTAAGAAACAAGCTCGTTTGCATTGTTTTGTTTTACTTGTTTTCAACAAACTTCGAAATTGCAAACACATATAGAATTCTATCGCCTATTGATAGCACATCACATATAATTTTATTATTATTATTATTATTATTATTATTATTATTATTAGTAGTAGTAGTAGTAGTAGTAGTAGTAGTAGTAGTAGTAGTAGTAGTAGTTGCAGTAGCAGTAGTAGTATTGTTAAGCATTCTGCCTTTTGGCAGTTCTGGTCTAGAAATGTTTCTTCCACATTTCTCTATCTTCAGCTTCCCCTTTTAACTCCCAATTTTTCTTCTGTTTTTCAAATCATCTATCAGTTGTGCTATTCTTTTTCCTATCCTTCGCTTTCCTCCCATCTTTCCTTCTATAGCGGTATGAAGAATACAATTTCTTTGCAAGATATGTCCGATCCAATTGACCTTTCTAGGAAAGATTCTGGTAAAAAGCGTCCTCTTCTCCCCTATCCGTTTTAAAATATGTAATTTTGTTACTTTCTCTGTACATTTTATCTTCACCATTTTCGCCCAACACCACATTTCTAAGGGCTCTTAATATTTCTTCTCTAACGCCCGTGAAGTCCAAGCTTCTGAACCATAATTAAATTTAACATTGTGCTTAGGGTGTATCACTGCGTATACACATGTCTACTTTTGAGGTTGTGCAAATATTGCAAGACTTATGACTGAGCTTTGTATATGGGTACGGGAAAGGCGATTTAACTACATCTATCTAATCTAATCTAATATAAATAAAATAAGGAGTTTGTTTGTGTGTTTGTTTGTTTGTCTGTCTGTGTACGGTCTGGGGTCCAGACGAGTGGACCGAGAGTTACCCAATTTTGGTCAGGGGTACATTTGTCCAAGCCCCATATCAAGACGAAGCGTTTTTTTTTTAAATCGAACCAGGGGGTCTCAGGGGGGGGGCGTTTACCGGGACCGGCGTGGGGACAAGACAAGTTGACCGAGAGTTACCAAGTTTTGGTAACGGATACATTTGTCCAGGCCCCAGACCAAGATGAAGTGCTTTTGTCAAGATTCGAACAGAGGACTATTTACCGGGAAATGTCAAAGTAGTAGAAAACTACCAATATTAGTGTCGAATTCATAGTTTTCGCGGTCGCTGAGATCAATGGTGAAACTCCCATCTCATTAACTTCCAAATTCACCCTATTCCGCTGCGGGTCGGGGTCACCGGGGGAAGGAATACCGAGACATGTAAAAGTAATACAAATTTACCTATATTAGTGTCAAATCCATAGTTTTCGGGGTCGCTGAGATTAACGGTGAAACTCCGATCGTATCCACCCCATTCTGCTGGAGGCCTGGGGCCACCGGAGGGATGCCGAGAGGTAAAAATAGTCCAAAATTAGCGATATTAGTGTCAAATCCATAGCTTTCGTTCAGTTTGTTGACATAGATATTTTATCTGTCCCATGTGAAGAATGGGTATATTCAGCTAGTCTAAAATAAATAAAATAAAGAGTTTGTTTGTGTGTTTGTCTGTTTGTCTATGTGGGGCCTGGGGACCAGACGAGTGGACCGAGAGTTACCGAATTTGGTCAGGGGTACCTTGGTCCAAGCCCCACAACAAGACGAAGCGCTTTTTTTTTAATTTCGAACCAGAGGCTCTCAGGGGGACGTTTACCGGGACCTGCCTGGGGTATGGGCTGATAGTTACCAAGTTTGGTCACGGGATCTTGGTCCAGGCCCTAGGCCAAGACGAAACGTTTTTTTTTAATTCGAACCAGCGGGGCCTTAGGGGGGGTTACTGGGACATGTAAAAGTAGTAGAAAATGACCGACATTAGGGTCGAATTCATAGTTTTCGCGGTCGCTTAGATCAATGGTGAAACTTCGATCGCATTCGCCCCATTCGGCTGCGGGCCTGGGATCACCGAGCGGGGGGGGGTTACCGAGACATGTAAAAGTAATCCAAAATGAGCGGTATTAATGTAAAATCCATAGTTTTGGCGGTCGCTGAAATGAATGGTGGTACTCCCACAGGCATGAACTTCCAAATACAGTCCCCATGCAAATAATGGGCATATTCAGCTAGTATTACATAAAATAAGAAAGCAGGGATTTTTTAAACAAAAACTCCTTTCTTCGCAATTTTCCCGTGTCAGATACGTGATGGGATGGAGACATGTAAGATATACTGTTTGAAAGGCTGTTCTATCCTAAAGGGAATGATGTACGAACCATGATCCTAGGATGGATTGGGATGCCTTAGGAAATTTTTACGTTACATCCGGGTCTTTCTGAGTATTATAGGGCATTGTGGGGTTCATTAGTAAATATTTTCCCGCCCTTACTATTCAAGATTGAAGCTTGAAATTTTGCACATACATTTAGTTTACCCCTTAGTACTTCTCACCTGAATTTGATATATGTGCTACAAAACAGGAGGGGTCCAGAGGGTTTCAAAATTTGATTTTTTTTTAAAGAAAAACTCCCGATTTTTCTCAATATTTTCCGTCTCAGTGACATGATAGAGAAATGTGAATGATACCGTTTGAAAGTCCGATTCAGTTTTAACAGAATGAAATACGAATCGAGATCTTAGGATAAACAGGGATGATGCTATAACCACTTGACTGAAAGTCTACAATTTACCCCAAGAAATCCATAATTTAAGAGGGGTTAGAAATGGGGCAGAAGGATTTGAATGTGTAACTCTAAAAAAAACATTTTGTTTCGAAACAATAACAATAATAAAAGAGAAGGAGGTTAAATACTTTATTACCCTGTTGACAGATCTTCTGACGAAGCCAAATTACCTTTATATACGAGATTTCAGGGTTCCGCATACCTGAGGTAATTTGGAACTGCTTGGTGCTTATCTAACACAGTGTTATTTTATTTCTGATGCTTCGAAGGTTCCTAGACGTTTCGCTCCTTGTTATGTTTATTCAGCAGCTGTTCTCTGTACTGTTTTCACAAGCCCGTTCTACATCTTGCCATTTCATTATTGTATTTACGTAACTTTTCTGAAGATGATATAAAGAGGTTTTGTTATCACAGTAAACGTCTTTCTTTAGATGATGAGTTTAAATCAACATGAAATTATTATTCTTAACGTTGCAACCAAAACTTTATATGCGTCTTGTTTCTTTCTCGGTATAGACACAGTAACAAACTACATGAATAATTGAGTATTTGTTTGTTGTTGTTTTTTTCCCTCCCTTTTTCCAAACTGACTGACGATAACTTTCAATGTTTGATCTCCTTATTAACACACAACTTCCTTAAAAAGTCGTAAAGCGCTTCATGTATGTTTGTTTTTATGTAAGAATTCTACTTTAGTTTATATTACTGATGTTAAAATAAATACATGAATTTGCATCCCAAAGATACAGACAAGAACTGCTATTGGGAATTGCAAAATCATATTTCACGCAAAAAATAAAATGGGTTACGTGTACAATAAAATTATAGTTAAACGGTATAGTCAAAGTAAATTGCTGCTCCAACTGAGAAAATTTGTGAAACAACCTGGTGCTGTGTTCTAATAATCATAGCGGTTTTGTTGTGAGAATTATAAAATATAGTTAATCATTTTATAGTTGCGTGCACAATGTGTATTGTTCATATTTTGTCCTTTGAACACAACATGAAATGCGAGTGTGCTACTCTGGCAATACTGTGAGTTGAACCAACCAGGCAACCAGGCTGACCTGGCGCGGAAGAGTTTGTTTTTGTTGTATTGGGATGTTGCTTCGACCCTTGACGAAAGGAGTATGGAAGCATTCTTAGAAAGAAATAATCTCAGCACATACATCAAGATATTCAAAGGTAGGGCTTTATTTGTTTTGAGTTTTTAATATATGTTAAAGTAGATGTTATTAAAGAAATGGTCAAGTTATTCAATCTTAACAACTGTTCACTTAGCAAATTACTCGGGTCATCTTAGCAAGTATAATTTTTACGGAAAAAAGAGCATTACTGTCCTTAAACTGTATATCCCGTACTTAGGATCGTGTACGTTTACTTTCGGTAGACCATCCGAAATAATTGTTGGGAAAATATAATTCTTTCACAAATTGGTAATGGTATACAACAGTACCTCATGATGTATGCGCGTGGATACTTCCTACTGTTGCACTACGTATAAAAATGATTTTATTACATTTAGAAGTAGTAAGAAGCATCCACGTGCACGTGACATGCGATATGTGCTTCAAATCCCCCACATATACTCATACACTACGTACAAGGGCACATTATTATTCTTCGCATACCATAACACAGCGCAAACCGACGTACATTTTATTTTATATTACTCAGTAATTAAATGAAAGTCGCCTTGTTACCTCATTTTCAAGTTCCTATATCCTCAATGAATAATCCTTAAAAGACTGCACTTCGTGAGTCCTCGCTAAATGATGAGGCACTGTCGTATACTATATCCCACAAATTTCCTTCTTATTATAGCCTAAAAGATTTGCGTTGGGCGACATGAAAAGCTACTTCGCACAGATAAAATTCAATTGGGCCACCAGAAGTAACTGTTGAAAAATTATACATCTTTTACGATTTGTGTATAAATACGGCTTGCGCGTGTATTGCATAAAAATTACAGTTCCAAAAAACAAACGAGCTTGTGCTACGCGGCCACTAAAAAGCCTAAATGTTTACCCTATGTAACCGAGTCAGGGCAGGCCGAAGCTACGTTCTCAGGGATGAGGCGCGTGAACGATGGTGAATATACATCAGTGGGAAAGGGTAACTAAGGGAGTCATCCTTCGTATGCCCTCCCTTATTTTATCCGTCGTAAAGCACTTGAAATTATTTTGCACTAGTAAGCCTAAAATGCATCTGGGCATGTATTTTCGGTAATTGTTTAGCGATGGGGCCAACACTAACAAAGTTAGAAAACAACATGTACTGCGGGGCTCTAACCCGCCTTCACTTGCTAACGTTACCTCGGAATGAAATGTTATTAACCTAACCTAACCGAATGTGAATAGAATATCGCAAAAATTCGGTTGAAAACTTGCCCCCGTCCCCAAAACTGAACAATTCCCATACTTTCTTTTAGCAATTCATTCATTTTTTTCGATTCAGTGAATCTATTCCTTTGGTTCGTATATATATATATAATATATATATATATAACTAATCTCTTCTAGTTGTATTGGGGCCGCGGTGGCTGAGTGGTAGAGCGTTCACCTCTGGTGCTTGGGGTCCCGGGTTCGATCCCAGCCTCCGCCAAGTGAACTTTGTGGTGGACAAACACCGCGTGCGTGGGTTTTCTCGGGATTCTCCCGTTTCCTCCCACTTTCTTCATTTCACGATTTTACTCATCTCTCATCATCACCGTCTCCTTTAGCCTAACCGGCATAAACGTGGGACGTAAAACTTACAGATTTCATTTCAATTCCGCTCCACATTCCTTGCTATACATGTCAATCTTACGCAACGTTTAGAACAGAAAATGAAAATGAAATGAAATCTTTGAGTTTTACGTCCCACGATTATGCCGGTTAGGCTAAAGGAGACGGTGATGATGAGTAATGAATGAAATGCTGGAATAAAGAAAGTGGGAGGAAACGGGAGAACCCCGAGAAAACCCACGCACGCGGTGTTTGTCCACCACAAAGTTCACTTGGCGGAGGCTGGGATCGAACCCGGGACTCTACCACTAAGCCACTGCGCCCCCCAAAGGAGCGCAATTGAATGCAATGTTTGAGATTAAATGAATATTTTTAATAGCTAATGTTATATTTGGTGTTATTTTCTGAGTAATGTCTCTAATTTAGGTGGGATACATGCTTATGCAGCTTGCCCATTTTAAGCACAAAATTCGAAACGATCAAGGCCATCCACAATAGTGCAAGGGTTGCTAGTACCACAATCTTATTTTCTAACACCCGATCCTGGAATCGATTCATTATTTATGATACTTGAGTTGACACTGGTTAAAATTGGATACCTTACACCCCTCGGGTTGGGGAGTATAATCATGAAATAAAAATATCAGAAACGACCAGAAAATAAAACATATATTACTCCAAATAACAAAAATTTGTGTGGCCAGGCTCGTGCACACTCACTAGAGAGTCAGAACTCATGCGCATTGTGGTATCGAGCACCGGGTGGCTCTGGCAGTCTCATTTACAAGATGAATATTACAGGAATTTTTACATTTCAGCACTCGATCGCAGAGCTTGCTACTTAATTTCCTCATACGGAAAACAATTGAACAAAAGTTAAGCTTCAGAAAACCTATATTTCTGAAATAATTAACCATTTCAAAAGACTGCCAGAGCCATCTTTTCCTCGATTATTGCGATCTCTTGCTAACTCGCGTATACGTTTAGCTGTTGACGTTACATCTCTGTCTTGTTATTTTCAATTTGATACTACTATATTTAACAACACCAAACTAATATGACGTATACGTCATGCATTATATGACGTATAAAGTGTGCTTTCCTCTATCCTCATTTATACGTATACTCGCCACCGCTGACGCGCCTGCTCCTGTGAACGCACCCGATAATAATTAAAGGGATGGTAAGGATAATGATCGCGTAAGTTCAGACTCTCTAGTGAACGTGCACGAGCCTGGCCACACAAATTTGTGTTCATTTGGACTATATGTTTTATCTATTGGTCGATTTTGGTATTTTTACTTCGATTATACCCCTCCCCCGCCCTCAGGGATGTATGATATCCAAGTTAAGCCAGGGTCAACACAAACATTATAAATAATAAAAATCGGTTCGATGGTGGGATGTTAGAAAATAAGTTTGTGGTATTAGTAACCCTTGCAGTTTTCTAGTACGTTTTCAATTTTGTGGATAAGATTGGTTATGCAGTTTGCAATTTTGTACTTTAGTGAGAAGTAAGTAATATGTATGAGAGATGCAGCTGAATTGTATTTATTGTATTTATCTATGTGAGTTTTATGGGTATGTAGTTATGGTCATATATATATATATATATATATATATATATATATATATATATATGTGTGTGTGTGTGTGTATGTGTGTGTGTGTGTGTGTGTGTGTAATTTATACTGTTGGAGTTTAGGAGAGCTTTTTACCTCAAGCTCATAAAAACTAATGTATTATTTAACTTGTTTTTGCTACAAGAATTCCGATATAATAGTTAGTTTTGAGTTAACTGCTGTATCGGCGGACCAATCTTAGAAATTTTACCAGATGAATTCTAGAATTTATTTTGCTTTATGTGGAAGGGTGATTGAAAGTAAGGTGAGGGGAATAGTTGAAGTTAACAAAATACTTGTTCTTGTTAGTTGTTTTTGATGTTGTAAGGGGCAGTGTCTATTGAGGCGAAAGTTACTATTTAGCGGAGAGGTACACTTGTTATGATTATGGGAAAGGCAGTGTGAAAAAGGTGTGTAAATCAGAAGTGTAACATATCGTGTTTGAGTTTTATCAGGTTATACGGAAATAAGGAGTGGAAATTCTTAAAGTTGTGTGATGGGCATAGTATACTTAACAGTCGAACAGTTTATGTGTGGAAACGAATTCAAACCACAGGAAAGAGCAATATCTAACATTTAATTTTGTACTTTTTTGAATCGCATTTAGTCCCCCCCCCTCGCCTATTCTGCACACAAGTCATGCATTGTATGACGTATAGTGTGTGTTTTCCTCTATCCTCATTTATACGTATACTCACCATCGCTGAAGCGCCTGCTCCTGTGTACGCACCCGATCGCTATCGCTGGCGCCCACCTGCCGCAATTCTGCCCAACGCGGTTAGATGACATTCGTGCTTTTAGAGTCCACCTTGCACAAGTTGGTTTGTATGTCATACGTCCACACTGTATTTCGAACAGTAAGCACTACTAAGTAAGCCAGGGTCACAACCTAGTATTTTGGGGGAGATATTGAGTAATAATCTTTTTTTTATTTATTTATTTTCGTGTGGTCTGGCATACAGCAGTAATGCCTTGTGTTTTTATGAGTTTTGTTCTAGAACTTGCTGGAGTTGGAAAATTTCGTTGTTCCTGGTGTAGTATTTCCTTTTATTATTTTAAACATTGAATATCTGAAACATTGATTAATTTAGGACATTAATTATTTACGGACTGCTACAGACTGTTTTACCAAACGGAACATTACAGGTAAAATACGATATTAAATTTTGATGGTGAAAAAATTAAAATGAATATGTACGTTTTTCCTGACAATCAACAGTATGTAAAAGTTAATTTACAGATAATAAATAGGAGTTCATGCGTATACCCACCATCGCTGATATGATTGCTCCCTACGGATGCAGCCCCGCGCTAACCCGCCTGCCTACCACTTTCGCCCTGCTCTGCCCGAGTTAAGTAAAATTCATGCTTTTTATCGGCCACCTAGCATAGGTTGCTTTGTGTTTTCTGACAATTATTTCTGGTAACAGAAAGTGTTTGTTTAGGTATCTGGGGCCTACCTGGACGTAACCAAATCTACTCTAAGTAGGCCAATCGACAACATAGTTTGCGAAAACAGTAATCCTATTTACGTATATTTAATACAGTCGTGTGTAGTAGTAATGGCAAAATTATTATTTTTTGTGCTACAGTTTCGTTTTAGTCACATGGCGATGCTGAAGAAAGTGAAAGCGGCTACCCTGAGGACCCAACGATAAAAATACTCCTCCCCTTTTGGCTTTCAGCCCGCAAATCTGCCTCCGCTTTACATATTTGCCCGTCATTACATTTGAAGTAATTTTTGAAGCACTTTTGAGATACCCAATAAAGTAAACTTGTTCCGCCACTTTGTTTGTACAGCGTTACCTAAAAATATCAATAGGTTAGATTAGATCTGTTTTTCACCTTGTAATCAAGGGGTGCAGGTATCGATTCCCGGTGGGGCCCTATAAATTATCTCATTTGCAAAGCGAGTAGTGATTAGGATGTCAGTTGAAACAGGAAGGCTTTTAGTGTTCATTTAGCACCCATAGCTTCTTAGTGGCTGAACTAACGTGGGAATCAGTGTACGTTTTATCAGGGTTGGCTGGTTTAAACCAAGGTGGTTTAAACCATGGTTTAAACCAAGGTTTAAACCAGCTGGTTTTTTCAAAAAAACCAACTGGTTTAAACCAAAAAACAAAAAAATGTTCGTAAAAGTGTAAGTGTTTGTAAAATCTTGATGAACACACATTTGTGGGTTACCACGTTTCACTCCCGTATATTATTCGTATTATATTCAGACCTAAATTCCCCATTCATTACTCAAAAAGATTATACTACAAAAGCAACTTTTTTTTTTTTTACAAGTTTATAAATGTTTATTTTGTGATTTTTTGTAGTTATTATTATTGTTATGTAATTGTAATCGAAGAAAAATTCTAAATATTGTTTCGTTTCAATGTTTACTATTGATAAAATACATCGAAAATGCCGTACTTTGTGTGTGTGTGGGGGGGGGGGCGTCATACAGGCCCCACGAGAGGCATTTAGTGAAATGAGAAGTATCTTTGGTATCTATTTATTTATAAATGAGTCTGAGCCAAAGTGGACTCAATTCGTATCTTTAATCACTTTTCTTACTAATTATTTCTTTAATTTGTACGAATAAAAGTCGTTGTTAACTAACTTGAACTAGATTAGTTCTTCTGTACTCCGTCGTACTTTGAAATTGTTCATATGTAATTAATTCTGTGTAATGGTTTCACTTGTGCAACTGTTTATCTTTTTGTCCTTCTGAAATGACTCTTGACAGTTATATTAAGAAGCATGTAAAGATCAGTACAACGTATTTTTTTTTTATCAGGATTCCTTCGTGAGTGAGTCGGCAGACGTATCGCATTTGTGGCCAATTAGTCCTGGTTCCGAGTTCAAATGGAGGACAATTTCTCTCGGATGTAACTCGAGAAGCGGTTTTTATTCCGCTTTAAGCTTATGTGACCCCTTCCAGCATAACCCGGTTGTTGCATAATAACATCAAGGCGAAACAAACTTATTTTTGTCCATATATGATATGAATATATAGAGCAAATCATTTAAACCATATAAACCTGGTTTAAACCAAAAAAACCTGGTTTAAACCAAAAAAACCGTTTTTTTTGGTTTTTTTAATAAAAACCATGGTTTTTGCCAACCCTGCGTTTTATAGTAGGATCTTATTTTAGTTGCATGGCGGAAAACGGTTAGATCATTTGAAATTAACATTTCGACCAGGATATTTATGATGTTACTTTGATTAAAGTGCGTATTCTAAGTGGGAGCTGGAAAGTCAAAATTGGTACGAAAAGTTGACTATCTCACGATCTTTTCAAGCTACGAAGATGAAACTTGAAAGATTAATTGCATATTAAATATAAGTGGACGCGTGTCCCAGTGGTTTTGAGAATTCTCATTTTAAGGGAAAGAAGAGGGCATTTCCTATGATTTCTTCATGTTGATAGCAATGCTGCCTGTTGTTTCTGATCACATCAGAAGGAAACGGTTGAACAATTTGAGATAAATGTATGAACATTTTTTGTGCCCACCGTAAGTCTGTTCTTATCATTACTTTGATTCAAGGGCCAGTTTTAATACCTTAAAAATCATCACTGAATTCGTATTTACAGATGAAGAAATTGACGACGACACGTTCCAACATCTCACTCCGGATCTTATAAAGGAGTTAATCCCAAAGGTGGGTCCACGAATTAGATTTATGAAGAGCTACGAGAAGTATAAGGAGGATATGAAATTACACCAGCCGATATCTTGTTCCACTCCAGTGTCAGAAACAACGGAAAGTAGTAGTTCTTCTGTTAATGAGGTACGAAATTCAGCAGAAATACAGTTAATTAACTAAGTACGTTTTTTAGGGTATTTGTTCGAGCTTCCCCAATTAGTAATAACAGATACTTTATCAATACACTAATTTTAATACAGCGCATTTCCTAAAAGCGAAAATATCTAATTCATTTGTTAATATTCATAACTGTTGGATCACACTGATGACAATCAAGTAAGGTACAATATGTACTCATTTTTGTACTAAGTTTAGCTCCAATCAGTTCATAATTGTTCCTGTAATTTTGTTTTTATTTACAGACTCTCTTGTGTTGCATATCAACTGAAGGGCATTGCAACAACTTTAAAATGGGCCGGAAATTAGTTTTATATGACTGAGGGTTACGGACTTATGACAACTTATGTATATAAAACTGCGGAATTTTTTGTGGGGTTGGGCAATTTTCAAAAATATGTTTAAAAGTAAAAAAAAAAAAAGTGGACTTCTGTCTCACCGTGTACTAAAAGTTAAGTGAATCTGAAAGGTTCAAGCTTAGTGTTGATTTGACATGGAATGACTGCAATATGGATGAGCGTTTGATCTTGTATCTCAGTAGCATCTTCAAGTGAATGTTAAAAGTAGAACTCCGGACACATATCTCAGAAGTGATTATGATAGGATCTACTTTCAGATAAGTATTCATAACTTTAAAACTGCATATGATTATACGTGACAGGTTTTGCGACAATTTCTTTTTTCACGCTGCGCCATTCTGGAAAAAAGCACGTTATTAAAACCCACTAAGCTTTGCACATTATCTTATTGTCGGAACTATATCTGAAATACTGATCTTTATAGGAAGGACAGTATTGCAAATACATGAATTTTAGTATTAGATATCAAGGTGAAATGACTTCCGTGATATTTTTTTCCTGTATATCTCCCTGATTTAAATCAGTCCACAGTGCAACATACTAGTTGTTTGGTTTTTGATCTACTTACCTAAAACTTTTTTTTTCTTTGTGAGCAACATCTTCGGGACGGTGTTCCTTAACATGTTGAAAGGACCTTATCTCAGTATGACAGAATTGCCTATAGGCTATTTCTATCTTGTTGGAAGATATTGGTCCATCAGCCACGCATCGTCGTTTAGAAAAAATACCATGCTACAGGTAGACTTTTTGGAAAAATATCATCTTTTTTTGTCATTTGTAAAATACGCCTATCGACATTACGCTTCTAGTTCTACTTGTTTGATAGAGCGATCAATTGGAAGAAAATATTCTCTACAATACGATACGGAGTTGAAGAAAATATTTATCCAACGTGTAGCTATGGTTCAAGATGCTATTTATCCAACGTATAGCTATCTTTCAAGATGCATTCTTTTCGCTTCTCCAAAACTTATTTATGTAGTTATTGTCTTGGTGAGGGCCTTAATTCACTTTGTGACACATAACACTGACCGAGTATTTCTACTGTGAGGAAAGAGTGGATTATTCAGTGGCCTCTTTGTATTCTCGACTTTCTAGTCCAAAAGAATGCTGTGACGACGAAGCTATGGCTAACATGATATATATTTAGATAGACGCGTGGCGTTGATTTCTGCGAAATGTTAAGATCAGTTTCTGTGCTACAGGATCTACTTTTTTTTGTGTGTGTATGTTTGTTTGTTTGTTTGTTTTGTAGTGGATTCGTTTTGTTTTTTAGCCTCAATGAAACTATGTCTTTAAACATTATACAATGCGTTTCTTTGTATTGAAGATTGAATTTGTAATAACATTCAAGTCATTATAGGATGCTTCATGCCGAAAATGGTAGATTTTCCGAAAGAAAAAAAAAAGCTTCACGAGATGAAAATACGTTCTAAATTTATTGGTACCAAGAAATTAATTCAAAAACTAACAAACATATTAACGAGTCTTTTTAATGCTAAAATATACAGCTATTATCTCTTTAAAAGATTACACATGTAACTGAAATATCACCAGAAACTGGCATGTATCCTTTGTACAACGAATGAATCTATTTTCAGTAAGTACTGCATATAATTTCAGTTTCAGGTGTGTGACTTTACTGTTATTACCGCTGCTGCTGGTGAAAGCGCTGAAACGTATTTGTACGAAAGTTTAAACTGTGAAGACGTGTTGGATTCAGCGGTTAATAACTCACCGGAGCCACGTAAGTTTAACTTTGATTACAGTTCAACTTCAAACCTACATTGTGCACATGAATGGTATGGTTATGGCAAATTATCATCTCTGTGATAAATTTTAGGGTGAATGGAAGAGTTTGTAACTTTACCGTACTCAAACGATGACCCTTATTAATGAGACAAAAGTAGGTATCTTTAGGCCTCAGAAATGCTAAATATCTATTATTGAAAGGATTTGATTATCTATGAGAAAGACGTCGCAAAGTATGTATTTCAACCGTTAATGTGAAGTATTGTTACAGCAGCGGATATGGCCATTGTTGTTGAAATTTTGGCTACTTTAACAACGTTTTACAGCTGTCTGGATCCTATATTTTAAAACTGCATTTCTTTCTTCGATCCACCCTAATAAACGTATTTACATGCTTTCCGGATAGTTTCTTTCCCTGAATGATCGAAACTCGCGATTTACACGGTGACCAGTCAACCAAGAAAACCGGAAAAATCAGGAAATTCTGTTTAGAATCTTTAATTTTGTGAAGATTTGTAATTTTATGTCGTTTCGAAACAGGGTATTTCTGTTTAGATGCAAATATAAGATACTATCTTCCAAAGATAGCCGTTGATTTGTGCTGTTCCTATAACAAAATCACCCTTGTCTCTTGGATTCTGCCCGCAGACATCTATTCAACACTTAATGATTACTATTGATGCGAAGTTTCGTCTTGTAGCTATACCGGTTTGAACTGCATAGTTTGGCATGCACTGTTGTCAGTCAGTCAGTATTCATGGGTTTTATAGTATACTAAAAGGTCATTGAATACTGCATGTGAATTGAGCTAGAGCGAGTGCTAAACAATTTTGTAATAAACACAGTAGCTTCGTTCGCTGGAGACTCAGTATGAACACCGTGCTCGTGGGTTTTCTCGGGGTTCTCCCGTTTCCTCCCACTTTCTTCATTCCACCATTTCATTCATTACTCATCATCACCGTCTCCTTTAGCCTAACCGTCATAAACGTGGGACGTAAAACTTAAAGATTTCATTTCATTTTTCCGTATGAACACCGCTCTGGAATTCGCCCGAGACCCCATTTTTCCCCGTTAGGAACTTTTCTCCAAACCACGTTTTAGCTCTATGGGTTTTTTTTCCAGACCCCATGCTTTCTCTCGATTGTTACACCGCCCCTACTCTCTACGAGTAACATTTTTTCTCTAGAATCCAAATTTATTACTTCTTATAAAAGTTATCATTTGAAAGTTTCAGATTGACCTCAGAGATATTGCTAGTGTTATTAATATGAAGTTAAAACCTACGTTCTCAGATGTTTATGAGAGGAAAGGTTTCAAATGGTTAGTACTGCTGTTCAAATCACCTTCTTTTCCCACTGAAGAGGTGCCTGTAAGAAAATAGTGGTGATTTCAGAATTGACTGTGAATAAACAAGGTAAGTTTAAGTGAATAAACAATATTACACGTCACGTGAAAAGTGAATGACTAAACGGGGACCTTTGGCATACCGTGCCGATACATTAACCACTACCCTACTCAGAACAGCCACACACACACACACACGTTCACTCCTGAAGTCTGTGATCTCCACTCAGACTACAATCTTGTACTACGGCCTAGCTCTTGTGCTTGAATAATCCAGTATTCATGTATTGAGAACATCTTTGGTCCAGTCATTCATTTTTTCACTGTTTCTGTGTTATTGAATTCGCACCTACAGATGACGTGGTGCATAAACAAATTGGATTGTTCTCTCCTTTCACGAATGTATAAGTTAATTTTATCGTTTCTAGTGTCACAGGAACAATTTCACATCACCCCTCGTGTTGAGTATGCGCATAAATCCGGCATCTTCATCCAATGGTGAACTAACTGTTATTCCTTATTAAATAATTGGTATAATCGGGTTAAAAGAAATTTAAGTTCCGATAAACCTGAAACAGACATGAAGGATAAAGATGGATAGGATTGCCTATTTTTCCTAGACTGACAACTACATTAAATCAGGGTTCTTAATGGTCAGGGAAAACTCAGTGAAAATGGTGCAGGTGAGGAAACTCAGAGAAAAAGGCTGAAAATCAGGGAAAGTCAGGGATGTCTTATAAAATATATTTTTTTCTAACATTAATTGTCCCCAATTTCAGTTTAGCCAACCATTAATGGTCACAGTATGAGACGTAGCTCAGATTTTTATGGGAGGTAAGTGGAATGCACGATGAGCAGTTGATTACTATTTGTCTCTATAGAATAAATGTTCTCATATATATAAATATTCACCGTTATCTATTCTTTATTTATATGTCAGCGTCATCCGACATACGTCATGAAAAAGTCATGGAATTTCCTATCAAAGGTCAGGGAGAAGTCAGGGAAATAAATTTCTCCAGATCAGTAGAAGCTCTGGAAATAGTATCTACACACAATACGATTTACGTATAGGTTTAAAACCACCTAAAACGCTAGAAAAGCACATCACCCAATTTAAGAGTTATTACACAGATGCCAATGACAAATATGGTATTTGCGAAATAAAATGCAGTTGCCAAGAGAGTGAAGGAACACATTAGAGATTCGAAAGCGAAAATCCGGTGTCAGGTTTATCGAAACATTTAAAAGAAACGCAGTGCAGGGTAGAAGATTCAAAAATTTTATTTGGAGCCAGAAATGAAGTAGAGAGACTTTTTTGAAATTTTATTTATTCATTTAACGAAACCAAAAGTAAATCTAGACAAGGGATGACTGAGTGACGAATGGGAGGCTGTTATCACAAAATTTTCACAGTATTGGCATTATAATAAAAATAACATGAGTTGGCAAACTTCCAACAGAAATAGAAAAGGCGCACAAACTGACTGCCATACTTCAGTTTGTTTCAAGACCATCTGCAGATAGCTGACGCACTTGACAATGTGTTTTCCACATATCTTGTCCTCTTTGTAAGTCCGTTCCTTTCTGTTCCTTGATGTTTCTGTTCTTTTTCTTCCTGCTTTTAACCTTCATGACCAAGACTTCAGGGGAGAGTTGAAAACTTGGAAATTTAAAACTTCAAGAATTACAGAAACCTGTAAATAGAATACTCTCCAAATTGCTCTTGTCAGTTTGGTTTCCAGAGGTGACCTCTCCATTACTTTCAATACAGATTTCTGACATCCTACGCGACAATCTTTTCGAAATTCAAGAATGTCTTTTTCCGATAGTCTTGGCTTTTCGTAAAACATCTTTCGGTGTATAAGTTAGTCATGTTTACAAACTTAGCTTACTTTACGTTTTCACTTTCCTTGAAATCAATCATAACTAATCGCTGGCTCTTCAAAACGCTATCTTTTACAAAACAACCAGCAGCAGACAATATACTGGCCTGGAGGGAATTGCAATCGGAAAGAGCTAAGCCAGCTTTCGAGGGTGCGGGATCTCAGTGGTCGAGCGTTCACCTCCGGTGCTTAGGATCCCTGCTTCGATCCCAGCTCGCGCCGTGTGGACTTTGTAATGGACAAAAACCGTGCTCATGGGTTTTCTTGGGGTTCTCCCGTTTCCTCCCACTTTCTTCATTTCACTCATTATCACCGTCTCCTTTAGCCTAACCGACATAACCGTGGGTCGTTAAACTTAAATATTCCATTTCATTTATAATTTTCTAAGCCAGCTTTCCCTGAAACTCGCGAAGAAAAGGTTCATCAGTCTTTGGTAATGTTAAAGAACGTAGCTTTGCAACAAGAAGCTTGTCATTTGTGAAATGTCGTACAGTATCAAAACTTCCACATTGTGGTACTTTCTTCTTGCCAGCAGCACTTGTTCTTTGTTCAGCATTATTTCCATGGCCCGAGAAGTAACATCTAAATGTTTATGTTCATGCTAAGCTGGAAATTTGTTTCGGAAACAGAAATTCTGCGAATCTTTTGTAGTTTGTTCGACGAGCTGGAAAATTGTTGAATAAGTTATAAGTGGTTTACAAATAATCATCTACTTTCCAGCCCATTTATTGCATGGGAGCTTAGAAAGCACAATTGATAAAGTGCTTCCCACAACTTCCAATATTAAGAAGGATCAGATCTGAGGTGAACTAGGAAGTACGTTTTGCAGATCACTTAAGGAAAAAGATTTTCTCGAAACCGGGAAAATGTCACGGAATTTTGAAATCACGAAAGAGTGGTTACCCTGACTTAATGTATCATTGTTGGTATCTGTAAATGATTGTTAGGCGTTACTTATGGATATTGAAATTCACATTGTTCTTGCAGTTTAGTTAGGACCCTTCTATGTACTTTTCTTCGTCGCTGTCCCTTCTTAATTGAATGTTCAGACGCCTATTTTTTCATATCTTTGCGTTCTTAACGTCCAGATTCTGAGATATTACATTTTCTTGGGTTACGAATGATATTTTTGGTGTTCCCTCCATCTTGGCAATACTGTTAGATAAGAGTATACGGGAGAATCTCCTTCAGTTTTCTCCACTTTTTCTTTGTAATGGTATACATGAAGAATTAAGATGGCGTTCATCGTCCAACGTAGCTCCCAAAAACGTGCATCCAAAGGAAAGAAAAAAAATCGTTACTGAAGTTAGAGATCGTCTGTGCTTAACGTATGTCTTCAAATATCAACATCAATTCAATTCCTGCTTTGTATGAAGATATTGCACACGCTGGTTAGATAACATATACTACTCACCAATATACAGGATCCACTTTTAACAATTACATGTTCCTGTAATATAAAGCTTGATCAACAAGCAGCTATCATCATGTTAACACCTGTCTTCTTACTGTCATTAGGCAAGACCCGCCATTTTGTATCAAAAGATTCCTTTATCAATCTTGCATGTAGTATGTGTATGTAAAATACGTAAGTGTACGTTTGTGTAAAATTAGATGTTTTTTTAATGATGTTTTTTTTACCTCTGTAATAAAATGTTCTGTGCCATGTACTGTTTTACTTGACCCCATACTGACATACTGTACCTCACATTGCAATTATGAGTGAAGATAGTATACGTTCCTGTACACATATATATGTAGATACATGGATAAAATAACCATTTTCTTTGCAATATGCTTCTAGCAAGAGGAGGAATTAAGACGGCTCAAGCTGTAGTACCGGTCAATGTAATAGGAGAAACCAGTTTCCAGGCACAATGTGTACTACAGAACTTTGTAAGTATTCAGACTGTGACCCACTGCATCATTTTGCGGTGTTACTATAGTTAAATCCTCGTAGGTTGGTCTATGTTCAAATTTAGATAGGACGTGAAAATAAATTTCTTCAACGCGTATTATAAGCATGTAAATTGTATTGAAGTTCAGACATTTGTATATATTATTACCTGATACATATGTAAACTTTATAGTGGTAAAATACTTAAATCTTTTAAACAGCTGTCGACGGAAAGTCTACATTTTAGGCATAAAATTCTAACCACTTTCCTTTCAATTTAAAAGTAATGTCACTCTTACTACTATTACCGCAAAATATGATAATGTATTTTAATACTGCATGAAAGGTATCGTAATATATGGTTTATTCTGTTGGTAGATTTGTTTTTTTCCCTGATAGTTCTTATTGCATAGCAGAGGCGATTTATTTTAGAAACAGTTATTTATGTTTCTCCCAAATGATATTGCAGTCAACTCTTGCTCTTAAGAATGAACCACATTTTATTTGGATATAATCATTTGATTTTATCAGAAGGTAGAATGATCTTTAGAAATGAAAGTATTTCAAAAAGCAGAAATAAAGAATCAGAATTAGGCACAGTTATAAGACGTTAAAGGGTTAGACTTCCTTCTCTGAAACTTTCGACTCTTTAGGTTGCAATTTGTAAGAGCAAGGTGTTTTGAAACTTACTGGCAGAAACATAATCGGGTGATTCTGAAGCTAAGTATTGACAGAGGGAACCGCTTCAAATAATCTTCAAATAATAGTAATATATTTTGGTCAATTTTTGTTTGCCATCACCAATATTTGTGGAACTGATTGTGATAAAATCAATTGCTGCATATCACTAGGATTTCTCAATATAATGCAGATATTGAAAAAGTAAGTTTTACGTATAATGCAGATATTGATTTTCGTCATAGAAGTTGTATTTTACTTACAAATTTCCCTTATACTACTGTGCTCAATATTGTATCCTTGAGTTACTGTAAACAATAATGTAATGTTTTCTTGTAGGATCTGTTAACCATTTTGGAAAATTCTTTAGATGGAAGAGAAGTTTTAAGTGAGTACAAGATACATAATTGTTTGAGCTCCAGGACGAGAAATTTACTAACTGAAGTAATCATACGTCACATTGGCGCCGACAAAAGGTTTGTTCAGTAAAATACTTGAATAAAAGAGCAGTATCTTCTGTTTTTGTTTTGTTATACGTAAGATTTATTTATTAAAGTATTTTTAATTGCATTCTTATTGTAGCTCTAAATTTGTTTTATATTTTGATTTGTTTCAAAGTGTGATTGAAGTGTAATCATGATATAGAGCGTGTAGTGACGTGAAAGAGGTTAAGTGGTAATTAAAGTTTTTTGTTTTTTAAGAAAAACCTGAAAGGGCTAACATGTAATATATCTGTGTGGCAAATTAGTAATAACGTAATGACTAACCTTGAAGAATCTTAAATCTTGCGTACAGTGAGTGAGTCAAGTATTCGAAGTAGGATCAGTTCATGTGAAATCATCCAGTCCGTGTTGCTCAAAGTTTAGATTTGCTTGAATTTTTTACAGTTAATGTGGCAGTATATTGAAAATTCAAGACGAGGGTTTTAAACATTCTGAACTCTTGTTTTATTTCTTTCGTGTTTTTTTTTTTTTTTTTTTTGTTACTATTTTTAAGTGATGACACGAGCTGTTTTTGGAGAAATTTATGTTCGACGGAAAACTTCATAACTATTATTTTTGGAGATATCAAAATGATTAAAAGTCCATTCGATTCAGCAAACAATGAACGTAATTCAGATAGAAAAAAATTTTAGAAACTGTCAAAGTGATCGCTGAGAATTGACTTTCAAAATAGTTGATTTACCGTGGAGGAATAGTAGTTTCGACTTAAATTTCAGTAGGAGACAGTGATACTCATTTATATATATATATATATATATATATATATATATATATATATATATATATATATATATATATATATATATATATATAATAGATATTCTGTACGACTGTTGTTTGGGTAAATATGAAATCTTTGCAGCTGTTTCTATTTTATATAGAGTAATAACGAGCAAGGGTACGCATTAACACTTTCAGCCCCATGTGTATCTTTTTGATACACAGTGAGGGTTTACTGATGGACCACGTGTATCAAATAGATACACATGGGCTGACGGTGTTCATAGCAAACTGTAGTCTGGTCCCGGGATGAAATTTACTCAAACAGGGTTGGGGCTGAGAGTGTTAAAAAGTATCATACATAAGGGTCCATGTGTGTTGTAATTCGAAGACTCCTCGTGCCATCACTCTTTACACATCCCACGTTAAAGCCAACGAAAATAAAAAAACTCCACAACCACCACAAAAAATGTTCTCTTCCTGTTTTTTTGGATGAAGAATGGCCGGTAAATGTGAAGATAGTTAAGAATGTACTTTGTCTCTTTGGCTTAATATCTTTTGCGTGTGTTTTCCAAACTTCTTCACAAGAGGCTTTTGCTTCATTGCTTTTGCACCATCTTGTTTTTAAATGGTAATTCCCAAAGACTTTCTCATGACCGTCAATTCCTGGCACTAAAAGGAATTTTCCTTGATTCAGTCTTACCGATAGAGCACTGTGGGCTTTGTTGTGATACCCTATATTAACATTATTCGGCGCTCTCATTAAAAGAAAATAGAGAAGTGGTTCCGTAACTCCTGTCTATCATTCTCACTCACAGCCAGTTTGCGTGATATAGATCCAAATCTTGCGAGGTGCAAGATGCTGAATTAATATCAGCTGAAACATACTACACTGTAAAATACACCTCGATCATTTATATATATCGGAAATGTCACTGTTCATCTGAGTGATCCCGAAAACTATGGATTAGACACTAATATAGGTCATTTTCGATCATTATTATATATAGCTCCCCCTCCTTGCTGCGGCACAGGGGCATCAGAATTGTCACTGTTAATCTCAGCTACTCCTAAAACTATGGATTCGACACTAATATTAGTCATTTTCGATCATTTTTAACCCAACTATCTGGGCTGAACTTGGATTGAAACAGCATCAGAAGTGTCACTGTTTCTCTCATCGACCCTGAAAACTATGGATTCAACACTAATACCGGTCATTTTTGATCATTTTGAAATGTCTCTCCCCCTCCCCTACGCTGCATCGTCAAACTGAATAGCCTAAAGTAATCCCTGCCCCTAAACTCATGTATGTTGAAACTTTGATTGAGATCGGTCGGGTGGTTCAAGAGTAATGAAGTCACAGAGGCAGTTATTTTTATTTCGATTGTGTTTCGTATATCTCCCCCCTCCCCTCCGCTAAGTTGGCTTGTCAAAGTGAAACGATAGAAAACACCCAAGGCCCGACCCTCGTATATGTTGAAAATTTGATCGAGATTGGTTATGTGGTTCAAAAGTTATTAGGTTTTATTAGTTTTTATTTATACGTCCCTCCCCCTCCGCTAGGATCTACCATTAAAGTGAAATTGCAAATATGTTTTCAGATCCGAACCTCATGTATCTTGAAAATTTGATTGAGATCGGTCGGATAGTTCAAGAGTTATTAAGTTACAAAAATAGTCACTTTCAGTCTTATATAAATTGATTTTTATATATCTCCCCCTCCTTCTCCACCCCTACGTTTCTCCATCAAATTAAAATCATAAAAACGACCCCAGACCTGAACCTCATCTATGTTGAAAATTTGTTCAAGATCGGTCGAGTGGTTCAGGAGTTATTAAATGTTATTTATTTTTACACCACCTTTCTACCATCAAAGTGAATAGTCTAAAAACTAGCCCAGCCTCGAACCTCATCCATGTTATAAATTTGATCGGCATCGGTCGGGCGGTTCAGGAGTTTTAGAGTCACAAACATAATGATTTTCAATTATATATATATATATATATAGATATGTGTGTGTGTGTGTGTGAGAGATAGAGCATTATTTATTTATTTATTAATTTATGATGTTCATGCATGAATCAGTGTCTTCTGGTTTGCTGAAAACACTCGTAACAGTAATATCCACATGGCATATATCGTACAGTTATGATGTGTTTGTATTTTTCATTCCAGAATCACTAGTCAAACGTTTTCAACAATTACTGACTCCATTGTTCAAATCTTCCCTACAGAAAACAAGGTTAGTACGTTCACATATGGGTCAGTTTCTTTCAAGTAATCCAAGAACTGGTTGCTTGTTGATTCGTAAAATATCTCAAGCTTACTCTACTCTTCGCCTCATAAATTACGAACTTTGGTCATGTTTTTTTATTAAGCGATTTGTCTTTGGCAGCCATATTATTGCACTCGCCTATTTTCACTGTTGAAAGAATTGTCAAAAACATTAATTGCTAAAAACAAAACATATTGTCCTAGGACAATGTAACCAAAAGCAGTTTGTTGGTAATTTATTATTGTAAAAGATGACTCTGCTGGTTTTTTTAACTTCTATTCTCATTTTCAAGACAAAATTAAAAGTAAACATAGTAAAATGTACTCACAAGGATGACATCCGAGTACTAGAAACTTAAAAATCTAATACGTAAAGCTGAATCATTCACGTTCTTTTACGTTAGTGATTCACGTTAATTTATGTGATCTTTAGATTTGTAATAAAACAAATAATAAAAATTCATGTGTGAGGCCTTATGGCGTTGGGACCGTCCCAACGACATCTGTTAACGATTGGTGAAACTACATCCGCCTGAGTAACTAGGTGGGGGTCACCCGCTTGCGTCACTGCCCGCCAACAGGCGTATCAGGAACTTTCTAGACTAAGTTGTTATCAAGTCTGTATCTAGGTGCCTCCCCAGTTCGCCGCCTGACGCTGGATGGACCCTAAAAGTGGTATTCTCCAGCCGGAAATTGAACGCAGGACCACGAGGACACTGGTCGAACACCATAGACGAACCATAGGAGTCCCCTTAATTTTTAATACTCACGTTTCTCTAATCATATTTACCTTTTCCTTTTACGTTTATGCGTGATGTGCAGATTGTCTTGCAGAGTCGAAAGCTCTCATCTAGTGTTTTTAGCTTCGAGAAATTTGGAATTTGGTATCCCTTGGTGAATACATTTTACAATCTTTTGCTTACTGCGCAGATATAGTGAACACAGTTAAATATACTATGTGAACTTTAAGTTAAATTAATTTGTTTTGTTTATTTATCTTTTGTTTTGTTTTGTGAGTCACACCTAATTTTAATTTTCTCTCAAATAGCATACCTACTATGTACCATATAGTGCATTTCAAGGAAAGAAGGTGTTAGCAAGAGGAAAATTATGGGATAAATACAATAATCGAAAGCGACATCTTAGACACAGTGGAGTTCTTCCGATTAAAGGAAAAAAAGATACTACTCCAAGCAGTCCAATTACTCCCGAAGGTAAAGAGTTTGATATAAATGTAGATATGTTAAATTATGAATCCCACAAATATTGTAGAACGTGCGATAGAACGTTCCAGGTGCTTACAAACCGAGTAATCAACCTTTTATACATTTCTCCCATCGTGTCGTCTGTCATTTTTAGAGCCTTGTGAATCAAGAGAAAATCGCCTCGCGAGGTCACGGTTGCATCCATCCGTAGATTTGAACTGTGTTAGTATATCTACAGTTATAGGGTTTCAGGAGCCAGTTCTCATTTTCGTGAGTTATCGGGGTATTATGATAAATTTTCGAATTATAATATTTACATTTAAGTGGATACCTAAGAAAATCAAAATTTAAGTGTTAGTTTAAATAAGTTCTTTATTTAGAGTATCACTTCAGTTCGATCAATATTAAAGCACAGTTACGTGTTCAATGGCAAGTGGTAGAAACAAGATATCTGAATAGTTAGAAGCACGTAGGGCATTACAGAGTACCGGTGTTTTATGGACCTGACTTCGTTGGTGTCTGCGTAACGAAAAAACATTCACAAGAGCGCATTCACTTATGTAGATCGAAAACCAGTCTTCTATTTTCCAAGTTTTTGCAATGTATGAAGTGATCGATAAATATTAGAGAATCTTTAAACGTACAATTAGTTGCTTGATATGGTTATTCATTATTATTAAGTCTTTAGACTATATTGAGTGTTGAATTCCAATGGACAGCAGATTCCTCGAAGCTTAAACTACAAATCAAGAGCTTTCGATTGTACAACACAATCTTCTTCGGTTTAAAGTTAAAAGGAAACTTAAAAAGTATAGATGGTAAACGATGACCGACGTTCAAATCCTAAAAAATCACGTTAGTAAATCAAGCAGTGCGTCAGTGCTTTAGTTTTACTTAATGTGATATTTAGATTTTGAACTATCAGTCGTCTTTTACCGTTTTTACCTTTTAGTCTCCTTTTATTGTTACGACCGAAGAAGACAGTGTTGTTCAATCGAAAACCCCTGATTTCTAACTTACACGTTGAGCAATCTGCTGTCCGTTGGAATTTGGTCTCCAATTGGTGATGACATTTAATATTATTTTCTTCACTGAGCAGATAGTATGTATAATGGATATTATTGATCCATGTACATAATTCACACTACTAATATTCGAAATCCTGATAATTTTAGAGAATGACGAGGAAGACCTTGAGGAATGCATTCTTTGGTTAAAAAATTCCATGGAACCTTGGGAGAAGGTCTGTGAATATTGGAAGAAAACTTCATCCAAACGAGTAGCTGATCTGCGTAACAGCAGTAAACCAGTTGCAGAGTATTTTTCGGAATTTCCAGTTTTAAAACAACCGTTGGGATATACATTGGTAAGTGATAGATATGTAATTAAATCTATGATTAAACTGTATAAAGTTGCATATTTTTTGTATTTCAAAATCATGTATACCGAGTGTGCTGAAGTGGGGTCAGCCCTCAAGAAACTTCTCTCCGGATGCATCCACTTTTAATTGCAAAATAAAACTACTTAGATACATCTGTATGAAGATTATTCACAGCTGGTTAAACAGCCAGCACCGGAAGAAACCGCTTTTACGATTACATCAAGCTTAATACTCCCATTTAAAACATATCTGGTTTTCTGTCTTTCACTGATGTTTCCCACAAGTCTTAGAACACGGATGGTCAAAATATATCTACGTTTAAGTTTAAGTCATAAGTTTAAAATATGGTCAAAATAGGTTTTGAAAGCTAAATAACTTCTTACAATTTTCGAATAAAAGTGATCTTATGTTACTTATTGTTCTTGTTTTAGATCGAAAGTGATTTTACCAAAAGGTTTCCTGATAAGGAAGTGTCTTTATATGCAAAATGGAACACAGAGAGTGAAAAGTTGAAACACATTTTCTTGAAAACCAAGCAAAGTGCACCAGACGCAGCGATCTATGCAAGACTTCTTGAACAGAATGAGTTAGATGTAGGTAAGTAGCACATTCACTCAGCGCATGTTTAACTGTTGTGAACTGTAACAGGAAAGCTCAATTATTATCAGTATTGTAGGGAGTGTTGTTAACAGAAAAAAAAAAAAAAAACGTTCGTATTTTTTCAGAAATGAACATTTTTTTTTACAAAACAAAACATTGCCTCTCGTTTTTTTCTGAATTTCGTTTTTTTTCAAATAGCCTACGCGCAGCGTTACCAACTATGGATATTAAAGTTTCCCTAAATTTGGAAAAAACTTCGAGAATTTTGTTTATAAATCCGTACTTATATGTCCGAGCGCAAGTCAACTTACGGCAGTCGAACATTGGTCCTTACTGAACAAAAGCGGGTACAGACCGTTCCAGTGGAGTAATTAGGGGGCGCACTAACAATTCGTATTAGGTTCTAACCCTTGATTTTTTTTTTTTTTTAGATTTTCTCTACTTTTCTGTTGACCGTAATCTATTTTTTTGTAATTAGAAGCTTTGTTTCTTAAATATCGCCATGATACTTGTAGGCCATATTAGTGGTGTACCAATGTTCATTTTAAGATAGTTTGCGTCTGTCTGGTAGCAGTGTTGCCAGCTATAGAAAAATTTAATTCCCGATTTTAGAGGAAAATTTTGAAAACAAAATCCGTTTTGTCTCCATTGTTTCCTTCCTGTTGGCTACATCGGGACGAACGTACCAGCGTATCAAAGAATCGTTTTTGCTCTATACAACAACAGTATAGGAAGTTTCAATAGAATAATTGGGGGAAGTATAGTTGAGGTTTACAGTAGACCTTGTTCTCTAAGTGGGAAGATAACTCATACTTTTATAGGTAGAATGAGATATTTTTAAATGGCATGCTTACTTTATTAGATACCGTCACGATACTTGTAGGATATATTAGAGGGATGCCAAAGTTTATTTTAAGATAGTTTTTGTGTGTCTGGTAGCAGTGGTGCCAGCTAACAGAAAATTTTATTTTCCGATTTTAGGGAAAATTTTGGAAAATCTCCCTTTTGTCTTTATTATTTCCCTCTTGCTGGCTACATTGGAAGAAACGTACCACTATCTGAAAGCCTCTTCTTTGACCTAGAGGATGCACCATAAAAGTTTCAATAAGATAATTTATTAGGGAAGCTGTAGCTCCGATATATCTTGATTTTTGCTCCTGAGGCGTAAAAACTGTCGAAATTTCATGTGTATGATGACAGATTTTTTTTCTTTCTCTCCTTGCATCTAAGCCAGCGACTTCAGGTTTTCACTGTACCTTATCAACAGACCAAAAATATTTTTAGGTGATTTGGACCGATGTAGCAACAGTGGTGCTGAATACAAAGAATCTTGAAAATCGGTTAGGGAAGTTTTTGTAAATTTTCACCCTACATTTCCCTCAATATTTCCCTCCCATTGGCAACAGTGCAACGTAACCTACATGAAAAATAGCAACATCCCTTTTCTAACAAACTAGGCCTTAACCAAATCAATCGGATTAATGGTTTTTGAGCAATAACTCACTAACTGAAAATGTAGGGAAACGCCAAAAATGACCTGGGTCCGAAAGGGATAATCAGACAATTTTTTTCGTATAGGTACAAAGAAATGAACGATATGTAAGTTACGAGGGCTTCGACTCAAGTTCTGCTGATTATTTCACGTATCTGCAACATAAATCAATAAATAATAGTTCTCAGAAAAAAAACACATTTGAAAAAAAAATGAAAAAGAACGGCTTTTTATTAAAAAAAACTTCACAGTAAAAAAACGTTTTTTTACAACACTAATTGTAAGACTCACGTAGTATGTTAAATATAATTAAGTATTTGAGTGTGTGAGTAGTGCAAATAAGTTTCATTTGGTAATACAGGAATGGTTTTCCAGTACTTTATGTGAAGCGAGCAAGTGTTGCGAATTTTTTTTTTTTTTTTTTAATGATATGTGCCATCCTGGGATCGTTCGTCAGTCAACTTGGCAATATCACACGCCTGCTTTAATACGCTCGCCGAACATATGTACATGATTAAATGTACATTTATATGAAAATCATAATCTACACTAAACAGTTTTAGGTTTAGCTTGACATTTCACTGAACTTCAAAACGAGCTAAATCTCTCTATTGATACGCTTTCTCAGTTCTGAAGAAACGTTATCTTACAAAATATACAAGAACTCTTCTGAACAACATCAGATCAATTTAAAACTTGATATACGTATTAACAATAAACTTCTTTAAAAGCTATCATAGTTTGGTTTCGAACAAATGAGAGTAATTCAAGTTATGAATTGTTGAAGTCAGCCCTCCGTTCCAACTTGTCGAAAACCAGCACTTTGTTTTAACATACGGTAGACATTTAACGAAACCTTAAAACTTGTTCTTTACTTAATTTAACCCAGATTTTTTTTTTAGCTTAGCTTAGCTTAGCTTTATGTACTTCTAGGAGTAAACATTTTATTTATATCTAAACTCGTGTGTCTATAGTTTCCTCATGACAGCAAATATGTTATAAATTTCGACGCGACCACATTTTAATACCAGCAATAAATTTTGTAAAAATTAATGATTAAATTGTGGCTATTTTCTGTGAATTAAACAATTAATATGATCGTACTTGAATTGTACATCGTACTTGAATGGATTTAAATGTCAGTCTACTTCTCTTTTCACCCTATAGAAACTGAAAGTACACCGAATGTCAACCTCACTTTTTAGTCACATTCGTATAGTGTAAAATCGTAGTAAAAATGGAAACTACTCATTGGATCTGTATCAAAACTAATCCAACGTATGCGTAGTTAGAAACCAATGCAATTAGGATATGGTATTTGGTATTCAATACATTGTATCCATTAGGTTTCGTAATGTGATATTATTCATGTTATATAGGCATATTCTTTTAAGACGTTACAGTTTAAAGCAATTGTACTAATTACATTTACATTTTTTATACTTACAGGAGCCAGAAATGTAATTCTGCTGCTACTTTTAGGTAGACATTTTCCTCCTGTTACTTCGTCGGTAAAGAGGAAAGATAGCGGAGGATACTGGAAGCCAACAAAGTTAGAAGCGCAGCAGGGATTCCTTTTTCATGTTAAGGTATGTTGCTTTTTAAGTTAAATACCGTATAGTAGAAATAGAGAAGTATATGGATCAAATAAAACCTGAGGAAGAAATAAAATGAAAAAGTGCAAAGGAAGAGTGGATGTTTGCGTCAGATCAATCGAAAGATTGTTTATCCGAGATACATTGTTAAATGATTCAAAAAGGTGGTCTAAATCGAGTAACTGTTTCTTCAAGTTTCATAATAAATTTTCGAAATCCCATAAATATTCAGTTATATATATTCGAATTATATATATATATATATATATATATATATATATATATATATATATATATATATATATATATATATATATATATATATATTGCTGTAAGTTATATTTCAAATTTTCTGAAAGAAGAAATGCGAAGGTTTAGAGAGAAAGAAATTACTAACACTCATTCTCTCTGTCAGAACAGAGGAAATATATATATGACACTTTAGTATTGAGTCTGACGTCACTTTCTTTTTCAACTCTTCGCATTTCTTGTTTCAGATAGTTTACAATGTAACCTAGCAGCAACCAGCAAAATTTAAATGTATGTGAAATTAATTTTTATGGTTACGTTTCATCGAAAGTTTGAGGGGACACATTACATTTGTTGGCACTATTTAATTATTCACATGTACTTTTGCACAGCCGAACGTGAGTTTCGTTATCGACGCTGCAGAAAGGGGAAAATTGATTCTCAAGTTTTAAGATCATTTCCATATTGCAGCTAAAGCGAACGTAGCAGAAAAATCAGTGTAATGTCAAAACTCACAAGTTCGATATAAAGTTGGACGGTGCTTTCTTGTATAAAACTTATACAGCTGGATAACGCGTCTCAAACTGGTTCAGTGTACGGAGTCTAATTTTTCGCAATCTCTTAGTCATAGTGAGACCTTCAGGTAGAAAATGATGTTACTTATGTCCAAACGCATTATAGCTACCAAATATCAATTTGGTATAAAATGTGTCGTTGTGGCCAAATTGAAAGCGTTCCGTACTCACTTCCAAGTCGGCTACAAATACACTTCACATGCATTGATACTAGGTGGCTCTTGTGCGTTTGTTACATTACATCACTTGCAACCTCCAAATTTCGCCCTTGATAAGGGGCTGCGAAAAATGAAACTCCCCTACACTGAATCAGTTGGTCACGTCCTCCGCCACCATAAGTTTTATACAGCTTGGCGCCCCACTTCGTACCGTATTCTTATCACTCATTGCGCAACATAATTTTATATGAATTTACACATAAAGCCCCAAAAGCAGGGGAAGAAAATCGTGTTTTGTGTGTGTGTAATTTTTATCAACGAACAGTTTTTTTTTTCTAATTCTTAAATTAGAATTGCGATTTTATCTTTTTGTTTAGTGGCACAGTTCCATTGAATGCTGCTTATAGCGAATATGTGGTTCTAAACGAAAATCATTGTATTGGTACTATTTACCCATTTACTTTACTGAATTGTGATATTTGTACTCAATCTAAAACCCGTCTATAATGCAACTAAATCACGCAATATGCCTTTTTATTTTCGAATTATAAGTAATGTTTAAGGACTGTAATTTTACTAGGTAAAATGTACCCTTATTATCTTTCATGGCTTTGAAAATTTACAGAAAATGCATGAATTTAAGGACCATCGTTTTTTTTCTTACTCTTTCCAATTTCCCTTTAAGTTCATCCCAGGGGCGAATGCAGGACCGACTTCTGGCGGGGACGGTGGGTTGCCATACTGTTACTTTAAGGGCTCCAAACTTTGGGATGGGTTTTATTTATATATATAAAATAAGAAAGTTTCCTCTTCTGGGGGCCCCCCTTGGATCCGCCCCTGGTTCGTCCTAGATAAAGGAAGGCACAGTTTTCATCTTAATACCGTGTTTATATTGTCTCAGAAAGTAAACAACTGCGTCAAGTGCTATATCACCTTAAACGCACTCCCGTGTTGCGGTACAATACCAAAAGTGAAGAAAAAATAAGAGTTCATTTTGATACGTTGAACTTCAATTTACCTTTTCCAGACATAAATTCAACTATATGAGCATATGAGGAAGATTTTTTCACGCGACAGACAGACTTTTCTTGGTGTAGTAGGAAGCGAATTTTAGATGAGACCTAAAGAAAGACCGAAAGGATCAAATACTCCTAGTAGCTAGTTAACTTTTTCCTCCGCAGTAGTGAATAATTACATAAATGTAATTCCGAAATCGAACCCATTGGAAAGGTTTCATTATCATGTCCACATGGTAATTTGTACATTCTTTTATTATTGGTTGGAACGTCCAAAACTCAAGAATCACGAATCATATTGATGCGCATAAAAATAGCGGTAACCTCACATGCAAACATAAGAAATGCCCCCAGGACTTCTATAATGAAGAATGGAAAGCCAATAAATCACCATCACTTAGCTAGCACCTCGAACCAATACTTCTCGCTAAACGAAACTTCCAAGGCGAAGACTCACTTTCATTGGGCTAATGCTCATACATCCATTGTCTGCAGTATTTCCTCATTCATTGAGCAGAGGGTCCGCATAAATACATACATTAAGATTGTCCCTACAGTAGGTTTTATTTCAAATGCATGATATTTATTCCAGCTCTTGAACATAATCTTATCAAATATTTGTGTTTTGCAGGAAGCATCTGACCTCCAGGCAAATTTAGAAGCACATCATGAGAAGATGAAAAGATTCGGCTGTGGTGTTCAACCTTTGCCTGTAGTTATAGCGAAGGATATAAAAAATCCAGAAGCATATTTCGTGTGCATCGAAACTCAGTTATACAGGATGGAAACAATTTTGAAGGCCATGGATATCTGCTTCAAGTGTTTCCATGTATTACACTTGCAGTACCCGAAGGAAAGTGAACAAGCTTGGATATTCATCCAACAACATATCTACGAAATTTTTACCCAGTGGGACAAGAAGTTCACAGCTGTAAGTAGTTTAATAACGCAAATAAACTGCAGCAGCCTTGAATAATGTTTTTGCAGTTGGACAAATATACAGCTGTAAATGAATTTATGTTAGAGGAACTGCTGTAGAAATCAATAGTGCGTATTTTGTTTGTTGTGAAATATTGACATAAAGTAAAATGCCGAAGTGTTATATATGTAGATGTAATGTCAGGTCAGTTAAACTGTTGTTGCAACATTTCAAATGTATCCACAATTTGCACATAAATAGTGTGTATCGCTGCGGAGAACATTTGTGTGGGCGTGAATTTGATATTCTTAATTCTTTTCGTAAGCATTTACATAAGCAGCACGGCTTCCCAGATGTTCTGTCTATGTCTCATGTTGTTCGAAATAAAATACATGTGTCTAAACATAAAACAACTTGTGGTGTTGATACTGATGCTGCTATAGTAGCAAATGAAAACATAGATGAAAAAACAAATGAGAGACTTTCAGAAAGCAGCTTACCTGAAATCTATCAGGAGGCTATGGAGGAAGAAGTATTTTATTTTATAGCCAAACTATACAGTGAACCGCATCTCACCAGAAAGCACATCCAGTATATTTTACAATGTGTAGAGGAGCTCTTGAACGGCAGTATCGTACAACTTCTCAGGGATAACATTTTCAGCAAGTTATACACATTTCAGACTGACGAAAGAATCGTCAAACAAGTAGAAAACATGTTCACCATTGTGGGATCTTCATTTCATAACTTCAATAGCGAATATAAGCGATTAAAAAGCCTGGAAAAAACTGGTGACCTTATAATGCCTCAAAATTACATCATAGGACAAAGGCAGTGTTACAAAAGAAAAAAGGAAAAAATAGTTTTAGAAAATATACCTGTGTTCGGCAAATTTGTTCCAATGAGACATGTACTAAAGCGGTTTCTGGAAATGCCTAACGTCTTGTCAACATTGATTCATTTATCAGAAACAGCTCTCGAAGAGAGTAGTGTGCTTTTCTCATGCGTTCAAGGACGGCATTGGAGAAATATTTTGACATTTTCCGCTCAATTAACTTTTCCTTTGTTTGTTTATTACGATGATTATGATACAAACAATGCTTTGGGAAGCCATGCTGGTTTAAAGAAAGTTGGTGCTGTATATTACACTGTTGCGTGTTTGCCTCCAGAATTCATGGGGAAACTGGAAAACATATTTTTAGCTCAACTTTTCTACACGAAAGACCGAAAAACTTACGGCAACAAACAAACATTTTCTGTTCTCATTGAAGAATTACTCTTTCTGGAGCGTATAGGTATCTTCATACATTATGGTGAAAATGAGATAAATATTAAATTTAAGGTATGTGCCATACTGGGAGACAATTTGGGGCTTCATTCGGTTTTGGGTTTCACGGAATCCTTTTCAGCCAATTTTCCATGTAGATTCTGCTTAAGTACGAAAACTGACATTCACAGGCAGGTAAAAGAAGACTGTGATGCTTTACGAACAAAGGAAAATTATAAAGAACAACTTGTTATTGGAGACTGTTCCCAAACTGGTATAAAAGAAGAGTGTGTGTGGCATGTATTATCAAATTTTCACGTTACAGAAAACTATAGCGTAGATATCATGCACGATCTGTTAGAAGGCGTATGTAATTACGATATGAGCCTTATCTTAAACTATTTTGTAAACGAAGTACGAATTTTCACCTTAGAAATGTTGAACAGCAGAAGCGGAACCTTCCGAAGTACACCAAGTAATGTTAACAAGCCGCCACCTATATCTTCAGACCACCTTCAAAATAAAAAATTGCATGTATCTGCTTCAGAAATGTTATATCTTGTACGATATTTTGGTTTGATGATGGGAGATTTGGTTCCTTCAGATAATTCTGTTTGGCATTTATACATATTGCTAAGAGAAATCGTAATCATTGCTACTGCAAGAGTCCTTAACGTAAATTGTTCAGAATTGCTTGCTGTTCAAATTCAGGAGCACCATGAACTTTACGTATCGCTATTTGGAGAGACACTAAAGCCCAAACATCATCACATGATACATTATGCACGTATAATTCGTGAAATAGGTCCACTTGTTAACACCTGGAGTATGCGCTATGAATCGAAACATCATCAATCTAAAATGGTAGCCCGAGTTTCCTGCTCCCGAAAAAATATTCTGAAAACACTGAGCCTAAAACATCAGTTACATCTCTGTTATCGATTTCGTCAAAACCACGGATTACATTCAGATCACGAATTAGGACGTGGATCAAGGGTGTTTCTAATGAGAAGTAATCAGTTTCTCGACTATTCAACGTCTCTGCCTCCTTCTTTGCATAAAGAATGCCTTAGTGTAAGTTGGTGTAGATATAAAGGGTATGTGTTTCACGTACAGATGGTTGTCTTCGAAATTGAAGAAGACGGTCCAGTTTTTTACTGTATACATCAAATTTTGTCGGATGAATATTCCAACATTTTCCTTCTGTGTAAATGCTTAAAAACAGTGGGATACAGTGAACATTATTGTGCTTATGAAATAAGTTTCACCGACCAGTGGAACTGTATCGACATTAATAATTTTCTTTCAGGACCCCCTACTTATTTTAAAGAGATGAGTAATGGAGCCTTATACGTTTCTGTTTGTTTGTAATGTATTTTGTTATTCAGCAACATGAAAGATTTTGACAACTAATACTGTGACAATACTAACTGATATTAGGCCTTAAAGGGTATTAGTTATTGTTTAGAAAACAACATTGGCACGGATAAATTAGGTAGGGCTTATGAAGCATAAAGAAGTGAAGTATGAAATACAGAAAGGCACAAGTTAATATTACAGTAAAGGGGGCGCAAAGATGTAAACATGGTTACACTAACGTGTTCGTTTTCAGCCACACTATGGTTTCCACTGACTTGGAAATCCTTAGAAAGTCAGGGAATTCTTGAAACTACAAAAACTGGAAATATGAGGCTTTATATATATGAGGATTTTACAGGTCTGCTGCGTTTATTTGTGCCTCACCTGGCTATTTGGTAGGTGATATATTACAAAAGAAAGTAATTTGGTTTGCAAATCTTTCGTATCTTCAATCACACAAAAAATATACACATGTACACACAGCTTGGAAAGAGAATACCACCTTTATTCGGCACATTCTTCAAACTTAGACAACAAACTAGACGTGGACGATTTTAGTTCTCTTTTTATAAATATTATTAAATGGGTATCCCTATTAATAAAAAAGAAACTAAAATTGTCCGTATGTGATTGGAGGTGCTCTTTTGGAGCCGTGTCTACATGTGTAGATTAAGAAACTCTAGTTGGTTGGTATTGTTTCTTTTACATTATATATAAATCTTGGAATTTGTAATTGTGAACCTGGAAAAGTCAGAGAATTCTCCATCGTGAAAAAATTAGAACCCTGCTAACAATTCTCAGAATGTAACAATTTATCCTTGTGTTTTTCCATTATCTACTGTAATCACTAATGAAGGCTTTCTGCATTCTATACTTTCTCAGTTCTTTATTCAACCTTCCTACCTATATACGCGTTCCCATGTTGCTGTTTAAACACTAACTAATACTCATTAAAGCACAATGATGTTCTGCAAAGTGTTATTTTGCAACGTATGTAGATAGATTGTAATGTCTTACAATTACGATTTTATATACAATGGTTGATTGCATACAAGTTACAATATAGTAATTTAATGAACAGTTGGTAATAAATTAAAGATTTAACGTTACTGTCATACCATTCAAGTTTCTAGTACGGTCTCGTCTATCATAAAATTCTTGTGGAAACAGTTAAGTAATTTCTACTAGTGTTACACTGCACGTTTCGCCCAGACATCTTCTGTCCATCCCTCACAAGTAATTTTGGGGCTGTGAGTTAGATTTGGGTGGCTTATGGAAGATTTTTTTGTAGCGTCAAAGTGTATACGATCATTCTTGTAAGTAAAATGCCAACAAAAGCTGTCTCAGAGCGATGTAATTAGTAAACCATGGGGAGAAGGTGGGCTTCTATTGAAGTTTCTGTAGCTCAGGATATTGCCTGCAAATACTTTTATAAGCATGCCGCTGCGATGTTAAACCTTTTCCTTGTCGTCTGTTGTTTCTTATTTGAAATCTAGTTAAAAGCTACATAATACTGGTACAGTTACATATAAAATTGACTAGTCTCAAATAAATGTTTAGTTTGTATTTGAAAGTTTTATTACGTATACAGAGTGGCCCAAAAATAAGTATACAGTCCCGTACTGATCGGCTCATGACATTTTATATCATTTACTTATTATTATCCATACATGTTTAACTTAGTTTCTTCGTTATTTGTTCTTAATTTCTTTTCACTTATACCTAAAGCTCGGAACAGACCGAAGGAAATAAATGTATTATCTTAATAAGTTAAAATGTCAAAGTTGATCGATATTGGTCTATATACCTACTTTTGGGCCATCCTGTAGTTTATTATCAAGTGGTGTGCAATTTAGTGGACGACCATGACGGTAGTGATTTAAGCACATTAAAGATATTGTCAAATTCTTTTGTACTGTTGCATAATACTAGCTGGTGAAACATTTTACACAACAGATGTGTTCTTAATAAAGTCTATCAAATTGTGTATGAGGTCTGTTATATTCTTTAATAACTGGAAGTCCCCAGTAGGTTGTAATAAACATTATGTAATTAACACGTCCATGTTTGTATGTTAAATACTAAGTAAAAATTTATTTTTTAATGCAAATGTTTATATGGTAAATGTATTATTCGTTGTGAGCATCTGGAAAAATGCTCTGCTTTTGTTTCTGTACAATGTGTTCTTGACTAAGTAAAGTCTATAAATGTCTGGTAAAAGTACAGTGTGTAAAACAGTCTCTAGTAGAGTGTAATCAGAAAGTTTGATTGCTAATGTTCATGTTTGTATAGTAAATATTCAATGAGAAACATTCCTTTTAAATACTTATATGGTAAATGTAAATTTAGTTTTTATATTTAGCATCTAGAAAAAATACTCTTCTTTTGATTTCGATGTTGTGTGCTAATAGTATAGTATTTGATACGAAAACACAAAAGTGTAGTATTTAGTAGGGTTTAATAAATATTTCAGTTAATTCACTTAATTGTGAGAATAAGTTTCATTTATAACGTTTCGGTAGTAAAGTGAAAGTAAAATATGTCTTTGTAAAGTTACGTAATTGTCACTTTTCTTTTGAAGGAAGTTCTAAACAAATTCTGTATATATTTTTTCATAAAAACATGTTACTCAAATGAGTCTTTCTATTACGTCTAACCTTGCTTATTCGGGGTACGTGGGGGTTCCACCTCATAATCTTCTTTACTGCTCTACAGTCTTCCCTCATTATTGTAAATCAAGGTTTACGGAGGACAGAGTTTGTAAAGGCAATCAAGTAGAATTCCCGGTTGATCCGTCACTCGATAATAAAACTTTTCCTGTGTGGAAAATAAGTTTGTAAATAAAGTTTAATTATGGTCTTTTGCTTTAAAAACGCTTTGTTCAAGTTTATGGTAGCTTCTGTCGTCATCTGGTAGGCAGATGTGAAATTCATTTTTCCCCACACTTTCGGAGGTGTATAGCTATGCCGCTTCCCACTTCTGAAGTTCTTTCTTAAATAGGCTTTGGTTTCATGCGAGGAATCTCTGGTCTGAGTTTTTAATATTGTTTATGAGACGCCCTGTACATTTTTTTTTACCATGGTCCTATCGTTTGTCGTAAACCATTCATTTACACTTCACTTATTCGATTCTGTAATAAAGAAGTGATCAAGAAATATACCGTCTAGGGACCGAGATCGCTGTTGAACACATACAAGAGAGGAAATTAGTGCGAGGTATTACATGCATAGAATTGGAGAACATTCACTGCTTTCCCACCTGAAATTTATTTTGAATGGAATGCATGTCCTGAGTCTGTATTGTATTTGTTACTATAGTGTCTTCATACGATATAATGAAAGTGTATATTGCATTGCTGGTATAAGCAACGCATTTTTCAAGTTTCCAGAGTTTTTTTTTTCAGAGGCTATATTGTACCTGTTACTATACTATGTTTTCGTACGATGTAATAAAGGTTTATATTATATTGGTAATAATTACGGCGCTAATTCAAGCATCCGTAGTGCAGTTTTTATTTTTTTTTTTTATTTTTAGCTAAAACTTATACTTTTGCCCTTGTAGATACAAATAGCAGTGTATCATTGTGAAAACAAAATACATGAAAGAAATTGAAAATTTGTGTGGTACAAATTGAAAAAAGTTGCTATTCAAGGGTAGGATACAATAGAGCAAAATAGTTCTTATACAGGGGCAAGGTAATACGTAACGTAATCTTGTAAGACACGCCTCCGTTTCTCAGGACCAAACTGCGTTATGGAAGCTAGAAAAAGCGCTATCGAAAGCGTGTCGTATGCACTATCAATGCTATGTAGACTTTCAAGCCATCGTACGAACAGCCACATAGCATGGTAATAGGTACAATAAGACACAGGTACAGTAAGGGACACTTCAGGATGGTACACCCATATGGAAATTTACGTCAAAAGTGTACCATCCAGAGGTGTCCCTTACTGTACAATATAGACTCTACAAAGATTTTACGAACAACTATACAGTCTAGTAGGGGGTACAATATTGGCTTTCACGACATGGTTCGACCAACTATATATTATAGTATCTGGTACAATATGGACTCTCAACAGATCGTACGAACAACCATCAAACATAGTTGGCAGTACAATCCAACATCGTTCCAGCAGCAATATAGTATAGTGCACGATACAATATGGACACCACGGATATTGTATTGCCAACAATGTAGTATTGTTACAGTTGCCATGCTGTATGGTTGCAGACACAATATAAACAGTGAAGATATTGTCAGGTGTACCACACTCTATGGTCACGACAACAACAATATATTGTAATAGCAACAATACAGTATGGTGGAAGCTACAATCGTCGCTCCAATAATATCGTATCTCTAGCAATGCAGTACTGTTCGTCTTACAATATTTTATCGTCCTCACAGCAATACAGCATTGCATTTTCAACTATATAGTATTGTTACGTGTATTGGCTACTTTTGAGATGTGGTTTTTGCAACTATACTGTATTGTACTTCCAGCTACATCTTGTCTATATAGTTGGAAATACCAGCTAAAACCGTTGTTCATTGAACAATAATATAGTTCCTTTACCCCAATTTTATTGTAAATCTAGCTATATCATTTCAACAATATTTTATGGTATCAGTAGCCTAGAAGCATGGTCGTCACTTTTTTAACCATGCAGTATTGTAACTGTCACCCATTTTCTGGTTTTTCTAACTATACTTGTTTTTTGCGTGTTTCTTTCTCTCTTTAAGGTTGATAAAACATTTACGTACTACACTCAGAGACAGCGTTTATGACTCTTGAAGGCGGTGCTCCAAGTTCCCTTTAAACGCTGTTAGCTAATAAGAGTATTGCTGTGTTGCCACGCCTTCATACACATTCACGTCAGTTTATGCACGAAAGAAGGGACAAACCAATGCTCAAGCCACATGCTTTTACCACACAACAACGTCACCTCATAGCCTTCGTTTCATTTACCTTGCCCACACTTGTGTTCTAAGAATTATTTTGATTCCTAGTTGTAAACTAACCCTCCTACGTTTCCAAATGATATGACTTAGGTTTTATTGAAGAACCGTTAACGAAATATTTACTAATGAGAATTGATCAAACTCATCTTAGCCATTCAAACAAGGTGTGCATGGGTCCTCTTGGGGTTCTCCCGTTTCCTCCCATTCTCTTCATTCCACCACATCATTCATTTATAATCATCACCGTCTCCTTTAGAATAGCCGGAATAACTGTGGAACATAAAATTTGAAGATTTTATTTCATTTCATTTCATCTTAGCCATTTCTGGCAAAATCTTTCGAGAATATGTCGCTCCAACCAGGGCCGTCCCTAAGCAATTAGCTATCTCGTGTAATTGCATCATTTGCCGCCCTTCCTTTATCCAGAAAGGACAACTAAAAGCCAGGATTTTAAGTATCCTATCCCATCATGAACAATAAGGAGGGAAAGTGCACTCGAACTCAGAAAGGCCTAAACACTACAATCTCGTTGTTCCTGTTTTTTCTTTAAATTATAATCTATTATGTTACTGAAAGATAAAACAAACATACCTGCATAGGAAAGAAGGTAATCCTTTTTATAGAATGTAATATCAACCTTCAATTTCAAAATACCAGTTTGGAATTCAAGTGCAACTAGCTCTTTTATCTTTATTTCTTAATTTTCCTTCAATATCACTTTTTAAAAAAAATTAAAAAAAAAAACTTGTTTCGACCTTCAATAATAAAGAACTTTTTTTGTGACAAAGACAAGACTAGTTTTCATATCAGAACTGTGATAACTAACTAAATGGAATATCTGTTCGCTACTGTTCGAAAATTGAGTTCTTGTATTTGACAACAATCAAACAATTCATGCCGGAATTTGTTTGACCATTTGCTTTAGTACTGTCCATGTGGCCCTAAACTAATGTGACCTAAACGTGATTTATGAATGTAGTATTCAAATAGAAGATCAGGTTACTAAATTTAACTCCCATCGTCATGAAGTCTGTTTCCAACAACAAGTATTTATTTTAACGCTCCGTGCAATTGTTGCACACACGATAGAGCCTGCTCTGTCGATATGGGATTTTATAACGTTTCAGGTTGGCATCACTGCTTGAAACCCACCTTTCAGTAGCATAAACTACACGCAATATTACTACCTTCTTGCTTTTTTTCTCACATATGTAATTCAAATTCTGAACGAAACTTCGTTATATAGGTATACCTTTAGAAAGCTGAGAACGAAACAGGGCTAATTCTGTGTACCAGTTACTCTGGTTGGTTGAACTGGTCATTTGTCTTAGCACTAGTAACTTGCTACCATGCAATTCTATCAACATACGTTCCTGCAGGGTATTATGTGGTTATCCGCATCGTCAAGATTATGTTTTACTGCTTCTCGTGGGTTTAGCGAAACCTATACTTCCCGACAGGTGGATACCTGTTAATTAACAAACGACATTTGAAGCTATCTCTAAGAGCTTACTTCTCATACGAGTTTTGTGGTCGAGATTTCATTTATTTAATTACCGTAACTTTAAGCTTGCTGCATTTACGAGGTTTCTTAGTCTACCTTTTCACAAACGAGAATATATAATTATTATTTTACAGGCCCTGCGTTATTAAATCAATCATAAAAATGAGTTATTACTTTTGAAATGTGTTTATACGTAAATTACTGTATATATGGAAACAAAATCGAGTGGAAAATAACCGTTAAAGAGGGATGAATAGGGTAGTTAAACACGAGTAGCTCCTATTTTCTAGCAAAACAAAGCAATTCACTTTATACTAAAATTTATGGTAAGTTTAAAGAAGTGCTAATTGCGTGGTAACATATAGCAGCACTTTTTCACTATCCTCTCAATGTATTTTGTGAGAAGTAACAATATTTACAACAATTGAAACAACTTCAACAGGTAAATTTTAAACTTTGGCTACAGACACAATGAATTAATAAAGACTAATTCATGCATTTTTATGGTATTTTGTTTCACTGTTGGGAAGGTTTTAATGCTCGAAGCATGCTTCCGAAGAGTAAACTTTTTAAGTATTTTGTACATATATATACCAGGTGTTTTAAAAATGGTGCCAATGGACTACAGAGCACTGATCTACAAGTCAAAATAAAAGTGAAATCCAAACTATATATAAAACTACATGAGCTGACATAAATTGAGCATTTCCTGTAGGGCTACAATGATTAAATTTCGCATGATTATAGCTTTTTGGAACTAACCGGCAAGAAAATTGTCAAAAGTTTATATTTTTCATTTTTAGGGGGTCTAAAGAGGGGACGAAGAATTTCCTTATGTTAGTTAAATGGGCCTTTTTTAACGTATAATCTCATGTTTTAGGTACTTAGAATTGGAATAAAAAATTGAAATTTGGTAAGCTTGTACGTTTTGATTAGCACTACCTACGTAAATCAGTAAAAATAAAAAAAATCCAAATTTAGAGTGGTTTTATAGGGAACTGAAAAATCTTCCCCATGTTATTTATATGGGACACCTTTTACACCCTCGAATTATTGGACACTTCCTTTAGGGCTACAATGATTAAATTTGAGATGATTCTAGCTTTTCGGGACAAACCCACAGGAAAATTGCCAAAAGTGAATATTTTTCATTTTTAGGGGGTCTAAAGAGGGGATGAAGAAATTCCCCATGTTATTTAAACGGACCTTTTTGGGCCTATCATCTCATATTTTAGGTACTTTGAATTGGAATAAGAACTTGAAATTGAGCATGGTTGTAGGGTCTACGCTTCCGTTAGCGTTACCTAAGTATGTCACCAAAAATAAAATCTCCAACTGCAGAGTGGTTTTATGCAGAACTGAACAATCTTTCCCATGTTATTTATATGGGACATCTTATACACCCCAAAATGTTTAGGCACGTCCGCCAACATTATAATAATGAAATTTGGCATGATTGTAGCCTTCCGGGACTAACCCACAGAAAAAAATGCCAAAAGTGAATATCTTTAGTTTTTAAGAGGTCTAAAGGCAGGTGAAGAAAATCCCATGTTGCTTAATGGGCGTTTTCTTGGGATACAAAATCATATTTTTAAATAATTGAAATACGAAAAGAAACTTTAAATTTGGTAGAATTGTGGGTTTAAGAGAAGCAACGCCGTAGGTCGAGCAAGCGCGTGGGCCTTGGGGTGGAGTTCCCAGCTAGCCAAATGCTAGTCTATATTATAAAGTGACTACGTTTTTGACTCTTTTGAACTACCCAACCGATGTCGATCAAATATTTTCAACATAGATCAGGTTCGGGCCTGGGATGTTTTTCATCATTTCACTTTTACGGAGTAACGTACAGGAGGAGGAGGAGAGGGAGATATACAAAAATCAATGTAAATAAAAAATAAAAGTGACTACTGTTGTGACCTTATAACTCTTGAACCACCCAACCGATCTTGATCAAATTTTTAACATAGGTGAGTTTTGGCCCTGGGATAATTTTTCTTAGTTTACTTTGATACTACAACTTAAGGAAGGGGGAGAGGGGAAATACATGTAAGAATAAAAATGAAAGTTACTGTCTTTGTGACTTCATTATTCTTGAACCACCCGACCGATCTTGATCAAATTTTCAACAGAAATTAGGTTCGGACCTGAGTTGCTTTTTGTCGTGTCACTTTGGAGGTGCAACTTAGGGACCGGAGAAGGGGAGAGACATTTACAAATGATTGTAAATGACCGATATTAATGCCAAATCTATTTTTTCAGGGTCTCTCAGATGAACAATGACACTTTCAATGATGTCTGAATCCCAATTGAGCACTACAACAGGGGGAGGGAGGGGGATATATTATTCGGGGGATTTCGATTGTTATATATATAACAATTGAAAATGAACTATATTAGTGGAGAATCCATAGTTTTCGGGGTCGGTCATATGAACAGTGACAGTTTCGAGGCCGTTTAAATCCAAATTCAGCCCCGCAACCTGGGTGAGGAGAATGATATATACAAATGATCGAAAATGACGGATATCAAAGAGCGATTCAGTAAAAGGTAACTGTCTAAAGAAACATATTACTAAATTTTGTTATTTCAACCCAACAAAGCGGGTAATTGACTATATATATTGACTAACTGACTGATTGACTGCACGTTGTTGGAGAAAACTGTCATACTTAATATACATATGTACTAAATGTTGAACATGTTTTATTTTGCCGTAGTCGGCACACATTCTGATAAATATAGCTTGCAAGGGATTGTTTCTAATTGATTTTGTACCGTATTTATAAAAATCTTAAGTTCTGTTCACATACACAATGCATAATTATCACCAAGTTTCTAAGTATTACTATTTTGCAAATATTACAAGTTTGCAGGTATTATTTTAGGAATATCGTTTAAATTCTACTTTGTTAATTTGCCCATAAAATATCAAAATTGTGTGCACTAAGTAGTTGCCACAGAGTATCTTACGCAGAATTTTATTAAAAGTGTTCAAGCACTCGATTCCATATGCTTTTGTGACAAGCGTTTTACACACACACACACACATACATATACACACACACACAAGAGCCGCGGTGGCTCAGTAGTAGAGCGTTCACCTCTAGTGCTAGGGGTCTCGGGTTCAAACCCTGCTACCGTCAAGTGAACTTTGTGGTGGACAAACACCGTGTGCATGGGTTTTCTCGGGGTTCTCCCGTTTCCTCCCACTTTCTTCATTCCACCATTTCATTCATCTCCCATCATCACCGTCTCCTTTAGCCTAACCGGCATAACCGTGGGACGTAAAACTCATATATATATATATATATATATATATATATATATATATATATATATATATATATATATATATATACGTACATACATACGTATATGTATGATTAGTATGCACACAATCGGTTGAGTCATTTCTGAGAAAAGTATCCAAAACAGAAGAAAATACCCAGAAGGTAATAAGTTATTACCTTCTGCTTCTGGGTACCATAATATAGGATTGTAATTGAAATCTTACTTTTGGAAATGCAATCAAGATCTTGAGGACTGTTTTACAGAAATTACCTTTTATTCCACCTTGCTGCAAACACTTCTTTTTACGAGTAAGAAGTAGTGATAAATTTGATCACTCTCCTCTCTGGAGAGTTGTTTAACCCTGGAATACACACCGGGATGTTGGAGCACCCGAGTAATTATACTAATTGCTACTGTGACATTATTTTTAGGCCTATTGGTTAGTACTTTTGTCTATTCTCATTTTAGAGAGTGACATTTTTTCCCGGTGGTACTTGTCAAGCCATTTCTTTCATTTCAGAATAGAATATAAATAAGGGCTGGGGTTCTGCAGCACCCTATGTGTGTGTTTACGCATGTGAAGTCCCGTGTTGTCGAAAATCGTTTTAGATACTTTACAAGTGTTTGTGAAATATTTTTGATTACGAAAGTAAGTGCAGACTCAAGCAAGTTTACAGACTTTGTACTGAACACACTAGACCTGAAATTATAAATTTCTACAACGAAACATAAGGAAGTGTTCACTGTTTCAATCAGTTACTTCATATAGGGCCTATATAATACCAGCAGAAAAAGGCGTCAATGGCTGAGTTTTTTTTAAATGTAATGTTGGATCAGGCTAGTGTTAGCACAATGATTCTGTTCTCCAATACTGTGTATGAACTAAGTAAATTGCACAAGCACATATGGAGTTTCTTAAAGAACTGGGGATGTAATTAGCTAAACCATACATGAAGGAGCGGCTAAGTTGAAACTTCCTACGAATTTGTCTACTGGAGTCAAAAATATGTTTGGGATTGAAGACGAATCACCATCTGTACGTGCTACAACGCCTAGTCTTCCGAAACAAGCATGATGTCGAATGTGCCCCGGAACAAGGACAGAAAAACAAATTATTTTTGTACCAGGTGCAAGTTGGTTGTTTGAGCTGAGTACTAAAAGGATGTATGCATTTTATGCAGTAAGAAGTAACTATATTCAAAATTAAAATAAACAATGTTATTGCGTATTCTTGTATGGGATAAAGTGCAATAGATCTGTTAAAGTTCGTTTATTATTGATTTTAGTAGTAGGGTATACTAGCTAAACCTGCGCTCTCCACACATTCGCATATGAGCATAAATCTCTTTCTCATTCCTCACAACATCTGTACTTGTCCCTTTACAGACACAAGTGAAAGACGTCTTGAGAAAAAAAAAATCGGCAAGGAGTATCACAAAGGGGAGATTTTTTTAAAAATTATTTTTTCTCATATTTCACCGTTTGGAAAATTTAAGCCTAATTCCTTTTTCTAAGTCATTTATGATAAGCGTTTTCTTTCTTCTTGCATGCAGTATGTAATAAGCAAACATGTTACATACATAATTAATTATAATGTCAGTTATATATGGTGTTCATTGGGCAAAACACTCCAAAAATAAAGATTCATCTTAGACTGGAGAAATGGTTATCCTTCCTTTTTCAGTATTATTTGGCCAGGAAAGAAACGCCTGAGACATATTCAACCCCAATATACAACTATGTGGTGTTGGAATGTATAACGCGTAGGATATGATGCTATAGTTTGTTTTTTTTTAGTTTCAACACTTCCAGTATACCCGTAAAAATGTAATAAAGAAATAATGGTCATGTTTTTTTTTTTTTAATATTCAATTAGAACTGGACAATCTACGTGAAATTTGCAATCGATCAGTGAAAACACCACCTTTCTTGAGCCTGTAGTTTCCGAGATCTCATTGTCGAAAGGATTGGCCACAAACATATAAAGTCCACAAACCTATAGCTTAAAATAACTCCAAAGATGGCAACACAATTCATTTGCATTTATTTTGGAAAAGGCTTGTAAAAATACAAAGGCTTTGAACAATAACTTTAAAACATAAACTTTATAGAAAAAGATGTATTTAAATAATAATTTATTTAAAGTACACCTATTTCAAAATATTGTCTTTGTTAAACATGAAATCACAAATAACCGTAAGTCAAAGGTTTGAAATCCAAACTTAGAGGTTGGAAATCAGGCGGTTTTATACCACCACTCTTTCTACTGTGTGTACATTATATCACTTCACGCAACAACCACTAGACCCAACTTTGTGATTCATATCAGCGCATGTTGTTCATATCATCTTCCTCTCATCCATCCATCATTTCCCGCACAGTGATTACCTTTGTTTATTAACTAGGGCGCCCCATGTTCTCATCAGTGCCTAGAGCAGCCCCTAGGCTGAAGAATAAGCTCATGTCTCACTCACAAAACCTAAAATGTTGTATTGTGTATTGCACTTCGCCTCTTCTTTTACGCCCATTGAAATATTTTGAAATGTTTTGTATTATTATTTCTATTCTTATATTTCACGCACATTTTTCAATGCACGTTTTCACGTATTTCTAATCATTGTGTTATTTTGTATATTTCACTTTGTCTTTTCACCTCACCAAATGTTAAGGATCAAAGTTCTTTAAGTCACCACGTTTCATTCATTTTCTGATTTGAAGTTAATAAATATATAATGAAACACTTAGCCCAACAATGGTAACCTTAGCCTATCCTATCACTGCACCTCATTCCTAACAGAGGTCATAATCCTCTTAAAGGTGGCTAGCCCTTTTGGCTAGCATAAAAAATCGCTTTAATAGTTTTTGTAGCATTTTAATAGGTAGATAATTAAATGAGACGCTCAGACACTTCACGTCTGTATTCACGTTAGCAGTTTGTGTGTATGTGTGTCTATCCCAGAGTTAAAAATCTTAATTCGAAATTAGGTTTGGCTTTGTTTTATGGTATGACTTCTAGGCGAATATTCATACATCGTTACGGTTAACAAACAAACAAACAAACAAACAAACAAATGGTCGGCTGAAGAGACGATAGGTATCCAGAAAAGAAAACTTTTTTCGGTATGTAGAGGGCATGAAACGTGTACATAAATCCATTTAAATCTTAAAAAATAGATTTTTTTCACGATAACTATTTTTTCTTCTGCTCTATTGCTGCTCGAAAGTAAAACAAGAAACATCAAATGTATCTGCAATGCTTAAGTTTGTTTCTAAACACTGTACATCTGCATAATCGTGTGTGACATGCTTAATCCTACTTGAAAATAATTTCGCGTGCTTGCTTTTTACCCCTTACTTCTACAAACATTACTTTTCCTTTTATTTTCTCTATCTCATGTTTGCTGATTCTGTCTTTTTTTTTCTTTCCCTCACCACTTGACCCTAACTTTACATGCTTGCATGACCCCATTTTCCACACATGCTTCTGAAAATGTGTCACACGATATTTGGCTGTAGGACATCCAGATAGGTGGAAGCGAAGTGCTGCATTACATGCCTCTTACTACTGTATCATGTGTTTTTTTTTCTTTTAGTGTCCGTCAGTTGCGTGCGTATGGAGGAATGCAGTAACGGCAATAAACATGTAATTGCGTGGATGATTTTTTTTAATGACTTCCAATAATTGTTCACTAATTTGACACATTGAGAAAATTTGTTGAAGTTTACCGAATAAATTCAAAGTTTGGTTTTGTTTAACAATTACAGGAACTAATTAGTCGTAGACCTACCTCTGTATTAATAATACTGCATGATAATTGTAGAGTTGTACACAATTTCAAACTGTTTGCCTTTTAAGTTACGTTGTTGGTGAATACACTTTTCTTTCAAACCATATTTTTAACCTACAGAGAAAAAAACATATACGGTATAGTGCATCTAAAATCGTAGGTTACATGCGTAAATCATGTAGTTTTTGGACTTAACGGACAACTATATGTAACATCCTGAAACAAACTTATAACTGAAAACGTATGTTTTATAATACTTTCCATATACCTAGGTAAGTGTTTCATCTATACGTATTTTCCGTATGAAAGAAAGAAGTGTATACAGCCGGTCAGGATGTCACATATTAATGGACGTATATAACATACCTGACGTACATAACATAGCTGATGTATGTAGCATACGTATACGTAGTAGTACACGGAAGACTGGTAGAGGGCAGACATCCTGAAGCCGCATGATGTAATATCTAATTGGGGAAAGCATGTACGTATGTAGCAAATGGATTACGTATGTTTCGCACAGATTTCCGTAGTAAACATATGGATTCTGTATATTTCTACAATATACCGCTGTCCCGATAACGGATTTTTCTAACAAGGGAAGAGAGGGAGATTATATATCGAAGTGGAAGATGGTTTATACACCAATCGAAAGCACTAATGACGCCTATTACGAAACTGTGATAAAAATTTTCAGAATGCACATGCTGTGCGAGTTAGATGGATATTGTAAAATTTCTTGGGTAGACGGGATTTGGACTTTTCCCATCACCTTTTTATTATAAAATAGTTCCTCTAATACAGAAGTATGTACAATAATAGATTCCTTTAAATACTTTAGGTTAGAATGTGGTAGGAACCCAATGACCAAGCGTCGTGGGCTTTGAGGTGAGATAACTCTCTTTAGCCAGGCATCGTGAGAGGGGTTAAGTTCTGTGTGATTTAGGTGTCTCCCTCGGTGACCGGGCGTCGTGAGAGAGAGAAGGAACCCAATGATCGTGCGTCTTAGCGCTTTAGGATTAGGTGTCTCTCAATTGACCAAGCGTCGTGAGAGGGTAGGGTAACCCTATGGCCGGGCGCCTTAGGGCTTTAGGTGGTTTGATCGACCTGTGGAGATTGATGATGGTCGAGGCGTGCAGTTCCCTTTTATCCTATAGTATCGGCTTCCTTCGACGATCCTCGTCCTTCCGACGGTGGCAATGGTGGGCGACTCTTCTTCGGAACCGTCGTCTGTTTGTTTTTATTTACTACTAACACATGTAGTTCACACGTGGCTATTGCATGACGTGTAGACATGCGGAACCTTACAATATACAGGGTGTCCAAAAAATCCGTTTCCACTCCTAAAAATCGCAAACGGTGAGACAGATGCCAAAACAGGAAAACATGTGTTTGATCATATTAAAAGTACAACGTATTAAAGCAAAGAGCGTTGTCCCAGGGTGACCCGCAGGGTCCCAGGCGGGGTTCAACTCAAAAATTGCAAATGGTAAGGGGGTCAAATATCATATCGTTGGAAACCTGTTTCGAAATGAAAGATGACGAAATAAATATCGACTCTCTAAAATTACCCTGTGCAAAATGGAGGCCGATTAAAATGTCAGCTGTAAAAAATATTTATCTCAGGGTCCTCTACAGAGTCCCAGACGGGGTTCTACTAAAAATTTTCAAATGGGAAGAGAGATCAAGTAGCATATTGTGTTGGAAACCTGTTGGGAAATGAAATAAGACGGAACAAGTCTCGACTCTCTAAAATTATCCTGTGCAAAATGACGACCGGTCAAAATGTACATCATCATCTCGATTCTCCGAGCGCATTCTCTTTCCATTTTGCAATCGGCACTTGTCATTTTGAGACACTTGTACATATTTGCTGTTCCTGGTGCAAGAAAAGTTTTTGTTTAAATCATTTTATAATTAACAATCCAGACAACGGGCATAAGTACCACTATTGTACATTATACGTATGTTAACTAATCAGTTCCCTACTCAAAGATGTTAAATGTTCTTTATTTTCTTTTCTTTATTTTTTAAATTTTATTTTATTATATTTCTTTATTTATATAGACATACTGGGCCCAAAGAACAGAATCTCACATTAGGGACATTTCGTTTCTTTACGTTGAGTACAAGAATTAAAATGAAAACAAACTAAAACCGGATCACAGAAAGAAGAACCAAGATGTAAGAGGTTTGCCCAGTGTTACCGTAGAGCGTCCACACTTGTTCCATCTGGTTTCATTAACAGCTTTCAAACGATATGGTACTTGACTCCTTTTGCCAATTGAAAATTTTGAGTAGAATCACGTCTGGGACCCTGTGGAGGATCCTGGAACAATTATTTTTAATTTTAATCGTTGTACTTTTGAAATGATGACACAAGTGTATTACACAAGTGTATTCCTGTTTTAACATCTGTCTAACCGTTTCAGTTTTATTTCGGGGGGGGGGTGGCCATAGAATTTACAATGACGTTGTTGCTGACATTTTAACTGGCCGCCATTTTACACAGGGTAATTTTAGAGTCGATATTTATTTCGTCATCATTCATTCCCAAACAGGTTTCCAACGATATACTATTTGACCCCCTTACCATTTGTAATTTTTGAGTTGAACCCCGTCTGGGATCCTGCGGGTGGCCCTGGGACAACGCTTTCTGCTTTAATACGTTGTACGTTTAATATGATATAACACGTGTTTTCCTGTTTTAGCATCTGTCTCACCGTTTGGGATTTCTAGGGGTGGAAACGGATTTTCTGGACACCCTGTATATTAATATAACTCGCGCAGCATATGCATTCGGAAAATTTTTCTTACAGTTTCGTAATAGGTGTCATTTGTGCTTTCGAGTGGTGTATAAACCATCTTCCACTTCGATATATAATCTCCCTCTCTTCCTTTGTCAGTGCAATACATCTTAATGGATCCAATCTCGTAATCAGTTTCTGAACCACTTTTAATAGTTCACTTGGTTTGAAATGTATACTTTGTGTTCCCGCAATGACTAGCAATGTTCCGTACTACAAGAAACAATCTCTTTCTCTCAGGAGTACCATTTCAAGCTCTTGCACTGCAAAAAATGGGAAGATTCTCCAACTGTATTAGTAGAGTTCGCGTTGTTCCTTGGTATATTAGTACGCTACTGATTAATATATAGGCTATTGCTTGATTTATTGATTCATCCTGCTCAGGGGGATTACCCTCATACCCCGTAAATGTCGTCTCTGGTTTCATTGATCCCAGGGACAGCCCTAGGCAACTTTCTACCTCGTGCCATGGCGTCATCTGCCCCCCTTTCAAGACTAGTTTTAATATCGAAACTGTGATAACTAACTAAATGGAACAGGTGTTCGCTATTGTTCGAGAATTGTGTTCTTGTATTCGACAACAGTCAAGCAATTCATGCTGGGATTTGTTTGACTATTTGCTTCAGCACTGTCCATATGGCTTTAAAGTAATGTGACATAAACATGATTTATTACTGTAGTATTCAAATAGAAGGTCAGCTTAGTAAATGTAACTAGGCCTACCATCATCATGAAATCTGTTTCCAAGAATAAATATTTATTTTAAATAATATAGTTATAACAGATTTTGCAGGCCCTCGAAACTTGCCGCTCCATGCAAATGCACGTCGTGCACATGTGGTAAATTTTGCCTTAATTGATCCTAGCACATACGTGTATTTACGTGTATTTAGGCCTATGTGTATTTATCGTAAGTAAGCACGATCCTTAAGTTTCGTTTCTCGACGTGATTTTCTCGAACCTAGGCATAATTAAAATCAAAATTAATTTCTGGAATGGTATCTGCTTTTTTGACCTTATCATAGCGACTAACAAATAAAAAAAAATACTTTAGGTACTGCCTCATCATTTAGTTGTTTTTGGATCAATTAACGTTTAATATTTTTGTTTCGTGTATTTATATTGTAAATATGGACTAGTGATTTACTTCCATTAAAAAAATGACTGAATCAAAAACTCAATGTCAATGGTCTATAACTCGAAAAGTCAATGTCAGCATAATAAAATATGGCGCGTTCCGTGTACAAGGTAATTAGGTCCATTTTAAATCATTTTGAACACATTTCATCTTTATTATCTCTATTTGAATCTTCTTTCAATGCTTAAGCGATTCATGTGTAAACACCATATAACTCTTATAATATAAAAGTCACTATTAAATTTTCCACGTCCTTAAGTGTATCGCACTTTTTTTTCGTATCTCTCACAACATTGGTAATTGAATTTGAGAAAGTCGTGATGTGTTTGAACGTTTGAGCTTTACCTTAAACTTTAAGTCTGCATCTCATATGTAGACTTCGTGCTGACAGGGAGCTACATTTCAACTAACCAAATGACCATTTAAGAGTACACAGCAGGAACTCCCGAATTTGGCCCAAAAGTTTATATGATACAATCAGCACAGCATATGTATCTGTAAAGGACATACTGGTCTCTGACGTTTACACACACAGGTCACTGTAGAGCTGAGGCTGATTGCTGTGGCTGTACAGAACATGCTGCTAGTAATTCGAGAGCCGTTTTACAACTCGACAAGTGTAATTTTGCGTTCGAGTCAGTAGTATGTAGATCATAGTATATAGATATCTGCAATGCCAAGACGACAAATACATCTCCTGTACTTAAGTAACTTCAAAGCGTGACCGAGTGATTGTTCTGAAAGATTACTGTTTGCGTGTGTCATGACGTGTAAATGGTTAATCGGTGCAGGCAAAGGGTATCCATAGCAAAGAGCTTTAATCAGAAGGGTGGTTCGAGTTGTCCTAATTGATGTGATGATGACTAACTGTAATAAAGTGCACCATGGCACCCCATACGAGCACACCAACAATAAATAATCAACGATTAAAAGCATACGTACAGTCTGTCACATTTTTGCCTGTTAGGTCTCCGGATCTAGACTCTATCCAGTACGCCTAGATCTAAAACGAGCATGCAATATCATACTTCAGACACCCATTCAACGTCTGTTCTCTTGGCTATCTGTCCAAACATATGCTTGCGTATCCATTCGCGGTGGTTGCACGTGCTATTAAAGTGAGTATCGTAAATTTTTGAACACACTGCAAAATATGTTAGTTGCATTCTACAAGTATGCAGTTAGGATCTTCCAGCATACCAACCTTGGGAAAGATCCATCAATTCCTGCTGAGTGTTGTTAAAACTGTGTTTCCAGAGGTGTAATCAATGGAATTGCTTGAATAGTTTCTAGCTTTCAATTTGAGCTCGTAAAATTTTTCATAGAGCATATATATAAAGAAACTATTTGTTTTACAGATGACATGTCAGAACAAAATATAAACGAAGTAATGCTTTTATTTTGGTATGAAGTTGAGATTACTTATTCTAGACTTAATTCCTCTTAATTTAGTTGTCATAATAGTACTGAAAAATTGTCTCGCACACTCTAACATATGTTTCCCCTGGAAAATCCACTTCATTGGTAACTTTAACACATTCTTTGTTCTGCACTGAGAAAAAAAGGACTAGGATTTCCGTGTGGATACCTCGTATTTACGCGGGTGCGCTCCTTAAGTAATGTAATTTCATGTATAAAAGTACAGCAGGTGGGAACACCATGCCAAATCTGGAGTTCGGCGTCGAACTAGACTCGCTGTGATTGGATAATTTTATTCACATGATTGATTTCGTGTTAAAAACTATTACTCTCGTAAGGTAGGGAGTCACAGATTTAGAAAGAACCAAGAGGGGACACTCGTAGGAAGGTAGTAACAACATTATATACCTAAGTTACTACCGTCGGAATGGGTATGGCGTTAATTCTAGATTTGAAATGGTGGTCCCACAATACAAAATGTTCGCTGGATGGTGGTGTAGATCGTACTACTGATGAAACAACATTACTTAATGTGGTGACCCACGTAACCTGGTAAAACAGCATTTACATGCCGACTGGATTATGCATTTTTCTCCGTGTGCTGGTCCGAGCAAATATATTTAAAAAATAACGAGGAACAGAGTTTATGTAAGATGTACCCTAATGATATTTTCATATTTTTTGGTTTATTTTTTCTTGTGTTAACAGTGGAGGCAGATGTAGTATTCAACGTGAATTATTAATTGTTTTGTGTGCTAAATAGCCCAACTGGTGCTCTCTGACATCAAAAATCAACTTCTCAGGTAGCACATACACTTTTTCATTGTGAATGAAACAAGTGACACGTCCTCTTGCGTGCTGTTTAAGAAGATGTTTTGGAGATTATGCCAGATTAAATAAATTGGATTGCATTATTTAAGACGAGTAAATTCTTTACATTGCTTTAGAAAAGTATCCTTCTTTTAGGTCGTTTAGATGAGAGCACATTTTTCATCATATATTGTATTTAATATTTCATAGCTCTAAAGACTGAATATGCACGATGATGAGTTAGTTGTAGGCAATTTGGGTCTTATACAATTTTTCATACAATGTTAAACTTCCATCCAACATAGAAAACAAGTAAACTCCACTTGGCGGGAGCACAAAATGCCTTTAGTATCAATTTTAGATTGGAATGTCCACCTTTATCTTCTTCATCCCTACTGACACAGAATTATACGATAGCAGGGCGTGTGATATCCAAATTTTGATATCGTAAATCTATATCGGTAAGATATCGAAACTTTATTGACATATTGAAATATCGATAAACATTGATCAGTAAAATTTTTCTATATCGAACCAAGGATGTTATAAAATAGAGGACCTGTATCTTTATCCTATTATCTCAATGAAGCCATAAAAAAACGAGTATCGTCACTACTCTCGTTTCCGGATTAGCTAATCTCGTTTCAACCATGAATGTAGTCTCAAATCATTGCGATCTTATTGGGCAGAGTAGGCGGAATGGGTGTGGCGAAACTGTGACGTATGGTTTCACAATTTCGTTGCATAGGCAGATCGTCTGTTTGATAACCTCCTTGTATCGATCAGTGTATTGAAATTTCGCACAGACCTACGTGTGCATGCGTACGTACGAACGAACTCACAAACAGACAAACATCACAAAATCATCTTTTCCTGCATTTAGGGACCACGAAATCTGTTGAAGCAGCAAATTTGATTTATTCATGATCAATATATTTCTTCTGGTTGAAGGCATAAAGGATCTAGAAGACTAGCAAAAGTGTGGTTGAATTACTGGATCACTGAAAAACTGACATATTGGTTCCTGTATAGTGCGTCATCAAACATAATTTCTATATTAAAACAGAAAATATTGAAATATCATAATTTGTATAATATTAAACTACATCTAAATATCCAGAATTCGAAAAACATCAAAACATGTGAAACGTCGACATATCAATTAGTAATTTTCGTATCATTATTTCGATATTTGAAAATATCGATAAATTTCACCTCCATAGATTAAGATTGAGGAATGCATCTTAGTTTACGTGATCTCTACGCATTAAAATTTATTGCATCCCTACGATAGTACTGCAGAGATAAAAAATAGTATACTCATTTTAATAAAAAAAGTCTATGGAGGTATCATTCTTAACATAGAATCTAATGGGAAATGGGAATGAAAGGAAATTAACTTATAGAGTAATTCGGGGGGAAGTGAACATTGTAAGCATGAAAGTGAAAAAATCTTACATGAAAATGGTAGCACCGCTGATTGACATTTATATATGAATAGGATAGACCTTCTGCATTCTGAAAATAAAGTATTGTTCATATCGTGTCTGAAGTAACGTGCACAGAAACAAATGAATCATACAAGGTAAATTATTCACTTCACCCCATACGTGGGGGTTAAGTGAATATGAATATTGGGTGAAGTGCTGAGAAGAAGTGTCCTTGACACAAAGTAAATAACAAGATATACACTGCTAACAAAGAACACCTAAATGATGTAAAGGTAAATAAGCTTTTGTTGTAGAAATGCTTAAGAAGCAAATTAATATACCAACCCGAGATCGCGTCCAAAGTACCATCTCGGGAGCATTGAGTTGTTTGACCTTACAAGAAAGGGCACAATATTTGAGTTTCCGATAGGCCTTGAACCCAGGTTTCTTCTATATGAGACTATGGTTTTAGAGGACACATAAGAAATAGTCAGATGTAAATATGTTCTTTGGTCCATACTGTATACATGGAACGATTAACAGGACTATTCACATCACCCCAAAATATGTTAATTTCATCCCACCTCATCGTCTTTTTTTTTTTAAAACACGTTTTGCATCTTTAAGTTCGCAATATATTGTGACATATATATATATATATACCTAATAATCGCCTCATGCTTCTTTGGAACAGTGTTTGGGTAAGACTTGTGAAAATATAACGCGTTACTAACGCGTTACTCTTAGATCCGAAACTTTGAATACGTGCAAAAAAATCTTATTACTTCAATTTTTCGTACTACTACTACTACTACTAGCACTATTATTATTATTAGTAATAATAATAATAATAATAATAATAATAATAATAATAATAACAATAATAATAATAATAATAATAATAATAATAATAATAATAACAATAATAATAATAACTGTGTATAAACGTGAAAGATACACGGTTTGTATCGGAATACTAAAAAAAAAAAAAAAAAAAAAAAAAAAAAACTAGTTGATTGCCACCCTCGGTAGTCGTGAAGTCTAGGAGTCAAGGACATTGATCATGAGCTTCTGAATTTGGGTTGAGGGTCTAAGTTGAGAATTCGGGCTCGAGCCAAACATTGTTAAAAGTTATAGGACACTGGACAAATATCTTCAAAACTGCTCGGCCTGGGTTTAGGATTACCAACGACTTGAGCATCTCGGCTCACAACTCATTTGGTATCGACCCGAACCTAGAAGTGAGCCGAGCCAATAGCTCACCCAACAAAGTCGGTCCTAGCTATCGGTTCAGTTGAGCAGAGCCGAACTAAGCTCGTTATAAAAAAAATATGTTATGGTCTCGTTATCGAGATGAGACAAAATGCGAGCAGTGTCCCCTCTCGTGAGCAACACTAAGTGTATCCAATATTACTGCTTACATTTCTCATAGCTTTCGCTTTCCAGTGTAATCAGGCCATGATTTCAAAACGAGTTAAAACAAGCGAGTCATTTATAAAACTCGACTCTGCTTGGAACTCGACGTCAAAAACAGTGAATCGGCTCGGAACTCAACTCGAGAAAATTGCCTTTGACTCGACTCGAGCGCATCTCTTTTTGTGTTAGTAAAAATGGTTATTTATTATTATTCTGCTAAACTGCTGTAATTATGTAATAATAACAATTTTGTTATGTGAAATTAACAAAAAAACAGAATATAGAAAAGCATTACACTACAAGTAATAAAATAAGAACACATGAACTCAAACCTTATCAAAATCAAAACTTGCCAGTTACGTCTAAAATCAATACATACTTTTTTAAGCTAGTAGTTCCAAACTCTATAGTCAACGGGACTCATTGATGCACGACCACCCTATGTATATATATATATATATATATATATATATATATATATATATATATATATACAGGGTGGTCGTGCATCATTGACGGAAAATTCGGGTGATGAATCTACAGGTAAAAACAAGCAAAAAATGAAATATGAACATTGGGTGAATGCGGGTTCGTTTGGACGCTAGAGACGTCTGAAATATATGTTTGTGTCTGTGTGTGCGAGGTACATTTTACTGTACTTCTACTTTAACTAGAAACGCTCTACTTTATCTTTACAAAGGATGTTTGAAATGCCCATCATGATCTTTAAAGTACACGTCGTTTACACCATGTCGTTTGCACCTTTTCTTTTTCTACGTTTTAGTTGGCATGCAACTCATGGCTCTGATTACATTGTACTGCAAATATTGGAGCGTCGTAAGGTCTCTATTATACGGTGTTCTTCTGATAAGCACATAAATACAAATATGGGGGACAAATTGCATAAGCGAAGGGTGTACGAGTATCAGTTGTTCTTGGAAGAATTCATGAAGCATCTTCATGCTTGTGTTCGATGTATGGATCTTCACTTCGTTCTGCTGCAAATTCGAACTAACAATAGCATTTTTACTTCTCTAAGATATACACGATCTGGGTGATAATATCAACGTACATATACGAATTTACAGTTGTGTCGAGAAAAAGAAATGGCCCCACTTTATCTCAGCCTACACATTAGAGATCATTTGCAACTTCTAGCTGTTAGAAAAGTAATTGCCTCGCAAAAATCTTACACTACGCTACACATTTTCTTTTTTCTTTTCTTTTCTTTTTTCTTTTTTTTGGCATAAGGTTACCAAGGAATCTCTCCTTAAAAAATGTAGATATAAAGGTAACAAAGAAAGGTCTGTCACTTATTGTAGAGGTTTGTTTTCAATTGGTCCTCACATCGTGAATTGAATGCGAATGGATATAAGGGGAAGGTCAGTTGTTGATCTGGGTATATCCAACATACTACCTGGTTGTGGCAGTTCAGTTACATCGTGAGCTTGCGAAAGAACAGAGTGAACATGGGACATCCACAGAGAATCCGTCATAAGGGCGTGTATGCTGTGCGATTTCAAACTGGGGTCAAACGACGCTGCAGCAGGACGCCAGGCCTTTGGTGAGGGTGTCGTGATTACGCGGACAGTGCAGCGATGATTCAACAAGTTTAAGGACAGTGACGAAACAATTGAAGACGCACCACGTGCCGGAAGACCAACACATGTACAAAATGAAGATATTCAGGCAGTAATTGAGACGAACAGTGGCCAGACATGTGAGGAACTGGAACTACAAATAAGTGTCAGTAGAGAAACAATTCGGCAGCATTTCCATCAACTTGGGAAGCATTACAAGTTGGGTCGATGTGTCTCACATGATTTGACTCCAGGCCAGAAGACAATGCGAGCAGACACTTGTGTTTCTTTTCTGTCTCGTCTGAGGAAGGAGCCATTTCTGGACATAGTGTTGACATGTGATGAGAATTAAGTCCTGCACGAAGCTCCACGGCGCCGTTATAATTGGTTAGTATCCCATGAAAAGGTTCCAAAACAGCTCAAACCAGCACTGCACCAGAAGAAGGTTCTCCTGTGTATATGATGGACCGCTCGCGATTTCGTGCATCGCGAACTGCTACCAGCTGGTCAGAGCATCAATACAACTATGTGCTGTGAGCATTTATCTGTATTCAAGAAAAACTCAAAACTCTGGAACCAGCACTTCTGAATCGCAGAGGTCCTCCTGTTACAGGACATCACTAAGCCCTACGTGGCTAGGATGACCCGAAACACCATTCTGCGCCTTGGATGGGAAACGCTATGGCATCCGCCATACTCCCCGGACATTACACTGTCCGGTTACCACCTGCTCCATTCCTTGGACAACCATCTTAGAAGGACACCAGTTCAAATCCCTAGTAGAGGTGCAAAATGCACTTGATACTTTCTTCGTTTCACGGCCCACTACTTCTACCACGATGGAGACCATGGTCTTCCAGAACGCTGGCAGAAGTTCGTCGATGGCGATGGGGGCATTTTTTTATGTTCCAGGTACGTCTTAGGTGACATATCGATGTTCGAACGTGCTGACTGAAAAAGCGACAGAACTTTCTTGGTTACCTTTATACAACGTTCACACGATTTTGTTTCAAAATGCGCATCTACAGACTCAACCCTGTTCATGCGCAAGACTCATGGTGAATTCACTTTCTTTTGTTATTTAGTCTGTTATCCGTAGACATCGGATTTTTATGCACTTAAAATTCATTAAATATGCAAGCAACTATGCTGTTAAATGTGTTAAAATATGCAATAGCATGCAATAAGTGGGCATTTTCCAAACACACATTAAAGTTGTGACGAAGCTTTGTAAGTGAAATATAACATCGAAAGTGTACTTTACCATTCAGGGACTTCTCTTCAGAATTTATTTTATAACAGCTACAGTTTAGAAACTTTTAACTTCTTTAAAACACACTCAAATTATGAGATTAAAATAAACATAACGATTTGAGAGTACGATTTCTAGTTCTTCACATTTGCATTTTAGAGCGCATTTGCTTTACACGAAATAACACGAGCGTCACTTTTCTACGCGTTTCCACTCTACAAAAAAAAAAAAAAAAAAAAAAGTTTTAAAGTATTTACTCCTTCCAGTATATCACAAGATGCTTCTCTTCATTTTCTGGGATCATTTTGTGGCATTTGTAGGCACAAATTTACCTGTTTAACATAAATAGATTTTACTGAACTATATTTACAGAGAGGAACAAGTTTAGTAACTATATTTTCTGGCAAGTTGAAATTCGACCCTTGAAAATATTTTCTCATGTTTACAATTGTTTTGTAGTCGGAGTTACTAACAATAACACCCGTTAATTTCTTTTTCACAGAACGCCCGAATTTACCAGGAACTGGCTGGAGCTCATATTTGAAATGGTTGTTGTTTTCTTTCTCTTTTATAGCATTACAACAATAGCTTTTAGTGGCCGTAATTACAACAACTTCTCGCAATTGCATGATTTAAGCAAGGTGACAAATTTTACCAATTTTTATCATATCTCCGGAACGGTTTGAAATATCAAATTGCTGTAAACGAAAAAATAACACTGTCCTACAAATTTTCACTTGTTTTTCTCTTTCCTGAATGAAAGTAGGTGTTCTTTATAGTTTTTGACTTTCTGATTACCAATCTGAAGTCAGATACACTGTAGCAGATTTGGTTGTTGAGAAATTTGTAAATAAAGATTAAAAGACTTTGTTTTTAATGTGTGAATTTTAGTAAATATTATGACTTTAAAAAAACGAGATGTTGATAAAGATATATACGTGGAACATCTGGATATCAGAAATATAAACGAATATATATATATATATATATATATATATATATATATATATATATATATATATTTGTGTGTGTGTGTGTATTTCGTGGCATTTCCATACATATTAGACTGACAACAAGGAATAAGGACAAGGGTTTTATTTTGCAAGATGATGAAGTACGTATATTAAGCCTGTATGAGAGCTTGTGTAATATTGTATATTTAATTTTGTAAACTAATTTACTTGGCGACAAAATGCACAATTGTATAGCTCAAAATGCGAGATTTGTAAAAACATATGTGATATTTTGTATGTCAAACTCAGAAAAACTCCTATGCCCCTAACAGTGAAAACTACGAAGTTTCCACGTGTGAGGAAAAGCCGCGGCTGAAAGCACTGGATTTATACATTGACTCTCAAACGAAAAGAAAAACTTATGAAGCTTGCCTCTTGTGTGATGTAGGGAGCGTGTCACATGCCAAGTTCCATCAGAAATCTGGAAGCATTGACACACCAGATTTTCCTGTGTACCGTTGCTCCAGGGTCTGAATGGATTGATGAAACCTCTCACCGTGCTCATCAGACAGAGTTCCTAGGTTTTCGGGAAAGAAAGACAGGTGACTGTGTAGAAGATGCACTTTCAGTGACATGTTGCACTCCACAATGGACAGGTTTGACAACAACTCCTCCACTAGTTGCACATAGTACGCACTTTTGAAAATTTCCCAGAAAGTTTTCTGAGACACACTTAAAATAATTCCAGGTATTTCGTTACACCTCAGTTTTGATTCGAATATGTCATTTTTCATCAATTGACGTATCTGGCGTCCAATGAATACACCTTCTTTTAGTTTAGGATCTGATATTTTTTGGGAACTTTTTCTGCAGATACTTAAATCCTTGTCCTTCCATTTCCAACCCTTTCATGAACACCTTCATAAGGCCTAATTTAATCTGCAGGGAAGGCAGAAAAATTTTCTTGGGATCAACATGGGATTTCTCTTTCACATTCTTAATTCCGGGAGTGAGGGATCTACAAGTAGGCCATTATCTTTGTGTGTAGTGCTCTGCTGTCCCACTCACACAGAAAACAACAATACTTGGTATAGCCCAACTGCAAACCTAACACCAAACCAATCATCTACATGTCGTCACATATGTTCCACTGATGCTCAGCATACCTCACTTTGTCGAAAAGGAGTTTCACATTTTGATACGTCTTCCTCAAATTAACGGGATATCCAATTGGAATGGAATGATACGTATTACCGTTGTGGAGGAGAACACACTTCATACTTGCTTTAGACGAGTCCAAGAATAAACGACACTCATCGACTTTATACTTTATTTGTAATGCCTGTATCAGTCCTTCCACGTCAGTACAATATATGCAATCATCACTACTGCTGTAAAATTTGAGGAAGCCATGTTGTCTATCACGGTAAAATGACACTTTCGTTTACTTTCGAAGAAGGTTCCAATCTTGAAATCTTGAACCTAAGAGTTCAGCTTATTGTTCGGGTAGGTTCAAGTCTCTAATAAGATCGTTCAGTTCCTCTTGTGTTATTAAATGTGGTTCTCTGGTACGTGCGCTGTATGTAGGGTCTTTACTCTCAGTATCCATAACATCTTCACTTTCATCAACATCACTGTTGTCTATGGCGGGGACTGCAAGTAATGTACAGTGCGTCCCACAAGCTTTCGAACCCGGAAAAAAAACGTTATAATTTCCGAACAAATATACATAGGAAAATGAAATTCACAATACACGTACCTTGTTTCATTCTGAATACATGACCGTCACAGCAGGTGCTGAAAGTGTCCTTCCTGGACGTCAAGACATGTTTGTACACGGCGTTCCATATTGTAAAAATTTCGATGTAGAGTCTCCGGAGTGATCTCATGAATCGCATTCTCAATGTTGTTTCGCAACTCTTGCAGTGATCGTGGGTTGTTTCTGTAGACACAACCTTTAAGAAAACCCCATAAGAAGAAATCAGGTTGTGTCAAATCCGGGGATCTTGGCGGCTACAATCGTTTGGAGATTATCCTGTCACCAAAAAAGGACTCAATTTCTGCCATGGCCACGTTGGAAGTATGGCATGTTGCTCCGTCTTGTTGGAAATAACCGCGACGCAGTTTTTGATCGTCCAGCTGATTCACAAATTCACTGAAGATGTGAAAGTAAACTTGTGTGTTTACTGTATCTTCAAAGAAGATGGGTCCAATGATATGCTGTCGGGAAATTGCACACCAAATGAAGTTGAACCTCATGGTACACATGCGGATTTTCGGCGGCCCACATCCGAGTATTCTGCGAGTTCACATAACAGGAGAGATGGAACCAAGCTTCATCTGTGAACCAAGTATAGTCTAGGATTCCTGGATTGTCATGCAACAAAGCTTGCAACCAACGACAATACATCACGCGCTTTTCCCAATCAGTAGTCTTCAACTCCTGGACGACTGTAACGCGATATGGAAACAGCTTGGCTCTTTTGGCGGCTCTTTGCAGAGTTGACTTTGAAATCCCTATCTCTTGTGATAATCGACGCAGGCTCTTCTTAGGGGACTGCAAAAGACGTTGCCGCACATTCTGTACTGTCTCCTCGGACATCCGTGGACGCGCGCCTCCATGTCCCGTAAGCAACGTTCCTGTTGTTTCGAACTTGTTCACGAAATGATGTATTGATGATTTCGATGGTCCTTTACGGCATCCAAATTCACGGCAAAATTCACGTTGAACGGTCTGATACGATCCCGATATTCAATATTTTTGAACAATAAACACGCGTTCCTGTACGGTGTACAAAACCATCCTTGCGATGCAGCGACTCGAGTCACACTAACGCACGCGCACCACGCCAAGCAGCATTTCCCCTGGCGCCACCTATCGTCTTTGTTTTGACGTGTGCGCTTCTGTTCAACCCTTTCTCGTGTTTAGCATGAAACAAGGTAGGTGTATTGTGAATTTCATTTTCTTATGTACATTTGGTCGGAAATTATAACGTTTTCTTTTTCGGGTTCGAAAGCTAGTGGGACGCACTGTACATTCTATTAACGATCTTTTGTATTTTATATATTGCAATGTATGATAAACGCAGTGCAATGTATATATTATTATTATAAAAATGATAAGTTTAATAACAAATGCAAATTAGTCCCAGAATGTAGAAACTTGTAATTACATTTTCCGGGTTTTCCAAAATTGAAACCTGATACGCAAAAACTATTATTACCTTCGAATTCAGTGGGACAAAACTTTTCAGAATCGCCTATTAGTTTCCAGGAAAGAAATTTGATGCTGAACTATGTAATTTGTACGTTCTTTGCAAACCATACAAGCAACTACATATGATACCTATCTAAGCATTTTTTTTAATAAAGCCTTTCAAATAAATTGAAATTTCAAGCTCTTGTAACTTCGTTCCTATTTATTCGAAACAAATCATACCATGGTAATGGTAACCAATGCAAAAGGTACTTTCAGTATGCGTTATTCTGACTATTTCTGTTGTGCTATATGTGATAGAGGCTTCCAAACTTTGGATGTTTGTGATACTATAACATCCATAGTTAGCAACACTGAATAATAATTGTATTATTTTAAGTTTTCGTTTGACATGTTAATTCGAAATATGTAATAATCTGACGTAATGTTATTTTTTAAAAAATATAACTTTATTTCGGGTTGGCAACACTGTTTCTTGGGTGTTTCTGGTGCAAAGATGTCCCCCTTCTTTTAGTTGCTTTGTAGAATGTATCTCTTTTTATTTTGGTTTCTCAGTTATTACGGTTGGACACTCCTGTATAGGGTCATTTAGGGAGATATCAACACTCAGGAGATCTCGACACTTTTAAGGTCTGGCAAAGCTAGTGATCATACACGCACGCGAGAGGAAATATTCAATACGTGGAAGGTTAGTTTCGGTTTTCAGTGACAAGTTATATATACAGAGAAGTTAATTTTGCCTGTTGCAACGGAAGCAGAAGCCTCTAAAATAGGTACATAAAGCTTTATTTAAGGAAAAATATCCATAAGTTTCAGTCTGCCTTATGCAGAGTCGTTCTAACCTATAATTAGCGTCATACTAAAGGCCTGACTACTGCAGGAAACAATGTTAGTCGAACTCTTTAGTATGGCACTAATCACCCTTCATAACGACTCTGCATAAGGCTCAGTAAGTCAAAAATAAGGTATAGCGGTAATATATGTTGATGAAAGGCGGCAAAAGATTGGTGTTATGATAAGAGTATATACCCTCTGTACTCAGGCTGACACACATTGCTTATTACAGTGACTACTTGTGCCAACTTTTGTTAATCGATGCATTTAGGGGATAAATCGACAGTGATTGTAGGGAGATTTCGACGGTTATAAGGAAAGTCATCAGACAGAAGGCCTATCGTCTGATTCATCCTAGTGTGTACATCATAGGTTACATAACAAACACGCTTTCTCAACTTATGTGTCATTTAGTTCAGTATATGCCTAATGGTAAAGCACGTTTGTTTTTAGGTGAGCACAGCACACGTGTCAAAGATCCTGATGTATTAAAGATAGCCTCTAATGCTGGTATAGAAATGTTGTCTCACACTACGCAGTACTCAAAATTGTCTTCCGCAGCTTGAAAAATAATTTTAACTTATGGCAGTTTTGTTCCTAGGAACCCTGGCAAAGTATTGTGAAAGAAGACTGCAAGGTAATCAGTTTCAGTTGAAAGAAATTGACCTCAATTGGATTCTTTGCATCTGGATTCCTAAAATGATTTTGTTAAATTGTGATTCTCGTTTATTGATTGCTATGGGTAGCAAATACTGAAAGCAATATGTTGGAAAACAGGTGTAAAACAAAGTTCGTTTTTAACAAGCTTTCATTTTTTTAAGTGTTCCACTTGTATTTCAATTCAGGTTGTAATGAATCGCAGTATAATGTGCAAATAAGCCATACGTAGATAGTAGCAACCTTAAATCTAATATTTTATTGCATTTTATTTTTCTTGTACTCCAAACAAGTGAAGAATTTCGTGTCAACATCTCTATAATAAGTGCAGACTTCTCCCTCAAAATTCCCAAAACCTGCTCATCTACAGAAGTCTGTTTATGTGTTCTTGTACTTTGAAATGGTACATATCAGGAAAAGGTTTTGTGTTTCCTAGACAGAACAAGGATTACTGCCAAGCATTATCGCTTTTGTAGAATAAAATTGTCAAAACTTTCAGAGTAGTGTCTACTTGTTGTTTCTTAAGGTGTCGAAATGTCCATAAATGACCCTATATATGATAGATAGATAGGTAGATAGATAGATAGATAGATAGATAGATAGATAGATAGATAGATAGATTGATTGATTAATAGATAGATAGGTATAGATATATAAAGAAATATAGATAGGAACATAGTCCACTTTTTAAATGACACTTTTCAGCTGCAATGCATTAAATATTCCTGGTTGCTCTTAGCACATAAAGTTGTCAAATAGTTCCAACGTTGATGTAATTCTGCTGCATCTGAAAATATTAAAGCTAACTTTATTAATAACGTATTTTGTCCTGCACATAACTACAAGTAATTTAGTTTCACATTGCGCATCCTTATTAGATACAACATCGTCAATAGTGTTAGCGTTAACGAAATAGTAATGTATTTTAATTGTCCTACATCCTGCATTATTCCCTAGCGGCAAATATGACCGACGCTCTTTCTCACCAATTTGCATTATTATAACTAGTATTGGATTGGATCTTTTTCGTCTAAAACTATATCGATTTCTGTGCATACAACATGTTGGCGAGCTCTCTCTCACACACATGTTGTGTTCCCATACACGGAACATTTTCACTAATAATGCTTTTTTGTGTGTGTGAAAGTGTCTTCTAACATGTCTGAGTGTTCCTTGTTCATATCACGTAACTGTGACCTGACAAACTTTCCTGAACATAGTCGAAGAAAAATTCCGATCCCTTAGGAAGTGCTGAACTTTCTGAGGTTTTTTGTAATTATATTTCTACAGAAAAAGTTTTGCGGACAGCAGGCTATGGCGCTGAGAAAGGGAAGGGGACGAAGAGATTGATCCGCCGCCAAGCAAGTTGTTTGGGAACTAGCGCCATCTTGTGCCTAAAGTTTAATTGAATTGTTTCTGTTAGTGAGGGAGGTATTCCTTAATAATAGGACGATTTCTTTTGATGTGGAATGCCTTAGTCTTTCGTGTATTAGCTTAAAAGAGTAAGGGGAATATAATATCACAGAACTCTTTTAAGCTTACGGAGAGGAATTTGGGAATTGTGGGTTTGCTTCGTAGAGGACAAAAAGGCAGTGAGAACACAGCAGCTTGTGTGTATATATTATGCAGATCCCTGGCAGTTCCAGCAAGGTTAACTAGAGGAATTTAATATTATGAACGGTTGTTTCATAAGACCAGTATAAATTAACTGTTTCCTAAGTGTTTCTAAGCTATTGTGTACTTGTTATGGATAAGAAACATTAGAAATGCATGAGTACTTATATATATATATATATATATATATATATATATATATATATATATATATATATATATATATATATATATATGTGTGTGTGTGTGTGTGTGTGTGTGTGTGTGTGTGTGTGTATGTATGTAATGCATGCAAATATACATGTGACGCAAATAACTATAGCTCTAACAGCATTAGCCACAAATGAGATTGTCTAATAACCATCTAGTTTGGTCATATCATACAGATAAAATTTCTTGATTTTTATACTTACAGACCTGAAGAACTATGGCCAGCCACACAGCGCGTGTTCAGCTCCATTATGCACAAGCATTACAAAAACTCACGTTATCATTATTTGCGGCTTTCTAAACCGCAGTTCACTCTTTCAAGTAACTTAGTAATGTCCAAAAATGGCGTATCAACATCAAGTAAATGATCTTGCTGGAAAAAGAATCTTGTATAGTCAGAAACTATGTTAAGCAGAGCTTGAAGGTATAAGAAATGATAGCTTTTTCCTACAGCAGAATTATTTTCTTGTATGCCTGTTAGTTAGACAACCTACATGGCAGTTAATATTTACCGGAAAACATGACATGCCAAGATATTGCTCCATTTGGAGCAATAAAGTATTAGTATCTGCAGCATCACTTAGAGAAAGAACTCCGAAATAAATAAACAGAAATTCTATTCACGTTAAGTTGTAAGGTATAAGGATTAATGCAATGAAAAGAAAAAAAATAATAATATGCATTATGCAGAGACCGAAAATACTATGGAAAGCAAAACAAAATGAGAAAAGAAAAGAAAAAGCGAAACACATAGAAAAAAATGAAATTTAACGCTAAGTGGGCGGCTATTCAAAGCGTTCGCAACGCGTTTTTATTGCTCATGCGTACGCTTGGAATACGCTGACCATGTATTTAAATACAGATGGCTAGTCACAATGGACTGAAAACGCGATAGCAATAAAAAGAAGCGCCGAAAACATCGTCTCGAGCGTATTTTGTGCGTTTCGGAACAATAGACCGCCTGCTGTTTAAAAGATGTCTAAAGGAAGGGGAAAAAGGAAAGACGTGTTGCCAGGCAAGGAGATTTTAGCAAGAAACAGCTGCTTGGAAGGTGCTTTATGCAGAGTATTGGAACTCTCCTATTATGGACCTGGACCTAGCAAAAACGACCTGCAAACCCTGACTGGCTTACAGTATGATTTATAACTTTGGCGAAAGTAAAATTACCGAGTAGGCACCTAGGTCATGTTCGCTGCGGGAGGGGGGGGGCAACGCATCGGAAAAGCATTCTCGAATAGCCAAAGCCTTAAGGTTAAACAAGTCTGCGTCTTTCACCTTTCTCCCCCATCATATCCCTGCCTGTCCCTTGTGCATTTCTCCTTTTATGTGATAAATCTTTTTTCAGTAGCAAACGTGAACACCATTTACAATGCTTAATTCCTTGAAAAATAACTATAAATCGAGGCTGGGAATCGAATTCAGAACCTTAAGAATGACAATCTCACACGCTGACCACTTAGCCACACACAGCATTTCAAATGGGACTTAAACTACAAGCATTTTACTCCCTGTATCACAAGAGGAAATGCTTAAAAAGCCCCATCACGACGAAATTAAAATACCGTTAATTTTACAGTAATTGTGTGTTATCTTCAAATAGATAAAAGATAATAATCGAAAATGGGACAAGAACTTGTTAGAAAATAATATTTTACATGAGGTACCGTTTTCACGACTCACTTATCTGCTTTCGATTTCCAGCCATTTAGATTTTCGGCATTTATTTTCGCGTTTCTAAATGGCTGCAAACGGAAAGCTACTAGGTGGTTTGTGATAACGGTACCTTGTGCAAAGTAATATTGTCTAGGACGATCTTGTTCCGCATTTTGATTATCTTTTATTTATTTGATGATATCACATAGTTACTGTAAAATTAGCGGTATTTTAATTTCGCAGCGATAAGGCCTCTTAATCATTTAATTACAAGGCTCATGCTTTGTTCTCTCGTTTCCAGTTTAAAGTAAAGTAGTATTTTCATACCATATATGAATAAAGACCGTGCTTTATAAGACCAGCACAAATCATAAACATATTAAATACTCTCGAGTGTTTTGTAAGCAAGAAGTAGAAACAAGGAACCGAAAGTTTGTTGCAGCTATGTCTGGTTTTGAGTTTGCTGATGCTACAACATTACGAGCAATTTTATTTCACCGTTACTCCGCGGGTGAAATTTCACTCTATTTTGTTCGCCACAAAAAAAGCTGAAGATATTCGCAGAAATTATGCCCATAGAACCTGGCCACAAAAGGATATTGTTTGCTTGTGTAATTCACGTAATGGTGATTTCCGCAAGTTATGCTTGCTTCTTTTTTTTTTCTTATAATCTTTCACTCTTTTACAGTATAACCTAGCAACGACTGAAAGCAAAAAAGGTGAAGATGTTATATACTGAATGTAATAAAAGTGGTATCATCCGCAGATCTTGCTTCCGACATAAATTTACCAGTGGTTATGCTAAGAATTATACAGAAGAACTGTAGTAGAAAGAAGGAAACTGGCAGACAGTAATTATGAATTTAGCTTCTATAAATGGACATATTCAACGATGCGTTTACTTTTATGCAGTGATGCCAACCTGTGGAAAATGTCTCATTTTGTAGGATTTATTCACATTGAAAATGAAATGAAATCTTTGAGTTTTACGTCCCACGGTTATGCCGGTTAGGCTAAAGGAGACGGTGATGAAGAGTAATGAATGAAATGAAGAAAGTGGGAGGAAACGGGAGAACCCCGAAAAAACCCACGCACACGGTATTTGTCCACCACAAAGTTCACTTGGCGGGGACTGGGAGCGAACCCGGGACCCTAAGCACCAGAGGTGAACGCTCTACCACTGAGCAACCGCGGTCCCGATTTATTGACATTGTTAGAGAAGATATAAAAGGATTCTTTTGTGGAAATTGGTAACAGATATTGCATTTCTCATATCCAGGGTGTTTCAAAATAATACCGACGTTTGGTAGGTAATTACTGACACCAAGACAAGACAAAAAGTATATACAAACCTGGGTGTACAAATGTTTTTTTTTTTTCGGCCCTATGACCAGCTGGAAACTTACAGGAAAATTGCAAAATCACATAACTTGAAAACAAAATGTCGGATCGAAGTCGGGCAAAAAAGAATGCCCATTATTTTTAATCGTAGATTCCAGTAACCCAGAATTGAATGTTGTGCAGAGGCGGAGTAAGGGTAAGCCCCCAAAGAAACTGATGAATTCCTGGGGTACTTTATCAAACGTTTAAATAAGGAAAATAAACAACAATAAAACACAATATTTCAAAGAACCAAAATCATAGTACATATGGGCCACGGTGTCTCAGTGGTAGAGCGTTCACCTCTGGTGCATGGGGTCTCTGGGTCGTTCCTATCTCGTGTCAAATGAACTTTATGGTGGACAAACACTGTGTGTGTGAGTTTTCTCGGGGTTCTTCCGTTTCTTCCCACTTTCTTCGTTCCACCTGTTTCACTCATTTCTCATCATCACCGTCTTCTTTAGTCTAATCGGCATATCCGTGGGACGTAAAACTTAGATTCCATTTCATTTCGTAGTACATAGTTCAAGTTAGAAGATCACTGTTAGAATTCTAAAGAAGCAAATACACATACATTTGTTTGATCTCAGTGGGCATGAACTCTCCCTCCGATGGATACATCCTTTGAGTGTATAGCTTATCATTCACGGAAATATATTGAAATGTGTATGACGCATGGGAGTTTGCAGCTTTTCCAAGTGTCTTATATTACAAGAACCATTCACCACTTTAAATTCTTTGTTATGTTTTGTTAATGAGAATTGGTCCTTGGTGTGTTTATATTCTCGATCCAATGCACTATTAAGCTTCATATTATACGACATTTTTACCTACACTATTGCCTGTCAATACCTCTCTTAATTTTCAGGTTCTCTTATAGTTGAATTTTCATAGCCACATTTCTGTTGCGGTGCCCTTACATTTCTTTTTTTAACGATTACAAGGAAGATGATACGTCGTTTATTACTTAGTGTAAATGTCAAATACAACGCGTAAAGCTTTGATTGTAGCAGAATTGTTAAACTAATGAAAGGTGTCATGGTCAGGTCAATATACAGGGTGCTTCAAAACAACAACGACAACGTTTAGGAGGTGATCCCTGACAGCAAGATAAGACGAAAAGTATAGACCAATCTGGGTGCACAAATGCTTCCTTTCGAAGTTATAGGCTGCCGAAAACATGAAAAAAAATTAACTTTCAAGGTCCAAAGATCCAAAACTGAGACCTGCCGTAGTCGGTTCAAGACTTCACTTAGGAACTAATATGTGTGCTATCCAAAAATCCATGTTTCAGAATCCTAAGGTATTGACACAATTTTTATAGAGGCAGTTTTGCTATAGGCATATAATTTGAAGTACTCACCAACTACCTCAAAAAAATTGCTGCGGAAGTACAACAGGATTCTGAAACATGGATATTTGTATAGGGGACATAGTAGTTTCTAAATAAAGTCTTGATCCGATTACGGTAAGTCCCATAGTATTATAGCTATGGACCTCTACAGTTATTTTTTTTTCATGTTTTCGGCAGCCTATAACTCCGAAAGAAATCATTTGTCCACCCAGGTTGGTCTGGTACGTTTCGTCTTATTTTAGTGTCAGGAATCACCTCCCAAATGTTATCGGTGCTGTTTTGAAACACCCTATATTTATGATATGCTCACAAAGCCATGTGTACGCTTGATATTATAGTATCGATGTAGCTATCTGGTATACAACTTTTCGAGTTAGTCGTAAATGGTGTTATTAATATTGCTACGTTGTATATTAATGACAACTGTTTACCATGCTAGCTAGGGTGTCACTAACAACATATGCATGTGCATAGGAAGATCGCTATTGTGCTTTTCGTATTTTAGTGTTCGTACGTTCATTCATTTAGCTCAGTAACACCGTCTGAGTCAAATCGTAATACAGTGTGATCGTTCAACGTGCAATGTCGTTCAAGGAGCACATTGCCAGATAGCGAGAGCAGCGTCTCCGTCTGTAACTTGTAATAAAATCGACACGCAAGCGGATTATGATATCTACGGATACTGAAAGAAATAAAACACCTCATTTAACTTAAATAATATAGCGAATACTTACAGATGTAATTCAAGAAGAAAAATAAAACAATTCAGCTACTTAGGTTAAAAAAATGTTTGCATGATTTTCATCCTTCCTTTACCTTATCACGTTACCTGTCACTAAACACATTTTGAAATATGGGTTTAATATTGTCACAGAGGTTTATTAAACTTCACTTATTAAACCTGCGACTCAATCACAGGGGCAATCTTTTGATACGGGCACTAGTCGGATGGGATGCTTGCTATTCCAGTTTCACTTCTTGCAGCAGCCATGATAAAAAGAAGGAGGGTCCGTTCTTGTGCTGCAATTGTAAAGGTAATGGTCAACACTTCGCTCGCAGTAGTGCCAGGTCCTTGTATGGAATATGTGGTACCAGTTCTTACAACAATAGAGTCTGTGCTACTCGCAACACTGGGCCCTTGGTGTTGAAATAACGCGTAAAAGTGCAATCTCGCTGAGACCACTGACCTGTGCTAAGATTATGTTGAATTAGTTTATTAGAGTAGATTTTGATTAGGTTAGTTTAGCGTCCCTTTCAACAGCGAGGCTATATCGTTACCAAGATCGCGAAAGGGCGTAACTAAAAGAAATGAATTTCTGAGGTAAGTCCATTGGAGCCTTGGCAAAAGTGGTATCTTGTTGCTCTTAAATCGGCATGGCTCAATTATCATTAGTATAGAAATTATAAGTAAAAAATAGAACGGCTACTGGCTCAAATTCTTTGCGTGTGAGCCAGAATCCAAGATAGTTCAAGTTCGTGGTCATCTGCAGATGATCTTCCATTGATTTCAAGTAAAGCTCTGCAGTGTAGTGATGCCGTGCCTTCTGTCTTCACATATCAAGAAAAGGATGAAAAAAGCCCAACGGAATTTTTCAAAACTCTGTACATTATCGACAGTTGTTACAACATCTGAGTCTTAGTTAGCTGCAACTTCAAGGAGTTGTCGTAACCTTAGAAATATAACACCAAAACTCTACAGAGAAGAAATTGGAAGCGATGAAGATAGCTGGTGTGAAACTGGTTATTATAAAGACCAATCTTACATGGGAACTTGCAGTGCAAATATCTGTGATGAAGAAGCTGTAGGCAGCTGTGAGCAGTGTAAACACCATGTTTGTCGCTTATATCTGCAGAGAAGCTGTGCCCTTCACTTCAATCAATCACCTATGAAGCTTACAGAACAAATCCAAAGTGAACAAGGAATCGTACCTAAGAAGAGCGCAGAATCATTAGGATCAACTTCGTCTGAAGTATTAGCTATTGACATTTAGAATGAGTACTTCGTTGAAAGTTAACCCCAAGAAAAAAGGGAGAACAACAGGAAGAGGTGAAATAAAGAATTAATTGCTAAGCAATGCCGATTAACTGGGAAGCCATTCATAAGGCTAATACAATGAATGTAATGCCACCACACAGAGTTGGTACTCGATGCATTGAATCATTTTGCCAGAGAAGTGGGAGAAGATGTTCTGCTTTCAGTGATGAAGAAACAGAGGAAACACTTACATCACTTTAGGGTCTGAGGAATCTCCAACTCCAAAAGGAATTATATCACTAGACATGTTTCTTCTAATCCCAAACAGAAGACAGCAAAACAAGAAACATGACGGCAAATGGAAAAATAATCACTTTTATCTTTTCGTTATGTGAACGGGTGCAGTGGACAAAATAAAACATTCAATTGTCGCTGAAATGCTTCTGTACACAGTGCGTAACTCTACTAATGTGGAAGAAATTACTCTTCATTCTTTGAGACGTTCTATGAACAGAACGAAGGAGATTCAGCACATAGTGCTATTTCAACGGCTATTAAAAAATCGAGTGATCTCTTTGTACCTTCAGACTGTATAGGACGTAAACAGCCATAAAATGTTATAGTCCAAAAGGTATAACGTAATTGGCTTCCAGCGCTTTGACCTGCTGTTCACTAGGGGTGTGGTAAGAGGGTAGCCAATCACTACCAACCGTCTACTGCGCTCAGCGAACCACGTGTAGCTAAGCTGGCCACTCCCCATAAACGTCATTACAACTTTTCGCGGGAAGCCAACGACGTTATACCTTCTGTAGTATAAGTCTCTGGAGTATAATGATTCCATGGACTTCAAGCGCTTGTCCAAAGACATGCGAATCCTTGGGAGCAGGAAGGACGACGAACAAGATGTCAACTGGACTGAAATGGAGGTATTACATTTTCGTAAGGAGGAACGTCACAGAATCTTTTCCAAGAGCAATTTAATGCATTAGTCTTACAGAACGATTACTTTGAAACGCCGACCGGTTTCAGGTGAAAGCAATAGCATAAACCTTCAACAACTTAATAATGAAGCTACGAAAATATCAGAAGCAAACTAGCAAGACTTACTCTCGCTGTGTTCGGATTCAAGTACCTATTATCACGTCACCAGAATTTGTAGCATTTTACCTGTCTCTTCATCACTAGAAAATTAGTTGAAGACATTCTTGACGTTTTTGTATCTTTTATAAACTGAGATATTTTCTTTCATAACATTAGAGTATAATAGAGTTCTGTAGCTCAGGCAAAATTTCTTTCTGTGTTAAATGTTTGTACTAAAAAGCATTATCAAAGCTGTACTTCTGAATTTCTATAGTGTGAAATGGATTACAGTAAAAATATTAATAATAATAATAATACAGTGAAAGTCATAAGTATTCGTACACCGAATGCAAGCTATGATTAAATGCCCGTAGCTCCGACCTTGTTGGAGATAGAGCATTGAAACAAACGGCACTGCATTATCCATTAAGTTATTTATTATTTACAAAACAAACATTCTGTGAATGCGAAAACATAGATAAATAATGGCAAAAGAAACAAAAATGAACATGATTTTGATGTGTCAAAAGTATTCGTACACTTACGAAACGTTCAGAAAGAATATTATTGCGCATGATTCAATACTTGGTTGGTTTCCCTTTGGCCCTAATTACAGCTAGAAGGCGCTTCAGCATCGAGTGCACCAAACGTTGCGTATCTTGAACTGTTATAGAAGCCCATTTCTCTTCGAGTGCAGTTTGCAAAGAACGTTTACTCGTAATGCTGCGCTTGCGGATATTCTTTTCGAGTAAGTGCCATAAATGCTCAATCGGATTGAGGTCAGGCGATTGAGGAGGAGTGGCCAGTTGCTTTGGCACGTTGTACAGTAACCAGCGCTTTGTATTGTGTGCCGTATGTTTGCGATCATTGTCCTGTTGAAATATAAAGTTATCTTGCAGGACCATTTGCTCAGCTCTAGGACTTAAATTTTTCTTCAAGATGTCAATGTACATATGCTGATCCATAGTACCGTCGATAATTGTCAGCTCTCCCACTCCCGAAACACTCATGCACCCCCAAACTACCACTCTCCCACCTCCATGCTTGACGGTTGGCCGCAGATTTTTCGGGTCCATCTCTTTATTTGTCTTCCGACACACCATTTGTCTACCGTCGGAACCAAAAACATTAAGTTTACTCTCGTCTGAGAATACCACTTTGTCCCACAAAGCCACATCTTTGTTCACGTAAGCTTTTGCAAACTGGAGACGCTTCTTCCTATTCACTTCGGAAACAAAAAATTTCTTTCGAGCAACACGCCCATTATACCCTTGTTTGTTGAAAGCACGACGCACAGTGCTTTCTGAAACTGACATACCTGATTTGGCTCCCTCTGCCACTATATGCGGAGCACTGACTCTTGGGTTCTTCTTCATTACGTTCAGTAGTATACGCGCACATCGTCTAGTTCTCTTCCGTGGACGTCCACTTCGCAGCATGTTTTTGACTGTATTTGCTTCGCAGTTTCGATCTATGACTGATTACACGGTCGAATGTGGTCTTCCGATAATATCTGATATCTCCCGTAAGGATTTGCAGTCGTTATGAAGTCTTATAATTATTTTTCTTTCTACTTCTGTTGTCTCTGTCCCTTTTCGACCCATTATGTCTTTCATCTTGAATCAATCTTTGATCTTGATTGATGTTTCGCTGTCCTGTGGTAGTGTTTAGCTTTGCAAAACACCAGAGGGCGTTCTAACCGCCAGAGGGTGTGAACAACAGATCGAACAGTTGGACATTTTTGTTTTTAATTTCAGTGTACGAATACTTTTGACATATCAAAACCATGTTCATTTTGGTTTCTTTTGCCATTATGTGTCTATGTTTTCGCATTCACGGAACGTTTGTTTTGTACATAATAAAGAAATTAATGGGAAATGCAATGCCTTTTGTTTCAATGCTCTATCTCCAACAAAGTTGGAGCTAAAAGCATTTAATCATAGCTTGCAGTCGGTGTACGAATACTTATGACTTTCACTGTATGAAACCTTGTGATGGAAACACACCGCATAAGTGTGGCTTTCCCGAATAATTCCTTTTCCTCCCACTGTGCTTATGACACCAATTATCTCATTAACCATCCAGCCTGGCAGAAGTTTCTAATGGCTTTGAAAGATTAAATTCTAAACTAAAAAAAAAATCTGAAATAAAAGTTGGCCTTGGTTTATGTAAGCAAAGTTTGATAAATCAATGTGTATTCTTCATTACCTTACGCTATACACAAAATCACAGAAAATTAGGTACATATTTTCTCGTAAATAGATGTATTAAATGGAAACTCCGTGCATTACTTAGGCGTAACTTGATAATGCGTTAACTGAGTTCGGATTAAGAAGTTTATAAATGGCGTATCTCAAACAACAGCATTTTTTTTTTCGAAAGCGGCATAGTTATAGTCACAACGTATACTGCAATATTTAGAGGACCACTTCTTAAGTCTCCAAGCCAATTTTGGACGAAGAAAGTGTGAATAACATTAATGAGAAACTTTTGAATCACCGCAACATCCTTCTCGTGCCCTCCTGAAAAAGTGCTAAAACTGAGTTACTTCCTTTCGTGATATTGATGACGATATGAGACTTTGACCTACAGCTTAGCCTGCATACCAGTGGTATCCACGCGGATGTCATAAAATAATCTGTTGCTAAATACCAGTGACATCTATGGAGATGTTATGAAAACACATCCTTTATTAAGGGTCGTATTAATCCTGGAGATGATGAAATTTGTTAGTGGATGCAAGGCGCAAGTTAGTTCTACTATTTATCCTTAGATGACTAGCGTACCATTGATATCCATGTGGATGTCATGAAAACGTATCCTTTATTAAGGGTCGTATTAATCCTGGAGATGATGAAATTTGTTAGTGGATGCAAGGCACAAGTTAGTTCTACTATTTCTCCTTAGATGACTAGCGTACCATTGATATCCATGTGGATGTCATGAAAACGTATCCCTTATTAAGGGTCGTATTAATTCTGGAGATGATGAAATCTGTTAGTGGATGCAAGGCACAAGTTAGTTCTACTATTTCTCCTTAGATGACTAGCGTACCATTGATATCCATGTGGATGTCATGAAAACGTATTCCTTATTAAGGGTCGTATTAATTCTGGAGATGATGAAATCTGTTAGTGGATGCAAGGCACAAGTTAGTTCTACTATTTCTCCTTAGCTGACTAGCGTACCATTGATATCCATGTGGATGTCATGAAAACGTATCCTTTATTAAGGGTCGTATTAATCCTGGAGATGATGAAATTTGTTAGTGGAGGCAAGGCAAGACTTAGTTCTACTATTTCTCCTTAGATGACTAGCGTACCATTGATATCCATGTGGATGTCATGAAAACGTATCCTTTATTAAGGGTCGTATTAATCCTGGAGATGATGAAATTTGTTAGTGGAGGCAAGGCAAGACTTAGTTCTACTATTTCTCCTTAGATGACTAGCGTACCATTGATATCCATGTGGATGTAATGAAAACATATCCTTTATTAATTGTCTTATTAATCCTGGAGATGATGAAATTTGTTAGTAGATGCAAGGCAAGACTTAGTTCTACTATTTCTCCTTAGATGACTAGCGTACCATTGATATCCATGTGGATGTCATGAAAACGTATCCTTTATTAAGGGTCGTATTAATCCTGGAGATGATGAAATTTGTTAGTGGAGGCAAGGCAAGACTTAGTTCTACTATTTCTCCTTAGATGACTAGCGTACCACTGATATCCATGTGGATGTAATGAAAACACATCCTTTATTAAGGGTCGTATTAATCCTGGAGATGATGAAATCTGTTAGTGGATGCAAGGCAACACTTAGTTCTACTATTTCTCCTTAGATGACTAGCGTACCATTGATATCCATGTGGATGTAATGAAAACGTATCCTTTATTAAGGGTCGTATTAATCCTGGAGATGATGAAATTTGTTAGTGGAGGCAAGGCAAGACTTAGTTCTACTATTTCTCCTTACATGACTAGCGTACCATTGATATCCATGTGGATGTCATGAAAACTTATCCTTTATTAAAGGTCGTATTAATCCTGGAGATGATGAAATTTGTTAGTGGATGCAAGGCAACACTTAGTTCTACTATTTCTCCTTACATGACTAGCGTACCATTGATATCCATGTGGATGTCATGAAAACGTATCCTTTATTAAGGGTCGTATTAATCCTGGAGATGATGAAATTTGTTAGTGGATGCAAGGCACAAGTTAGTTCTACTATTTCTCCTTAGATGACTAGCGTACCATTGATATCCATGTGGATGTCATGAAAACGTATCCTTTATTAAGGGTCGTATTAATCCTGGAGATGATGAAATGTTTTAGTGGATGAAAGGCACGAGTTAGTTCTATTATTTCTCCATAGGTGACAGCACCTTACTGACAGAAAAGAAAAAAAATGTTTTGTCTCAGTACATTGCAGGCCTAAGGGAGCATTCTATTACGACACACGTGAATTTGTTTTGACGATAAACAATTAGCAAATTCGAGATTGCATTTCGAGATTGGAAACGGAGAAAAATACTTTGTCTTTAATCTCTAGTCAGCGTTGCTAACGTGAAGCAGCATAAAATCCCTTGAGAATATAAATATTTCCCCTGTTAAGTTCAAATGTTCAACAATGCATTTTTTTTATCTGTAATATGAATGCTCTTCTCGCGCGTGTACAATAACTATGCGCTATATATCGGTCTAGACAGTCTTTTAGCAGTAAATGAAAACCTGGTATTACAGCACGCACATAAGAAAATGACACCTGGAACACAAGGGGTTAAAGTAGTATCAGAATCACATACAGGAATCTCACACCATACGGTAATCGCTATAGCCACAAGTGAGCTCGATTGCTGACTTACGCCATAATTTTTCACTATGTACTTTGTTAGCATGTCCTTCAAACACTACTGCCTTAGCGGTGCTACTTTCACGTTTATACGCAACTCCTGAGCCTTACCTTGTTCTTTGCATTTTCTCTATATGGAAACCAATAAACTTCCTTAGTTTAGCAGCATAAATCGTGCATTCTCTCTCCAGCAAATAGCCTGTAAATAAAGTAACCTATGGAAGTACAATGCTTCATGTCTTAGACTTTTAGAATCAGGCTGCAAGACTTATAAGATTGAATCTATGACTAAATGTCTCACGATTATGCCTGTTAGGTTAAGGGAGACGATGATCAAAGCAAGTGAATGATGATCAAATAATTGGTGAAATGAGAAAGTGGGGCAAATAGAAATACCCCGAAAAAACCTACAAGATTTATAAGACTGCATTGTCAGTAGGTCTGTTCGTTAATGGTGTCAATCATTACTGGGTTAACGGATAACGGCGACAATGGTGCCTCTCTATAGCCCATATTACATTATGGTAAGCGAATTTCTAAACGGTGTTTTTTTGCAAGAGATAACTAGAGTGATTATCACGATCGTTCATTAATGGAGTCAATCTGTTAACGGATTAATGGATAACGGTGGTTATATATAGCCCATATCTCATAGATATTAGGTATTTTAATAAAATTCCGTTTCTTGCAATAGGTACCTACGCTGATTATCTCCATTGTTCATTAATGGAGTCACTTTGTTAACGGATTAACGGATAATGACTACTTTAATGGCGGCTATGTACAGCCCATATTTCATAAATGAAAATGAATTGTTTTTTTTTTTCTGTTTTCTTGTAACAGATCTCTAGATCGATTAACTCGGCTGAGTTTGTTAGTGAAGTTAGTCCGTTAACATATTAGCGATTAGGGATGTGCACGAGACGAGTCGAGACAGAAATTTCCTGACAAAATTCTAGTCGAGACGCAGCTCTTCCAATAGAAAAGAATACATTTTTCGAGTTGAGACATCACTTTTACAGCAGATTTTCGAGACGAGACAGTCTCAAATCTTGTCTCGTGCGCATCCTTATTAACGATGACGATGACTAACGGCGGCTGTTCATAGCCTATATCCCATACATATAAGTGTATTTTTCTTCGCAACAGAGGTTGATCGCTATTTCGGCCGAGTTCATTAATTGAGTCAACCGTTTCCTGTCTTAACGGATAACGGTGACTAACCGTGTCTATGCATATTCCATACATGGAAACATTTCGCGTGATTCCTTCTACTGTGTTTAGCAGAGTTTATTTTCTCTTTTACCCTTCAAGTGTGGTTGGTGTATATATAAGCAGCTCGGGCAAACATAATGATAAGCGCCACTTCCGGTGAAAAGACCCCGCACTTTTCTTATGGAAAGTGGCTTTCGGCTAATGTTGTTGAAACTTCGCTGGTTGATAGTTCTTAACATGTGGATCAAAAGTCTCAATGGGCACAAAGACCGAAATCCACTCCTTCCCCCAAAAAAACCGCCTCCAAGTAGCTGGGGGGCATTGAACTGATTTCAGCATGTAAAACAATTTGTTGTTTTAATCAACTCAACAAGGACCCTAAACAACCACATGTTAGACTATCAAACTACCCCACTTGACACCGCCCTTTGCCCCCACATTCCCCCCCCCCCCGCGAATTACCTTACGGATGTTCCATATTACTGTAGTTTATAGTTGCGCGTATGTGTTGAAATACCTACAGTTTTGGTCTCACCGATGATATAATGGGTTTCACGTATCGCTGATTACGAATCTGAGGTGAGAGTTCTAGAATTCAAGATGGATGATCAATATGGCGGATTAAAAACACGAAACTCCTGAATGTAGCCACAAATAGCTGTTTACTAGGGTATTTTGGATCGTTGTTTACGAATCTGAGGTCAAAATTCTTGAATTCAAGATTGCAGATCCAATATGGTGGATAAAAACGTCAAAGCCACAAATCGTAGTAGACTAGAGTGTTTTTAGATCGCTGTTTAAGTACGCAACATTCCTAGATACTTCAGCTACCATGTAGAATTATTCTGCACCCTTGCCCTTTACCAAAACCCACCACAAATATCTTAATGCTGAACGGTGTTAAAATAATTCATCAATTATCTGTTCATTATTTTCATCATTTCGGTTTGCAGCATCTAATGTGGTACTTAGCAATGAGTCATCGGGATATCTAATATTCTGTAAATGTCGTGCATGGCCTAAATACCACAAGACACTTGCAACGTGCGCACATGTACCTAATGTACGAGCACCGCTTTGACATGTACAGTAGTAACCTTGAATAACATTTTGATCATAATCCTGGTCATTGTGTTAGTAGACAGAGGATACCGCGATGCAATTCCTTTACTGGAATATTTAGGAATTGATCATAGAATGCCCGCACTCCTACTACTACGTGAAAGACAACTATCAACAGAAGAAGCGAATACTTCTCGACTAGTTACTAAAAGTCAATGGATACTCGAGGCAAGAAACGGGCATCTAAGATCTGTTTTTAAGTTTCTAGCACAGACGTTGAATCTGCAACATGCAAAGAAACTGAATAGTTTCTATCGCATAGCTGGAGCGATTTTGAACAGATACCATCCCATTATTTTCATGCAAGATGCAACCATTGAATTAGCTCGAGAAATGAGAAATAGGTCAATCATGCCGAACGTTGTTAAAGCAAGAGCGGAGGTAGATAATCTTATTAGAAGGAACGGTCAATGGGTACCGCTGAATGATCAAGGCCTAATTGATTTCTCTGTACTTAACTTAAACTACTTACGAGATTTGACTGTAGGCATATATCAAGTAAATCTCTCATCCTCTTACGTCCAAGATAAACTAATACGAGATAAGGATGAGCAATTCCAGCTTGACGAAAACGTAACTGAACCGGGATTCCTGCGCATACGTTTCTACTCAAGGTTCCGCAATGCAACTAAGCATCAAGTTTTCATAGCATATGTAACCAATGATGATGACGACCAGGATTATGATCGAAATGTTATTCAAGGTTACTACTGTACATGTCAAAGCGGTGCTTGTACATTAGGTACACGTGCGCACGTTGCAAGTGTCTTGTGGTATTTAGGCCATGCACGACATTTACAGAATATTAGATATCCCGATGACTCATTGCTAAGTACCACATTAGATGCTGCAAACCGAAATGATGAAAATAATGAACAGATAATTGATGAATTATTTTAACACCGTTCAGCATTAAGATATCTGTGGTGGGTTTTGGTAAAGGGCAAGGGTGCAGAATAATTCTACATGGTGGCTGAAGTATCTAGGAATGTTGCGTACTTAAACAGCGATCTAAAAACATTCTAGTCTACTACGATTTGTGGCTTCGACGTTTTTATCCACCATATTGGATCTGCAATCTTGAATTCAAGAATTTTGACCTCAGATTCGTAAACAACGATCCAAAATACCCTAGTAAACAGCTATTTGTGGCTACATTCAGGAGTTTCGTGTTTTTAATCCGCCATATTGATCATCCATCTTGAATTCTAGAACTCTCACCTCAGATTCGTAATCAGCGATACGTGAAACCCATTATATCATCGGTGAGACCAAAACTGTAGGTATTTCAACACATACGCGCAACTATAAACTACAGTAATATGGAACATCCGTAAGGTAATTCGCGGGGGGGGGAATGTGGGGGCAAAGGGCGGTGTCAAGTGGGGTAGTTTGATAGTCTAACATGTGGTTGTTTAGGGTCCTTGTTGAGTTGATTAAAACAACAAATTGTTTTACATGCTGAAATCAGTTCAATGCCCCCCAGCTACTTGGAGGCGGTTTTTTTGGGGGAAGGAGTGGATTTCGGTCTTTGTGCCCATTGAGACTTTTGATCCACATGTTAAGAACTATCAACCAGCGAAGTTTCAACAACATTAGCCGAAAGCCACTTTCCATAAGAAAAGTGCGGGGTCCTTTAGTTATTACATGAAATGTGTTGCGATTGAACCATAGAACAGTATGTAGGTAGTTTGGCTTCAGGAATGTATGTGCAGATTGCAGGGAAAGTTTCTTTGAATGTATCATTGCATTGAATTGCATGGGAATGTTGAACCTTCTTTCCCAGTTTACGCGATTCGTTGGAAAATGAGGCATACCATTATGTTTCCCCGTGCCGCTCATATATATGTCGTCCACAATACCGAGTTGCATTGCGGATAGCGTATATACACAGTAAAATGGCTTTGTTAATTCAACATAATGGCTCTGTGTTACCAATGTTAAATATTGTCAGAAAATCCGTACCCTCACAAAACTATTTGCGTGAATGATTACAGGAATTGTACATTGTTCGTTATTTGGTAAGAGTCAAATATACCGTATAGAACTTTCCTCGTATCAATAAATAAAAACTAACACAAATTCTCAATGCCAGGTATTAGATATTTATTATGTCTTCCACTGAAACGTGCACGCTTAAAATTACAGTACATTTGTATACTGTATTCGGTAACGGGATTTTGAAGTGACTTTGATGCATTTGCTTATTTATTTTTCTTGTTAAATGAAAGGTTTCGTTGATCATTGATGAATGATAGATATCAGCATTAATATCTCAAATAGTTCCGGTCACTATGATGGCTGTGATGTTTCCAACATCACATACTAAATGTAGAAATACCATCGTGGCGCTGTTCCCATGTTCGTGTTCCTTCGCTCATTCACCTAGTATTGTAACACCGCCGTAGCGTTACTTTTGCTTCGTTCAATACCGTCCCTGTGTCCGAACAGTAACGCCAGACCTGTGTCAACCGCACTTCCGAACCTGTGTTAAGCGCATCAACAGACCTGTACTAACCGCATCACCAGACCTGTAATAACCGCATCAACAGACATGTATTACCCGCATCACCAGACCTGTATTAACCGCATCACCAGACCTGTATTAACCGCATCACCAGATCTATATTAACCGCATCACCAGAACTGTATAAAGCGCATCACAAGACCTGTATTAACCACATCACCAGACCTGTATTAACCGCATCACCAGACTTGTATTAACCGCATCACCAGACCTGTATTAACCGCATTACAAGACCTGTATTAACCGCATTACAAGACCTGTATTAGCCGCATCACCAAACCACTGATGTTGAAATAACACGTTAATCTTGTGGTTATTCTGAGACCATTGGTCTGTGAAGAGACTGAATTGTTTTAACATCACCATTTTTGCTGCGTATGTTTAAAATTGGTTCTACTAGTCCTAGATGATTATAGCATAAATAAACACACAGATAATTTTTTATTCGCCATTTTCTTACGGCATCTAATTTTAATGTTAGTGCAACGAATAGAATGAAAATAAAATCATTTTCTTTCTAGTTTTATTTTTATTTTCAAAATTTTGTAAAAAAAAGAAAAGAAAACTTCTCAAAAGCAATTTCTCCGAAGAAAAAGACTCCATACTTGAGGGACAAATTTACAATGACTAACCAAATTATAATATACACTAAGGAAATGTTTGTAAAGAAAATATAGATTGTAAACTTCAATTTTAGATGTAACTGGAGTCGCATGTATGAGAACAATTCTTCAGTAAAATTGGTTTAGTTTCTTTGAAACAGCAATAAACCATACTCTGTACCTTTGTACTATGTGTATGTCCACAACAGCATAATCTGGAAGTTACATTTTTATTGAATAGTTTTGACACCTGTTTGAGTTCGAAAAAGCAAATGAATGTGTATTTTCTAATTTAAAATATTAGAAGAAAAATAAAACAATGTTAAAGAATAACGGTTATTCCAGCCTATCCGTAACCTATAATAACACATCTCGCCTTTCCGTATATGGCCTAGTTTCGAGAGTAAGTGTTCAGACGAGAGAGACAGAGACAGAGAGAAAGAGAGAGAGAGAGAGAGAGAGAGAATGGTTTCCGAAGTGAAAACTTCCAGAGCCCAGGCCTTAAATCACTCATAGACGATTTTTCTTTCTGGCGGTTAGTGTAGCCAGCTCGTTAACTTTTAATAAGTAAAAGCGGCAAACTGTTGGATAACTTCGCCTTGATATTTAATGCCGCACAGGCTTTTTTCTTTACATTTTTTTTCTTTTTCTGACATTGAATTAGTTTCACAGACTTTTACTTTCGGCCATCTCTATTCATTATGAAAAGCGTAAATTAGATCATTCAAAATACTTTTTTTTTTCTTCGTAGCTACTAAAACTTTATACCTAAGACCCCGTTTAATGTGGAAATACTTTTACGATGATAAAATACAACGTGATAACTACGTTTATGTTTTACACACTAGTGACTAAAATAATGAGTATGAGAAAAGATTTTTCTTACGAGAATTTATTCGAGAAAACTACAATTTTTTGATCCTTGATTGTACAGTCAGGGACAAAAGTTTTTTTTCTATTTCATGAAACTAGTTCCGTAAAAAACTTCAGAACGAATGGAAAATTTGTGTACAGTTTTCAGTAAATTAAAAAGAATGAAACTTTCTGTACGTTCCAGTTATAGCACCATCATTTCCAAAATGAATTTTACCAAACGGAAAGAAATTTTGTCGATCAGTGTACGTAGTAATGAGTTATGATTTAACGGGACGTTAAAAGGGTTACAGCAGGGGTGGCAATGAATCAATTGACAATGGTACTTTCCCACTTAAGTTTTCCTCACATGCAGTTTACCCGAAGAAAAAATAGTATCAGGCATCTTGTAGGTCCCTGGTTTCATTTCCAGGCGAAGTAAGCTTCCCTGGTGGGTAACATCCTGCTCGAGGGTTTTCGTGGGTTTCTCCCATTTTCTCACATTATCATTTCCACCGATTCTCACAGTCATTCACTATCACTAATCATCCGTATTTTAAGGAGCCTAGTGACATAATTGTAAAACGTTCAATTTAAGATTTCATTCAAATTTTTAAGGAGTCTAAGATATTTAAAGCCTCCTTTACATATTTACGCAGTCTGTCCATCTATCCGGGAGAGAAAATAAATCCTCAGAATTAATTGACAAAAATCGTGACAAAAATCAACCACTTCCGGTTTTAACTATGATTACCATAGAATGAAATTCGCAATGGATAGCAATAAACTATATTCTGTAATCAATTTAGTATCCAAATAATATATTCCATATCTACTTTAAAGTCTCTAGTAAAACCAGAAGTCATAGAAATAAACCACTTCCGGTTATAGCGTTGATCAGCATAGAATAAAAAAAAACAGTAATGGGAAGCGAAAATCGTTTTTGCAATCAATTAAGTATCCCAAGAATATTGTAGTGTCCCACGTGCTTGTGTTTACAAACATTTATTTACATACAACAACCACGTGCATCTTACTATGGACTACTACAACTGCAGACGACAGAGACAACAACACCACCAGCCACATGACGACGAGGGTATAGCAGCGCCTTCGCCTTACCTGGAGCCTATATGTCCAAGAAGATTTTAACGACAGCTACCAGTCTCGATTGGTCACCTCTCCTTTACTTGCCCTAGAGCTTTAAGACATATCTAACCCAAAGCCCCTAGTTCGCTTTAAAACTCTAGGCTCTTTTTCCTTAGGTTACTTTGAAGCTCTGTCGAATTTCTTAATATCAGTCACTTAGCTTACTTTGGAGCTCTGTGACTCTTTAACAAAACTTTTGCTTGCTTCGGAGCGTTGGGGATTCCTAATACACTCCAGCTAGCTAGTTTCAGAGCTCTATAAAGATTCTGTCCTAGGCTGCTTGGGTTTTGGGTCACCTCTGTTTACCTTATATTAAAAATTTTACATTATTGTAATATACTGTTTATAAAGGATGTCACAATAAAATGATAATGAAAAACAAGGCAAAAATGATACCTATGCAGTACGAGGGGCGTCCAATAAGTTATCTACCTAGATAGGATGCAGATAGGCTCACCTGGGCATCACTGTTTTTCGATGTAGTCCCCATGAAGGTTTATGCACCGTCGCCACTTTATAGGTAGCGAAGAAATTTCAGAGAAGTCTTTGTTATGGCCTGCAAATCACTGGGAAACAGTGTGTTGAACCTCGTTATCCGAGGACAAAAATTGTCCTTAGGTGTTTCTTCAGGTTACGGAAGAGGAAACCGTTACTAGGGGCCATATACAGACTGTAGGGAGGATGATTCAACACTTAGTAATCAGAGTTAGCAATAGCAGCCTGAACCTTCCAGGCCGTGACACAAACATTCGCTACGCGACGTAACACAATCATTCTGCTCACGGCCACAACATTGCTCCGACTGAACTTAAATTCTGCAGCGGTTCTTCCCACAGTGGCCTTGGCCTGTATGTCAGGCGTCAATATGCTCCGCCCCTTCTTTAGTACCCGGCTACTTCAGGCGATCGCGAAGCGTATTTATTGCTCACGCGTACGTTTGGAATACGCTGACCATGTATTTAAATGTAGGTGGCTAATCTCAAACGCGAAAGCAATAAAATCACGGAGAAAACGTCAGCTCAAGCGTATTTGGTGCGTCTCGGAACAATAGACCGCCTGCTGTTTAAAATATTTCAAAAGCAAGGAAAAAAAGGAAAGACTTGTTGTCAGGCAAGGGGATTCTAGCAAGAAACAGCTGCTTGGAAGATGGTTTGTGCAGAGTATTGGAACTCTGCTAGTATAGACCCGGACCTGGCAAGAAGACCCGGAAACCCTGACTGGCTCACAGTATGATTTACAACTCTGGCAAAAGTAAAATTACTGAATAGCCGCGTTCGCTACAGGGGGTAACGCATCAAAAGCGCCTTCTCAAATAGCCACTCTGTTAATGTCTAAGTAGATAACTATTTGGACGCCCTTTTACCTACTCCTGTACAAGCAGAACGTTACACTATAATCCATCTCCACTCTATCCTCTCTCTACTGAAACTGGAAGTGGCCAAAAATCAACCATTTCCTGTTTTAATGATCGATATAGAGTAAAAACAATAATTGATATTAATATATTTTTTTTTTAATTCATTAAGCGTTGCAGGATTATATTTTATCTGCACTCTAATATTTCTAGTGAAACGAGAAGTGCTGCAGATCTAGTAGCATTTGCGGTTTCAATGTTAATTGAGAAAATATAGTGTTATAGAAACCAAATTTTTCACATGGTTTACACATGACTTACTAACATTAATTTCAAGCTTACCTAACTATTTCTTTCGTTTCGCCATAATGAATACATTATCATATGTAGATCTTATTCCATGTTCTATCTGTTTAAATCACATTCACACAGCCCTGACTATTTGTCATGCTTCTGACATTTGTCAAATTGTTTTACTTGTCATTTGTACAAGTAAAGCTGCACTGTCTGATTGATTTGAAATAATTAGATTTTTGTGTTCATGCTGTTGCATAGATTCCAAAGCTAAAGTACTTTTCTGTAGAAAATGAATGCTTTATGAAGTGCACAATATAATTAATTTAGAATCTGCATAGTATAGTCTTCATAAATATTAATAAGTAAAACAAATGTTTGATTACACATAATACAAGCAACATCAACATCTATTACATCATGAAAATCTAAAACATATCCTTCCCCTCAAAAAAAAAAAAAAAAAAAAAAAAAAAAAAACAGTAACACAATAAGCACCTGGATGCGGCCATGCCAATGAGGCAACTGAAGGAGGATATTACCTGAAATGGAAGTGGTTGTTTTCAGTCAGTGATTTTCTTTAAACTATGTTATATAGACCGAACATGCAAACGATGGAAATAGAGATAATTGAAGGGCATAGGGGAAAACAGCGGTAACCCTAATTTTAAAAAGGAGTGAGTTAAATACAGAAAACAATAAAGATAACTCTCATATGAGCTGAACCGTGCAAAGAGTTCAATCCGATTTAAACCATTCGCTGAACAAAACAATACGTTTAAGAGTCTTCATCCCGGCGAAATTAAAATACCGCTAATTTTACAGTAATAGTGTGATATCTTCAAATAGATAAAAGATAATTGAAATATGGATCAAGAGCGCCCTAGACAATATTATTTTGCGTGAGGTACCGTTATCACAAGTCACCTAGTGGCTTTCCGTTTTCAGCTGTTTAGAAACGCGAAAATAAATGCCGATTTTCAAAATGGCTCGAAATCGAAAGCAGATAAGCGAGTCGTGATAACGGTTTCTCATGTAAAATAATATTGTCTAGGGCGCTCTTGTTCCACATTTCGATTATCTTTTATCTATTTGAAGATATCACATAATTACTGTAAAATTAGCGGTATTTTAATTTCGCCGGGATGAAAATTCTTAATGTAAAAATTATTAACACTTTTCCCAACTATCCACTTGGCTTCATCAGACACTATAAACACAGGTAATGACATAATACAAGACAACAGAGAACAAGCTGTATCAAGTGCTTCAGGCTCATAGTCAGAACACTAAGTCAGGGGACCGAGATAGTATTTTTGGTGGCAAACTTCTGCTCATCTTACGTTCATACACACAGATAGATACACAGACCTGAAAGTTTCATGGATGCTGAAGGTGGTCCAAGGGTTCATAAGCCCCCTGGCTACCTCTAGCTATGGACTTGAAGAGCACAAACACTTTTAACGTGCGCAGTGTATGAAAGTCCTGCATCATGATTTATCCATTCTGTAGTGTACAGCAACAGCGTACAAACACATCAAATTGAGGCGTGGAAAGATGTAAACTTTCGGAGCTTTCCCCTGATGAAATTGTGCGTACGCTTTTGTGGGCAGCAGGTAGGAGACCTCTGTACTATAACCGTTAGAGAGTTGGGCTCATGTCCACGTGGTCCTGGGTTCGACTCCGGCCGATACATTCCAATTTTCGGTGTCCCTCCAGAGTCTTGAGGCAAGCTGGTGTCGGGGCCGGTGGCAGGAGGCGATCAGAACTTTTGCGGCCACTGGTGAGGGAGTCCCACCACAGGTCACGAACATAAAAAGAGATTATTAGCGACAATATCTCTACCAAAGGTAGCCGAAATCAAACTAACAGAATAATTAATAAAGGACCACGAAAGGTCTCAAGAATATCTCTGACTTAGAGGGTTGCCTGACATTAAAAATGTAATGGAGCTGAGCAGTCTATGGGGCTCGGCAATTTATTAGTACGGTAGGGAGGAGGTCCGTCCTGTTCAAACAATGTCCGACTAACAAGGCTGTCGGCAAGGTGATTTGATAGGAAGAGAGAGAGAACAGGATGAGTGCCTAGGTATGACAATAATTAATTACAAAGCTTAAGCACGAGTTTACGAGATTATAAGGGAGCCTTGATCCGTGAATGTCCCGCAGGTAATTGCCAGCACTTTAGGGCAGTGGCGGCTCCAAAGGGGTCACTAGTTAACGTGAAGCCCACATAACAACGAGATTAATTAGCACACCAAAATAATATACACTAGGACTCGTGCAAAGAAATAAATATTTGTAGCGGGACGACAACTTAATAATTAGGCACGTATTATACAACAATGAATTAAAAATAAAGCTAATGCAATGGAGGCAGGATTATTAACACACTTAATGGACCTCAAATACATAAACTTCACAAGACAAGGTCAGGCTTGGCTATACTAAAATAATTTAGCCTAATAACAATTTAATCGATAAAACAATAAAATGGAAGAGATAGTTATCGCTAACAACCTTAGTTGTAGAATCACTTTTCACAAACACTGAAATCGGATATTGGGTGCAAAGAAGTAGACGTGATTCTGAGTCGATGCGAGGAATCAAGATGCACAATTAAGATCACTAAAACAACTTAAATCACTCACCTCGCAATTGAACACCTACACAGATGAAAGAGTTCCAAGTGGCCTCTGGAGATATCGTCGAGTCCTGTATAAGTCCAGTTGAGCTTAGCGTGGTAACAAGATGTTCGTTGCGACCAAGAATTCCCAGAAGATGTCTGTATTGGTTCGAGCGGTAAAACCAACAAGATGCTTCCACTCCCTACGGAGAGTGAAGTTCTTTCTCCAATCGGAATTCTCACGGCGAATGCAGGAATAGTACTGGAGTCGCAGAACACACACAGAAGGGTGATGGTTCACTCAACTACAGAAGATAAAGAGTTCGGTCCTCAACAGGCGTGACTGGTGTAGTGGTTCACGTAGGAACCAGAGAACGAAAGAGATGTGATAATAATGACTTCGACGAACGGCTTCTTCGGAGGTACTTTCTGAGAGAATATGAGTAGGTGAGGTCGTACTTTGAAAACTTTAGATAGGCGTTTTAAATAACTGGAACGCCGAGTTAGAATAGTATGAGTTTTATTGTAAGTTGCTTTTGTACAGCGCAGAAGAGTTGTTAAGCAATAAGTTGTTATACATCAGAGATAATTTTAGATGACGCACAAGTCTAGTGGCGTATGCGTGAAACTTGAGAGGGGTCAGAATATGACCAATGATAAAAGAGAAACAAGGGCAGTTCAATGAAGAGATTGAATTACGACTGCCTGCAAGTAGTAGTAGTAAACTTACTAGAAACAACGTTCAGCACAGTAACAAAGTTCTTGCTGTATTGCACACACGAAATGAAAACAGAGATGGTCCTTGGTAGGAGAACGGAGATGACGGAGTTCTCCACTAACACAGTGTAATAACACACTCTGGTAATGCACTAAGTTCTTCTCTCTATGACTCTAACAAAGTCAGAGAAGAAACGCAAGTCCGGCGGGCGAAGGACAGAAGCCTGAGCCCGAAGAGTGGGCCGGAGCCCCCGGCGACGAGCACGAAGCTCGTGCCTCGTAGACACACAATGATTTCCCCCTGAGAACAGCTTGTACAGCTATTTTGTATTCAGGGAGTTTATTCACACGTTACGTACGTGGGAGTATAGTAGGGTGGTATCTTCCCAAAAAGGGCGGATACTCGTGTGCAATGAAATTAGTCTTTACGTTTAGATTGGGTATTGATAATCTAAACGACTATTTAGGGTGTTAACTAGAATAGTCACGCATGCGCGTTATTACAAACAGTATAAGGCTTTAGCGTCATCTGGTACATAATATCCAAATTAAAAGTCAAAGGTTAATTTGATATTACAAAGAAAATCAAGCTTTATCCAGATTTTACAGGTTTCTTAATCGTTTCACAATGATACCAAAAATACAAGTGTTCCCAAGACACTTATTTTATACGGTGTCAAAATAGACATATTTAGTATTTTCGAAGTGTCAACTTCGGCGCCAAAATGTTAATTATACGTCTACCATGTTTTTGAGAACATCTGGGCTTAAACAGAGGACAATGAGAGTATTCAGAAAATAACATCAGACTCTCAGATAATACACAAGGGTTAGATACTCCCTTGCACGTGCAGCGAATCGAAGGTTATAGGTTACCAATTCAGATCTGTTTCTCAAGATGCAAAGAGGGGAGAAAAAGATATGAGTTTCCTCTTACGAGACAATAGCTAACTTTAAGTATTCGTCTGGCTTAGTTATTCCACAGAAAGAACAAAATATAAAGAGAGAAATTTAACATTGACCAATACCTGCAATAATTACATGGCAATAAAGCAATTAAAAGGTTTTTAAATAGTAATTATGAATTTAATAACAGTAAGAAAAGAAAAAAATTAGGTCGGCCCGAAGGCGCCTCAGGTCGGCCGCTACAGTCCTCCCGCGTAAAATAAAAAAAAAATAGACGAGGGAACTGAGGAATATTTTTTTTTTTGACTACTTGGGCTTAAATTTTTTTTTTGAAAAAAAAATATTAAGTGGCAATATTGTTTTTAAACTTTAGAGTTGGCAACACTTTTTAATCTTTAGGATTGGCAACACTGCTTAATACTCATACATAGATATATTCAATTAAAATTTCTTAGTCCTAGTTGGCAACACTTACTAATTCTTTAAGTAAAGTTCATAAAGGTAAAACATTTTTGTTGCTTATACCAGCGAATATTATTTTATACACAATTATAGCTAAATAATCGAAGTACTTAAATCCATAAAGTAAAAACCCATTGAAATAATTATATAGCATTAGGTAACACCATAATAAAATAATATGACACAAAAGTAATTATATCAGTAGTACCGAAGTATTCACTAGAATCCCAAAATAGCTTAAGTATATATATATATTTTTTTTTGTATATAAGAAGATATACGATTATCTAAAGGTCTAATACCTAGGTCATACCCAAACAATTAAAAAGTTAAAGAAATGTTTATATATATACCTCTATAACTAGAATTAAATATGAGAACCCAAAATCATTATTAAACTACGTTAATAAACAAAGTTATCATTAGACTACCAATTATTTAGATATAAAATCTCGATTGTGAGTGACTCACAAATTTAAGAAATTACTACATGGCTCTACCAGTGGTTATATACGTATAATACAAAGAGTTCCCTAGTTGGTACGATTTGTTCCTACATATTTACAAAACTAAGCTTTGTCTATAAAAATATACAAAGACTAACAAGGCCAATACAACCTGATTTCGTATAAATACACTATACCTATTAAAACACTATAGCGAGGGATAACACAAATGACTTCAATTATGTACAGTACACATTTAAAATATTTTTTTTTACTCAGTTTTTATAGTTATTATTATTATAATACGAGTTCCTATATATACAAAGGATATACCTATATGTAAAGGAGATGGATGACCCATACTAAAATAATATAGTTAGATATTAAACTCAAGTAACATGCAATTATGCTTTACAAATCAATTATAACTACAAAGGAAGTATATATAGATAGCAAATATTTACACGCATTTTTTTTTTGTTACTAATTTGCAATCATTAACGATAGTTGTATTCTTGACCTCTCTAGACATTCAAGGAACTGCACATTTCCTAAACGAAATTTCCACTAGGTATATATATAGAATTACTAAATTTAACAAAAGATTTGAATGACTTCTATATTATTAGAAGTACAAGAATCAACTACCTAAAAATTCTAGAGATTATAAACACTACATAGAATCGCAAGACTACCGTATACAGAGTATAACTACATTAGTTAATGAAGTATTTAATTCATTTTTTTTTTATTATTATTATTACTATATGTAAATTTTCTTTTTCTCTACGTTTTGTTTTCTGATACATTAATTAAAAATTTACACTTTATCACTTACTCCAAAATTGTCAAAACAAACCATTAGTTACACGATAAGAAAGGGAGCCAGTTTGTTTTTATGCTCTTCTAGTCTTTACCAAAATTGGGTTACTGGGACTCCCTGAGGTCGAAGGTTATCCACTACCGGAGGGTAGTTGGGAATTGACGCTCAGATGTTTTCTATTCTTTTTTTTTTTTGCTACTACACTCCACGCTGAGGTCAGGGTGGTGTGAAGAAAAAGAAATTATACTACAGCCCTGTCTGGTAAGGGTCTGGTTTTTCTTTTAAACAGAGAACGGCCAAAAGAAGAATTTCTATGTTTTCATACAATCTTTCGAATGAAATGAAGGCTGATTTCTTTTAGCGCGAAAGGGATAACTAGAACATATATATATATATATATATATATTTTTTAATCACTTTATAACATTCATCCCTTAAACAATTAGAATTCAGTACGGGACAGCGTATGAATGTTTCAAAATGAACCCTTTTTAAATAGCATTTATATGGAACACGACTCAATACCGGGTGTTCATAAACTAAATGGCAATTTTATAGTTACGTCTAAAAAATACCTAAATTACAATATGGCGCAAACGACCAATATACAAGATCAATTATTGTCTAGACTTTCAACATTTTCATTTAACAATATGCCAATTAACGCGTGGTTCAATATTATTGTTTAGTGACTATTGTCACGCAGTTGAACAGACGCTTAACAAAAATCAATCAAATAAATCATCTCAATTTATAGAATGAACTACCACAAATAATTAATCAACGCAGTTGAACAGACGCTTAATAAACTTAATCAAATAAATCGTCTCAATTTATAGAATGAACTACCACAAATAATTAATCAACGCAGTTGAACAGACGCTTAATAAACTTAATCAAATAAATCGTCTCAATTTATAAAATGAACTACCACAAATAGTTAATCGATAAGAGAGGTAGAGTTACAATATAGAATTTTAAATCAACATATATTTAATTGTACTCTTCGCACAGAGGTACTTCGCTTTTACGTCATTTTATTAACAAAGGAACCAATATAACTGAAGTACTGACGTTTAGAAATTAACAATGAATTTAAATATAACTTCAGGCAATTATCTTGTTGCCTTACTATGATAACAACTACCTTTTACAGTAAAATATTGATATCATTCAATTGGTAGGTCTTAATTTCAACCTGGATATTCACCAAAAATTCATATTAATTATAACATATAGTAGATATCAATTATCATAGGCATTATAACGCATAATATATCAAATGCCATTATCATATTTATTATAATGTATATTCACGTTAGAATATTATTAGAATTACAGCTTAAAATGTCTATTCCTGGTAAATACAATAATCAATATATCCAAATGATAAAAATAGAATGTGCCACAACCTTATAGAAATACAATCGAACGGGAATAGACTATAATTACTTAAATACATTTAAGAACAATTAATACAATTCAACGAGAATTCCTTACAGGAGACATGATGTCGACTCTTAGATACAAATTAAGTTGGCACTCGGACGGCAGGAGGCAAGAGAGGTATAATAAAGATTACTTTTAGCCTATTATCTAATATTAACTCATATGACCCTGGGACTTACATTTACTTCGCGTTTATTCATAACTTTAACTTTGAGGAATTTAACCGCGTATTTACATTTTAGAGACCTTTTGGGATATCTATACGCACAAAAGAACGATTTATCATTTCAAATAGGAGACAAGAAAGAGTTTATATGCAATTACAAAATGATCAATAATGCACTTATTTACTAAACAGGGCGGCTGTATTTGACATTTAGGCCCGATAAGAATTTTATTCTAGAAAATAACTCGATTCCTGGACTTGCAAAAGCATTTCTTTACTCATGATATTATAACATCACTAATTTACGCGGAAGCTAGAAAACATAACAATACTTGATACATTGGACAAGCGAATTTAATTATCTCTTCGGACAACCTTAGATTTTCTTAAGGACTCGTGCTTGGTCTCATTAGGGAGCAAGAGTGCTCAAAAGGATTAGGTCTACACAAACGCACCTTTGATTAGATTAGGCACTCGCGAGCAAGAATATTTATGACCATTTAAATACAACATTAGCTTCCATACATATCATTACCATCTCGAAAAGCACATAGTTAAAACTTTAACACCATAGGGTGTCTTTCGAACGAAACACTGGGCTTCCTTCCGAAAGAACCAAACATTCTCTGGTCGTTCGTTAGTAAACTGAACGATAATAAACAGCTGCGGGACCTAGGGGGTCCATAGCGACCTGGGATGTAATAGGAGGGTCCCGTACCTTTAAGGGGGTAAGCCTTCTCAAAGATCCGGCTTAACATCCTTACAATTACGCGGACGCACCATTATACAATAAGGTCGATATAACAGAAGATCAACATTAGAGATTGCGCGATTCTCAGCTAATACAAGCGATAGAAACAAGCGGCAATTCTCTGAAACGACCAATTTACGCTTTGGGGCTGATAATTGTAGTTAATTATCACGTTTGATGGAATTGGTACAATAAGATCGATTCAACGGAGTATAAACATCAGAGATTGCACGATTCTCAGCTAATACAAGCGATAGAAACAGGTGGCAATTCTCTGAACGACCAATGTACGCTTTGGGGCTGATAATTATAGTTAATTATCACGTTTGATGGAATTGGTACTCTTTTTAGGAAAGGGAATTGACACATCCTAACCTAATCTAGACTCCATGAATTACTAATGGAACAAGGGAGAGGTATGATCACTGTCTCAATATTTTCCGACAGGGTGTCTCCCAACGACACGTCCCAAAATTAAATAGCTCGCTAAAATTTACAAAATAATTACACAACTCGAGGCATTAGCGCTCGGCAAGGAATAGCAAAATTAATAACAATACTACAGAGCACGGTTTTACGTCCTGAACAAATGAAATTATTAACACAATGACTACGGTCGAATTTATCGTGACCGGAAAGTAATAAATTTATAGATAATTCAACTTCTAACATAATGAATAAGAAAAGATTCATTGATTAATAATGTCTACTAATAAATTATTTAAACGTCTCCTTAATTAATAACAATAGTAAGCACAAACGGAATTGTTAGGATTAGTCTTTCTACTACATTAAGTTCACGTATTTCTTCCTTAATAAAACAGCCTTACACTGGCAATTAAAATTTACAAGAGCTTTATTCAAATTACAAAACTTTGATGCCATGGACTTCAAAAGCAATAACGCATATCCTAATAATTTACGCTCTTATCATTCAATCAAAATACAAGGGACTTCGCGGTCTTAGAATACAGGGTACTATACTTCAGGGGTGTCCCACATTAGTGTTGTCTTTATTCAAACACGACTTAAAATAATAAAATAACGAGTTAGGCTTAATATTACAACAACTTATTAAGAATGGTCTCTACTTAAAACAAATTACTAAACTGAATTTATTGCCTTTTTAAACTTTCAATCTTGGTATACTTAATTCTCTCATAATTAACAAAAAGCACGTCCATTCATAAACAATAAAATTAAATTGGCCTCCAAGAAGATTTTTAAAATAATTTGAAACTTCAAAATCACAATAATGAATCTCATTATGAACTTTTACTGAGAAACGAAACATATTAAGGCTTTAGTTCGCACAATTCGTGTAAGGAATCTCTTTAGCACCTAACATAATATTTAATTTACCACTAACGCTGAGAAGCCAGTCGGGGAAAGATCAAGAATTTACCCACAATCAAAGAACTAACAACGCGTGAGTATAAGGACTCACAGAATGAAAATTTCAAAATAAATTTCAAAATTTCAATGATGTTTGTTTTGACTGACTTGTTCATTAATTACACAAGCAGAATTTGAATACTTGGAGTTCCTACACCAGCCTTGCGACTGATGATTCTTGAAATGAATCTCGCGAAAATCCATTGCAAGAATCGAACTCAGAATACGTTGAGAAGCTTTGAATACAGAACGGAATAGCTTTCATCTCGATAGGTGAAGAAGAAAGTATCCGTTTCGTATTTGGCGCCATAAACCTTCTCAAGGTATTGTGTTGATATTTTTCCCTACAGTTTTTTGAATACTAAGGCAGTACACAACCCAGGAATGCTAACCAACACACTTCCTTTTTCTCGCTCTTTCTTTTTCTTTTTCTTTTTGTTTTGTTTTGCCCAGCTGGGGAAACTAACAGAGAACAGATGTTTTCTCTCTGTGTTGAAGAAAAAGGAACGAACTATTCTTTTGATATATGGACTGTTTCTTTTTCCTTCCCTCATTGACTTCTCTAGAACAAGCAAAATGATAGTTAAGCTTTCAGGGTAGAAGGGGGCATTTGCCCAACGCAACACATTAACACAAAATGTTTACTTTTAGATTTAAATTTCGAGCAACGTAATAGGAAACCTGTCATTTCAATTAACACAATTTAAACATTAAATTATACGTTACTCATCTAGAATATAAAATGTGACCCTAAGCAAACTACTTAACACAAATGAAAGTAATAATATAAATAACTCCTGCTTTGTCATTTACAAAAGCAACATAGGATTCTATAATCAATATCAATTAACACATTATTAGATGACGAGCTAATGATCGAATCTCACTGCTGAAACACCAAATTTATGTCGGGGCCGGTGGCAGGAGGCGATCAGAACTTTTGCGGCCACTGGTGAGGGAGTCCCACCACAGGTCACGAACATAAAAAGAGATTATTAGCGACAATATCTCTACCAAAGGTAGCCGAAATCAAACTAACAGAATAATTAATAAAGGACCACGAAAGGTCTCAAGAATATCTCTGACTTAGAGGGTTGCCTGACATTAAAAATGTAATGGAGCTGAGCAGTCTATGGGGCTCGGCAATTTATTAGTACGGTAGGGAGGAGGTCCGTCCTGTTCAAACAATGTCCGACTAACAAGGCTGTCGGCAAGGTGATTTGATAGGAAGAGAGAGAGAACAGGATGAGTGCCTAGGTATGACAATAATTAATTACAAAGCTTAAGCACGAGTTTACGAGATTATAAGGGAGCCTTGATCCGTGAATGTCCCGCAGGTAATTGCCAGCACTTTAGGGCAGTGGCGGCTCCAAAGGGGTCACTAGTTAACGTGAAGCCCACATAACAACGAGATTAATTAGCACACCAAAATAATATACACTAGGACTCGTGCAAAGAAATAAATATTTGTAGCGGGACGACAACTTAATAATTAGGCACGTATTATACAACAATGAATTAAAAATAAAGCTAATGCAATGGAGGCAGGATTATTAACACACTTAATGGACCTCAAATACATAAACTTCACAAGACAAGGTCAGGCTTGGCTATACTAAAATAATTTAGCCTAATAACAATTTAATCGATAAAACAATAAAATGGAAGAGATAGTTATCGCTAACAACCTTAGTTGTAGAATCACTTTTCACAAACACTGAAATCGGATATTGGGTGCAAAGAAGTAGACGTGATTCTGAGTCGATGCGAGGAATCAAGATGCACAATTAAGATCACTAAAACAACTTAAATCACTCACCTCGCAATTGAACACCTACACAGATGAAAGAGTTCCAAGTGGCCTCTGGAGATATCGTCGAGTCCTGTATAAGTCCAGTTGAGCTTAGCGTGGTAACAAGATGTTCGTTGCGACCAAGAATTCCCAGAAGATGTCTGTATTGGTTCGAGCGGTAAAACCAACAAGATGCTTCCACTCCCTACGGAGAGTGAAGTTCTTTCTCCAATCGGAATTCTCACGGCGAATGCAGGAATAGTACTGGAGTCGCAGAACACACACAGAAGGGTGATGGTTCACTCAACTACAGAAGATAAAGAGTTCGGTCCTCAACAGGCGTGACTGGTGTAGTGGTTCACGTAGGAACCAGAGAACGAAAGAGATGTGATAATAATGACTTCGACGAACGGCTTCTTCGGAGGTACTTTCTGAGAGAATATGAGTAGGTGAGGTCGTACTTTGAAAACTTTAGATAGGCGTTTTAAATAACTGGAACGCCGAGTTAGAATAGTATGAGTTTTATTGTAAGTTGCTTTTGTACAGCGCAGAAGAGTTGTTAAGCAATAAGTTGTTATACATCAGAGATAATTTTAGATGACGCACAAGTCTAGTGGCGTATGCGTGAAACTTGAGAGGGGTCAGAATATGACCAATGATAAAAGAGAAACAAGGGCAGTTCAATGAAGAGATTGAATTACGACTGCCTGCAAGTAGTAGTAGTAAACTTACTAGAAACAACGTTCAGCACAGTAACAAAGTTCTTGCTGTATTGCACACACGAAATGAAAACAGAGATGGTCCTTGGTAGGAGAACGGAGATGACGGAGTTCTCCACTAACACAGTGTAATAACACACTCTGGTAATGCACTAAGTTCTTCTCTCTATGACTCTAACAAAGTCAGAGAAGAAACGCAAGTCCGGCGGGCGAAGGACAGAAGCCTGAGCCCGAAGAGTGGGCCGGAGCCCCCGGCGACGAGCACGAAGCTCGTGCCTCGTAGACACACAATGATTTCCCCCTGAGAACAGCTTGTACAGCTATTTTGTATTCAGGGAGTTTATTCACACGTTACGTACGTGGGAGTATAGTAGGGTGGTATCTTCCCAAAAAGGGCGGATACTCGTGTGCAATGAAATTAGTCTTTACGTTTAGATTGGGTATTGATAATCTAAACGACTATTTAGGGTGTTAACTAGAATAGTCACGCATGCGCGTTATTACAAACAGTATAAGGCTTTAGCGTCATCTGGTACATAATATCCAAATTAAAAGTCAAAGGTTAATTTGATATTACAAAGAAAATCAAGCTTTATCCAGATTTTACAGGTTTCTTAATCGTTTCACAATGATACCAAAAATACAAGTGTTCCCAAGACACTTATTTTATACGGTGTCAAAATAGACATATTTAGTATTTTCGAAGTGTCAACTTCGGCGCCAAAATGTTAATTATACGTCTACCATGTTTTTGAGAACATCTGGGCTTAAACAGAGGACAATGAGAGTATTCAGAAAATAACATCAGACTCTCAGATAATACACAAGGGTTAGATACTCCCTTGCACGTGCAGCGAATCGAAGGTTATAGGTTACCAATTCAGATCTGTTTCTCAAGATGCAAAGAGGGGAGAAAAAGATATGAGTTTCCTCTTACGAGACAATAGCTAACTTTAAGTATTCGTCTGGCTTAGTTATTCCACAGAAAGAACAAAATATAAAGAGAGAAATTTAACATTGACCAATACCTGCAATAATTACATGGCAATAAAGCAATTAAAAGGTTTTTAAATAGTAATTATGAATTTAATAACAGTAAGAAAAGAAAAAAATTAGGTCGGCCCGAAGGCGCCTCAGGTCGGCCGCTACACTGGGGAGTCACGTGAATAAAAGAAGTGACGGCCACTTGATCCAGAAAGCCTCTGATACGCCTGTTAGAGGCAGAAAGACGCAGCATTTCCACGTGTTCGTCCCTAGTTCAGCTGGTCGCTAACAGAAGGCGTTGGAGCGGCTCAGGGCCAGAAAGGGCTCTCATGCCAGTGGTAAATTTATTTCTATGTATGGGTTTTCACAGGGCTTTGTTTTCTCTCTGATTACACTTTACATTCTAGTAATTGCTTCTCTATTATCCCATTTCATTTACCACATATTCTAAACCCATGACTGGGAAATATTAAAACTACAACTAAGAAAAGTGGTATTAGTGAAACTCTGTTTCCGCAGGTGGTAACAGCGGAAGTAATATCTACTACTTCTTGTACTTAACAAGAGATCTTCATCCTCACGAGAGTGGCTCTCGAGGGTACCCTCACCCTCAAGTTCCCTCACCCACAATGACGCAAGCGCAAGGTGAGCGTGGGCGAGAACAAACTTGGACAGCGAGGGCGAGGAGAAATTTCCAACACGAGGGTGAGGCCGAGCGAGGGCGACGGACTACTCCCTGTGCAAGGGCGATGGTGAACAACGGCTAGTGAAATGGTGAACGAGGGCGAAGATCTACTGCCACTCCAAGGGCGGAGGGCGCGGGTGCACCAAGCCGAGGGAAATGGAAAATTCCGTTCGCGATGGCGAGGGCCAACTGCCACTGCGAGGGTGCACGAGGGCAAGAACAAATTTGCAGCACAACGACGAGGACCAACTGCCACTGCGAGGGCAAAGGTGAGTAAAGTTGGAGTAAAATGAACACATGTGTTTCTAACATTACGTGAAGAGCGAGGGAAAATAGCTTCCTCTCAACGGTACGTGCGCAGAGGCAGATTTCTACGTTGTCAGTCAATCTATAATTGTACGCTGGATAATTGTTTAAATACCATACATGTGAATTCATTTTTTTTTTAAAGAAAGAAGAACAAAATAGTATCACAGTACCTCGTAGCTCACATTAAATACAGCAAGTGGTCTAATGTTGTTTGATCGACACCAAGCCATTTGTTTTCTTCTTCAGCACATTTCCCTGCATTCAACCACAGAGCTGCCGTGTCCTTAGTGTGTTTTGTCTGTGAACGAGTATGACGACAAGATGAAATGAACAACTGTTTTCCACAAATTATCATTTCTATATGTAGAGTACATTAAGCTCTCTTCTGTCGGAAGTAATGTCTTCGGCACTTGTTTACGGCGAACATCTCATGATTTTCGACTATAACTTAGAAAAAACTCTAATCTTGCAAAAAAAAAAAAAAATGAGAAAACCTCTCCTTAAGACCTAATTAAAAGCAGTTTAGCGTGACTTCCCGCAACATTTTAACTTGTCTCTTGTTTCATTTTTTTTTCGTACATAGATATAGTTTGCTTTCAACGATCAAAAAGCTTCAAAAGATTAATTTCAATAAATTCTCTCTTTGTATGAATATGATATAAAGAAATAATTCAGATCCAACAGTAAATTCAAAGGAAAGAAGAAAAGAAAGAATAACGTGGTTCTGAATAATGTATTACAATGTAGACTATGAAATGAAATGTTTAAGTTTTGCTGTACGTCCCATGGTTATGCCGGCTAGGCTAAAGGTGACAGTGTTGATGAGAAACGAACAAAATGGTGGAATGAAGAAAGTGGGAGGAAAGGAGAGAACCCCGAGAAATCCCATGCACACAGTGTTTGTACACCACCGTGTTTGAAACCGTGCATAACATTAATACTTGAATAGTGTAAGCATAACTATCTTTATGGTTTGTGATGCCAGCAATTTCCTTACAATGAATCACTGCGTTTAGTCTACCTTGGTGCACTATGTATGATTCATAATACCACGATTTCTAATGTCTGTTCAACCAGGTTGATTATTAGTTACCGTTTATTCCAGCAATAGTACTGTTACAGTAATAGGATTACATTAGAGGCTACCGGGCGAAATGGTAGCCTCAATGACACAATGCCTACACAACATCACAATATTGAACTACCGGGTGAAATGGTGACTGACGGTGATACTATTTCTAAGCCTATAGTTGATCCAAGTTGATTATTATTAAAGTAACCATTGGCTTTTCCTAAAGTAACGGGTGTAATTCACCATTATGCGTTGCCAAGGAGACATACGTGAAGTTACCATGTGATGAAGGTGTGTGAACAAACAGATGCACTACAGAGCAAGCAGGTGACAGAAAGTAGTATACAAAGACGTGGCAACACCGCAGCTCTCTCATTTGTTAACAGATTTAAAAGAAAATCAAAGCGCCGCCTTCAAATGCCATTAACGCTGTCCCTTAGCATAGATAATAGAATAATACATTAATAATATTATTACAGGAACAACACTCTACTGGAGGATATCGATGTCAATATATTAGGATACCATGTATCATGTGTAATGACTAATGATGACTCTCCATGGACTTTCAAAAACTTTATTTAACGTCCCATAAGTAAGCCCTTTGAGCCAATTAAAATGGATGACTTGCGAAAGTGAAGGTTGATCAGTGGAGTACCAATGTTTTTTTTTTTTTTTAATTCAGCGTAAAAAAATATGATTTCACTCAATCATTATATGGGCTTTGAAATGGTTGTTACGATTGTTAAGGATTATCAATGGAAATGAAATACCGGTGTACTCCACCGCATAGTGAAATGTAGCAAGAAGGAGCGTAATTTTAGAACATCATTACACGCAATATTTAATAATAATAAAATAATGTGTGTCTGTCTGCCATCATTTTGCATGGAAAAGAGTCATCTAAACCACCTATTTTTTGTATACAAATAGATGTTTAGCAGATCTAATCGTGTATGTACTAAGCCGTTTTCTCGATTTTTTTGGCTTAATGAGGAATTTTATGTGTGTCTAAACTTACGCACATTTTTTGTTGGTTCTATTTATGCAACCAAAACTACATATATGTCGTGCATATTTACATAGCATGATAGGATAAAGATGTAGCCCTTAGTTATTTACTTTGCTCATTTAATTTCTTTCAGATAATTTGCATAAACTATATTTTCCTCATGAGAAGAACGGGCCTTTCAGTTAGCATATTATAAAGAATGTTATTAATGATGGGTTAGGTCATAAGCTATGTGACACGTAATTCGAAAGCAGTAACACCTCTGAACGAGCACAACCTGTGACTTGGTATGAGCGGGTGGAGGTGCGACCGATCTCAATCAAATTTGGCACATAGATGGGGTTCGGACCTGGGATGTTTTTGTTTGTTTTTATCATTTCACTTTGGTAGTGCAACTTAGGAACAGGAAAGATATATAAAAATAAATAAAAGTGAAAGTGACTACGTTTGTAACTCTTGAACCACCAGACCGATCTCGACCAAATTTTCAACATAGAGTTGGGGTTAAAGCCTGGGACTTTTTTTCTTTTTGTTATTTTACTTTCACGGTACACCTTAGGTGGAATGCAGAGGAAAATTTAAAAATGATCGAAAATGACCTATATTAGTATCGAATCCATAATTTTTGGGGTCGCTAAGATGAACAGTGACACTTAAGATGTCGTTTAAATCCAAATTCAGCCCCACAACTTGAGGAACAAGGGGCGGAGATATGAGGTGCCTGGTATCAAAATCTACCGCATCCACTTAGCTCAGTTTCGAGTAATTTCGCAAAACGTGCAGTGAATCTACTTACACGACACGTACAAAGTTGATATTTGAACTAGTTTTTTATTATTATTATTATTATTATTATTATTATTATTATTATTATTATTATTATTATTATATACTAAGCTTTTAAAGAAACTAATGACTGTTTCCATGGAATTTCTTTAGACCGAACATATAATAAAAGATACATAACTCAATTTTGGTAAAAAAAAAAATGGATTTAGCAGTATTAGCTACTAGGCGCCTCATATATAAAAATGATCGAAAAAGATCAATAGTATTGTCGAATCCAAAGTTTTAGGGGTCGCTTAGACGAAATATGACACTTTGACATTTCCAATGTCGTTTAAACCCAAATTCAACCTTTTCTGTTCAAAATAAAACGTAGGCCGATTCTCCACGTGCGGAGAACGGGTATTCTGTTAGTATATAACATAAGGAAACATATGTAACTGTTTCATGAAGGTATGCGAGTATAAACATGAGCTGGTCACAACGCTGATGTGAGAAAAACGCATATGGAATGTGCATATATCATTAGTTGAAAATATTCTGTGAAGAAGGCCTTGAATAGTTAAAGAGACGAAGGTAAAATAAAAGAAAAAGCAGAACTTTTGGAAGGTGAGGATTGGTGATGCCTAATAAATGCTTTCGTACAGAATAGGACCCAACTGGTGGGATTTTGTTTCCGTGGCTATGAACCTTGTGGGTCCTTAAATTATATAATTACTTAAATTAAATAAATGAAACTATCTCTACGGACTATGGAATCCGAAGGTTCAATGCCGCGTTCACAAAAGCTCTCCGCTGACTTCTATCCTTAGCTAACTGGATCCAGATTCTACTTTGTATTCCAATTTCTGCGAGATCCATCTTAATATTGTCCTCCCATCTGCGCCTGGGTCTTCCTAATGGTCGTTTTCCGATCTGAATTCGAGTTAAGACATTGAAAGCGTTCCTACTTTTTTTCCATTCTGGCCACATGACCTGCCCACCTGAGCCTTCTAGATTTAATGACCATAAAAATGTTTGGTAAACGGTATAAATTATGTAGTTCCGCGTTATGAAGTTTCCATCATTCCCGCTCCTCTTGGGTCTGAATATTCGTCTTAGGATCTTGTTTCTAAATACTTTAAGTCTACGTTCTTCCCTCAGATTAAATTAACACAGTACATAAACATGTTAGACTTCGTACTAAAGATACACTAGAAGCAACGTACATAGTCCTTAAGCTTTCTCAATAAGTGTTTCTATGTTAGAGATAGCGCTATGTTTAAATTACGCATAATTTATTTCCTAGTCAAAATATCTTAGTCCTAATACTTCTTTCTTTCTATTCTTGATCAGGTTAACTATCAAATTCAATTTTGCAGTTACATAACGACAGAGTTAATACTAATACATTGAGACAATTTTAAATTCAATTAACACTTCCCTTTGCAACTAGCTTATTTAGTCATAAATCTGATCTGTATTTGCATAAAATCAGTTTAAATCCTTTTCAAATTGAGACTGAAACTAACGTTCATTACAAAAATTGATTTCGCCACAAAAGGTTATCCGTTTGTGGCAACAGGCTTACTGACCACTTTGATTATGGTTATTCACAACCACCAGCTGACGAAGCATCAAAAACCGTATCCAATAAACCCCTCTTGTACAGAAAGCTGTAGAATTACCCGTGTAACACCCATTATGTGGATAAAGTACAACTGATCCCGCAAAATACGTTACAGGAAGACAATGCCAGCCAGATATAATAAACCGGCACACTACAGAATCAAGTCACATCGTTCAGTAAAAACAAGCATGTGCTTTGTATTGTATAGGAGTTCGTGACAATATTTAATCTGTTCAACAATATACAATAAATATTCTTTGTAGCAATACTATTAATTCAGAACATCTAGTATCAAAATATCTCCTTTTACAATATATGTTGTTACCACACAATCCGATTACAACTGAAACGACAATCCGGTTCAATGTATGAATGTTTCAATACTCCATTCTTTTGTTGTATTTATTTTCTATTGAATTCACAGTAATGAATTCTATAATGGGGAAATTGGTGCATATTACTAATGCTATATGTTAAATCATAAGACTTGCCAACTCGCATTAATCTAAATTTAATGGTCTAAACATATTGCAGTGTTATTTCTGTGAAAATAAAATAGATTCACATCAATATAAATATTTGTATCTTAAAGTGTGATATATATATATATATATATATATATATATATATATATATATATATATATATATATATATATATATATATAAGGGCGGATCCAAGGGGGGCTAAAGGGCTATAGCTCCCCCTTGACGCTCAGGTTTACACTGGATAAAATGGACTTCAATCCTGCTTTACACTGGATAAAACGGCAAACTATGGCTTAGCCCCTCCCTTGATCATATCCTGGATCCGCCACTGTATATATATATAAATCCAGTTATTATCAATGTATTGCTTGTAACAAAGCAATGTTTGAAAGTGCAATATATCATATTATTTATTAATATTTTATCCTTGAGTATATTGTTTTTGAGTCAGTTTTTATCCTTGCTTAGAAATGAAATCTTTGAGTTTTACGTCCCACGTTTATGCCAGCTAGGCTAAAGGAGACGGTAATGATGAGAAATAAAGGGAATGATGGAATGAAGAGAGTGGGAGGAAACGGAAGAACCCCGAGAAAAGCCACACACGCGGTGTTTGTCCACCACAAAGTTCACATGGTGCGACCTGGGATCGAATCAGGGACGTCGTGCACCACAAGTGAATGCTCTACCACTTAACCACCGCGGCCCGCCAAGCGCTTCATGCGTCATCAGCTATACAGCATGGATACCTGGTTCAGCGAGGCCTTTCATGCCTTTTGTTGGCAAGAAATGAAACGTGTAAATTAGGTTGCATATCTTTCCAGGCGTTTGCAAACGTGCTGGATACGACCAAATGGACCTATAGCAGTCAAGAGGGACATGCTTACCCTAGTGACTGTACACACACACTAAAAAAAACTGATTGTGGTAAAAATAACTCAATTTTAACACAGGCCACTGTTCCCAGCATGGCTATAACTTTAGCGTGCTTTTCAACATCAAGGATCCGGTGTTGCAGTTTACACAGGTCTGGTTTTACCGACTTGGCACATATATGGTGTTGACTGGTGTTAAAATAACACTGCATTTGTGTTATAGAACTAGGTGAATCTACAAAGAAACCCGAAGTAGAAGTAGTGCTACGATGATATTTCTACATATTGTAAAATTGTCCCTGTGAAGGGGTAGGTAGAGTAAAATTATATGTCTGGAAAATTTTTCCCACTACCGGTTTTCATTATAAAATCCACTACAAACAGTATTCTACAATAATGTAATTCCTCTAATATAAGGTAGAGAACGGTGATCCAAGTCCCGAACAGCTTGGGGCACGACCCCATAGAGCTCAATAGTAAGATAATTGGACTGGATGAGGAGTCCCCAATGCTCCAAAGCAAGCAGAAAGTTGTTAAGAGTCACAGAGCTCCAGGCAAGCTAAGTGACTGAGATTGGGAATCCCGACAGAGATGCGAACCAAGCTAAGCAGGAGGAAGGTAAACCTAGAGTACCGAAGCAAACTAGAGGCTTGGGTTAGGTATCTCCTACAGCTTTGTGCAAACTAAAGGAGAGGTAACCAATCGCAGACTGGTGGCTGTCTATGAAATCCTCTCCGTTATATAAGCGCTCTGGGAGGCGGTTTCGCTGTGGTTTCCTCGTCGTCATATGACTGTATATGTCGTTGATGTCTCCGTCGTCTGCAACTTGTGATAATCCAACGTTAAGAGTCTTCATCCCGGCGAAATTAAAATACCGCTAATTTTACAATAATTATGTGATATCTTCAAATAATCAAAATGTGAAACAAGAGCGCCCTAGACAATATTATTTTACATGTGAAACCGTTATCACGACTCACTTATCTGCTTTCGATTTCGAGCCATTTTGAAAATTGGCATTTATTTTCGCGTTGCTAAACAGCTGAAAACGGAAAGCCACTAGGTGACTTGTGATAACGGTACCTCAAGCAAAATAATATTGTCTAGGGCGCTCTTGTTCCATATTTCAACTATATTTTATCTATTTAAAGATATCACATAATTACTGTAAAATTAGCGGTAGTTTAATTTCGCCCTGATGAAGACTCTTAAGTGTAGTACTCCATTGTAAGGTACACGTGATTGTTGTTTATAAACAACAGAAAGTGTCAGGTGTTCGTAAGAAGAAGCACATGGTACATTAAATATACATACGCAGTAACATTCCAGATAGCATGATAAACGCAAGCCATTGAGATAATAATTCTTATAATTGCATTATTCGTTAACGAGGCTTTTCACTTGTTAAGAACAATGGTATTATAGCCGTCTCAAAACCCTATGTATCCTGTAAGTGCACCTATACTGATGTTTCAAGCATGTATGTTATCTTCGAAATATATAATAGGTATCTGTTAACTGGTATCTAGAATTTGTATTAATTTTCTTTATATCTTCTTTCTTTTCTCTTTTTTATAAGCAAAGCTTTGTGTGGTATATTTGAAAATTATACCAGGTAACGAATAACATAATACACTTCCTGTAATATTTTATGAAAATTTTGTTGTGAATGCATACCTTTTCTGACAACCCTGACATGAGTAAAAGTGCTCTTAGCCATCGTTCTTATGCTCACATCACGATTATGTTCTTTTTTGTCGGCGCTATATTTCGTTTACCGTTACCACTTATGAATACTTAATAAAACACTTCATTATTCTCCAAAAGAGGCATCTTCGTTTAAGAAGAAAGAAAACGTTTTTGTAGAAGTGATTGTTTTGAAACTGAATATCAACAAACAATAATGGTATATTACTGAAATGACTCATTATGTCAAGTAGTTCGTTTAGCGACTACCATTCTAATATTTTACTACAAAGTGCAATGTAAAGGAAGTAGCAACATGCATGTGTCAAAATTTAACACAACTCAGGTGACAGAGCAATTGTGTTGAATTAACACAACCAGCTTTGTACTGGCTGATGAAAATATATCTAATTAATTAGTTATAACTTTCGTAAGCCCTCTCCACTGGTCAAGTGCCTAGTACGTGTGCCTTTGGCACATGTGGTACTGTATTCGCTTAGCAGTGGGAGAGCACAAAAAATTAATTTAACTTCAATCCTTCAATTTTATTAGGTATTTGTTTCCTTTAGCCAAAAGGACAATTTCATTTACTTATGTATTTTTTTTTAAATATCATTACATTTGTCTGTATTAGAGAGATAAGTAGCACATCTATTAGCATTATAGTAAATTTAAAGGAACAGTTGTCGTTTCGTTGATAACGAATGCTGTGAAATGATGTTGGAATTGTAAGCGATGACTGGCTTGGGAATTGAATGGGTACCTACTTTATACATTTAAAAATTCATATTGTAAGGATCCCAACCTTCTAGTTTATGCTACTTCTACGAGCACACGTCACAATTGTAAACAGGTGTTATTTTTCACCAACACAGTCACAAGCAGTCGATAGTAGGAGAAAACAGGAAGACACGAAGCTGGTCTGGAGGAAACTGAAGATGGACGATCCTCCCAGAGGACCCAGTAAAAATGGACCGCAAGAGGACCAAGGCATCAGTTCTTGACTGATCAATTAACCTAAAACGCCTTCTACTGAGGTCGCTTTCAACAGAGTTCCTAATCAAACACTATTTCTGGAGGCCGCCCTGGCCAAAGGAGACATCCAAACCACAACCTATCTCCCGAGGCCGGTACGGACAGAGGGAACTCCCTCAACAAACAAACCTTCGAGGCTGCTCTGAGCGAAGGGGTTCCTTTACAAACCTAATTGTATCTTAATATCCGAAGCCACGGATGTGTGCTAAGGATGTAACTGGACTTATAAATACTTTTATTCATTTACAAAGAAACTGTGTAAATTGTTTATAGAAACGTGTTTTTATAATAAATATATATAATAATAAGGGTTTATTCCGAACTATTTATCTGCTCTACCGAAAAACATTTCAATATTAATATGCAAGCCAAGAGCAAATACAATTTATATGGGAAATATACCAGAGGCCTGATATAACGGAGGAACGTGAAGTGATATAGAACACAACGCGTGTCTCGTTCGGCCTGTTTAAACAATTGTTCTTACGTTAAAAATAAAAGAACAGAAAAATATAGAATAGGATTGGTTTTATTCACAAATTCTTCCGATTCTTAAATGGAAGAATCATGGAAATTAACTTTATAAGTCAATGAATTTCTAGAAATTCATTTTTAAAATACGACTAAAATCAAACCTCTAGTACATAAACTATTAATACTTTTCTGAAGACATTTTTTTTTAATGGAACTGTTGCTAGTGGGGTTTGATAGTAGTTAAAACACAGCAAAGCCTTCTTAATATCAGCTGCAAGCGAATTGGGATAAAAATTTAGATTTTACGCGACACTGCATACTTTAAAAAAAATCTCACTATCTAGTGGGGAAAAGAGAGTTTGTTTTGATTACCTAACAGCTTATCTGGAATGAATTATAATTATAAAGAAAACTTTTTAACTGGTCATCTAATAATTTACTCCTAGTTCTGATTCAATTATTTTTCTTATTCTGCATGAAAAATTCATGATTTGAGAAATCAGTACATTTTCAAATCACCTCTAGTGATAAACGTGTAACTTTAAAAAAAAATAAAGAAATACGTAATTAGAGCTATATTTACTTACGTATTAAATAACAACTTGACACTTAAATTTATAATCGCAGAACTTCCTGGTTAGCAACTATTTGTATCGCATACCTGTCAAAAAGAAAAAAAAAATAGAATAAATCATTTTGATTACAAAATGCAAAAGCACAAGGTGTCTCAGATTAATAAATACACTCCTTAAAACAAAATAACTACTAATTAAGGTAGATACTAGGTGTTCAATTTTTGTATGGTGCACTTCAAGGTTGTATCTTTTATATAATGGTTACCTGGCACCGCAATACAGGATCCACAACGATGTGAAACAGAAAAAGTAATGATTGTGTTGTATGTAACTGTTTTATGTTTCTCGGTGTACACTGTGTTCATCCGAATTCACCAGAAAGGAAGCTTAGGGTGGTTAAATTCAGAGATCGATGCGGATACTTCACATCACCTCCTCTTTGCCTAATCCATCTATCAGGGAATATTCCATCCCTCGTGTTGAGGAAAAGTGGGGTGATGTCACATTCTCTTTAAGGTGTTACCTATATCTTTTGTATAAAGAAAAATCTTTCAGAACGTTGTTCGTTTCTCCTTATAAATATCAAATAAACCGCGTAAAGCTTTGCATGTAGCAAAATTAACAACAAATAGACACTCTTACTGTCAGTTATTTTATATATATTATTCCCTACAAAGGCAATGGTGTTAGTGTTAAAACAGCTCAATTTGTCTACCAATGCTAAGGTATCATTTCAACAATACCATCGCCTTCCTACGATTTCATAAATACCTATTAGCTGACAGCTAGAGTGAGCTTCTTGAAATATCCAATTCTTGACCACGGTGCCAAATTGATGTTCCTGGACACTCAGCAACAATTTCACGAACTGTTTCGATTTTTTTGTGTTGAACGACTTGTTGAAGGACGGACAGAGTGATTAAGATCGCAAACTAATTCAGTTTTCCTATTTTTTTATTAACATTTTTGGTTCATACCCGTTTGACATATTACCGTTTCGCCTACGGACCTTCTAGCAATATATATCATTATCTCAATCTCATCTGAGATGTAGGCCAAACGGGAATACCGTTTGGCCTATTTTCGTTTTGCTTTCACTCACTTGATGAGGAATATTTATTTCCTGAGAGATTTTTTTTGTTTGTTTTACAAAGATTTATAAACAAGTTTATTTCTCAACGTCAGTAACAGCTCTAACGAGATTGACTGTGATTCTAGCCAAGTACGTGCAGTGCCACTAGTAGTTCCAAAGGCCACTATTTTTCAAAAAAATGCTCGTTTTAAAATGGGTCTTCTTGAAAATGTTAAATTTACTTTTCAGATATACTTTTTATCAATTAAAAGCAGTCATTGTAAAAAGATTCATTAAAATCCACTTTTCAACTTTAAAAAAGCAAGAATAAGTACGAAAAATGGATCTACACTTGTAGCAAAGAACGACAATTTTCAGGATTCGTATAACACTTGGGTGGACTTAACGCTCCTTCAAACCTGCAATTTTAAATTAAAGGAACACAATTTGGGTGGAAGTAATATTGTAGTTTATCTGCCTAAATACAGACACACTTGTAATATTGCGAGTAGATTAATATCGAAGCTCGAAGGTTCAGGCATGAATGCTGGCTATTAAATTCAATTTTGAATGCTTGATTCACGTCCAGAGTGGTGGACAAGTATTGAACCAAAGGTAGCAGAGATGAAGTGAACGGAGTCAGTTCTCTCCCTCATTCTTTCTGTTTGAATAAATTGAGTATGAGTTTCTCTGAATGAAGATACATAGAAGCTGTTTTGCTTTGATAATATTTAACACGGCTCTGGAGTAAAGGGCGGAATAGCTCGAATGGTAACTAATTACCTTCCAAATCGGAATTTATTTATTTATTTGTTTTGCTAAGTTATCATTTTTATACCAAATTTCTCATAATGAAGGAATTAGTTTTGTAGGTTTGATGAGCCGAGTTAAGCCTTGGGTCAAGGCATAACGATTAAAGTGAATATGGTGATAGTAGACAACGATGGCATTTGAACGTTGCTGGATCACATTTAAAAATATGGTGAAACACACAATTTACATTAATCGTAACCTTTAAAAACTAAAAGGTTGAGAAATTTAATCATAGAAATTTAGAAATACTTTAGAGAGAAGCCAAACTTACTATAGAATTTATTAAGTACTATGAGAATTTTAGGCAATAAAAGGATTACATTAGAGCTAATTCTGGAATTTTCTTTTCTGTAAAATTCAAGTTTATTGGTTTAATTTATTACTCCCTCCATGGATTTAATTTGATTGAAAATGGCATGGTATGGCGTGTCCTCAGGTTGCGCGAATCGAGGAGAAGGCCTCTAGATATAGAGGTTAGCTGCGAATATACTCAATAAGCAGTCGCGGACAGCCGACTAGGAGTGGTCCTCCAGCTTGGGAGTTTGGGTGAGGTTAACAACCTCATCCTGTAAAAGAAGGCACTAGTTCAGAAACATTCACAGAAGACTCGGACAAAGACTGATAACTTGGCACGATCTCAACAAAGGAAAATGGACATGAGTTTTTGAACATAGAATATTAGAAGTCTTTACAGGACAGGCGCGTTAAAATCCGTAACGAGTGAGTCAGAAAAATGCAGGATTGACAAGTAGGAGTTCAGGAACTTAGGTAGGAAGAAAATGGAACTGTTAATTCCGAAAATATTATGTTCTTTTACTGGGGAGGAAATGAAAACCAGTTGAGAATGTTCCAAGAGCATTGCCAGAACGAACTTTAAAAGAATGGAGAGATGGAGCGAGAAGGATAACTGTAATTGTTCCTAGATGTAAATCTTTTTATCTGCACCTTCTTCTGTTCCCCGTAAAAAATCGCAAAATGTAATATCTCTATGACTTACGGTTCCCGAGACATGGCTCCGTAAATTTCTCGAAATTCGAACTTTTTTGGCCAATATCTGGGAAACGGTGACCAGTTGGCCAGTAGCCAGTTGTTCAGTGGCTACTGGTTACTATTTGGTGCCAAAATATTTACCATCCTCTTAGGTATTGATCAACACTAACATGATCTCTCTATGACTTATGGTTCCCGAGATATGGCTCAAATCTCTCGAAATCTGTACTATTTTTTGGCAAATATGTTGGGAACGGTAACAGTGACGCGAAACATTCTATCACTTCCTCAGATAGTTTTTGATGCTCTATCGAATGGGGGGCTCAAGATTGAAAAAAATCGCAAATAACAAACAGACACACAAACATAGGGAATTCAGTAACGAACTCTTTAAGTTCGTTTATCACCAATTAGGAAAAGGATTCTCGTTCACAAACGAATAATATCAGCAATTAAGCAGACAGAATTGAATTTGTAACTGATAGACTTTCTTTTGTTACTCTTAAGGGCCAGTAGTGTGATATTGTATTGAATATACCTAGGTACATGCCCCAACAGAAGGTAAGGACGACGATATGAAAGACAGATTTTACGAACAAGTGGAACGGATATTTGACCAACTCCCGCGATACCATATGAAAATTCTATTGGTGGATTTCAATGCGAAGGTAGGACGAGAGGATATTTTATAACCGATTATAAGGAACGAAAGTCTACATAAGGAAACTAATGACAACGGTGTTAGACTCGTGAACTTTGTAACATCCAAAAACCTGAATGTGAATAGTACAAAATTCCCACATCGCAACGTTCGTAAATACACTTGTACTTCACCAGACGGAAAAGCACATAATCAAATTGATCATGTTTTAGTAGATAGAAGAAGACAATCTAGCATAATAGATGTTTGATCGTTTAGTTGGGCTAATTGTGACACTGAATGAAGGAAATATTCAATGTCTCAAAACGGAGAAATTTAATTTAAATAAATTATAAGAGAGCCAGTTAAGAGAGGAATACCAGATTAAAATTTCGAATAGATTCTCGGTTTTAGAAGATTCGGAGTGTAGTAGTGTTTAGGATACTTCGATTCAAATTAGAGATAGCGTTAAAATTTCAGAAAAAACAAAAATTAGGACATGCAAAGATACGCAGGAACAAACCATGTTTCGACCAGGAGTGTATTAAACTAGCAGAGAAGAGAAAACAGACAAAATCACGTTGGCAAAAAAATCCGAATTAAATAACTACACAAAATTTCGTAGTCATCAGGAGGGAAACTTACAAAACTTTTAGAACAAAGAGGCGCTATTTTTGAAAGGTAAAATTAAGGGACTTGAAAATAATAGTAAAAATAAAAACATTCGGGACATGTATAAGGGAATCAACGAATTTAAGAAAGGTTATCAACCTCGTGCTTATATATTAAAGAAAGCTGACGGTACAGTTTTCACTGATACAGATAGCATCATAAATAGATGGAAAGATTTCTTTGACGGTTTGCTTAACACGCTGCCAAAAACTAATGTGTGTGAAGAAAGGAAAATACACACCGCAGAACTGTATATTCCAGAACCTAACCGAATAGAAGTAGAAATCGCTATAAAAAATTAATTGAGTTTAGTTGACTTTGAGTTTAACGTCCCGGTCAGCAGCGAGGCTATATGAGACGTGGACCTATTGATTAACGTGGAATCCGAACCACATGAGCTCCCGCCGGGAATCGAACCCGGACCTCCCACGCCTAAAAAAAATAAAGAAACACAATATCTCCAGGCGTAGATGAAAATCGGGCTGAGTTGATTTTAGGTGGAGGCGAAAATTTGTGGAACAAGATACACAAACTCATTCTCCTTGTCTGGAACAAGGAAGAATTGTCACAAGAGTGGAAAGAATCAATCATTGTCCCAATTCCCAAGAAAGGCGGCCAAACTGACTGTAATAATTATCGAGGCATTTCTCTTCTGTTAACATCCTATAAAATCCTTTCAAACATTCTATTAGCAAGATTGACCCCATACGCAGTTATTGGAGATTATCAGTGCGGCTTTAGAAGAAATCGATCAACTACCGACCAAATATTTACCATCCGCCAAATACTCAAAAAGAAGTGGGAATACGATACCCCGGTACATTAATTATTTATTGATTCTAGAAAGGCTTACGACTCGGTTGGAGAGAAACACTATTCAACACTCTTATAGAATTTAGAATACGGAAATAGCTAATTAGGTTAATTATGTTTAAATGAATCCTAAAGTAAAGTCCGAGTAAGAAAATTTTTGTCTACGAACTTTCAGGTCGAGAATGGCCTCAAACAAGGAGATATGTTGTCGCCATTACTATTCAAATTTGTTCTGGAATACGTTAAAAGGAAAATCAAAGATAGCAACCAGGGCCTAAAGTTGAATGGGGTTCACCAGGTAATGGCGTAACCTCATAATGTAAATTTAATAAGGGATGATAGGAGAACAACAGAAAGAAATGCAGAGGTCTTATTAAACGGTTCCAGGGACATGGGTTTAAAAGTAAATGCAGAGAAAACTAAATACATGGAAGTTTGTCAGGATCTTAATACGACAAATTATGGATGCGTTAAAAATTTCAAATAGGGTATAATATTTATGATAAAGTGGATACTTTCAAATGTCTAAGATCAATATTAGCAGATAAAAACAATATTCACGGAGAAATTAAGTGTCGAATAAAAGCAGGGAATTCGTGTTATTATTCAGTTCAAAATATCTTGTCATCGCAAACTCTGTCGAGGAATTTGAAGCTTAAAATATGTAAAACGATAATCATGCCTGTTGTTCTGTATGGTCGATAAACATGGTCGCTTACTCTGAGGGAAGAACGTAGACTGAAAGTATTTGAGAACACGATCCTGAGACGAATATTCGGACTCAAGAGGAATGGCGGAAACTTCATAACGAGGAACTACATAATTTATACGGCTTACCAAACATTGTTAGGGTCATCAAGTCTAGGAGGCTTAGGTGGGCGGGTCATGTAGCTCGAATGGAAGAAAGTAGAAACGCTTTAAATGTCTTAACTGTAAAACCAATCGGAAAACGACCATTAGGAAGACCTAGGCGCAGATGGGAGGACAAAATTAAGATGGATCTCCCAGAAATAGGAATACAAAGTAGAAACTGGATCCAGTTGGCTAAGGACAGAAGTCAATGAAGAGCTTTAGTAAACGCGGCACTGAACCTCCAGGTTCCATAGGCTACAGAGTAGGTTAGTTAGTTATTTAGTTTATTAATATTTTCATTATCTTTCTATTGCGTTCCTAAATCAAACACTCAAAAATTCCCTCAAACACTAAATATTCTCTCGTCGAGTGAGCGTAGGCAAAACGGGAATAGTATACCTATTTTACTTACAGATAAGATGGCATTGAGATAATGATACAAATTGCTGGAAGGTCTGTAGGCGAAACGGGAAGACACCATCTCTTCACAGTTAAAGTTAAATCACTATTCCGACCATATTTTGTACGAAAATCAAACTATAGCAGCCAAACCTTCATTATTTAATATATATTTGGTCTAGGAATTAATTCGTGCGGGTGGACAAGAGATGGCGCAACGAACGGAGCGTCCCACAGTTCCGTGTATCCACACATGTGTTGCAAACCCCTGTCATCGCGTATCGTTCGTAGTATAGGGCAGTGGATTAAAGCGTCAACAACACCAGTTTGTAGTTAAGTGAACATGGCGCAATTTGTGCCTGATAAAGTGTTTTTGCGGGGTGTCCTGCTGCATTACTTTAACATGCAGAAAAGTGCGACTGAAAGTCATCGTATTTTGGTGGAAGTGTATGGTGACCATGCTCTAGCTGAGCGAACGTGTCAGAAGTGGTTTGCACGGTTTAGAAGTGGTGATTTCGGCTTGGCAGACCAAGAGCGAGCTGGACAGCCAAAAAAATTTCAAGACGAAGAATTGACAGCATTGCTCGAGCAGGATTCGTGTCAAACGCAGGAACAACTTGCAGCAGCATTAGGCGTTGATCAAACAACAGTCTCCAAACGCTTGAAAGCCATGGGAATGATTCAAAAGATGTCACATTGGGTTCCACATGAATTGAAAGACAGAGACGTTGAAAGACGAAAAACCATTTGCGAATTGCTGCTTCAACGACAGAGCAGAAAGGGGTTTCTGCATCGAATTATTACGGGTGATGAGAAATGGATCCATTACGAGAACCCTAAACGAAAAAAGGCCTGGGTGAAACCAGGTGAATCAGGTCCATCACAACCAAAACGAGATATTCACTGTGCAAAGGTTATGCTGTGCATATGGTGGGATGTGAAAGGTGTGGTGTACTATGAGCTGCTGCAACCGGGTGAAACTATGAATAGAGAACGATATCGACGACAATTAATGCGTTTGAAGCAAGCTCTGGCCAGAACACGACCAGAATGGGAGAACAGATATGATAAACTTATTGTTCAACATGATAACGCTCGCCCACATGTCGCAAAACCGGTCAAAACCTATTTAGAAAATGTCGGATGGGAAGTTTTACCCCACCCGCCGTATTCACCAGACGTTGCTCCTTCGGACTACTACTTGTTCGATTGCATGAACAACGATTTGATTGGACAGCGGTTTACTTCTTCAGAAGATATCGAAACATGGGTCTCTGACTGGATCGCTTCCAAGGATGAGGACTTCTTTCGCCACGGAATTCGTACATTGCCTGACAGATGGGCGAAAGTGGTGGCTAGTGATGGACAATATTTTTCTTAAGGTATTTATGTATTTTGTGTTTGTACTACAGCTTCAATGTGTGCGTACCAACCGCACGAATTAATTCCTAGACCAATATATATATATATATATATATATATATATATATATATATATATATATATATATTGCTCAATAATGAAAACGAGTTGTTCTTTCGTGTAGCGCTTCTTTTTTCATTTTCCATAACCTTAAACTGTCTGCTATCTTTTTTTTTTTTTTTTTTTTTTTTTTTTTTGGAGACGCCTTACCATACCGCACAAATGACGAAACCTTCAAATACCCCGTGAATTTTGGCGCATCCTTTAGCTACAAAATTATTTACATCAAGATAAAAAAAGAAAGTAATGATTGTGATGTATTGTTTTTTCTTTTTTTCTTTTTCTTTTTCTTTCTTTCTTTCTTTTTTTTTTTTTTTTTTTTGAAAAGGAGGTGGGTAAATACTAACCTTTGATCGCCCATAATAGCCATAAAGAACAAAAACGTTCATAAAAATCAGTCTATCTTGTATCTAAGATGCATATGAAGTATAGATTGTAGCGACCCACATAAAGAAACACACAGAGCATAACTGTCGATATTCTTCTTTTCTTTTCTTTCTTTTCTTTTCTTTTTTTTAACTTTGGAACAACAATTTTAGTATGGAGCGCTTCAAGAACCGCATTACATGATTGCTTGTTAATACGCTTATTAATGCTAGTTTCCACGAAAATAAAAATAAAAAAAAAAACTAAAATGGTTTCATGAAGTGTATCATATTAAAATTGTTGCAAAGTCGAAAAGCATCTAAACTGGCATAATATCTACAACTGCACTTCGTGTGTGGAGTTTTTTATATGATTTGTTACTGATCTAGAGAAGGCTTTTGACCGCATGAATAAGTAATTGTTGTTGGAAGTTTTAAAGAAGGTTGGGTTGGAATGGAAAGATCGAAGACTCATAAGAAACTTAAATGTGAACCAACAAGTAAGTGTTAGAATAGGGGAGGAAATGATAGACGGGACTGCAATTGGAAGGGGAGTTCAACATGGACGCTGTCTCTCGCCTACATTATTTAATACCTATCTCGTAGAAATAGTGAAAAAGAGTCTACGAAATGAAGACGGCATTTCAGTAGCAGGTAAAGTGATTAGGTGTATACGGTTTGCAGATAATAAGACGCTTGTTGGAGAAAAAAAAATCAATAAGATGTTACACAATATGAAGAATGGCTGTGAAGAATATAGGATAAAAATAAATGTTAGAAAGATAAACGCCATGGTGAATGGAACGAAGGGTTTGGTGTCAAATATAGAAGTAGGAGGGGAGAAAATAGAACAGGTGACTAGTTTTCAATACCTGGGTAGTACTATTAGTGATGATATGAAGTGTAAAATTGAAGCAAGAATAGGAATGGTGAAAGAAGCCTTTAGGAGAAAGAAAATACAAATTTCTGGGACTGAAGAAAGAGTTGAGAACAAGATTTATAAAATGCTTCGTGTGGAGTATTGTGCCGTATGAATCAGAAACATGACCATTACGCAAAAAGATGAAAAAAAAAAAAGACTGGAAGCTTTCGAAGTGTGGGTGTGGAGAAAAGAAGAAAAAATTAAGCTGGGTCGTCGGAAAACGAATGATAGGTTGTTAGGAATGGTGGGGAGAAAATAACAATTTTAGATATTATTAAGAAGAGGAAGAAAAACTGGTTGGGACATTGCGTAAGAAGAAAATTTAACATGAGGGACGTGGTAGAGGGTGTGGTGGCAGGAAAGAGAGGGAGGGGGCGAAAGGAACCACAATTAATGGACTATATCAAAACAGAGAAATCGTACGTGAGGACGAAGAGGTTAGCAGAAGACCTTGAAGCTTGGAAGCTTCTCAGTTGCTGCAAGTGATCTGCCAATAATGACAGAATGCCTATGATGATGATGATGATGATGATTATGTTTCGTATGCATTACATAAAATAACGTTCAATACTTGAACTTCATACTCATGTACTGGGTTTTACGAACACTTTTACTTATAATGACTATCATAATCCGGAAGGGGCCCATTTTTACACACTTCATTTACCCCGAATTATAATTATAATTATTTTACAGTTAATGATCTTCTTCTTCTTTTTTATTTTAAATCAAACTTCGTGTGTTTGCTCCACACTGTTATACCCAAGTGCATATGTACAGCTAGTTAGTTCTTAAGGGTCTTTACTACAGCGAAATTAAACTACCGCTAATTTTTTACTTTTTCTGTAATATCTTCAAAGCAAATAAAAATATTCGAAAACCAGAAACCTAGTGAACTAGACAATACGATTTTGCATGTAATACCGTTATCACAACTCATCTATCTGCTTTCGATTTGCAACTGTAGATAGATTTAGCATTTTTTGCGGTTTCTGTAAATAGCGGCATACCGAAAGCAGATAGGTGAATTATGATAAAGGTATCACATGGGAAATTGTATTGTCTAGTTCACTACGTTTCTGCTTTTCGAATACTTTTATTTGTTTTGAAGATATTACAGAAAAAAACAATCAAAAATTAGCGGTAGTTTAATTTCGCTGAAGTGAAGACCCTCAATTCAGTCGTTCCTTGAGAAGAATCATGATTCAATGTCCAACATCCAAATCACTTCACAGCTCCAAGATAGCGTGAGTGAATTCATTCTATTCTTTCTCTCCCTTCGGAAGTTCGAAGTCGGGAGGGGAAAGGCAATTGCTCGGGGAACACCGCAACTCAACTCGCAAGAGTATTATTAATGACGTCATAATATCAGTAGTCGCATGGCACCACAAAGCCCCACCCCATTGTGATAGAATAAAATGTCGAGTTACTATTCTGTTCAGTTCCAGCGGAGCGCACCGCACATGGACAACAAAATATGACTGTTTTGTTTTAGTCTTGTCTTTATGTTCTGTCATCGGCAATGCAATTCTGCTTACAAAAAGTGTATCTTTCTCTTGTTAAGTGAATTTGTAAGTGGAGTATTACAATTACAAATATACATATCCGAAAGCATCTGAATTTTATTTTATTTTATTTTATTTTTTATTTTATTTTTTATTTTTTATTTTTTACTTACGTTAGATACACTCGTCTCAGGTAAGTAAATAGAAACAAATCAAACAAGAATATTAGGAAGGATCCAAAATATGGATCAAAAGATTGCGATCTTCGCCAATAATTAGATTTTGGATCAGGAGCACACAATTTTTGGACGGCTCCTAAATCGAGTTTTCGTTTTTTGCTTTTTTATTTTTTTTTAAACGGAATAAGCACATTATGCTGAGTTAAGTGATAGTTTGAGTTCGGCTACAATATATGAAGTTCTCGAGATATGAGGCGTGAAAGAAACATTTGGTTGAATGAATATATTGGATGTTTTGGATCAGGGACCACACATCTTTTGAATGGCCCCTAAATCGAGTTTTCGTATTTTTTGCGGAATAAGCACATCATACTGAGTTAAGTGGTAATTTTGCTTTGGCTACACTGTATATAGTTCTCCAGATATAAGGCCTACAAAAGAATTTTTGTCTGAAATATATTGGATCATTTTATCCAAGGGGGCGGGGTGGCTCAGTGGTAGAGCGTTCACCTCCGGTGCTTGGGGTCCCTGGTTCGATCCCAGCTCGCGCCGTGTGGACTTTGTGGTAGACAAACACCGGGCGCGCGGGTTTTCTCAGGGTTCTCCCGTTTCCTCCCACTTTCCTCATTTCACTCATCTCTAATCATCACCGTCTCCTTTAGCCTGACCGGCATAACCGCGGGATGTAAAACTTAAAGATTTCATTTTTTTTCATTTTATCCAAAAATAAAGAAAAAATGGAGGCCTTGAAAGCAAAACATGGAAAAATTCAGCAGTGTTTAGAAGCTGTTGTCTACAATGCAGTTAAGAAGAGTGAGTCGGTGGGTCTAAGTGGGTCATGGCGAGTCGGTGGGTTAGAGTGGATTACAGTGGGCAGTGGTCGCAGTGGAAAACGTCCTGTTGATCCAGAACCCACTAACCCACTCACAAATCTTCACCCACTTGACCCACGACCCACTCACAAATCTTCACCCACTTGACCCACTCCATCTCTTAATATGTACCTAGAAGATGTAACTTTCACCAAAGACGTTGTTGCTGTAGGCATACAAAATTTGGCTAATTTTCAGAACAGATGAAAATGAAATGAAATCTTTGAGTTTTACGTCCCACGATTATGCCGGTTAGGCTAAAGGAGACGGTGATGATGAGTAATGAATGAAATGGTGGAATGAAGAAAGTAGGAGGAAACGGGAGAACCCCGAGAAAACTCACGCACACGGTGTTTGTCCACCACAAAGTTCACTTGGCGGGGGCTGGGATTGAACCCGAGACCCCAAGCACCAGAGGTGAACGCTCAACCACTGAGCCACCCCGGCCCTCCGATGCTTTGCGTAGTGTTTAAGGGGTCCAGGGTTCGATTTCCGGTAAAGACACACGTGAGTCGGATTCCTCGTTACAATGTAGGACCAGTCCTTAGAACGCCACCATCTCATACCATACGAGTCACCATGCGTTTTCCTTGCTCAAGGACCTCCGCATCATCATCATCGCTCATAACACATCGCTACACAACGGGGTTATTAATAGGAGTACAAATCAATGCCACGCGTCACACGGGGGCATAATTACAGCCTTTATTTCATTAAGTGTCAATATAATTTGTCTTCCATACCACACTTACCGCACTTAACACTGAACAGAAACATAATAACCTCTGGGGGCGAGATTTTTACACTAATATTTTTCTGGAATATTTGGAGGAATCACAGGAAAGACTAACATTTAACTTCGTTTTTGTAAGATATCGAAGAATTTTAAAGAGACGCTACAGTTTAAAAGTCCTCTTCCCCGTAAATGCGCCACTGACCATGGGGTATTAATGACATTAGTAATCAATGACACGATACCCACAGGAGGGGTAATTACAGTCTTTCTTATCATTTAGCATCACTAGTGTCGTTTTTCTTCCACTCTGCACATACTTGGTGTTGTGCAGCGCCACTATTACTTCTGGTGGCGAAAATTTGAGCTAATTTTGTTTTCTACACCAATCGCTTCTGCATGTTCCCAAATGTACTCCTACCAAGTTTGGTTGAATTCTGTCAAGTGGTTACGTCTCCAGATTGTTCTGAACAGCGATACTTATTTCATGATAGCCCGGTAGTTCCTGAGAATTTTTGTCTCCTAAACGGGCGGACACATGGATAGATAGTTTTGTGTCCTGCACGAACAGGTATGGTAAATATCAGGGATGTTATAAAATATAGGATCTGCCCATATGTATCTTCATCCCATTAACTCAACGAAGCGAAAAAGCAACCGAGCATCGGCACGTCTGATTGGCTACTCTCGTTTCCATCATCATCTGATTAACTACTTTCGTTTCCGCCATGAACGTTGGCTCAAAACATTGCGATCCTATTGGGCGGAGTAGGCAGAGTGGGGTGGCGACACTGTGACGTATGGCTTCACGATTTTGTTGTATAGGCAGATCCTCTATTGTACAACATCCTTGGTAAATATACTGGAATTCTAGTAAACCATACTTCTTAAATACTTCAGTTTAAAAGAATCACACAAACGCTATGATCATACTGAGTTATAGATGCTCTTACAGGTACACTCATGTCAAAAATGATTGTCGCATATCTATAATTAACTCCTTGTAAGAATATAATTTGATAATGATTTTACAGGGTACTTTTAATACTGATCGGAAAATATATATTTGTGGTAAATTTCATTGAAAGAAAATTATAAATACGAAAATTAGGGTGAGTAAAACAAAATGTTGCTAAATGGACAAGAAAGTTTTATTTTCGTTTTATTGTCCTTATTTACTGCTCTTTTGACATGAAATTGACCACATACATGTCTTTATTGATTATACACATGCTAACATTATAGGAAATGCCGGGCGAATTCGTTATCAAATTATATTCCTACAAAAACATATTTATACACATGCGACAATAATTTTGGACATGACATGAATGTACGTTTCAAACTTAGATATCAACATTGAAAAACCGAAAGTCATGAGAATATCGCGTAGAAACACCCTCTTACAGGTCAAAGTAGAACAAAGAGAGCTTCGATAATTTCAAGTATCTGGGAAGTATTTTGACGCGAGATGCTTACTGTACCAAAGAGATTAGGTCAAGAATTGTCATAATCAAAGTAACATTCAACAACAAAAGACCATTCTGAAGCAGCAGGCTTCTGGACTAAGAAAGAAGTTGGTCAAATGCTGTATGGTTCATACTTGGACATTACGGAAGTTAGAAGAAATATTTAGAGAGCTTCGAAATATGGCGTTGGAGGAAGATGGAAAAGATAAAATGGACAGAGAGAGTAACAAACGAAGATGTTTTAAAACGGGTAGGAAAGAAGAGGACGCTTTTAGCCAGCATCCATCGTAGGAGGGTCAATGGGATTGGGCACATATTGAGAGGAAATTGTCTTCTTCATACAGCCACAGAAGGAAAAATGGAAGGAAAACGAAGAATAGGAAGAAGAAGAAGAACACAACTAATCCATGATTTGAAAAATAGAAGAAAGTATTGGGAATTAAAAGGGGAAGCTGAAGATCGAGGAAGGTGGAAGAAACATTCATTTGTCCAAAAATAAAGAAACTCATAAGTCCCATGTCCTGTCAACAGGCACAATAATAATAATAATAATAATAATAATAATAATAATAATAATAATAATAATAATAATAATAATAATAGGTAAGTTTTACATTTATATTTTATAAATTCCAGTAGAATAAGAAAAAAATGTTGGAACCAAAAATTACGCACTGAGCCCGACTTCTAACAACATTTAAATACTTGTGTTTCAGCGCCTACGAATATAATTACTAAAACGTTTCCAAGTTCCAAAAACTCGTTCCACTAAAATAGTATTGAAACATACAGAACGACCTTAAATGCAAAACTGTTGAAGTTTCACTTTCCACCCCAGGCTTTTAAAAAATGTGGGGAAAAAAAGAAACGAATTTTAGAAGTCCTTCACTACTCCCATACTTTACGCTGGCAGGATGATCCAAACCTACTGTCACCGAACGCTAGTAAGAGTAATTGACTCATTTGTAAACAAAACACTATTTCTCGCGCCGAGCATGAAATTCCGTTTTTAAAAAAAGTAACTAGTTTGAAGTGATTCTGAAGCTGAAGTAACAATAGAACGCTCCAATCACGTCAACTATGTTCGTGAAAATACACGTATATTCTTAAAGAATCTTAAGCAGTCTATCTAAGAGTTTACCACTAATTTCTTTAGGATATACTACAGTTTTGGGTATATTTCCCACGGTATTATATTCGACAAAATATACAGGGTATTTCAAAATGAATTTTAGAGTTTTGAGGCTCTTTAGTATTTATTACAATTAACTTCCAATTATAAATTATACATGAAACGAAAGAGCAACTCAAACAGCTATATGCACACGCATGCGCATGCACTGTTTCCTCTGTCTGCCGTTAGAAAGCGCTAGTAGCAAAGATGGCGGCTAGTGAGCTGTAAGCTTTCTGTGTTTTACATTTTGCAAAGACCGAATCTATAGTTACAGTACAACGCTTTCCATATTACGTTCAATTGTAATCTAATAGGTGATCATAACATCCGTAGATGGTATCATAAGTTTGAAAATACCGGCTGTTTTCCAAAGGGAACAGTCCGTTACGACCAATAGTGACTGAAGAACGTATTGAACGAGTGAGAGAGTATTTCACGCGTAGCCTCAAGAAATCAATTTGGAAGGCTAGTCGTGAATTAGCAGTTCCAGTGACGTCTGTGTGGAGATTTTTAAGGAGATTGAAGAATTTAAGAAAAAAGGATTGAAGCAGCTGTTGCAACAATTACTCCAAACACACTGGTCAAAGTTTGGAAACAACTTACCTGTCCCTACCAGTTTTGCTTTACGGAAATCAGTATCGAAGCTGGAAGTATTATTAAATTCCAGCCACTTCCGGTTTTGGCAGAGTGTTGCGGGTAGTTATGGTATGTTACACTGAAATGCTAAATCTTTAAAAAATATATATATTGCTATCAGTTACCTTTTTTTTTTATTCTATGCGGTAATTGTTGAAACCGGAAATAGAGAATTTAAAACACCTTTCTGTTTGAAATGAAATCTTTGAGTTTTGTGTTCCACGGCTATGCTGGTTAGGCTAAAGGAGACGGTGATGATGAGAAATGAAAATGGTGGAATAAAGAAAATGGGAGGAAACGGGAGAACCCCGAGGAAACCCACGCACACGGTGTTTGTCCACCACAAAGTTCACTTGGCTCGAGCTGGGATCGATCCAGGGGCCCCATGCAATAGAGGTGAACGCTCTACCACTAAGCCACCGCGGCCCTTCTCTTCTATTTGAGAAGAGAGTTAGTGAAAGAGAGATAACCTATTCTTGAGAAGCTGAATCGCTTGCAACAAACCACATCTCGACATCTCCTACAATTTCTGCTCTACAGAAATCAGTCTTGAAACCGAAAGTACTAGGAAATTTCAACCATTTGCAGATTCGGTAGTTTGTTGTCGGTTGTGATGATATGTTCACTTGAGACCCCAAATCGATTTCAGGAAAACGCTTGTGGCTATCTAATACCAAGTTTATCCAATTTCGGTTTCAACATTTATCGCCGTAGAACAATTTTAGCCACTTGCTGTTTAAATAAAGGGTTAACAGAAGAGATTAAAGTTATTATTGTTAAGCTGAATTGATGGCAAGAAAACGGCATGTCGGTATCTGTTACCGTGTTTGTTCTATGGAAATCAGTGTTGAAACTGAAAGTAATCGTAAATTTCAGCCATTTCCAGTTTTGGTTAGGTATGTTCTGACGCCTTGAGACGCTGAATTGTTAGCAAAAAATCGCTTGTTATAAGCTACCATTTTCATTCTATGATTATAAACTTTGAAACCGGAAATGTCTAATTTGAATCACTTCCGGTTTGAATAGAGGGTTACTGGAGGAAATTAAATCTATTCTCGGAACACCGAGTAGATTGCAAAAGACCAGCTTTTAATTTATCTTATCGTTTTCGCTCTAATACCTGTCGTCAGACAGGAGGATAAATGCACAGAGTCGTTCTATAAGACTCCCGATACTTATGCATAACACAGTCTAGAAGTTTAGCAAATACAATGTTATCCAGAATGGTTTATTCCGCCACCAAACTTGATCCGTACACATGTGTACCGACGGTGTACAAGCTCTGATCAAAAAATATGGTGAATAATTTTATTAGAAACAAATTAATAAGATTACATGGAGTTTGATTTAATCTCCTTCAAAGTACTGTCCTTGGCTAGCAACTTGCAGAATCGGTAGTGTGTTGTCGGTTGTGATGATACGTTCACTTGAGACCCCGAATCGATTTCAGGCAACCTCTTGGAAACAACGGAAACAACCGCTTATCTCATCGTTGAATCCATGACTAGAAGCATTTCTGGAAAGCTTCTTTTGGAAGGGCGTTCAGCTACTCTGTCGTTGCACTCTGAATGGCATGAATCGTGTCAAAATATTTTCCTTTAAGCACGGTTTTAACTTTTGGGAAGAGCCAGAAGTTGCATGGTGCTATATCTGAACGGCACAGCGAATGTGGGCAGACAGGAATATTATTTTGGCCAAAGAACGCCCGGATGAACCTCAAGGTGTGGCACGGCGAGTTTTCGTGGTGAAGAAGGAAGCAATTTCCTCATTTAATCCGGGGTTAAAATGCTTTCCACGTACCAATACGAGATGTTTAGTTCTTCGGAAAGCTGTCAAATAGTCATTCACCTGTTTGAACAAAACATTTGCGCCAAATTTCTTGTACGTTTCCACCTGTTTCTGAAGTCGAAGGACGTCTCGATCGTTCCTCGTTTTCAACTGCCTCCTTGCTGCTTTTGGATCACTCATACCACTAGTAAACAGGCTTCAATGCCACCGCTTCATCACCATACACTGATTTTAGTATTTTGTGAGATTCTTTGGTACTTGTTTGCAGCTTAGAACACTCTTACTCGTCCTCACTCTTCTGCCTCTGGAAACCAACAAACATGTCAAAACTCGTTCAAACTCGACACTGACTGCACCAAAGGTTTAGGCTGCTAGGCTTACTAGTTGAAATTGATAGAACATCGATAGATGGCACTGTGCAACTACATTAACCGTACTTTTTGATCACACCTTGTATGTATTAACTATCCCCTTGTACGGGTTAACCGAATTCTGTAACAAGTACAAGATTATCCGGTTTCATTTTGGTCAATTTCTTGTAGAAAGTAAATTTTGGAACAGAGCTGCTCAGCGAAGGAAGTAGTAAGATGTCACGCCACCAATAGGCTTGCTCATATCGTACTAAAGGAAGGCAAAACCCATTAAATTCAGATGATTCGGAAAGAAACAACAAAAGAAATGTCCACTTTTTTTCAAAATTGTTGTCTAATAAAATTTTCATGGGTTGCAAGACACTAGTAGGAACGTTTGTTCTATACTCGCGTACACACGGCCCTATAACAGTCTCAGCAAATATCCTAATGCATGGTAATAAAGCGCCTTTAGGTAGTGTTAATCAACCGCAGAAGATTTCAATGTTTAATTTACATTGCGAAAGGGAAAGCCAGGACAAGCTATTACGGTAAAACACATTCTTCCACCCCTTCAGTAACATAATAATAGGTGGACGAGTACATAGTGAAAAACAAAAGGAAAGAAAAAATATATATTTCCGAGTTAGTTTCTCCTAGACGCTTAACTGTTTACAGAGTTCTACACTATTATTAACATTTACCGAGAAACGAAACACAGAGGTGAGGCATATACCGGTTGATAGATCCAACTGAATTGGACAAAATTACTTTTAAGTGTAAAACATCAGAAGTAGTGCAACCAACTTTATGCTTTATATATCTGTATATTATGCTTTATTTTTCCTTATATTACACTATGCAACACTCATTTTGTCCTTGTATTATAATAGTGATTTTCTGTGTTATTACCTTGAAAGTAAGTAGAAAAGGTGTATTTTTTTTCATGAAAGTTCGTTTATGTAGGTAGTAACATCGAAAATATGAATTCTGCCCTATATTAATGAATTTATATGTGCATGTGAAAACTTTAGTTCGGTTAAGTTGCAATTAGAATTTTATTAAAGAACTTGCCAACACCGATTGAGAGGTTCGCGGTAGAAGCAACACGTGCCACAGTGAGCAGAGTGTTTTAAGCCTATTTGTAAGGATGAAATGAAATG